>NC_080163.1:30166388-30766388 GCF_950295315.1 Erinaceus europaeus
TTGCTTATAATAGCTAAAAGGTGAAAACATTCAAATATTCATCAACTAATGAACCAAAATAGGTAGTACATCTACACAATGGAGTATTATTATTCAGTCATAAAATAATGAAGTGCCTATATATTTAATGACCTAGATGAACCTTGCAAAAGTTATCCTAGGTGAAGGAGGTCAGACAAAAGAAGCCATATGTTGTATGATTCCATGTACATGAAATGCCCTAATAGGCTAAGCCAGGGAGACAGAAGTGGCTGCTAGGGAATGTGGGAAGGGTGCAATGGTGAGTGACTTCTAATGGGGACAGAGTTTTTTGTAGGATGATGATAATGCTATGGAATTAGATAATGGTGATGGCACCACAACTCTAAACATACCAAGAGCCACTGAACTGCATACTTTGAGCTTGTAATATATCTCAATTTTATAAGAGTTTTCTCCCCAGGTATCTGTCTAGATTACTCCTTTATCTCCATCAAGGCTTTGTACAAATGTCATTTTCTCAATGAAAACTCCATCCTACTATCTTAGTTTTCTTTATCATTCTTATTCTGTTGTCTTGTAATCTATGTTGTGTATCAGCTTCCAGTATAGCCTACTTATTATGTGGTTATTTTCTACTACTGAAACGTAAGTTCTGTTAATTCAGGAATTTTTGTCTGCTTGTTCATTTATATAGTGCAAGTGCCTAGAACATCAATAAATATTGGTTGAGTGAATGAATAAATTAACACCAAGCAGACATTAGAACTAATATTGTAGAATGCTAGTGAATCCCATGAACTGATACATTTTCTTTTTTATTTTTTCTTTTCTTTTCTTTAAAAAAATTTTTTTTTTTTAATTTCTGTATTTTCCCTTTTGTTGCCCTTGTTGTTTTTTATTGTTGTTATCGTTGTTGGATAGGACAGAGAGAAATGGAGAGGAGGGGAAGACAGAGGGGGGAGAGAAATTTAGACACCTGCAGACCTGCTTCACCACCTGTGAAGAGACTCCTCTGCAGGTGGGGAGCCGGGGGCTCAAACTGGGATCCTTAGCCGGTCCTTGCGCTTCACGCCTCGTGCGTTTAACCTGCTGCGCTATCGCCCGAGTCCCTTTTTTTATTTTTTTAAAAAAGATTTTGTTTATTTATCAATGAGAAAGATAGGAGAAGAGAGAGAAAGAACCAGACATTGCTCTGGTACATGTGCCTCTGGGGACTGAATACAGGACCTCATACTTGAGAGTCCAATGTTTTTTATTTTTATTTATTCCCTTTTGTTGCCTTTGTTGTTTTATTATTGTAGTTATTATTGTTGTTGTTTTTGATGTCATTGTTGTTAGGACAGAGAGAAATGGAGAGAGGAGGGGAAGACAGAGAGGGGGAGAGAAAGTCAGACACCTGCAGACCTGCTTCACTGTTTGTGAAGAGACTCCCCTGCAGGTGGGGAGCCTGGGGCTCGAACTGGGATCCTTATGCCAGTCCTTGCACTTCATGCCACGTGCACTTAACCCACACCACATGACTCCCGAGAGTCCAATGTTTTATCCACTGCTCCACTTCCTAGACCACCTGATATATTTTATTTATTTATTTATTTATTTATTTAAATAATAATAATAATCCACTGCTCCTGTGGGCCATTTTTCCCATTTTATTGCCCTTGTTGTTATTGTTGTTATAGCTGTTGTTGTTGGATAAGACAGAGAGAAATTCACAGAGGGGAAGACAGAAAGGAGGAGAGAAAGATAGACATCTGTAGAACTGCTTCACCTCTTGTGAAGCAACCCCCATGCAGGTGGGGAGCTGGGAGCTTGAACTGGGATCCTTATGCCGCCAGTCCTTGTGCTTTGCGCCATATGCGTCTAACCCCATGGGCGACCAGACTGCCCGCCCCTCCATATCTTTTCTTTAATGAAAAAGTGAATTGCTAAATAACATAAAGTATATATAATAAGATCCTGGAGCTCTGCTTCCCAGAGCCCCACCCTACTAGGGAAAGAGAAAGGCAGGCTGGGAGTATGGGTCGACCTGTCAATGCCCATATTCATGAGGGAAGCAATAACAGAATCCAGACCTTTCACCTTCTGCATTCCACAGTGACCTTGGGTCCATACTTCAGAGGGTTAAAGAATAGGAAAGTTATCAGGGGAGGGGATGGGATAAGGAGTTCTGGTGGTGGGAATTGTGTGGAGTTGTATCCCTCTTATCCTATGGTTTTGTCAATGTTTCCTTTTTATAAATAATAAAAAAATATCCTTACATTGGGAATGTATTATAGACAAAAAAAAAAAAAAGTACATTTGGAGGATAAGGTAAAACACATAAAATCACTGGTGTTGAGACTGTAGTTATTAGTTTATTTTTTAAATATTTGCTTATTCTAAATTTACAGGCTTTCAGGCTTTAGAATTAGGCAGATTTGGGATCTAATCTATGATCCATTTCTTACCTACTATATAATTCTGAGCAAGTTATTCAGCCCTCAGTGACTCAATTTCCTCATCTATCAATGGGGATAATAACAGTATTAACTTAACTGGGCTCTTGTGAAGATTACATGAAATAATGCTTGTAAAACACTCAGCATAGTGGCTACTATATAGTAGGTATTTAATAAAATGTTACCTACGATTATGTAATATTACCTTTGTAATAGCCATGAAGTTAAAAATATACTACACACATTTTTTTCATGAACTATTTGAATCATACTTTAACTAATGAGCAATGACATAGAGTCTCACCTTTGTTATTACACCTCTGTAAACTTCCTTGAATCATTTAGAGCCCATTCATTTTTCCTGGTGACTGGGTTCATGGGACATATCCTTTATCTGGTGATTTAGGGAGCTGTTTGACTCAGTTGGTAAAGGGTAGATTACATGTATATTAATAGTATTGTCTATAAGTTATTAACCTTTAACATTTCCATTCAAGGTTACTGAGCATATTGAACCATTGTTCAATGCTTTCTCTATAGGTTTATTTTTATTTTTAGTATTATTGTAATGTAGGCTACTTTCTAAGAAGGATACAGGATAATTGTAATAGGATAGAAGGATAATTGTAATACAAACAGTTTTGGGAGCAAACTTCTTGTACTTTCCCAATTAGACACTCCTTTGGTGTAGATCAGGGAAGCAAAGACCAGCAAAGTAGAAGGAACTTTAAAATTTTAATCAATTTATTTATACATTTATTCTCATTAGTAACACATTATTTTATTATTTATTTATTTATTATTGGGCAGAGACAGAGAAACTGAGAGGGAACAGGGAAACACATATACACATGCAGAGAGAGAGAGAGAGAGAGAGAGAGAGAGAGAGATAGATAGAGATAGTGTGTGTGTGTGTGAGAGAGAGAGAGATGCTTCACCACTTGTGAAGCTTGCCCCTTATAGATGGAGACTGGGGCTTTGAACTCGGGTCCTTGTGCTTAACTGGGCATGTTACCACCCAGTTGTATGGTAAAACAAACTTAATTGTTATAGGAAAGTATATATGGATACATAACACTTTCATTTTTTACACCACTCCTAGTCCCAGTAGCTATTTATAATATCTCTTTATTTTAATTTTTCTTGAAATATTTTTTATCTTAATTCATCAAATTTAAGTAGTGTAAACAGAAAAAAATAAAAATTCAGTTCATTACCTTTTATTCCTTCCCTTCATTTCCCCCATCTTTTAAAAAATCTTTGTTAATGTTGTAACTTTAAATAATATACTTAAACATTTACTTCTTAATCTACCAAATATAGCTAGATACTCACTTCAGAATCTAGTTTTTCTGAACCCTGAGAAGGGATGCTGGGTTCCTTAACCTGTTAGTGTTGCTTGAGAGAATGTTTCAAGCTTCAAGGTCACAGTATTTTAAATGTTATTACATCCCAGCAATTACTCAGGATAAAAATGTATTTTCGTTTTCTTCATAGTTACACTATGTATTTCTTATGGAGCTTTCTGTTTTTCCTGACAGCTCAAATTGCTACCATTTTACTTTTCTTGTTGATACAGTGGACTATTTTTCACCTTAATGCTAAGATCATACAACTGGTTAATCAAATTATTACAGAAAATCCACATTAGTCTTGAAGTTGTGCTTCCTGTTGCACTCTAACTTCATATTGTAATTCAGAAATGTTGTTTTCTATACCAGTTCCTATTTTAGGATTTCTTTTTATTATACTCTTTTGAGACTAGGGTCAATATTTCTCCAAATAATGTCTCTCTATTTGGGTTCTCCGCTTTTTTCTGCCAGGAAATACAGGCCCTTTAGACCCCCCCCCCCACTTTATTTCAAAGACTTCCAAAAATCACCATTCTTTATATTAACAGTTTAATGGTCTATATAGTTCAGGTTCACAATTACTTTTTCTTAAAACAAATTCATTCTACTAATGTGCTGATGATTGGATATAAAATACTAGTCTAATTCTTTTTTCTTCTTTTTTTGTCCTTCCTTCTTCTTTTCTCCCTCCTTTCTTTCATGTTCCAGTTGGAGCTGCACTGCTCTAGGCCAAGGAGAGACAGAGACAGAGGGAGAGAGGAAGAAAGTTACCACAAAACAGAAGTATCCCCCCAGTGTAGTGGGGCTGGGTGGGTGTGTTCAAAGCTGGGTCTGATTTGAACCAGGGTCACATGCAGAGCAAAGCAGGCACCTTCCCATGTGAACTATCTTACCAGTCCAGGTTCTTATTTCTTTGTAAGCAACTCTCTTTCCCCAAGATATTAGCATTTTCTCTCTCAGGTTCATAATTTCATATGGATTTGCCTTTTTAATCTGAAGACTCTTGCCTTTTTTCTGTTATGGGAAATGTTCTGGTCTCTTAGTTACTTGTTGCTTTTCCTTGTCTTAGTTATTTTCTGTAACTTTTATTAACTAGATATTGGACATTTTAGGATTAGGTATCCATGACTATTATTATTATTTTTTTTTTGTCATCACTGGGCTCTACTGCTATAAGCCAACTTTTTTTTTTTTTTTTTGATAAAAAAAAAAAAAAGGCAGAGAGCAAGATCAAGTTACACCACAGCACTGGAGTTTCCCTCAGTAAGGTGAGGGTTGGGTCTGAACCTGAGTCATTCACATGATAAAATGTACTATCCAACTGAGCTCTCTTTCTTTTATGTATTTTATCTTCTTGTCTTCTTTTTCTTTTTGCTCTGTGGCCTAGCAGATTTATTTGACTATTTATTTTTTAAGACAATGAAATGATTAAAATCTCTCCAGCATTACAGATGTTTGATTTTATTTGAAATCCAGTAAATGAATGTTTTCATTTCACCCACCATATTATAAATTTCTGTCTCAGTCCTAACTTTCACTTATTTACTTAATTACTGATGTGTAACTGACATAATGAACTATGTTCAGGTACACATATAGTAATGTTATTTGTATGTATTGTTAAGTGATCATCACAATAAGTCTAATTAACATTATTTATCTCACATAGTCATATATTTATTTTTTAAAGATAACTTTTTTTTCCCTGACACCAGGTTTACCACTGGGGCTCGGTATCCACCACTCTCGGCAGAGTGGCTAGGACAGAGAAAGAAATTGAGAGGAGTGGGTTAATAGAGAGGGAGAAAGGAAGAGAGAAACCTGCACTGTTACTTCACTGCCTGTGACATACCCCCACCCCCGTAGCTAGGGAGCAGGGCCATGAACCCAGGTCCTTGTGCATGGTAGTGTGTGCACCACCACTCGGCCCCCTGAAGAGAACTTTTAAGAACTAGTCTCTTCCCTGCCCCACTAGGGAAAGACAGAAACAGGCTGGGAGTATGGATCGACCTGAAAATGCCTATGCTCAGTGGAGAACCAATTACAGAAGCCAGACCTTCTACCCTCTGCACCCCATAAAGATCCTGGGTCCATACTCTCAGAGGGATAAAGAATAGGAAAGCTTTCAAGGGAGGGAATGGGATATGGAACTCTTGGTAGTGGGAATTCTGTGGCATTGTACTACTCCTATCCTATGGTCTTGTCACTATATTTTTATTTTATAGAGAAATTAAAACAACAACAACAACAAAAGAATTAGTCTCTTAGCTTTCAAATACCTAGTTCAGCATTATTATCTATAGTTGCTATGACATACATTCCTAAGACTTGTTTTATAATTGGTTGTTGGTCCTTTTGATATATCAGTAAATAGATTGCTTATTATAAACAAAACATTTTAATTAATATTTAAGTATGAAAACAGCTATGTATTTATGAGACTGACGCGCTGCCTACTGAGCTAAGGAGGCAGTTACAGCTATGTATTTACAACTCAGATTTTTTTCAAGTATATATTCTATCATTTGCGCATCAGATAAAATGTTTTATTAAAAATATATATAGATATAATCATAGGGTAAACTGAAATCTACTTTTCTTCCCTAATCTCTACTTCCATTTCCATTCTATACTTTCTTTTTCCTATCATCCTTTCTCAGAGGCAACCACCATTGTAACCTTTGTGTTTTATTCTAGACCATGTTTTATTTTCACCACATATATTATCTGTATACTGTATACTATATACAGTATTGCTTTATCTGTATTACATCTGTGCTACAGTAAACATACTTCAAAGTTACTTTGTTCACCTAGAAAACTCAATTTATTTCTGAAATCTGTATATACTGATATGTATGGATCTGGCTTATTCATTTTTAACGTTTGTGAACATCCTCTGTACTCCATCTATAATCATTCAACAAATATTTATGTGCATAGACAATGTTCCTGAAAGAATGTGGTAGCTGAAGACAACAAAGAAGGTAAAAGCATGATATGGTATAATTTATTTTATCTTTCAAACATGAACAGACTTTAGGTTTTGCAGTGATAAAAAATGTTTTGTTGAATGCCTTTGTACAGGGCTTCTGTTGCAAGTGCTTCTGGAGGGAACTCTTTTTCATACAATATACTTTCAAATTTACCAGGTATTGTCAAATTGTTTTACAAGGTGATATACCAGACAAGCTGGAAAAATTCTCTGTTCCATTTACCCTGCCCAACTTTTGGATGATCACACATATTTATTTTTGCCATTCTGATGGGTGAGGAATGATATATCTTTGCTTTAGTATGTAATTTTCCCAACTGTTAGCAAGGTTTAGTATCTCATGTTTGTTGATGTTTTAAATTTCCTCCTTTGTGCACTGCCTTAAGGTATCCTCTGCTAGTCACTTTTGTAGTCAAACTTTTTGCCCATTTTTTAAATTAATGATTCAACAGTAATTTATAAGATTATAAGATTATAGGGCTATAGTTTCACACCATACCCACTATCAAAATACTATGACTCTCCACCCCACCCTGGGTCAATGATAATAATCATAGTTCTCACAAAGGCTTAAAGACAGTTTGGCCACTTATTACTTTTTTGTAAGCTCATGTGTTTCAAATTTTTTTAAAATTTTTAAAAAATTTTTTAAATTTTATTTATTCCCTTTTGTTGCCCTTGTTGTTTTATTGTTGTAGTTATTATTGTTGTTGTCGTCGTTGTTGGATAGGACAGAGAGAAATGGAGAGAGGAGGGGAAGACAGAGAGGAGGAGAGAAAGACAGACACCTGCAGACCTGCTTCACCGCTTGTGAAGCAACTCCCCTGCAGGTGGGGAGCCGGGGTTCGAACCGGGATCCTTATGCCGGTCCTTGTGCTTTGCGCCACCTGCGCTTAACCCGCTGTGCTACAGCCCGACTCCCTGTTTCAATTTTCTATACTACACATACGAGCAAAATAAAACCATCTGGTAGCCAGTCTTCTTTACTTACTTTACTTACTCACTAAGTACAAGCACCTAAGTACCTTACCTTACCTTACCTTACCTTACCTTACCTTACCTTCAGCTTCTGCACAGCAAAAGAAACCATCATCCAAAAAATGAGACTCCTCACAGAATGGGAGATCTTTATATGCCAAACATCAGACAAGAGGCTAATAACCAAAATATATAAAGAGCTCACCAAAATTAGCAACAAAAAAGCAAATGATCCAATTCAAAAGTGGGGAGAGGATATGAACAGAATATTCACCATAGAAGAGATCCAAATGATCAACAAACATATGAAAAATTGCTCCAAGTCACTGATTATAAAAGAAATGCAAATAAAGACAACAATGAAATACCACTTCACTCCATCAGAGTGTCATACAGAGTGTCATACATTAGAAATGATAGTAACAACAAATACTAGAGAGGTTGTGGGAACAAAGGAAACCTCCTGCACTGCTGTGAGAATGTAAATTAGTCCAGCCCCTGTGGAAGGCAGTCTGGAGAACACTCACAAGGCTAGAAACAGAACTTCCTTATGATCCAGTAATCCCTCTCCTAGGAATATATCCTAAGTAATAAAACATACCCACTCAGAAAGATATGTGTACACCTATGTTCATAGCAGCACAATTTGTAATAGCCAAACCCTGGAAACAACCTAGATGTCCAACAACAGATGTCTGAGAAAGTCATGTTACATATACACCATGGAATACTACTCAGCTATGAAGAATAATGAATCCACCTTCTCTGACCTATATTGGATGGAGATAGAAGGAATTATGTTAAGATAAACCAGAAAGAGAAAGATGAGTATGGGATGATCCCACTCATAAACAGAAGTTAAGAAAGAAGAACAGAAAGGGAAATGCAAAGCAGAATTTGACTGAATTTGGAATATTGCACTAAAGTGAAAAACTCTGTGTGTGTGTGTGAGGGGTAGATTTTCAGCTCCATTATAGGGGGTTGGGAGTCGGGACACAGACCTTGGGCGGTGGGAATGGTGTCAATATATACTTCTTCCTTTTGTAAATTACCACAAGGGGCTTAATGCTCTAGGTTGAGTTTTTCAGACAGGAAGGCAAAGATAAGAGGTAGAAAGACAGAAAAAACTATCCCAGCACTAACACTTCCTCCAGTGCAGTGGGGGCAGGTTGAAACCTGTGTCATGCCCATGACAAAGCAGGTACACTAGCCAAGTGAGCTATCTGGCAGAACCTCAGGTTTTTTTTCTTTCTACATATTGATCTGTAAGATATTTCCCATATCTTTGGTCTAGAAATCAACATGTTTTCTGTTTTGTAGGCTAAAACAGTTTAGTTTGTGCTTTAATTTTATGTATAGTGATTTTTTGCCTAAGTTTTAGTTCCTAATATAATATTTCCTGTATTCTTCTTTTTGTACAGTGACTGAGAAATAATATTTCTACCACAATCCTAAAACAATTTTCCTGTATTTCTTCTAATATTTCTAAAGGCTTATTTTAAACATTCAAGTTCCTAATACATCTAAAAGTATCCTGTGTGAAACAAGGCATTAATCTACCTTTTTTATCCTAATGGGAGACAAATCACTTATTAAATAATCCTGCTATGCTTAGTTTTTTTTCTTTTTTTATTAGTGATTTAACATATTTTACAAAATTATAAAATTTTAGGGGTAGATAAAGAAATTATGGGATATATTCAATGGAACACTCCCCTGCCGTGGATTATTTTTAATACCTTGCCTATCCTATGCAAGTTCCTACGTATATTTTGGGAATTGCCTCTGGGGGTTCTGAGCTGTTACAATGAATAGATTTGAGATTCTAATCAGTAACTTTTTTTTTTCCTCCAGGGTTATTGCTGGGCTCAGTGCCTGAATGACTCCACCACTCCTAGTAGCCTTTTTTTTTCTTTTTAAATAGAGGATGAGAGACAGAAGGACAAAGGGAGAGACAGACACCAAAACTAATACTAATTCTTTTTTTTTTTTTCCTCCAGGGTTATTGCTGGGCTCGGTGCCTGCACCATGAATCCACCGCTCCTGGAGGCCATTTTTCCCCCTTTTTGTTGCCCTAGTTGTTGCAGCCTCATTGCGGTTATTATTGCCATTGTTGACGTTGCTTTGTTGTTGGATAGGACAGAGAGAAATGGAGAGAGGAGGGGAAGACAGAGAGAGAGGGGAGAGAAAGATAGACACTTGCAGACCTGCTTCACCGCCTGTGAAGCGACTCCTCTGCAGGTGGGGAGCCGGGGGCTCAAACTGGGATCCTTACACCGGTCCCTGCGCTTTGCACCACGTGCGCTTAACCCACTGTGTCACCGCCCGACTCCCAATACTAATTCTTTGTTACATGTTTTATTTTTAATTTTATTTATTCTTATTTTTAAATATTATTTGTTATTGGATAGAGACAGAGAGAAACTGAGAGGAGAGGGGAGAGAGAGAGGGCGAGAGAGAGGCAGAGAGACACGTGAGCCCTGATTCACCACTCAGGAAGCTTTCGCCCTGCAGGAACATGAACCTGGGTCCTTGTGCACTGTAATGTGTGTGCTTAAGCAGGAGTACCACCACTTGGTATCCCCCCCACATGCTTAACTTTTAAAAAGTCCTATTCTGAGTTGGGCTGTAGCGCAGCGGGTTAAGTGCAGGTGGCGCAAAGCACAAGGACCAGCATAAGGATCCCGGTTCGAACCCCGGCTCCCCAGCTGCAGGGGAGTCGCTTCACAGGTGGTGAAGCAGGTCTGCAGGTGTCTGTTTTTGTCTCCTCCTCTCTCTGTCTTCCCCTCCTCTCTCCATTTCTCTCTGTCCTATCCAACAACGACAACAGCAATAATAACTACAACAATAAAACAACAAGGGCAACAAAAGGGAATAAATAAAATAAATATTAAAAATATTTTTTAAAAAGTCCTAGTCTTTATATTCTCATTTTGTTCAATCTATTTAATATAGAAATTTCAGGAGGTAAATCTGTAACCAATTTTTCTGAGTTTCTAGACAACATACAGAAAGAATTATCTCTTAATACTTAGGGCTGGGGAGATAGTATAATGCTTATGCAAAAAGACTTTCGTGACTGAGGCACCAAAAGTCCCAGGTTCAACCCCCAGCACCATTATAAATCAAAGTTGACTGATACACTGATGCAAATTGATAGGCTTTATAGGCAACAATATTTATACCCCTTTCCCATATTAGGGAGCTACTCTTTTCCCTGATCCAGCTTTCTGGTCCTTTTTCCAGCCATGACATCATCTCCCCAGACAATAACTTGGATCCACTGGCATATCAGATTTCAGGCTCAGGGGCAAAAAAAAAAAAAAAAAAGGGTGGGTGGGTGGGTGGGGGAAACTAGTATACCACAGGCCCTTTGGAATAACTAAAATATGCCTACTAGCTATCTACAAAATGGAGGACCTCCCCCCCTCTACTCTTCATCTGCACTATTCCAGCCCTTAGGTCCATAATTGTTCAACAATTTGTTTGGCTTTGTATGTTAACTCTCTTTTCAGTCACCAGGTTCCAGATGCCAGCATGATGCTGACCAGACTTCCCTGGACAGACAACCCCACCAATATGTCCTGAAGCTCTGCTTCCCCAGAGCCCTTCCCCACTAGGGAAAAAGAGACAGGCTGGGAGTATGAATCAGCCTGTCAATGCCCATGTTGATCGGGAAAGCAATTACAGAAGCCAGACCTTCCACCTTCTGCATCCCAAAATGACCTTGGGTCCATACTCCCAGAGGATTAAAAAATAGGAAAGCTATCAGGGGGAGAGGATGGGATATAGAGATCTGGTGCTGGGAACTGTGCAAAGCTGTACCCCTCTTATCCTATGGTTTTGTCAATGTTTCCTTTTTATAAATAAAAAATAATAATAAAAAAAAGAAGATGAAAAAACAGACAACACCACAAAACGAAACAAAACAAAACACAACACTTAGTCATCCCATTTAGGAGCATAGCGTTTATCTAAATTTTTGAATGTTTCCCCAATAATGTATTTGAGATTTCCAAACATAGATTTATTATTGAATATTTATACTCTTGTAAATGAGATCTTTTTCATTATACTTGTAAAGATTACACATAGAAAAGCTATTCATTTAGTTTATTTTGCATACAAATTTTATCATAAATTTTTATTCACTGTATGACTTTTTACTGATTCAGTTAAGTTTCTAAGTAAACAGAAGTAATATTACATAAAAGTAGTGATTACTATGCTAGGAAGATCACATAATGCTTATGCAAAAAACTTTTCATGATTAAGGCACCAAAGGTCCCAGGATCAATCTTCAGCACCACCATAAACCTGAATTGAGCAAAGCACTGGTAAAAAATAAAATAAGGGGGTCGGGTGGTAGCACAGTGGGTTAAGCGCAAGGATGGTGATACTAAGTGCAAGGATGGCGTGAGGATCCCGGTTTGAGCCCTGGCTCCCCATCTGCATGGGAATTGTTTCACAGGCAGTGAAGCAAGTCTATCTTTCTCTCCCCCTCTCTGTCTTCCCCATCTCTCTGTCCTATACAATGATAATGACATCAACAATAACAACAATAAAACAACAAGAGCAACAAAAGGGAAAATAAAAAATAAAAAATAAAAATAAATAGTCCTCCTTTCCTCCCTCTTCTCACAATTATAGAAAAATACTGAATGATAAAGATGAATAGCAAGTCTTGGTTTCGTATTTTAATAAAGGTTATTATTACAAGCTCCATTCAGTATGATCTAAGTCATTTCCTGGGCCAAGAAACTCTTGATTATATTAATGTATATGTGATTATGGTCTATTATACTTATTTATCATACATTTTAAACTTACTTTTTACAGAAATCACTTAAAAATTTTATTGGGGGATTAATAGTTTATAGTTGATAGTAAATACAGTTGTTGGTACATGTGTAAAATTTCTCTTTCTGCAAAATACTCTAACCTACTTCCCATAGGCCCTCCTCCACAAGAACTGAACACCCCGTCTAAACCCCTATAGTCCTTTACTTTGGTATAATGTTCCAAATCAGTACAAGTTCTGCTTTGTGTTTTCCCTTCTGTTCTTCTTTTTCAACTTCTGTCTATGAGTGAGATCATCCCATATTCATCCTCCTTTTTCTGGCTTCTCTCTCTTAATATGATTCCTTCAAGCATCATCCAAGATGGGGTGAAGAAGATGAACTCATCATTTTTAATAGCTGAATAGTATTCTATTGTGTATATAGAGCACAACTTACTCAGCCACTCATTTGTTGAACATCTCAGTTGCTTCCAGGTTTTGGCAAATACAAACTGTGCTGCTATGAACATAGGAATACACAGATCTTTTTATATGGGTGTGTTGGGTTCCTTGGGATATATCCCCAGGAAAGGAACTGCAAGGTCATGGTGAATGTACACTTTTAGCCTTCTGAGAGTTCTCTCGACTGCTCTCCACAGGGGTTAGACCAATTTACATCCCCCCTAGCATTGCAGGAGGGTTCCTATGTCCCAACACCCTCTCCAGCATTTGCTGCTGCTACCTTTTCTGATGTATGACATTCTCACAGAGGTGAAGTGGTATCTCATTATTGTCTTTATTTGCATTTTTCTGAGAATCAATGACTTGGAGCATTTTCTCATGTCTACTGGCAATTTTTTTTTTTTTTTGCCACTAGGGTGATTGCTAGGGCTCAGTGTTGGCACTATGAATCCACAGCTCTTGGCAGCCATTTTTCCTTTTTTTAAAAAAAAAATTTTCCTTTCTACTTTTATTTGACAGGACAGAAAAAAATTGAGAAGTGAGGAGAGAGGGGAGAGAAGGGGAGAGAAAGACAGACACCTGCAGACCTGCTTCCCCACTCACAAAGCATTGCCCCTGCTATTGGGGAGTGAGGGTTCAAACCCAAGTCCTTGCATATGGTGATATGTGTGCTTAACTGGGTGCACCACCACCTGCCCCCTCTGTTGGCCCTTTGGATTTCTTCTTTGGTGAATAGTCTGCTCATATTCTCTCTCCACTTTTTCATGATGTCATTTTTGTTGTTGTTGTTGCTGAGTTTGGTGAGCTCTTTATATATTCTAGTTATACTATATATTTTATTCTGATATATGGCAAGTAAAGATCTCTCCTATTCTGTGAGGGGGTCTCTTTGTTTAGGTGGTGGTTTATTTTGCTGTGCAGAAGCTTCTTATTTTGATGCAGTGCTGTTAGTTTATTTTTGTTTTAGTCTTCCTTGTAATTGGATTTGTCATTGAAGATGCCTATAAAGTTTAGATGGAAAACAGTGCTATTAATATTTTCCTCTGAGTATTTGATGGTTGCCAGTCTAAAATCCAAGTCCTCCCATGACCACAGAATGTGATCTCAGATCTACAGGGATGCAGAGGTCACATAGGCTCCTAAGTTGAACATGGGCCCCAGATCCATTAAATTCATGGGGTTTACAGTCCACAATATTTATATACCTTTCCCATATTTGGGAGCTACTCTCTTTCCCTGATCCAGCTTTCTGGTCCTTTTTCCAGCCATGACATCATCTCCCCAGACAATAACTTAGATCCACCTGCATATCAGATGTCAGGCTCAGGAAAAAACAAACAAGCAAACAAACAAACAAAAACCTAGTATAGTCATGGGCCCTTGGAATATAACTAAAATAGGCCTACTGACTATCTGCAAAACAGAGACCCCCCAACTCTTCATCTGCACTATACCAGCATTTAGGTTCATGATTAGTCAATAATTTGTTTGGCTCTATATGTTAACTCTTTTTTCAGCCACCAGGTTCCAGATGCCAACATGATGCCAACTGGACGTCCCTGGCCAGATGACCCCACCAATGTGTATTAGAGCCATGCTTCCCCAGAAGCCTGCCCCACTGTGGAAAGAGAGAGATAGACTGGGAGTATGGATGTTCAACGGGGAAGCAATTACAGAAGCCAGACCTTCCACCTTCTGCACCCCATAATGTCCCTTAGTCCATACTCCCAGAGGGATAAAGAATAGGAAAGCTATCAGGGGAGAGGAGAGGATAGGATATGGAGTTCTGGTGGTGGGAATTGTGTGGAGTTGTACCCCTTGTATCATATGTTTTTTTGTCAGTGTTTCCTTTTTATGAGTTAAAAAAAAAAAAAAAAGGCAATGGAATAAAACTTAAAAAAAAAAGAAGTAAGTTCCATTTGGAGCTTACTTTTTTTTTAATTTATTTTTTATTTAAGAAAAGATAAATTAACAAAACCATAGGGTAGGAGGGGTACAACTCCATACAATTCCCACCACCCAATCTCCATATCCCATCCCCTCCCCTGACAGATGTGTGGTAAAATATAGTGGTTCAGTTTCATTCTTCCATACATTTTAACCCAATTTTCTCAACACCATTTGTTGAAGAGACTCCTTTCTCCATTTAGGAGTTTGGGACACTTGTCAAAAAAAACAAAACAAAACAAACAAACAAAATAACAGTGTCTGAGCTCATTGTTTACAAGTCTAGAAGCCCACTGCTTTTGTATTTCATTCTGCACTTGGTCTTTTTATTACTCAATTCCTCCTAGTCCATCTTATATCCTGATTTACTTCTGATCTGATATGTGCTTTTGATTCATAGATGGTCTCAACTGGTTATTATACAGAAGAGGAAGAACAATCAAGGGTATTAGATAATGTGATAATATTCTAATCTGAATGATTTTTTAAAAAGTATCATCTGTTCAGTTGCAGTTGAATGACTTTTGTTACATAGAGGAGAAAAGTTGGTGAGTGCCGGGTTTAAGATATGTATATGTCTTAAATACAAATGACCACTAAAATATTCCATAATCATGGTATTGTTTCAAAGAGATATAGGATCCAACTATAAACACTCCAGTGATTAAAGATGAGATAATTTAAATATCAAAAATAAGTAGTGTTGCACTGTAACCAAAATTATAAAATAAATATTCCTGAGTCCATAACAATATGAAGAAAGGATTGGATAAACATAAAGGGAGGCAGGTAAAAGAGACTAATTGCTGTATAAGATATTCAAATAATGTATGTGGGTACTCAAAGTGTAGGCTATGCACTAAGGAAGTGACTTCTTTACAACGTGTACAATAAGAGGGAAAAAGGAATAATGCATAAATATGACAAGTTCTACCTCACCCAGGTGATCAATGTCAACATTAATAGTGTTAAGTTATGATGATAGTATGGAAATTTCATATATAATGACAATAGGGCTTAATTTCTGTGGTCTTCTCCCAAACTCATACTCCCAGACTATTTGTGAGAAATAAATATCAGGTAAATATCAAATTGAAGAACATTCCACAAAATACCTGACCAGTTCTTTTTAAAAACTGTCAAGGCTTTCAAGAAACAAACAAACAAAAAAGAATAAGAAACTGTTACAACTAAGGTGAGCTAAGAAGACATTACAACTATTGATAAGTGTAACACAGGATCTTAGATTGAATCCTAGACCAGGAAAATGATACTAGGTAAAAGTTAAGGAAATATGAATGACCTATACACCTTATTAATAACAATGTATCAACATCTGTTCATTAACTGTAACAAATATACCATATGAAAGTTAAAACGTTATTCGTAAGGTAAACAAAGTGTGAGGTATACGGAATTCTTTCTGCTATCTTTGCAAATTTACTGTAAATAAAAACTCTTCTAAAAACTCATTAAAAAGAGTCACATTTTGAGTGATTATAACCAATAATCTAGGTGTCTTAAAGCTGTGATTACTATAATTCTATAGCAACTAACAGACTGTAAGCCCTACTTGGTATTCCAGGTAGCATTACTTTCAGAACTACTACTAAAGTACCTTTGCTTCCTAGGATATTGCTTATAGTTCTACAGAGGGTAGCCAGTTACATTTAAAAGCTCCTTTGAGAAAATAGTCAAAACAAATACATAAAATATAGCAGGAGGAGTCTAAGCCTGAGTTTTTGATATGCTATGAAGTCATGCTGTGTGACATATTTTGTTAGTTACTGTAAAGGGTGAGCTGACTATACATTGGTTTGATCCAGTGTTGTCAGTAAATCAGGCAAGGAAATGAAATTCTAGCAGTTCTAGGAGATTCTAAGAGTTTTTTTTAAGTATCTCAAGTAGAAAATTTCCATAAACTAAAAGTTGGCATAAATAGTACAATTGACATAAAATTGTTTATTAAATTGTCTACAGTCTCTGCTATTCTCTCATTTGACACACGATTTATTAATTTTGTTTCGGGGACTTGAGTTTAGGTTGCATAAACCATGAACAAAGATTAGTTTAACAGTCACAATGTCCCTCTGGGACAATGCTTCAAGTATAGAAAAATCAAAATAATTTAAATGTGGAAACAATATGACAATTGTATCAATATTTGCGAACTTAAATGATATTCAATACCACTACAGAAGTGAAGTGCAAATTTTATTTCTACTTGTTTTATGCAAACTCTGAAACTTTTCTTTTAAAATTTTAACTAATATTTTTTCTTATGAAAGTGTTTTGAAAAGCAGTTCTAAAATCATCTTGATCAGCTATTAAGCAACATCAGAAACTGACCTCCTGTTACCACACTGACGACTTAAATACTTCAGAAAAGCAATATATTACTAGACCCACAAGCTATTTATAACAATAATGCTTTGTCATTTTTCACACATTAAAATAACTGGCAGTGTGATAAACATTATGATCTTTATATTAAAAGTTATATCACCTTGTTTCCATTGTCTTATTTTCCAAATGGAAACTCAAAGCAGAATTTGACTGAGTTTGGAGTAGGGCACCAAAGTAAAAATCTCTGGGTTGAGGGTGAAGGTAGATGTTCGGCTTCACTGGTGGTGGTGGGGAGAGGATGAGGTGGGACACATTGTTTTGGTGGTGGGAATGGTGTTTATGTAACAACAGGGGGTACAACTCCACACTAAATTATCTCTCCACTCCTATTAACTTGTAGTCATATAAAACACTATTTAATTAATATGAGAGGGGTACAAATTGATTGAATGTCTCAAACTTTTTAATGCACAGACCATAGGCTGAGTCTTTAAATGTTGACTCTCTTAAAAGCTTAGACCAAGGCGAACAGAAGCAACAGGTGACCTTACTCTATAAGACAGAGCTATAAACAAATAATGTCAAAGGACATAAATTATGGTGATGTTGTGTATGATACAGCAAATCCTGTATAAGTACCGTGTGCTAACTGACTGCACCACTGGAGCTCCAATATAGCAAGTCTTAACGAAGGGATTTTCAAAGTTAACCCAATCGCCAAATAATTTGATTACAGCAGTAACTATCTATTGCTTCTTAAACCCTAACACAGCAGGAACCTCCTGCTTCCTGTATAGAGCCTATATCTCCCCCAGTCCTGGAACCTCTAGGGTGGGGTTCACTTTTTCTTCATGCTTCTCTCCGTTCATACCAAACGATACTGCATTTGCTTCTTCTTCTAGCGTTTGCCCTTCTTCCGTAGCCAGTCAACAGCGTCAGGTTGAAAGCTGTCAGAAGCTGCTTGTTGCTGGCTTTGAAAGTGACTGGGATCCATGTGGATTCAGTCGGCTAGGAAGGATCGTCAGTTTCCCCAATGAATGGGTACTCACGGGATGCACCACGAGAAGGTCGATCCAACTGCATCTGCTGATCCCAACCTACTCAATGCAATGAGTACCACCTCAGCATGCTTCACTTCAGACTATGTCCAGAGACATCAGGTGTGGAATGTCAACCTGTCAGCCTCATTACTAGGGTGAGACCTTTCCTTTCATAGGATTCTTTAATTCCATTTCAGGTGGTTCACTTCCTAACAAAGTTCCAAAACCTAGAGATAGGCCAGGTCCCATGAGATAGGGCATATGTTCACATATGTCCATAAATTAGGGAAAAATATATATCTGAAAGCAAAAGTACACAATAGTCTGCAGTGAGTCAGTATATGCAGCAAGCAAGCAGAAAGACCTAAAAAGACACCATAAAGTTCATAATGAAATAATGTCTACTTAGACTTAGATACCCTCTTCATTTATTTCCTATTACACTTCCCTCACTCACTCCATAGATAACCTTATCAAAGCAAGGACTGCAAAAGCTGAATAAGGGCAAGAGACTGGCATACTTTAATGATGACTTTTTAGTCACTGTCAGGCCACCCCATTAGCTGGGGGCCTATTCTGGGAGTCCTGAGATTCCCAAACAGACATGATGGGCCTAGACCTTGAATAAATCCCTCTCTCCATTGTTACCAGTCATCTCTATCAGGAACAACACAATAGACTCCTTTGTGGGCCCCCATAGGACCTAGCCCTCAATGTGGATCAACAACAGTAGAGAATGTTCCATCCTCCAAAGGGAGAATGGACAACATCTTCCACATGAGGAATATCAATCCTGAAATTGAGGCAGCTTGGAACGTTCCTACTCATGACCACAAAATATGAGCTCAGATCTACAGGGATGCAGAGGTTACATAGGCTCCTAAGCTGAATATGGGCCCTGGATCAGATCAAATCATGGGTTTACAGTCAACAATATTTATACACCTTTCCCATATTTGGGAGCTACTCTCTTTCCATGATCCAGCTTTCTAGTCCTTTTTCCAGCCATGACATCATCTACCCAGACAATAACTTAGATCCATCTACAAATCAGATGTCAGACTCAGGCAAAAACAAACAAACAAACAAATTAGTATAGTCAGGGGCTCTTTGGAATATAACTAAAACTGGCCTACAAAATGGAGATCCCCCCAACTCTTCATATGAACTTTTCCAGCCTTTAGGCTCATGATTAGTCAACAATTTGTTTGGCTCTATATGTTAACTCTTTTTTTAGCCACCAGGTTCCAGATGCTAACATGATGCCAACTGGAATTCTCAGGGCAGATGACCCCGCCACTGTGTCCTGGAGTCCTGCTTACTCAGAAGCCTGCCCCACTATGGAAAAGGCTGGGAATATGGATCAACTTGTCAACATCCATGGTCAACGGGGAAGCAATTACAGAAGCCAGACGTTCCACCTTCTGCACCCCATAATGACCCTGGATCCGTACTCTCAGAGGGACAAAGAATAGGAAAGATATCAGGGGATGGGATGGGATGGGATATGGAGTTCTGGTGGTGGGAATTGTGTGGAGTTATGTCCCTCTTATCCTATGGTTTTTGTCAGTGTTTCCTTTTTATAAATAATTTTTTAAAAAAGTAACTGGAATTCTGGAGAACTAGCTCGTTATTCAGGTAATTAAATGTTATGTTATTTATTTTATTCCTACATAGTTGTGTGATTATCACAGACAATAAGGTGATATGTTAAAGATATTTCCAGCTATGACTTCACACATTCATTTTTATACATATTATAATTTATACCAACATCAGAATTTGGATATGCTAGGTGTAAAAAAGAGATAAATGCTACAGTATGCAGAATGGAGAAAACTAAAATCCTTCACACTAAATTACCACTCCACTATTGATGTTTTTCTGCAAAAAAAAAAAAATCTTTTTGTAAGAACATTGACCTCATTTCGGGTTTGCATAGAGGGTATCACAAATTTAGAAAATCATTAAAAGGCTGAATTCACTATATTAAACCCCTAATCAGATGCCAAAACTCAGAGTCAGACATCTGCCTTTCAGAAGTGACCACCATAAGGCTGACGAATAAGGGTTCAAGGAAAGGTCAGGAAAAAAAAAAGGATGCTAATGTGTTTACTATTATAAGTAATAAAACTGGTCCAATTTTTATCCTAAGTTGTTTGTTCCCTATTTATTGTATAGCTATAAAACTGAATTTATTTCATTAGCTAGTATTGGGAATGAACAAAACTTGATTAAAATTCAAATTATAATTCCATAGTGATGTATTCTACCCTGGCATTCTGGATCTAATAAGAAATTATGCCTCATCAAACATATATAATTTGGTTTGAAGTGATAATAGTGAGAAGCCAAATTGATAGTCATAATAAAGTTGTTTATAGTGGATATTTTCATTTCAGAGTGTGGTAGCATTGAGTAACCTAGGTCCCCAGGCAGTCATTTAACGGTTTGGGCTCACTCTGGGTGGAGCTTGTTTACATCCTATAATCACACCATTAGAAATCACTGCTAAATAAAAACACAAGGATATTAATGTTTGTTTCACAACTCCAGTGATGCCACTGCCCAATTCTATTGACAGGCTCAATAGTGATAACACTGAAGCTATAGTGGTTACTCTTTCACAATGTAAACAGGCACCTGCAAAATTTAATATGCAGTATGGTTTTCCGCCCTACAGAACAAGGAAAGCAACATCATGTGAAGAAAAAAGTATATGTCTTTATCATGAGTATGATAATTTTGTAATGTGAGAACTCAGGGAAGAATGTTTTGAACAAATTGGTACTATCCAAGAAACTCTTGTTCATATGAAGCACACCACATACATTCTTTTATTTTTTTCTTATGAGGGAATTAATGGTTTACAGTTTCTCAGTTTTCTATATAACACTTAAACCCCCTCTAGGTCCTCCTCTGTCATTATATTCCAGGACCTGAGCCCTCCTCCACCCTTTTACTTTGGTGCAATGTACCAAACCCAGTCTAAGTTCTGCTTTGTGTTTTCTTATTTTTCAGCTTCTATTATTATTATTATCATTAGTGATTTAATACTGATAGACAAAACTGTGGGATAACAGGCACATAATTCACACAACTCCCACTACCAGCCATATCCCATCCCCTCTGCTGGAAGCTTCCCCATTCTTTATCCTTCTGGGAGTATGGACCAAAGATCTCTATGGGGTGCAGAAGGTAGGGAGTCTGGCTTCTGTAATTGCTTCTCTGCTGGATATGTGCGTTGACAGGTTGATCCATACTCCCAGCTGTTTTTATCTTTCCATAATGAAGTAGGATTCTAGGGAAGTAGGGTACCAGGACACATTGATAAGGTCGTCTGTCCAGGGAAGGAAGGTTGGCCTCATGGTAGTATTTTTCAACTTTTGTCTATGAGTGAGATCATCCCGTATGTGTGACATAAATCTGCTGATTGATTCTGAGAATCAATCAGTTGGCTGTGTCCCTGTGGGCTAGTCATTTCATGCCTACAAACCTTAACTTCTTAATTTGGAAAATGAATGTATTAAATGTTCTATGGCAATTTCCTTCCTGTCTAAGATTGACACACACACACACACACACACACACACACACATGCACACACGCACGCAAGCACACACACACACACATATTGTGTTCAATAAGAGTAATAATAAGAAAACTAAATATAAACTAGTGATTTAACTTAATAACAAATATGACTGACCATGTGACTGTGGGCAAGTGAGTGTTCTCTAAGCTTTAGTTTCCTTATGTACAAATTAAAATTTTAATAGTACCTACTAACTTTTTTTTTTTACCTCCAGGATTATTTCTGGGGCTTGGTGCTTACACTACGAATCCACTGCTCCTAGAGGCTATTTTTTTCATGTTGTTGTCTTTGTTATTGTTGTTCTTGTTACTGTTATTGTTGGTATTGCTATTATTGTTGGATAGGACAGAGAGAAATTGAGAGAGGAGGAAGATAGAGAGGGGGAGAGAAAAATTCACTGCTTGTGAAGCAACCCTCTTGCAGGTGGGGAGCCAGGGCTCGAACTGGGATCCTTATGCCGGTCCTTGTGCTTTGCATCATTTGCACTTAACCCACTGTGCTACCACCCGGCCCCCACTACTAATTATTTTATAGCAACTTTTTGAGAATTGCCTAGATCATGTGCGTAATATTTATCTCAGTGTGTGGAACATGGTAGATATTTGATAATCTTTTTGTATTATTTTCTAACCAACTTAATTTTATTTATCAAAAAACTGAGCAGTTTGGAAGTGAAAATATTTTTGTGAGTTGTTACAAAATATTTTTATGAATTACAGTTATTTAGAGAATTTTGGCAATATGTATTTTCAACAGAAAGGAAGAACTCTAGAATAATGCAATTTTCTTTTTAAACTACAGGGGCAAATAGATAGCTCACCAAGTCCTTTGCCATGTGTGAAGTCCTAAATTCTAATTTGGCATTACATAGGAGCACTATGGCCAGCATCCGGGAGCTCCATGAATGATGGAGTAGTGCTAAGGAGTCTCTCCTCTCTTCCTCTCCGTCTCCTTTTCCTTTTTTTTATCTACCTACCTAACCAAAATAAAGAATGAACAATAGTTGACAAAGGAAGGGCAGTGAGCAGTGGATGGCATCATGCATGCTTGACAGAAGCCCTGGGCTTATTCCCTGGTGGTGGTGGTGTAGGTTATACTACTACTACTAAATAATAATAATAATAATAATAATGATAATAAAAGCTGTTATTATTATTATTATTAAAAAAGAGTAATTATATGGTCATTTTGCTACTTGATGATAAATCTAGATAGCATTAATTTTAATACCCATATAAACCCAAATAAGGTATTTGAACAAATCACTTGTCCAAGTTATCAAGAAAATAAAGTCTCCTACCTCCTGCACCCCAGAAAAGAATCTTGTTCCATATTCTCAGAAGGATAAAGAATAGTAAAGCTTCCAATGGAGAGGATGGGATACAGAACTCTGGTGGTAGAAATTGTACCCCTCTTATCCTATGGTCTTGCCAATTACTATTAAATCAATAATAAAAAAAGAAAATAAAGTCTTTAGAATATCATTGTGAACAATTTATTTTCAAGGAAGTGCTACACATAAAAAGAAAATGAGAAAATAAGACAAGTACCCACATTTTTTGCTTGAGTAAATGGCATAAAAGATGCTTGCTACTGAGAGTCACTACCAATTTGCACTAACAGAAGATAAATTTCATCTAAGATAGTAAACATTTTTAGAAATAGAAGCAGACTAAAGTTTAATTTGTTTTACAATTGGTAAATCTTCCAAGAAACACTTTGCTGACTTCTTGAGAAACTTAGCCGGCAAATAAGCTTGAGTTTTTTTTTTTCTCTTAATGTGTATATTTTTCATTCAGGAAAATCAAAGAAAAATGGAGGAATCTGTCAAAATGTTAAGCTATTTATTTTAAGCTCTCCAAGCTTACCAATCTAATTCACCCAAATTTTCTGTCTCCCTCCCCCCCTTTTCCATGTAACAGAAAACTCACTACTGGGTAGCACCAGAGATCTAAACAAATTCCCGAAGGAACAATTCTAGTTTGGACCCTGTTTTCAATATTTAATGCAAAACTTGACTGCCTCACATCTTCACCTGTGACAATGTGACCTGGCAGTTTGCAAGTGCTGAGTGACCAGAGGTGACAGCCTGTCCTTTAGTTGATAACTTCTAGGTATTTGACAGTCAAAAAGATTTTGAACTAAGGTTAACATGACTTCACTTCAATACTGTCAGCCCATAACCTCTGCTTTCCTCCCCAGTTGCCCTGTACTAGGTCTGCCAGAGGAACTAACTTCATAGGTCAACTGATACATAAAGGTGACGATAACAACATCTGCCTCAATGAGGTGTTCTTGTAAGTAGTCTGAGGTCATCGTGCCGGTACAACCCGAGTTTCTCTGGTTGCTCTATTTGCTTGATAAACATCAACACACTACCTTTCTTTATGAAATTACTTATGGATACGACTCATTCATCTCCTGAAAAACTCTGGTTTCTCCAGATTTAGGAGCTGGAAGAGATACAATAATGACAACTCCATCAGAGGTCTCTCCACCTTTCTGCAGGTGCAAAAAGAAACATTTACTAAATGGTCTTTAAACTGAAAGCCTGAGGTGGGGAGTTTCCCTTTTTCTATATAGAAAAGTATTACTTTGGAAAGTAAAGCTTTAAAACAATTTTCTAAAATTTAATGTTTTGAGACTAGTGAGGTTTTTCTTTTTCTTTTCTATTTTCTATTAAGGATGTGTCCACATAGCAGACATATCTTAACTCCTTGGTCCAAAGGTCTTGTAAATCTCCTGAGTAACAGGAGGTTAGGGTTGAGTTTTGAAAGGAAGAAAAATGATTTAGTATGAGATTAGGTAAAAGAGCTGAGGCAGAGACATTGCATTAATTTAATTAATTAAAAATAATATATACTTTTTAAATATTTATTTTTGGTTTTTGAAAAAGATAAGTTTTTAAAGTTTATTTATTTATTATATTTATTTATTTTTGTTGCCCTTGTTTTGCTGCTGTAATTATTGTTGTTGATGTCGTTGTTGGATAGGACAGAGAGAAATGGAGAGAGGAAGGGAAGACAGAGAGAAGGAGAGAAAGACAGACAACTGCAGACCCGCTTCACCGCCTGTGAAGCGACACCCCTGCAGGTGGGGAGCTGGGGGCTCAAACCGGGATCTTTACGCCGGTCCTTGTGCTTTGCGCCACATGTACTTAACCTGTTGCACTACCGCCGACTTCCAAAAAGGTAAGTTTTTTTAAAAAGTCATTTCATTGAGGGTTTAGTGGTTTACAATATGGTTGTTGACACAAAGGGACAATTTCTCATTTCGCTGTGTCTGCATAACACTCTCATCCCCAACTTAGGTCCTAAATATATTAGCAGTATATTATTAGTGCTACTGAAGCCTAAATGGTTTGCAACCATACGGAGCAAGATTCACATAAACACATGATGAAGCTTCTAAAACAGCAGGCAAAATAGTAAGTCAATGAGAAATGAAAACCACTGAGAATAAACAAGATGAGGTAGCTTAGCAGGTAGAGTGT
Organism: Erinaceus europaeus; assembly: GCF_950295315.1. Taxonomy (NCBI): domain Eukaryota; kingdom Metazoa; phylum Chordata; class Mammalia; order Eulipotyphla; family Erinaceidae; genus Erinaceus; species Erinaceus europaeus. The sequence goes on from NC_080163.1 coordinate 30,191,797, forward strand.
ATAATTTGCATGTGTGAGGCCCCAACTTCAATCCCTAGTACTGCTTATGCCTAAGTAGTACTCTGGCTTCTGAATTTATTACTCATGAAATAAATATTTAGAAATAAAATAGAACGAGAAAGTATTTTCTCTCTTCTAAATTGTAACTTAAGGTTAGGGACTTCTAATTAGCATTCTCTTGAATTTCTGGTGGAAATACAAAATGGTGAAACTATTGAATAACTTGACAGCTTCTTATAAAGTCAAACATACTTAACATATGGCCCAGCATTGGGCATTTACCCAAAGTAAATGAAAATATCCATAAAAGATTTGTCTACTACTCTATGACCTTGCAATTCCTCTCCTGGGGATATATCCTAAGGAACCAAACATACCCATCCAAAGAGATCTGTGTATACCTATGTTCATAGCAGCACAATTTGTAATAGCCAAAACCTGGGAGTAACCCAAGGTGTCCAACAATGGATGAATGGCTGAGTAAGTTGTGGCCTACATACACAATGAAATACTACTCAGCTATTAAAATGGTGAATTCACCTTCTCTATCTCATCTTTGATGTAGCTTGAAGGAATCATGTTAAGTGAGACAAGTCAGAAAAAGAAAGACGAATAGGAATGATCTCACTCATAGACAAAAGTTGAAAAATAAGAACAGAAGGGAAAACACAAAGCAGAACTTGGACTAGAGTTGGTGTATTGCACCAAAGTAAAAAACTCTGGGGTAAGGGGTGGAAGAGTTCAAATCCTGGAACATAATGGCAGAGGAGGACCTAGTAGGGGTTGAGTTGTTATGAGAAATGTCATACTTGCATAAAATACTGTATTTTACTGTCAACTGTAATCTATTATTAATCCCCCAACAGAGGAAAAAAAAGATTTGTCTATTTTTACTCATGGTATCCTCCAAAAGAATACAGGTGAGTGAGTAAATAACTTTGGTATAGTCACATAGTGACTATTATTCAGAAATAAAATGGAATGAACTACTGAGAATGTGAAGCAACATGAATGTATCTCAGGTACTGACTTAAAGAAAATAAGTTTCACGCAAGACTTTAGGCAGAATGAGTCTGTTTCTATGAAATTCTAATGGTAAAAATAAGCAATAGTGACAGAATCACATCAGTAGTTTCCTGGAACAAGGTGTGTGTTAAGATGAGAGATTGACTACAAAGGAGCCCAGAATTCTGGGGAGATTGAAAGGTTCTGTCTATGGATTGAGGTGGTGGTTAGGATGGGTGTATGTGTACATTTGTCAAAGGCAAAATGATTGATATGTTTAACAAATTTTATAACACATCACTTATGTCTCAATAAAGTTGATTTTTTAAAAAGAACTATGGGTTAAATAAGGATCTATATTTAAAAAAACTAAAATAAAACCTTCTATATCATTTTCCCTTCTTCAAAATGTTTTTTTATAGCTAATGTTTGATTCAGGAAGTTTATACCCTTTTATTTTTCTTTACTTTCTGTTTATAAAGGGGCTAAATAGGAAAATAGATGATTTTAAAACAACCTAATCAGACTTCCTTAATATTTTAGGCTTCATCTCTTGGAACATTCTTAAAATGCTATTTACTAAATGGAATATTTACTTCCAGGTACTTTAAATAATGTTTACTGAATACATTTAATCCACTCTGGATGGATGCAGGTCATCATGAACATCCAAAGTTGTGCTATTCCATAATATAGTGATAATTTCAGTTATTGCTCATAGAATTGTTGGCTACTATGCTGAATGGCATTGGGAGACTGAGCTTTTGAATTTTTGTACTTTCATCATGTTCTTTTCTCTCTCTCTCTCTCATGCTGAACTGTTGGTAAACATTTATTTATTTTCCTGTTCAGTACTTGTCTCTTTACAGGAGCTGCTTTTTTCTTCCCTAACCTCCTAAGAGTAAAATTAATAGAATTATATAGAGAGCTGTGATCCTCAATAATAAAATTTCAAAACATTGGTAGGTTGATTTTAAACAAATCACCTGGAAACTTGTCAAAACTATAAATGCCAGGTCCCCTCTTGGTGATTATAGTATCTAATCCAGTATACATCACTTATGATTTTTATTAAGAAAATATGTATGTTGGAACATACAGGAAAGTATAAAAATAGAGTAATGAACCATCACATACTCAACATCCAGTTCAACAGTATGTAGTGTGCTTTTTGATGTTCCACTATATTGCTGATGGCTGAGATGTTCAGAGAGATGGTACAGGAAAAGTATGTATAGTCAGTTGTATACTGAAAAACTAGAAAGTCTAAACATGGTTAGGATAAGCTCCTTAGTTTCAACTTTGATAACACAGACTCTCATCTTAAGTCAGTTCCTTTGCCCGATGCCTCTTAGTTTTGATCAAGATACTGAGAAATGTAGTGACAAAAGAAAACAAAACTCAGCACCTGGGGGATTCCAATCCAGGCATGATAACATGGATGGCCCACACAATCATCTGCTGACAGAAAGTTGTGTAAAATACAACCACAAACCACTGATTGCTATTCAGTAGTTGGTTTCAGCTAGAGACCAGTGGTTCTTGAATCTATGGTGAGTACCAATATCATCTTGAGAGTTTGTAAAACCCAGTTTCCCGGGTCTTGCCCCCAGAGATGCTGCTATAATAGACTGGAACAGGACTGTGAATTTGCACTTCTAAGGTGCTATTATATTTTGCTGATTATGCTGACCCTAAAATCACATTTGAAGACAAATGGGATGACAATCCATCCCTGGTGCCAACTCGACATTGACCAAGCAAGCATTAGGGCAGGAGACTCATCTGAGGATCCTCCTTGGTGATAAACATGCTAGGCCATAAGTATAGCTTCCAAATGTGGTTTAAATTCTTAGTCACTGACAGTATCATTCAGGTTCTCTGAGTATGGTTATTTCCTCAGATTCCATGTGGCCAATTGGGAAAGTATCTTGAGTTCAATAAAAATATCAGGGATTATCAAAATTATTTTGTTTTTCTGATCTTTTTTTATGTTTGTCATGCTCATTGCATGCAGACATTAGCTGTGGTTAGGAATGTTATTCAGGAACATCTTCTGTGCTTGTGATAATGGATTTGACCTGTGGCCAAATGACACTCTTGAGAAATGTGGTTGTGACTTTGACAGATTGAGCCAAAGTTAAATTCTGATGAACTGCAAAAGAATTTTATCAGTCCCAGGATATTCACCAGCTGAGTTGGATAAAAAAAAAAAAAAAAGTGACTTCTGAAATGTCCTAAGCAATTCACATTTATTCTGTCACCTAGACATTCACTTTTCTCAAAGGTCAGCTAAAAACTTCATTTCTCTGCTTTTTGCTGTTTTCAGGACCACAGGTTTAAGCCTGAGAACCAATATTAAGTTGTGCTTCAGCTTCTTACTAATCAGCAAGAACAGAGGTCTCGGCAAGTGGAGGGAGTTTAGAGTTTTGCTGATGGCACAGAGGCAGAATAAGACCTCAGATGGTTGGTTATTCAGTAGAGAAGATAAGTAGACAGTATTTCTGTTGGTAAATCAAAGAGATTCAGGAACAGAGAGAAATTTGACTCCTGGCCACAAGAAGACATTTTGCATTCAGGCTCTTTAGTCATTTCCTAAAGCTAACTTATTATTGTTATTATTATTATTATTATGAGAAATGAAACATTTGATTTGAAAAGAAACAAACGTTCCACATCATTTCCTCTCTGCAGCATCCCCGCAGCAGGCTCAGTGCTGTCCTGCCTTTTTTCACTTATCGGAATCTATCCCACAACAGTCCTGACAATGCTTCAGGTGGAAGGAAACACTTCTTTTAAATTTTTTTTTTCTTGAGGGAGTTAATCCTTGACATTTTGTTCACTGACACATGTATACACTTTTATTATGTACCCTGTCTGCAAATTTTTCTCCATTGCCTCTCTCCTCTCTCCCCAGAGTCCTTTGCTTTGGTGTAATACACCATGCTCAGTCCATGTTTCACTTTGTGTTCTTTCTCCCCATCCCTATCTGTTAAGCCCTACAAATAAGTGAGATCATTTGGTAGTTACCCTTATCTTTTTGGCTTATTTCACTTAATGTCCTCAAGTTTCACTCAAGCAGATGCAAAGAAGACAACTTCATCATTTTTGACAGCAGAGTAGTATTCCATCATGTGTATATATACCATATTTTTTTTAGCCTCTCATTTGATGTTGGACATCTGGGTTGCTTTTAGATTCTGGTGGCTACAATTGTGCTGATATGAACACAAGTATACATAGATCTCTTCTGGCAGGTGTTTTTGTTTCTGTTGGGTAGATCCCCAGGAGAGGAATTGCTGAGTCGTAGGGCAGGTACAATTCTAGTGTCCTGATAAATTTCCAAACTGCTTTCCACAGTGGTTGAATCATTAAAAATTGCCAGACACTTCATGATCTATGCTTCAAAAGAGCCTTCAAGGATTAAAATCCAACAGCAAAGAAAACAAAAGCAGTCTACCGCCATGCCACCCTGAACACGTCTGATCTCTTCTGATTGCAGGGTCAGGCCTGGTTAGTACTTGAATGGGATAAAACAAAAGCAAAAATAAACCAATCAAACTAATGAGATTCTGCATAACAGGGTGTCACCACCCAAACAGAAGGAGATCTTTACACAACACACACCAGGCGAAGGACAAATAACCAAAATACATAAAGAGATAAGCAAACTTAGCACCAAAAACCAAGCAACCCCATTAGAAAATGGGGTGAGGACAAGGATAGAAATTTCATTGAGACAGAGATCCAGAAGGCCAACAGATATACGAGAAGATGCTCAAAGTCATTGATCACCAGAGAAATGCAAATAAAGGAAACATTTTCTTTTAAATAGGCAACAACACAACTCAAAGGAAAGCTGAAATATACAACATTTCAGTCTGGGTGAATGATATTAATCACTAGGCTTCTATGAAGTTTGACTGTACTATTCCCCATGGGCTTATTTTAAAATCATAATGGCAATAACTGCACTTGCACAGAAATAGTCATAACTGGCTAGCTATTTCATTACATTATCACATGATTCTGATTTCATGGGTACAGAATAGTTGAACTCTGTGGATGGGCAACTTAGGAGGCAAATTAGAGCAATTACTAATAAATTATACATTTGGTAAGTAACAATTTGTCTATCACCTAGAAACATGAGGAAAAACTGCCAGACTCCCTGGCCCTGCAATTCTGAACAGGTCTTTTCATTTTTCCTTTCCAAGACCAAAAGCTTTCATTAACCACATTGGCCCCACCATTACTATTGTTGCTTTGCAAAGTCCAACATTTATAATAGAGTTAGGAATATAGCAGGTGGGATTTGCATTATGTTTGGAAGAGATGGTGTGACTGCTTAAAACTGAAAGAAAAAAAAACCCTCCCCAAATACAAGGAAAAAATTCATGTCAGCTTTCCTGAAGTTTATAAAGGAAATACTTCTGAGAGATGGAGCAGCCTCCTGTTTCATAATCAGTATTCCTAATCACTATTGTGTTTCTGGGTGAGGCAGTCTGATGAAATTAAAGAAATCCTACACTGTAAATCATCTGCAGTTTTTGGGAGGGAAGGAGGATTAGGTATGTAAACAATATGTGATCTTTCTCTTCTTTTTATGCTTGTCTTACCTAGTCCCAGGGTGTGACACAGAACATGTAAGGTATTCATGTCATTAATGAACTGAGGTCTATAACCCCTCACCCCCCGTACCACCTCACCATCATCCACTCACAGCCCTTAGATTTCATTTTCTTTAGCTGCTGTCACAACTTCAGCAAAGGAAAAAAGAAGCTTTTACAACTGTATACTCAAGTTTATTTTTTGATGGAACTTTTGTTCAAATGTGAGGAGAAATGTATTTTTATTTTGAGGAAATCCAGCTCAATACTCGATTAGAAGGATTAGACAGGATGGAAAAATAAAAAACAACAACACTGTAAAAACTTGAAAATTCAAGAGAATTTAGATGCCAATCCCAAACACCTTCTGGCAAAGGATAAAACTTGTTTTCTGAATAATTTATACATCACATTCTCCCATAACCAGCAATATATGTGTATTCCTATTTCTCTGTATCACATGACATGCCAGTGTGAAAATATTTTTCACCTTTCCCTTTACATTGAACAAAAATAATGACTTTGTTCATACTCCATTTTCAGTTATTTTTTTCTTAAGCTCTTTATTTTTCTTCTCTTCTCTTCTCTTCTCTCTCTCTCTCTCTCTCTCTCTCTCTCTCTCTCTTTTACCATATACCTGGTTACAGTATCTGATTCTATGTCCCCATATTTCCCTGGAGAATCACAAAGCAAATATCTCTCTTGAATAACACTAATGTTTGGGAGAATAAAGAGTAATCAACATTCGTTGTTTTCTACTAGTGCAAAGATAAGAATTTAAAGCAAAACCAACCTCCCCATGAATTCCAAACACCCTTCTAAATAACCACAAATGCCATTTCACAACCTGACCTGCATAGTTTCTTGAGACTACGTGGGAGCTGGGACTACCCTGGGTCCACATGGTTGCATGCTTGGTCACACAAGCCCAGTAAATACATTCTGCACCACCCTGTAGTTTGTGAAAGCCTGTGAGAGTGCAGCCCACTGCAATTCCACCTTTCTGGGATGCTTGCCAGGTGGAGCAAACCAGAGGAAGTAAGTCTTCCACCTGCAGGGTATTGCACCTGCAAACCTGACAGCTAGGCGGCCACACCCACAACATTCATGCTGGGGCTCCTGAGCCTCACGACATACTACAGCAGACAATCCCAGGGGACTATAACTAAAATATGCCTACTAGCTATCTACAAAACGGAAACCCCCTCAACTCTTCATCTGTACTATTCCAGCCTTTAGGTTTATGATAGTTCAACAATTTGTTTGGCTTTGTATGTTAACTCTCTTTTCAGCCACCAGGTTCCAGATGCTAGCATGATGCCAACCAGACTTCCCTGGACAGACAAACGCACCAATGTGTCCTGGAGTTCTGAGTCCCTAGAGCCCCACCCTACTAGGGAAAGAGAGAGGCAGGCTGGGAGTATGGATCAACCTGTCAACGCCCATATTCATCAAGGAAGCAATTACAGAAGCCAGACATTCCACCTCCTGCATCCCACAATGACCTTGGGTCCATACTCCCAGAGGGTTAAAGAATAGGAAACCTATCAAGGGAGGAGATGGGATATGGAGTTCTGGTGGTGGGAATTGTGTGGAGTTGTACCCCTCTTATCCTATGGTTTTGTCAGTGTTTCCTTTTTATTTAAAAAAAAGGATGTCAGGGAGAATTTGGGGAAATGGTACTCAATCTTCACATCCCTTTCACCTAAAATGCACTGTAATGATCCTACCCAGTTCAGGTATGCTAGGGAAAAAAGGTCTGCAGATTATTGTTTCTACTGTACTTCTGAAGAAATCATTTCTGTAGGAACATATGTACATTTTTGGGGTTCATCACCACATAAAAACTGCCTAATGTGATGACAGGGAAGAAAATTATTTTAAAATATTCATTATTTGGGGGCAGAAAGATGTCTTATAGGAATATATACTTCATATCCATAATAACAGCAAAAGCTGTTTTTTCAAGATTGGACCCAGAATACAAAGAATGAATAGGAAGCTTTCCTTCTCCCAAGAGGGCCTTATTGCTCAGGATGATGGTTCAAGTCTCTGGCTCCCACTTTCTTCACTTTAGGGGAGAAATCCTGGAAACCACCACCCTAGGAGGAAGACAATAATATACTCTTTCTGAATGTTGTTCTTTTGGTCAAAAGAGCCCTTTCTCTCTTTCATAATTCTATATAGTTGTTCTCTGACCAGTCAGAAGTAGAGGAAAAAATAACTTTTTTAAAATACCCCTGCTCTTGTATTTTGTTCAAAATTCTGTTACCAAGGAAATGAAGAACTTTATGATGGGGACTTTGAATTCAAAATGATTACACTGATCAAAGGTGGTACCTAGCTGGTACTATTCATATGATGATGTCATTTAAAAAAGTTTCACAGAGGGGCTGGGAGATAATTTACCTGCTAGCATGCACACTTTACTATGGACAAGGACCTAGATTTGAGCCCCTGGCCACAACACAGGAGCACTACACAAAGGGGAAGCTACACAAGTCATGGAGTAGCACTGTAGTATCTCTTCTTTTTTCTCCTTCTCTGTCTCCCACTCTTTATCTTAAAAGTCCATGTGGAATAATTAGGATCCACCTGCATATCAGATTTCAGGTACAGGCAAAAAAAAAAAAACCCACAACAATCTAGTATAGCTACAGGCCCTTTGAAATATAACTAAAATAAACCTAGTAGCTATCTACAAAATGGAGGAACCCCCAACTCTTCATCTGCACTATTCCAGCCTTTAGGTTCATGATTGTTCAACAATTTGTTTGGCTTTGTATGTTAACTCTTTTTTCAGCCACCAGATTCCAGATGCTAGTATGATGCCAATCAGACTTCCCTGGACAGACAAACCCACCAATGTGTCCTGGAGCTTCACTTCTCCAAAGCCCCACCCTACTAGGGAAAGAGAGGCAGGCTGGGAGTATGGATCTACCTGTCAAAGCCCATATTCAGTGGGGAAGCAATTACAGAAGCCAGACCTTCCACCTTCTGCATCCCACAATGATCTTGGGTCCATACTCCCAGAGGGTTAAAGAATGGGAAAGCTATCAGGGGAGGGGATGGGATATGGAGGTCTGGTGGTGGGAATTGTGCAAAGTTGTACCACTCTTATCCTATGGTTTTGTCAATGTGTCCTTTTTATAAATTAAAAATTAAAAAAAAAGTCCATGTGGAGTAGTGGACTAGTATAAGCATAAAGCTCCAGTGAAAACCCTGGTGACAGAGAGAGAGAGAGAGAGAGAGAGAAAGAGAGAGAGACTAGCAAAAAGAAAAAAAATCAGGGAGTCTTAACCAAGATTTCAGACCACTACATTAAATTTATGGAAAATGCTAGTTTTTAAATCATTTTTTTTGGAGGGAATAATGCTGTATGGGGCAGTTGTTGATACATGAATAATGTTTCTTATCATTCCATGATAGGTGCATGCATACCACTTTCACCACCAACCCAAGTCATGTACTGGGTACCTGATGCTCTTTCTCCACTACCTCCTATTCCATCTCCCCCTAGTCCAGAATCTTTTGATTTGCTGCAATATGATTCCCCCAGTTCAAGTTTCAGCCTGTTTTTCCTTGTTCTTGCCTATTTACTCAATAAGAAATATAGGTCTCTTTTTTGCATTTGATGCTCCATTTCTTAAGCTTCTATACATTTAATTGCTGTATGAGTATTAGATTATTACAACAATATTTTTTTGTCCATGACATAAAAATAGTAAATAAAAACAATTTAAGTTTCAAGTGACAGCTGAAGTTCTCTGGCTAATATACTACACTTTTAAAAAAATATTTACTTATTTGTTTATTTATTTTGGGTAGAGACAGAGAGAAGTTGAGAGGGGAGGGAGAGATAGGAGAGAAAAACCTGCAGCATTGCTACACTGCTTATGAAGCTTTCCGAACCCAGGACCTTGCACACTGTGATATGTACACTCAGCAAGGTGCACCACCACCCAGCCCCTAATATACCATCTTAAGTTTATTTTAAAGGGGAAGATGGTATTCTAACATTCAAACACTACTATCACATTTTCTCACACATAAATTCAATTCTTTGATGTAATATCCTGATAAAATTATAGCAGAACCTAGGTGGGGGAGGCTCAAATATCCTTATTGGTCAATGCAATAATCCTGACAACATGGAATGCTTGGGGGTATGAAGAATGTGGGAATGAGGAAGGCTTTTTGAAAAGGAAGTTTGTTAGTAGAATAATGTAGAAGACAGTTAGCTTTTATATAGTGGATCAGGGCCTGTATGGGTAAAGTTAAAAGCTAGAACATCTATACTTGCTGAAATCCTTTGATAAAATTCAAACCTTGCTGGTGTGGTATATTGCAGCAACACATAGGACTCTAGGGAAGGAGTGTAGGAGGTGGGATAAAGAGACAGTGGCATCCTGTTGTGTGATGGGGATAGGGGAGGATGCTAGATTAGGGGGTAGTCTCCCAGGTAGACACATATCAAGGAAAGATGAGGGGTTATTCTAAGTGTGTCAAAGGTTGTACTGTAAACTATTAACCCCCAGTTAAAAATTCAAACCTTCACTTAGATACACCTGAAACAAGAGAATTTAAACTTTCTGAATGTTATCAATAGAACATGTACCTCATTTTTCCCCTCTTACATATAACACACCTAGTATGTTTGCCCCAGTATCTGATCTGGTTTCTTTGAGTCCTTTTGGTAGGTTGATATTGTATTTTCTGTCTTTTGTGGCTCCCCAGGATGGTGCTAGAAACAAGCATACAAACAAATAAACTCTTTCAATTACCACTGTCCTTTCCTCCCCTTGGAGAACATTCTCCCATGTTGCTACCTGGGGAATAATAAATGAAGGTATTTTCCCTTCTATATATATGAGGCTTAACAACACATTCTTGTCTCTTCTTTTCTTGCTCCTGATACATTACCAATGCATCCTCTACAGGAGTTGGTGAGTATCCATACCACAATATGTGGCATCTATCTATCTTGTAAAATTTTCTCTTCTCTTCCTCCTCTTCTTCCACCTCCTCCTTTTCCTCCTCCTCACCTTCCTCCTCTTCCTCTTCTTCTTCTTCCTCTCTCTCTCTCTCTCTCTCTCCTCCCCCCCCCTTTCTCTTTCACCACCATGATGATTCCTGGGACTAGAGCCTAGATGCCTGCTCACCTCCACCATTCCTGGTGACCTTATTTTTAATCTTTTCATAGAAAGTGAGAGACACACAGAGATAGAAAGGGGCAGAGAGACACCTGCAGTACTGTTCTAGACTCTTACAGGGCTTGAACCTTGGTCCTTGCTGTGTGCACTCTACTAAGTGAGCCACCACCTGGCTCCACTGTGAAAAAAATTATCCACAGCTCAGTGAGGTTTGGGGCAAACTTTAGATGACTCAGTCAAGTTTGTTTTGTATTTTGCCAGGCCTGATCCCTGGAGTAACCTTCCTTTCTGACTAGTTTTTCCTGCTTCCAAATTCAGGTTCACGTTCAGCTCCTCTGCTTGGTATCCAGTCCCATTTCTTCTGTTTTAGGTTAGAGCTTCTTTGTAACATCATCTGACTCTCTTACAGGAGCATCAATCCCTGGGTGATTTCTGCAAAGCTGAGTCAACTTTCTTTCTGTTGCGGCTGTCTCACATGCCAGCTCCACATGTGGGATGCTTGATAGCTCAGTCTCTTCACCCTGTTCAGCTTCATCAGTGGTCTCTTCTCTCAGGATAGGAGCTGATGTGTACTAAGTTCCTTTAAAAGGATCACATTCTTGACATCTACAACTTGCATGGCTTCTCATTCTCCCCAGAAGAGCCCTGTCCCCTGCCCAGAGCAGCACAGAAAGCACATCTATAGGGCACTCTTCCTGCCCACAGCTGCTTGAACATCCTGTCTGAGAAAGCACCTTCAAGAGTACTTTTTTTCTGACCTGCTTACACATGCCTGGCCCTGATTTGTAGCTGGTCTCATCCTCCTAGGCAATTCCAAATGTATTTTTTTTTTATTTTTTTAAAGAAAGAGTAAGATCTCTGTGTTGGAGTGATGATGCCTTCTCTGAAGACCCTGCTATCTGGCCACAGTTGCAGGCAGGGAGGCGGTTTATCAGTCTTGACCAGATTGTTCCCTTCCCCAATGTAATAAGCACCAGAAGACAGGGTTCTGCTCTTGGGTGACATGTTTTTTTGGATCCAAGAAAAAAGGGGGCAGAAACAAGAAGTCTATGAAGTTCACCTGAAGGCACACTGCTGAGGATACCATTATTTGTATGAGACCACCTAGCCACAGCTTTGCTTCTGGTTGTGAATTTTATAAACCATCAATTTCCCCCTCTGCACTGGCTGCTGAAAAGCTTAGCTGAAAACCTGAGGATGTCTGGGTATAGAATGAATTTGAATGAATTGTTGTAATAACCTTACTCATCAGTCCATTTTATGGCCTTATCTTCATTTCTCCCTTTCCCTTTCCACCTACCTCTAAATTATATTCCCCTGTCAGCCACCTTGAACCCTTCCTGAATCAAGGTGGAACATGAATAAACAAACATATAAAACAAGGTAATTTTATAGGAAACTGAAACAGTATCTCTTCTACACAGCTGATTGGAAGATAAATTTCTAGACAACAATGACTCCTAAAGTTACAGGCCACATATTCATGACATAGAAATATCAACTCCAGAAATTTATCCTAGAGATACTCACACTGTGTGTAATATTTGATTGTAGCATTGTTTGTAATAGAAAGAAAACTCCACACAGATATAAAATTATTGTCTGGGAATAAATCCAGACATGATGTCAAGTGTATACAATGAGACACTCCACAGCTATTCCCAAACGAGAGATGAGTTTACAAGTTTTAACATCAAAGATGTCTTCAGTATATTCAATGGAGAAAACAATAAGTGAGTAGCTTTGATGGGGGTAGGAAGAGAGGAGGGTATTTTTTAATTTATAGAAAGGAAACATTGACAAAACCATAGGAGAAGAGGGATACAACTCCACACAATTCCCACTACCAGAACTCTGTATCCCATCCCCTCCCCTGATTGCTTTCCTATACTTCAACCCTCTGGGAGTGTGGATCCAAGGTCATTGTGGGATGCAGAAGATGGAAGGTCTGGCTTCTGTAGTTGTTTCCCTGCTAAACATGGGCACTGACAAGCCCATCCATACTCCCAGCCTGCCTCTCTCTTTTCCTAGTGGGTCAGGGCTCTGGGGAAGCACAGCTCCAGGACACATTGGTGGGGTTGTCTGTCCAGGGAAGTCTGGTTGGCATCATGCTAGCATCTGGAACCTGGTGGCTGAAAAGAGAGTTAACATACAAAGCCAAACAGATTGTTGAACAATAATGAACCTAAAGGCTGGAATAGTACAGATGAAGAGTTGGCGGGGGGTCTCCACTTTGTAGATAGCTAGTAGGCCTATTTTAGTTATATCCCAAAGGGCCTGTGGCTATACTAGTTTTTTTTTTCCCCTGAGCCTGACATCTGATATGCAGGTGGACCCAGGTTATTGTCTGGAGAGATGATGTCATGGCTGGAAGAGGAACAGAAAGCTGGATCAGGGAAGTGAGTAGCTTCTTTGTATTGAAATGTTCTCTCATTCCCACCACAAATAGCATACATGTGCAGGAGGGCTTGTGGCATGTTGCCTGATGCAAACAAAATTCTCAGCACAGAGGCTTTCTATTAATTCAAAACAGTATCTAATAAAGGAGTAAGGAAGCAAAATTACATAAACATAGGAAGGTATATTTTTCTGAATTACAGAACACATGCTATGGAGTAAGAATGGGGAAGGTTAAAGTAGAGGCAAGATAAGGGGGCTGACCTTTGAAAGAGAAAGCTTGGCAGTTGAGAGTTGTCTAATGGGAATTTTGGTGTGCAATGCAGTGAGTTTTCTTTTTATCATATCTCCTACCAAGCTCTTATTAAAACCTACCTGTGTCTTAAATACGTTTGCAGTCTGTTTCATTTGGAGAGAATATGATGAAATGTAGAATCTGTTATTTTTTTTCTTTATTAGATAACGACAGCCAGAAATTAAGAGGGGAGGGTGGTAGAGGAGGAGAGAGAGAGAGAGAGAGAGAGGGAGGGAGAGAGAGAGACACCTGCAGTCCTGATTCACCACTTAAAAGCTTTCCCCCTGCAGGTGGGGGCTGGGGGCTTGAATCCTGGTTCTGGCATATTATAACATGGGCATTCAATCAGGTGTGCCACCACCCAGCCCCTGAAACGTTGCATCTGACTTTAAGGTCAGAGAGAATCAAGGGGAGAGCAGCCCAGAGTGCCCAGCTCCATCTCACCCTGTGTTGACCAGTGTTGAGTATAATGGGATCTGCAGACTGGAGACTAAAGACTGGACGATGGAGAGAAGCACAATAAACCAACTCAGCACTAAGGAAATTCAATGGCCTGGCTTTATAAACATTGAAATTTGCTTTCATACTCAGGATGACAGACAGCAATTTAGAAAAAGAAAAAAGGTGAACGACTCACAGAAGATAATTGTAGAACTTAACATGCGTCAGAGCAGCTGCAATTATACATGTGACAGATACACAAAGTGCTGGCTCCGACTATGTAAGTTGTTTGAGAAATATTTTATCAGGGCGGGTGGGCTGGGATGTGGAGAAAGAGTGATGCCACCTTTCTTAAAAATCTCCCTCACTTCCATCTTCTGCACCCCATAATGATCCTGGGTCCATGTTTCGAGAGGGATAAAAAATAGGAAAGCTTTCAAGAGAGAGGATGGGACACAGAACTCTGGTAGTAGAAATTGTGTGGAATTGTATTCCTCTTATCCTCTGGTCTTGTCGATATATATATTTAGCTCCAGGGTTATCACTGGGGCTCAGTGCCTGCACTACGAATCCATTTCTCCTGACCATCCCGCCCCATTGTTGCTATTATCATTATTGCCATTGTTTTTATTGGACAGGACAGAGAGAAATCAAGAGAGGAGGGGAAGACAGAGGGGGAGAGAAAGACAAACATCTGCATATCTGATTCAGCACTTGCAAAGCGACCCCCCTGCAGGTGGGGAGCCGGGGGCTCAGACCGGGATCCTTACGCCGGTCTGTGCACTTCACACGATGTGTTCTTAACTTGCTGCACTACTACCCAACCCCTAATATTTTTTATTTTATGAATAAATTTAAAAAATTCCCTCACTTGAACCTACCTTATGACCCTGCGATTCCTCTCCTGGGGATATATCCTAAGGAACCAAACATACCCAAGCAAAAATATTTGTGTCTACCTATGTTCATAGCAGCACAATTTGTAATAGCCAAAACCTGGAAGCAACCCAGGTGTCTAACAACAGAAGAGTAGCTGAGCAAGTTGTGGCCTATATACACAATGGAATACTACTCAGTTATTAGAAATGGTGATTTTACCATTTTCAGCCCATCTTGGATGGAGCTTGAAGGAAACATGTTAATTGAGATAAGTCAGAAACAAAAGGATGAATATAGGATGATCTCACAGGCAGAAGTCAAAAACAAGATCAGAAGGGAAACTACTAAGCAGAAGTTGGACTGGAGTTGATGTATTGCACCAAAGTAAAAGACCCTGGGGTGGGTGTGGGGATGGGGAGGGTAGAGTTCAGGTCCTGGAACATGATGGCAGAGTAGGACCTAGAGGGGGTTGTATCTTTATGTGAAAACTGGGAAATAAATTATGTGTGTACAAACTATTGTATTTACTGTTGACTGTAAACCAAAAATCCTCCAATAAAGAAAAAAAAAAAAGCCTCACTGGGCAGGGAGAGATAGCATAATGGTTAGGCAAAGAGACTCTCATGCATGAGGCTCCAAAGTTCCAGGTTCAATCCCCTGAACCACCATAAGCCAGAGCTCTTTATTGCTCTGGTAATCATTATTATCTCATAAACAAACAAACAACAACAACAACAATCTCCCTTACTGGTGTGGTGACTTACATTGACCATGTATGGTTGTGTAATTATCTCCCTGAAACCTAATACTTTTGTAAAACTCCGTTAAATCACTAATAAAAAGAAATGGGGAGGGGTGAAGAGTATCTACCTTACATCCTTGTCTTCACACAGAACTGCTCTGCCTTTTATTGCTATGAAGAGTCATTTCTCTTTGGTAACCTTTCCTTGATTTCTTCCTATTCTACTTCTAGTGTGACAAATCCAGTGAGGACCTACTAGGATAGACCCAGTGCATGAACTTCAGGGGTTCCCAGTCTAGAGTGTAATACGTTATATATGCACACATATTTCTGGGGGAAAGGGTCATGGCTCTACTTTAACTATCAATGGGATGGTTATCATTATCCTAATGTCAAGGACCTTTGATTTAGAAGTCTGGTTTAGAATGCCTCTAAAGCCCTTATCTATCTCCCTCTCTCCCCCCTGACATTCCTACATACATATACATTTAAGTTCCTAAAGGTAGGTTTGTACATAAAATTTTCTCTATGAGTTGTTATAATAGGCCTTACCAGTGTATTTGTGGTTCAACATTGTGGTTATTCTGAGGAGATTTTCCTCGGTTACTGATTCTACTTGCTAACCCAAAATTAGCCTCCTTAACTTTCACTCAGACTAGAGTTCTTGTAGAATATAATCCACACATTTATGGTTTCAAATTTGTAAGGCCTCCTCAAGGCCTAACCAACAACTGAGACTTTAACAACACTGACAGTCTGCAATAATTGAATATACAAAGTACTGAGGTATTTATTATTATCAGCCTGATTTTTTTCAATTTTACTGGGAAGTTAATAGTTTACAGTATGGCTGTTGACATATGGGTTCAGTTTCTATCAGTATAATGTTATATATGAGGAAAATGGCATCCCAAGTGCAGATCCATATTTATATGATACTAAACTTTCACTCTATAAATTTCGTTAAATGAAGATTGTTAAATGAGATGGTAGGTGGTAATCACTAACATCTTCATCATCTATGTGTCAGTGTCAGGGGATAGGGGATGCATCCAAAACACAGGTCACCTGTGCTTCTCTGTATAATTTTCTTTTTTTTTTATTAAATTTTTTTTATATTTATTTATTCCCTTTTGTTGCCCTTGCTGTTTTATTGTTGTAGTTATTATTGTTGTTGTCGTTGTTGGATAGGACAGAGAGAAATGGAGAGAGGAGGGGAAGACAGAGAGGGGAGAGAAAGATAGACACCTGCAGACCTGCTTCACCGCCTGTGAAGCGACTCCCCTGCAGGTGGGGAGCCGGGGTTCGAACCGGGATCCTTATGCCGGACCTTGTGCTTTGCGCCACCTGCGCTTAACCCGCTGCGCTACAGCCCGACTCCCATAATTTTCTTTTTTAAAAGATTTTAAAAATATTTATTTATTCCCCTTTGTTGCCCTGTTGTTTTATTGTTGTAATTATTATTGTTGTCATTGTTGTTGGATAAGACAGAGAGAAATGGGAAGATGAGGGGAAGACAGAGAAGGGGAGAGATAGACACCTGCAGACCTGCTTCACTGCCTGTGAAGCGACTCCCCCCTGCAGGTGGGGAGCCGGAGGCTCGAACCGGGATCTTTACGTCGGTCCTTGTGCTTTGCGCCACACGCTTAACCTGCTGCGCTACCACCCGACTCCCTCTCTATACTTTTCTAAGCATGTTTGAAACAGTTTTTATTCCTATTAGACATCAAGTGAAATCCTGTATCCTAAATCAAACTCATTTCACCTTTCTCTGAATTCAGAACTCTGACGTGTACATGACAATCTTGTCCATCCATAGGTTAAGGCTTTTTTATTTTGTTTTGTTTTGTTTTGTTAGGGCCTATGGCAACCTGGATATGTGAAAAAAGAAAGAGAAGAAGGAGTTGAAGGAGGGGGGGTATAGGAGAAGGAGGAGGAGAGTGGAGGTGGAAGATGAGGAGGAGGAGGAAGAGGAGGATCGGCAAAATCCTTCCACTTCAGGGATTCTTTGCTTATTGGGAGGTTTCAAGCCCAACTGCCTATAGAACTAGTAGAAAGTGGAAGTGATCCACTTGGGTGGTATGGACACTGGGTTAGCCAGGAAGAAAGCTTACATCCAATTAGAAGGGCAGAGCTGCCTCTTGGCCTCGCTACATCATTAAACAGTTGAAAACTCATGAACATACATGGACCACAGGTCGGATCAATGTGGTAAATAGTTCATTGTATTTATATATGTTTTCAAGTTTGGGAGCCACTCTCTGCCCTAACCCAGCTACCATGCCAGCAAATGGAGGATTTTACCATCTTTTTTTCCTTAAACATTAACAATAGGAGATACCACATCAGATACCAGAGTCAACAGTGACATGTAATATATTTTTAAATGTTTTTATTATATTTATTTATTTACTAGATATAGACAGCCAGAAATTGAGAGGTAAGGGAGAGAGAGAGAGACAGACAGAGAGAGAGAGAGAGAGAGAGAGAAAGAGAGAGAGAGAGACACCGAGACTTACAGCACTGCTTCACCACTTGCAAAGCTTACCCCCTGTAGGTGGGGACCAGGGGCTTGAACCCAGGTTCTTGCACACTGTAGCATGTGCACTCAACAAGGTGCACCACCACCCGGCCCCCACATGTGATATTGTCTATTGTTGATGCTTAAAGAAAAAAAATATGAGAAAATTCTCAACCTGCTGTTATTGTGGGAAGGAAATTCTGTGTATGCACAGGGACCTCTCTCTAAACTAAATATGCAGACAACACCTTCAGTTCAAAGATAACACTATGTTTAGTATTTCCCCCTTAAAACAGTGACTAGATTTTCAGAATTTTAAGAGCAACTAGAAATGTATATAATTAAAAAAAATCACAGTACAGGCCAAATAAAACACATCATTTAAGCTTGGATGGGACTGAAGGTCACCAGTTTGCAAATCTAGTTTTCATCTGGAAACATGTAGAATTATCTTCTGATCCTGTCATGCCAAAAAGGCATGGAGGAAAGGCAAGATGAGCATTTTCAGATTTGTCACTTGTTAGCATCTTTACTGAGAGGATTGGTGAGGGGAGTAGTTGAAAGAAAGACCAAAATTATTTTTAGATTGCCTATGAATTTGAAATATGCTATTGATGGCCTCAAATTGAAGAAATACATGCTGGAAGTAACAGTTATGTGTGACTTTCTCCCTTAAGCTACCAGTCAAGATTTCTGCTATACAAAGAATTGTTCTGCTGTGCACCGACACATGACTTCAGCATTCTTCAAGCTGGTTGTTAGTGTGCAGTGCTCTGCTGAATCTGCAGAAAAATCCACAACCTGCCGCATGTCTTCTCGCATTGCATGTGCTACTGTGAGGTAGCAAATCAGCCTCCAGCAGTGAACAAATGGTTGCTTCCAGGACTTTTTCTAGATAGTTGTTGTCCAGTGAAGAAGAAAACCTACTCAGAAGAATAAAATCTCTCCTATTATAGGGTTCTACTTCACCTTTTACTTTGTCAAGCAAGGCTGAGCAAAATGTCAAATAAATCAGAGCCCATTCAAGGGTCAAACCCTTCTGCTCTCAGAGCACCTGAGACCCTCTCTCAGTCTGTTTCCCTGACAGCACAGTCTGTAAGGGCTTAATGGGGGATGCCATGCAGAGGCATAGCTTAGTGAAACAAAACTTCTGAGACCTTCAAGAATTAGTTCCTGCTCCAGATCTAAGAACTATATTTGTAGAAAACTTCCTTGAGCATTCTTTTATTGAAATGCATTAATGGGTACAGAACATTAATATAGTTTATAAGACTTAGGGGAAAAAAACTAAACACAGTGTTCTCTCTGAACTGAAGGCACTGCATGCATATTTAGTTCAGAGAGAGGTCTCTGTGCTTTCACAGAATTCCCCTCCCACCCTGACACCAAATTGAGAATTTTCCCATCTTTTCTTCTTTTAACATCAACAATAGAAGATATCACATCAGATCCCTGACTCAACAGTAACAGTATACTGAAGTGTGGAACATATCTACTATCAACTTTTGTTAACCCTTTCCTTTTAAGTTAATTCAATAGACTGTCTTTCTAGTTACCATGATTTTTCAATATAGAATATTGACATATTATAATGACAACTGGATGTTTCTGAAACCTAGTGCCATAAGCATCTATACTTTTCAGGTTTAAAAATTGTATGGTAAAGTGTGTGATGTATTAGGTGTGCTACAACTGGCCCCAGCATGTACAACACAGACTCAGCATTTTCCTTCTCAAAACATAACATTCTTCTTCATTTAACCCCCCTTATTTTTATTAATAATAAGACAATCGGGAGTCAGGCAGTAGTGCAGCTGGTTAAGTGCACATGGCACAAAGCATAAGGAACAGTGGGAGGATCCTGGTTTGAGCTCAGCTCCCCACCTGCAGGAGGGTCACTTCACAAGCGGTAAAGCAGGTCTGCAGGTGTCTTTCTCTCCCTCTCTCTGTCTTCCCCTCTTCTTTCCATTTCTCTCTGTCCTATCTAACAATGACAATATCAATAATAGTAACAACAACAATAATGACAAGGGCAACAAAAGAGAAAATAAATAAATAAATACAAAAAAATAATAAGATAATCTGCCGACACTTGCTTTTCTCCTAGCTTTCAAATATTTTAAAAGTTATTTATTTTTACCAGAGCACTGCTCATCCCTGGTTTATGTTGGTGTGGGGTATTGAACTTGGGACTTTGGAGTCTCAGGCATGTGAGTCTCTTTGCATAACCATTATGCTATATCCTCTGCCCCCACATTAGTTTTATATATTAGTAATTTTCACCTCATTCCAGGCTCATTTATCCATCTTGTGCTGGACACTGGTTCTTCCTGTTCTACTTTCAGGACTTCTTCTGCCTACCTGACTGTTGCTGTATGCTCAGTGACACTCCCTGGCCTAACCCTTGGCTCTCTGAAATTGCTTCATGCTCTGATCTTTTCTATTCCTTGATCAAATACCAAGTTGAATGAACTGCAGTGAATAGCTCTATCTTGAGGGCAGGTGTGGGGAAGAAAGCAGGAAAGTTAATGGTCTTCTGGGCCGCATGCAGGGCCTGGGCAAGACAGTGAAGCTGACTGTCCTCTCCATACTACAGAGGAAACTGAGTGCTTTGACAGCTCTTCCCAGAGTGTCCTGTGTTCCCTCTCAAGAGACAGTACCTAAATTATTCCCCAAGTCTCCAATTTACAGATCTAAGATCTAACAGACTACTGCAAATGCATCGTGGAATAAGAAAAGCAAGGGTTCTTCAGGCTTCGAAGGCCTGGCTCCAAACTCACTCTACCAAAGCCTAGCTGAGACACCTACCTGGATTACATGAACTCTCTGCCCACAATTTTCTCTTTCATAACATGGACTAAAACACAACTTCTTCACAGAAATTCTCTGAGTAGCAATTAAATCTGATGTTAAGTACAGCCTGGAGTGCCTGGTACATAGAAATTGCTTTGGGATGTGAGGTGAAGTATATATGCCTTGTTATGAATTGCTTTTATACCATCCAACTGACTGCAATTTTAAATCAAATGAGTTAAATTATAATGCAGCCAACTTTTAGACAATTCACAATAAACATGACTGGGTAAAGAGAACTGTTTCAAAAAGAATTGAAAGAACCATTTCATTTTGTATCCCACAAAGTCCCTACATTAGGGTGACTCCTCTGATGAAGTGCAAAAAGATTCTGTTTGCTGAAAGTACAAGCAGACCTTACAACTAATTCAAATCATTCTGATCCAGGAGCACAGCCAGGTCTTCAAATTTTGTGTATATATATATATATATATATATATTTTTTTCATGTTGGGAGTAGCAAGGCAGTGTAGTGTGTGAAAGGATACTGGGTTGGAAGTCAGGAGAACTCCATGTCCTTTGTCATGAGAGGAGACTTTCACTATAAAAACATGGATTTTATTTTGTATTTGACTCTCTAATCACACAGCCAAGTAAATGCTCATGAGACATTTTTCCCCTCTTAGGACAGATTAAATAGATACCTGGGAGCACTGGATTCTAAAATACTTCGCAAAGTCTCACTGAAGATTCTTAACTGTAAAAAAAGCTTCTTGTGTAGTGAGCCGTGCACTACTTCATTATCTCCCCTCTGCAGGAGGAGCGCTGGATTAACAAACATGTTGAAGAATCACGTAGCTGGATGGCACAGATACTGCAGCCTCCCCAGGGCCCTAAAAAGGTTTTGCCTTTGCAGGAGAGCTGATTATTTGTCAGCAGTGAAGGGATACATGACCCCTCCTGAGAAACTCCCCGTTGAGGGGGTGGTAGGATAGTGCTCCCCTCCCCCTCCACCCCACACCTCCTGTCTCTGTTTGAGGACAGGAACTAGTTCTCTGGTCATGACAAGCTTTCCTGTGAGTGTGAAGCCACAGGCTGGTCACTTCCTTGGCTCAGGATCTTGTATCAGAAACAGAAATGGAGTGGCTCTGAACTCTGACTCAGGACTGAGATCTAAATACAGCAGGGCTTGATTCTCCAGTTTGTGTATCAGCAAAGGCTATCGGAAGTGTCAGCAAACTGAGAATGCAGACTTCATGGGGAGCTAACTTTGGACTGGAGCAGCAGTTTAATAAAGGCCTCACATCCACCCTTGCTGCCAATGTGTGATTTATGATCCTGGGGTTAGTTTACTTTGGCTTCTATGACTAGGGAATCAGATCCCTCAACTTAACATTCTAATTGTGCCCCTTCCAGAAGCCACAGGAGGACTGAGGTCCTTGACAAGAGACCTATACCAAAGCAAAGACCTGAACCAAAAGAAAACACTGAAAGTCTGTTATTTTATTTTTTCCTTACCTTTCTTTAATCTATATTTAACTTTATGTATTTCATAATCAGAGCTATATTTTTTCCTAATTGAAATTGACAATCAGAAAATGTCCAGCAACAATCAAGACTAAGAGAGAGAGAAGTTAGTAAGTCAGGTTGTAACAAGGTAAAAACTGTTCTTGAACTGCAGGTGACTGCAGATGGGGCTGAGGTGGTGGCACATTATATAATAATTTTTTAACTCTTTTAAAAAATTTTATTATCTTTATTTATCAGAGACACTCAGAAATTGAGAGAAAGGGGAAGAGAGGGAGACAGAGAGACAGCTGCATCCCTGCTTCACTACTTGTGAAGCTTTCCTCCTGTAGGTGGGGACCAGAGGCTTGAACCCAGGTCCTTGAGCATTGTAATGTGTACGCTTAACCCACTGCATCACCACCTGGTTCCATATTATATAATATTAATGGGCATGTAAGGAGGTTAGGAGTAAAGATAATGTCAGGACTCCTCAAGATAACTGGTTGTTTGGATGATATGATTCTAGAGAAAAGAACGGGTCACTTCTTAAAGAGAGCAGTGGCTCTGAGTTGAGGTAGCTGCACTGGTAAGGGAGCAGTAGGTGGAGGAAACCTTTTGTTGATTTTTTTTTTTTTGTTAGGAAAATATATTGGATTATAAACCAAACTAGAGTAAAGATGCTTGAAAAAGAAAGAGGACAGGAAAACCTTCTCTTCCAGGACAGAAGATATGGAATGGACTCATGGAAGCCAAGTGGGAGTTGGGTCCATCCAAGGGGTCAACATACTGGAGAAAACAGCAGAGGCAGATCCCAACATATCAGCAGTCAAAAAGGTGCTGGATGGAAAAATAGGCTGATGTTTTAGAGCTTTAGGGATCGTTGCAGGAGCCCAACCCAAGTCTCAAGTAAAAACAAGAAAGAAAACTGGCAGGAGCACAGGACCTCTGAGAGCCAGCCCATGCTTAAGTATTCTTGGGTCATGGGTCCCTTTTAAGCTCTGAGGACAAACAATAGAGCCATTCCTGAAGACAATGCACTTATGTTAACATTATTTTACCTTGAATTTGGGGGATTCTCAGATCCCCAAAAATCAAATAAGAGACCTGAGGTTATGAACCCAGGGCCCAAAAGATGCTCTCATGCACTGAAAGAAGAGGCGTGTCAACAGGAAATAACTGAAGGATTGCTTAATCATTCCTTCAACCTCTGGCATACTAAGTGGAATAGTAGAAAGCTGGGTCTGCAGTGGGCTTGAATAATACACAATTTGCAGCAAAGATTAGTTAGGTACTTGAGCTGACAATGTGAGTTAGTCCAACAGAAAGATAAGAACTGGAAAGATGAAAGGAAGGTCTCAGGGTCTGATATGAATATGTGTGTGTGTGTGTGTGTGTGTGTGTGTGTGTGTGTGTGTGTGTGTGTGTGTGTGTGTGTGTGTTAGTTGTAAGAACAGAAGAAATGACGAAGTTTTCTTTTGCTTCTATTTTGGCAGAACTTAAAGGAATCATGTTAAATGAAATAAGTCAGAAGGAATTAAGTTAAATAAGCCAGAAGAAGAAAGAGAAAATTTGAGATAATCTTACTCATAGAGACTTAAGAAACAATGAAAGGGAAAATACATGACAAAACTTCAACGAACTACAGTGTATTGCAACAGATCCAAGTACTGTAAAGTGGAAAGATGAGAGCTGGGTTGAAAAGGGGGTGAGGACCCGGGACCCAAGTCAGGACCCAAGTAGTCTAAATCCTAGAATTATGCATTACTGCTTGATTGCTACATCACCTACCTCTCCAGCTCTTTCTTATTATCATCAACAACAACATCATCAATATATTATTTTCATAATAACTTAAAAAGAAGAAAAGAGTTTCTTCAAAAATGTTCTCTTAGAGATGAAACCAGTTTTTAAATGTAGGTTAACACCCACTGACATCACCAGTACACTTCACTAAAGAAGAAAAAAACAGGACTAAAGAGAAACAATTTCCAATGTAGTTACAGAGGCTTAAGAAACAAGACAATTTGGATATTTCTGAGTTGTCCTCCTTGTCAGAAAGCATATATATATATTTTTAATTAAACAATTTAGTAACCTCTCTATTCCTCAAATGCTATGGTTCTTGTCAGAGTGTGAATACCAATCTACTGTAAATCTAAAAATGGATCAGAAGCTTCCTGAGCTGGATACAGATTTGTCTTGACACCTTCCCTTGGCTGGGGAGTGAGATTTGTGGAGTCTTTAGTACTACTGTGAATTGTAACATATTTATAGAAAAAGAATATTTTACTGATAGCACCAGTATGAACACATTAATTATAACACTTAAAGCACACAAATGATAATTATAAGCTGCTTCTTGTTATACTGTGCTCTGATCCTCTGTGTCTTCTGCAATCTCAACCTGCCTTATTAAGAATACAATTTAGCAGCATGATGGTTTATTCTGTAACTGTATTTTCTATTATCACTGTATTCTTTTCCTTGGCAAATGCAATCCTTGGTCTGATAAAATATCTTGTTTAGTGAACTTGCCATATGCTTATCAGGCAAAAATAACCAAAAGTAACCATTTACTGCTTGCTTTTAGAAACTGATGTACAGGGTTTGTCAACTGGGTCTTCTTTGGGCCACATGGAATACACAAAGTTGAACAATTCACTGAGGCTGCAAATGCCGGCAGTTCTGGGAAAACAATTTACTGGACTATAAAAAGGAAAGGCATCCTTTGGGTTTTATTAATGCCAAGTGAGCAGTCACATAACTGCCAGTACCCTGGGGTATATAGTACAATCAAAACCAGTGATTGCACCCCCACATTCCCCCCACACAATCTCAGCTTCCTTTTTTGCTCTCATGTTCATATGGCTCAGTCCTAAAAAAATTCATCTGCAGTCAAATCTGTAGCTGGATGCAAGAAACTCTTTTTCTTGATACCATGAATACACTGATACCATAGCTATTAATCTTAACCACTATGTACAGATGGGCTTCCATGTTAGTCTAAAACACAGGTCTTCAAAGCCCTTCAAGGAGACACACGTTCAAGGAAGGAAGGAGAATTTGTAATTTTATCCAACACACACTGAATATAAAGACCCTTAGGCAAATTCAGACAGAAAATAATCACTTTTCCATTTTCCTTACTGTTGACTTTCTATTTTGTTAAAGTGGAGTTTGTTAAAATGAAGTTTTACTTTGTTCAAGAGAAAACAAAGTTAAGAACTCTATTGAATTAGTGTCCTTCGCTGGAAGTATTCCCTAGTCAGGAACATTCAGTTAATTCCTACTTAAACACTTTGAGTAACTAGTTCCTGGATGCTACTGGCCAGAGTTTCAGGTCAGAGCACTGAAATACTAACCACAGAACTGTGAAGGTTATAAAAGGGCATCAGTAGACCACAAGCAACTGATTGTTTTCCTTCCCACTTCTGATAACCAGCTGATTCTAAAGCAGACCACCATGATTCACAGTAGGTCACAGGAAGACAAGGAAGGCCTCCAATCCAAATAGCCTTCCTTTTGGGTACAAAGGTACTCACTTCATTAATAGCCAGAAAGCACACAGACACAGTTCTCCTAAGTTAGGGCCAAAGGTCACAGTCCCAAGGCAAGGTAGAGGCCAGATCCACAGTGCCTATTTCAACTATGTAGAATCTCGATGGCAAGAAATATATGAACAAAGTATCTCTAATAGTCAGAACTTGAAAGCATTTAGTGGGCGCTGAAAAAAAATCATAACATTTTTGCAGTGAGAAACAGAAAAATACATCATGACTTTCCCAACAGCCTACTAGTAGGTTAGGAGAAAATGGAACAATTGGGGAAGGTGAAATTTAAGCGGGGCTCTTGAAGGATGTAAAAGCTGTGAGACAGCAGAGATTCTGTGCTGAACAACTACTTTGCATAAAGGGTCCTGTGAGTGCAGATTTGCTTAACTCTGTATCACCTGCTGGGACCCTGGGGCTTGAAAACTAGGGATATTTGATTATTTAATTTTTGTTTTCACTGTCTTCGGGTTACACATTTCTCCATGAATTTTAAAGTACTGTATTCTCTCACACATTATAGCTTCATATATTTAAGCACCTACCTTGTACATAAACACCTTTAAGCAGGAGTCCTGGTATAAGTGGATTGCTTATGATCAAACATTAGGTTCTGAAGTATGCAGGAAGTGGGGAGTGAGTGAATGATACGGGAGACAGGAAAAGGAGAAGAGGACAGTGGAAGGACACAGTGATAACAAGCTTTTAAAAATATTTTTCTATTTAATAGGGCAGAGAGAAATTGAAAGGGGAGGGGAGATAGGGAGAGAGAGGAAGTGGCACAGCTTCACTGTTCTTGAAGCTTCCTCCCTACAGACAGAGATTAGGGGCTTGAACCTGGGTCCTTGCGAATGGCAGCATGTGTGTTCAATTGGATGAATCACCACCTAGCCCTGGTAGCAGGCTTTAAAAGTGCTAAGAGCATGTGCTCTTCTCCAGAGGGGATATAGATTCATGATCTTTAATTCTCTCAGGGAGTGGAATGAGCAAAAATGAATACAGAAGGACCTGCACTACAGCATTATCATTATTAATAAGCAGAAGGAAATCATCTAAATATCCATCAGTTACAGAATTGACTTAAATCAATAATTAACTATTTACACAATGGGATACTAAGGAACTCCCCCACCCCCAAATGCTAGGGGGAATGTAAGTCGGTCCAACATCTGTGGACAGTGATCTAGAGAACTCTCAGAAGGCTAGAAGTGGACCTACTCAATAACACTGCAATTCCTCTCCTGGGGATATATCCTAAAGAACCAAACACACCCACCCCAAAAGATCTGTGTGTATCTATGTTCACAGCAGCACAATTTGTATTAGCCAAAACCTGGAAGCAACTGAGATGTTCAACAACAGATGAGTGGCTGAGTAAGTTGTGCTCTATATACACAATGGAATACTCAGCTATTAATAATGATGAATTCACCTTCTTTACCCCATCTTGGATAGAGCTTGAAGATACCATGTAAAGTGAGATAAGTCAGAAACAGAAGGATGCATATAGGATAATCTCACTCATAGACAGAAGTTGAAAAGCAAAATCATAAGGGAAAACACTAAGCAGAACTTGAACTCGGTTTGTTATACTATATCAAAGGAAAAGACTCTGGAATGGGTGGGAGGGTTCGGGTACTGGAACATGATGGCAGAGGAAATGTTATACATGTACAAACTATTGTATTTTACTGTCAACTGTAAACCATTAATCCCCCAATAAAGGAAAAAATAATAAAATAAAATACTTATATAAACAAGAAGGTGAAAGATAACAACTTACTCATATGTAAAATATAGAGAATTGAAACACACAAGCTTGCAAAAAAAAATTCAAAATGAAACAACAAATAAACAAAAATGGTAGCCAAACTATCTCAAAGACTGTGAGAAGTAAGGCAATTACTGTTGAAGGTAAGGGACACATAACTTTAGTGACAGGTGTGTTATGAAACGATATCTCTGTAATCTTATAATCTTATAAAACATTATGAGTCACTAATAATTTTAAAAATAGTAATTACAATACTTCCTGGGACTGACTTGCAATTGGTATGAGGACTAGTAGCTACTGATGTAAAAAGAGCAAGAGGAACTAGAAATTCAATTGAACAGCTCTTAAACAGTTTAAATTTGATAAGTAGTTCTAAATGTGTTACTGTTCTAATCCCTGAGGAGCTAATTTTAGAGTTTAATGATAAATTAAGATGCAGAAAAAAATAGACATGGTGTGGATGTCTGGGAAAACTAGGCAGTCAGTGAAAACTTCCTGGTGGAAGCAAAGATTAAGGTTTGGGTTGTTAAAAAGCAGTAGAAGTATAGACAGGGCAACAGAATGAGAAGACAAGAAGATATGGCGAACCTTTCACTTATCAAATACATAGTGGCCCTGCTAAATTCTGCTTCAGATTCAGCTAGTACCAAAGCAAGATAGAACTCCACATCTGAAAAATCTCAAGCCCTCTGAGTCACAAAGAAGACAGCTTTCTAACAAAGCTTTGAAAACTAAAGCTACATGAACCAAGACTCAAGAACTAGACTTAGTAGTAAGAAAACAAACACTAAGAAATTCTGCTGTATGCCCAACTGTATACACATGCACTTTTAAACAAATTCTAGTCTCCTCCTGTTTTTTTTTTGCCAAAGGCAAAATATTTTTTGCCACATGTTTGAAAAATACTTGATTAGTGTAGTCAGTTTTCTCCCCCTTAAAAAAACATTAGTGATTTAATAATGATTAATAAGATTGTAAGATAACAGGGTTACAATTCCATACAGTTCCACCTGAGTTCCATGTCCCATACCCTCTACTAGAAACTTCCCAATTACTTTTCTCTCTGGGAATATGGACCAAAATTCTTTAAGGGGTGCAAAAGGACAGTTTCCCTTTTAAAGAACTGCTCATTATAAATTTGCTTAGAGTTCTAGCATAAGAACTTTCTGGAGAAACACTGTTCTTTTTACAAGTTGCAGATGGGAGTCAGAGAGGGGGAATCTTCTCCCTAACCAATGTGTTTGCTATCTCTCACAATCATTGGTACCACAAAGTAGAAAGACTAGAATTCTAAGGTAGTCTTTTCTGTTGACTCAGACGCTATTTCTAGTAGAAACAGTGAAATAGCCTATTGACAATTTATATCTTTAAATATTAGTTTATCCAATATGACTGAATTCCTCTTTTTTAAAAAAAAATTAAGGTTATATTTTTCTGGTACCTTCTCCCTCTCTTAATTGATAAATCATATTAGATAAGCAGTAGTTCTCTGTCCATTTAGCATCTAGCTAGTTAATGTAGGCTTGCCTGCTACCAATTGCTACAGTACCAAAATACCCAAGAAACACAAGATTTTTTTAAAAAAACATCATAATAGGGGCTAAGCAGTGGCACAGGAACATGTACCAGGACCCAGTTCAAATCCTAGGTCCCCATCTGCAGTGGGGGGACACTTCACCAGTGGTGGAGCAGAGCTGTAGGTGTCTCTCTGTCTCTTTTTTTCTCTCTCCCTTCTCCCTTTACATTTCTGTCTTTTTTTTTAAATAAGAGAAATTTTAGTATGAGAATCTTTTCACATCATCATTATACTATCTCTCCAATCCTAAAGGGAATATATATTAGTGCATGCTATGAGGTCAGCATTATCTTAAAACCAAAAAAGATAATGATAATGATGACATCAGATAAAGAATAGAGAAGTTCCCAATGGAGGGTATGGGACACAGAATTCTGGTAGTCGGAAATGCATGGAATTGTATCCTTGTTATCTTACAATCTTGTTAATGATTATTAAATAATTATTAAAATAATAAGTTAAAAATAAGAGAAATTTTAAAAAGAAAACAAAGATCACCTCTGGGATGAGAGAATTTGTCATGCAGGTATTGAGGCCCAGTGATACCCTTGGTGGCAAAGAAAGAGAGGGAGAGAGGGAGGGAGGAAGGGAGAGAGAAAAAGAGGGAAGGAGGGAAAGAAAGAAAATCATCATACTAGAGAAAACCTACTGGTTATTTATCACCAGATAGAAAACATTAAAATATTTTTTACTACAAATAAAAAGAAATCAATGGGAGGCTATTGACAATATAAGAACAACTGAGGAAATAACTCTGGGAGGGAAAAGTTATACTCCTGTTGCTAAAAACTCTCCTGGTTTGAATCATGAATCAATCTTCTCAGTGGCCAGAGACAATAGAGCTCATAGTAAGGAGAACCTTAGATCTTGGTAGGCTCTTTTATTTGGTGTAGGTCACAAAGTAAATTTAAAACTTAAGTGTGCAAGGGGTGGGGGCGGGGAGAGGGGAGGGAGTGATAGAAATGAAGAAGTGGCGGTTTCCAAGTGTCTATGTGGCAGCCAGTGAGCCCTGTAACCAGGAACCACCCAGGCCCGGCTGGTGCTGCAGATCAGAAAACAGAAAAGGCGGACTTATGGTGGACCAGAACTCTAATCTAGAAGATAAGAATAAAGCACAGTTTCCTTTTCTTTTCAAGATGCTTCTTGATTTCCCACCTTCTGGAGCAGGTAATCAGATCAGAGGCAAAACTAGATTTGTCACATTACATAGACCCTTGGCCTTCTACTAAGGCACTTGACTATTGGCTTGCCTCTCAAAATTCCCCAGTGCAAAACACTCAGCATTCCAAAGCACAAAGGAAGTCAGCAGGTGAAGATGACCAGCAGTGTACTTTTTCACACTAAGGAGAACAGGTGAAGAGATGAGATCAGGAAAGGTCAAGAACAGGGTGGGGAGGAAAGATTTCATGGGTCTCTTTTTTCTTGAAAAAATAAACTTTTTCTTTTTCAATTCTAGTTCCAGTATCACTTTATTGAGAAAATGTTGATGTGTAGGGTTTTTGTTGTTGTTGTCACAGGGGTACATCTCCATATTTCTCAAGTTCTTATGGATATTTAAAAAAAAAACAACACTTTTTTTGTGGTGCTGGGGCTTCATGCATATGCTATGTCACTACTCCCAGGCTGATTTTTATTTCAAATAGATAGACAGAAAACAACTAGGGCAACAAAAGGATAGATAGATAGATAGATAGATAGATAGATGATAGGTAGATAGACAGGCAGACAGACAGAGGTGGAGGTACCACAGTACCACTCCACTAACCATGGAGCTTCCCCCAGTGCTCCTATGCTGCCCTGTGGTGTTGGGGCTCAAGACCATAGGGACTCACCCTATAGGGTGTGCAATTTACCTGGTTCCCATGAATATTAAAAAAAATCCAGTCTGGAATACGAACAACTCACAGGTATTTCCATAGATACTAATGTGAAAAAAGTCATCTTTTAAGTAAAAAGTCCCATTCCTTCCTCTTCACTAGTTCCTCCTTTGCAAACTCTAAGTTATGCTGAAACAGACTGAAAAGCTAATAAAGATTTATGGTTAAAATAAGAAGCTTCAAATCTCTTCAAATGTTACCTAAAAAAATCCCTAAATGATAAACTGAAATAAAAAACAAATAAAGAACTATTACCATAAACTACAAGACATCAGGAGGAAAGCATATATGTTAAAAAAAAAAAAAAGAAGAAAGAAAAGAAAAGAAAGAAAGAAAACAAAAAACTGGTATGGTTCCCAGAATGTTCCTTCTCAGCAACCCCTCTCAAGGAGACCAAGTGTATTGAACTTTCCACATAATTGCTTTTCAGGTCTGTCTCCCAAATAATCCCCCAGTGAATACCTAGGTCAGCAAAACAACAGGAATTTTTATATTGATCTTCTACAGGCAAGTCTGAGAGCTATAGGCCTCAGTTGGGGCAAACAGAACACATTGCCAATTTGCATAAGAAATTTTTATCTAATGTAGATGTTACTGAAAATGGGTGCATTTACTTCCTTTCCCAGATGGAAGACTTTTTCCCTTACATAATGCCCCACTTCTATGTCAACACCAGTTTTCAATGAGTCCCTTAGATCTTGCCTACCTAGCAAAAACTCATGAGTCAGCTTCCCTTGGCAACAATGAAGTCTATTTACAAAGCAAAATCTTAGATGACTTGACCTGTATCTTGGTCTGTAAGCTCCAAACTACTGTTACTGACTTACAGATCTGACCATTACTGTTCTATTCTCAGACATAAATTTATAGTTTCTGCTCACCTCGTCACCGTCACCTTGCAGTAATGTCTCCTGTCTGAGTCAATCCTCGATATTTTGGCACCTGGCCACCTCAGAGAGGCAGCCCTCCCCTCACAGAGAGATGTAAACACAGTGTTTGTTTCCAGATGGTCAACTTCTCTATAAGTCAAATACTCAATATGATTTATCTGTCCAATAAACATACCAAACACCTATTATTATAGACTGCTAGTGCTGAATTACATCAAACGCAGTACTGTCCTTACTCTGAAAGAATTTAGCCACTATTAATGGACCACACTGGGTGAAATTAGTCCACCTTATCAAAGTCCTATTATGGATCTAAAGAAAAAAATTATACCCTAGAGTCATTTAATCTCTTAATGTTAAATACTTATGGTTTTTAGTCAGATTCTTACCAGTAAATTAAAAAAGATACTTAACATAATTAAGTTAAAATTATTTATTAAATTATGGGACAGAGGGAGAGAAACTGAGAGGGAAGGGGGAGACAGACAGAGAGACATCTACAACACTGCTTCAACACTAGAAAATTTCTCCTTGTAGGTGGGGACTGGCGGCTTGAACCTGGGACTTTCTGCATGGCTACATGTGAGCTTAACCAGGTACACCTCCATCTGGGTCTCATTTAAAATAATTTAACCAGCTTTAATTGTTCTATCTCTATTTTTCATCCCTTTGGTAAAACTAACTCATTAGCTTTCCTTTCTCCCTAGTTTCAATAAAAATCCTTTGGAAATATATTTCCTTAAGCTATTTTTTTATGATGCCATTTTCATACTTTGTCTCTTGATGCTAGATAAAACAAAATCTTAAGGCCCAAAGATAATTTGACAGATCACCTCTAGGTTGAAGAGTTCAATGGACCTAGACTTTCCAAGTGACTTGGTCACTGAGTTGGATATCAGCAGAATTAACAGAGTTCAGGGCCCTTCGATGAGTCTCTCTATGATCTTGGTACTGATAAAAAGGTAACTACCTTTGAGTAAATGAGGTGATAATTCATAGCTCTGAGTTTGTCCTTTAAAATGACTTACATATATATATATATATATATATATATATATGTATGTATATATACATACATATATATATATATATTTACTTATTTTAATGTGAGAGAACAGAGCACCACTTAGCTCTGGTTTATGGTGGTGTTAGGGATTGAACCTGGGATCACCAAGCCTTAGACATAATGCCTGTGCATTAGCTTGGTAGAATTATACTGAAATTTTAATGCTGTTTGACAAGGAAGGTATAAATTTGTTAATTCAGGCTTACTCTCACCATTTCACATTAATAGGTCAGAAAGCTTCTTTCTTATTGACTATAAAGTGCTACAACTTAATGTGGCTAAAACATAACTGTTGATTCTACTTATAAAACCTGTTCCTCCTTCATGGTACCATTATGAACCCAGCTCAGACCAAAAACTTGGGAGCTGGGCAGGATGGTGGTGCACTTGGCAGAATGCACACTTTACCAAGCACTAGGACTGAAGTTCAAGTCCCTGGTCTCCATCTACAGCAGGGAGGACATTTCAGGAGTGGTGGAATTTCCTCTTTCTCATCCCTCTCTATTTCTCTGTCATTATGAAAGAAAAGAAAAGAGAGGAGAGGAGAGGAGAGGAGAAGAGAGGAGAGGAGAGGAGACTAGGATGTACTTGCTTCGACAGCATATATACTAAAATTGGAATGATGGAGAAGAGAAGAGGGGAGGGGAGGGGAAGGGAGGGGAGTGGAGGGGGGTGGGGTGGGGTAGGGTGAAGAAAGGAAAGGAAAGGAGAGGAGAGAAAATGTCTTTTAGGAGTGGTGTGGATTTGTTGTGCAGACATGCAGTTCCAATTGGGAATCATTTTTGCTTCCATTCCATGCTTCATCCCACATAGTCAATTAATTATCATGGCTCATTTGTTATGACACCTTGAAATCATACACTTTCCTTCATCTGCATAGCTATTACTTTACCCAGGCATCATCAGATTCTGAATTACTGGAGTAACCTCCTAATGGATTGTCCAGCTTCCATGTTTGCTTGTGTACAGTCTATTCTGCATACAACAATAAGGGAATAGGACGTACAGAGCATGCAAGTAAATCATATCAAATTTGATCTCAGTGATGCTTATATGACCTGGAATTTGTGGCAATGGCATATCATGCAGGACGATGAGGAAAATTTGGATGTGCAGTACTGATGACCTCATAGCATGACTCCACTTTGAAAATACAAGGATGAACTACTTTATATGAGACTCAAGGAGGACAGCTGTAATCATTTGGATACATGCCACTTAGATAAACTACAGAATGGACACTACACATAGTGAGACATTCCAGAGGCTATAGAATGAGAAACAGGGAAAGGCCACGGGCAAACTGAGTGGATATAGTGTGCAATGACATGGCACAAAAGGATTTAAAGAATGAAGCTGGAAACCAATAGTATCCATTCAACAGAAGGGCATTAACTCTATCAGGAGTGATGGAATCAGTTAAGAATTCCATCTATACAACAAGATCTTGAAGGAAAAAGACTTCACATTATCTCAAAAAATATACCATTTGTCTGGTGATTATCAGAAAACAGCAATAGAAATGACTTCCTATATTTAGAGTTACTATACTTAAAATGTTTATTAGCTTTCAAGTTTCTCTCCTAGTGTGTCCTTTAAGTCTGGCCTATATACAATTTGCATAGTTTTGTGATTGTGAAAGATGAACATGCTTGTCATTGTTCTTGCTGCCATTTTTGCTAAAAATAAAGTGTTGTTATACTTGGAGACCCCTCCCTTCCTCCCTCCCTTCCTCCCTCCCTCCCTCCCTCCCTTCCTTCCTTCCTTCCTTCCTTCCTTCCTTCCTTCCCTCCCTCCCTCCCTCCCTCCCTGCCTTCCTTCCTTCTTTCCTTCCTCCTTCCTTGACAGCAGAATTAACAGAATTCAGGGTCCTTCCTTCCTTTAAAAATTTTTTAAAGGGAATGGGGAGATAGAGAGGGAGAGAGACAGAGAGGCACCTGCAGCCCTGCTTTACCACTCACAAGGCTTTCTCCCTACTGGTGGGGACAGGGGCACATTATAACATGTGTGCCCAATCAGATGCACCACCACCTGCCCCATCTTCTTTTCTTTCTTCCTTTGATCCAGACAGAGAAAAATTGAGAGGAAGAGGGAGAGATGAGGAGAACAAAAAAAGAGACAGCTGCAGAACTGCTTCACTTGTCCTGAAGCTTCCTCCTTGCAGGTGGGGGCTGGGACTGGTCCTTGTGCATGGAAACATGTGCACTCTATCATGTGCACTATCACCTGGCCCAGTGCTATACTTGGATGGGAAGCATAACTTAAACATGTAAAAGACCTAAAGAGAAGAGATGGACACAAAAATGACAGCATTTTTGTCAGGATATTGTGAGGATGTGGTTGAGCTCAGCAGGGCTTGATTGGGGGGGACTTCCATCCTGTCAGTCTCTCTCTCTCTCCTTACTGAGA
Organism: Erinaceus europaeus; assembly: GCF_950295315.1. Taxonomy (NCBI): domain Eukaryota; kingdom Metazoa; phylum Chordata; class Mammalia; order Eulipotyphla; family Erinaceidae; genus Erinaceus; species Erinaceus europaeus. The sequence goes on from NC_080163.1 coordinate 30,227,282, forward strand.
GGTTGAGTGACGAGGGACACAAGACCCCCAAGGTTTTGCCTCATCTTATCAGACTCCCTACCTCACAAAGCACCCTGCATTCCTGATACTATGGCCTGCTCCCTTAATATCTACATAATCATTGTTTTGCCTGAAAGATCCCCTCCTATTTCCCCACTCATTCCATTCCTTTCATCTATCTTTTTATCCTCAAGACCCTCCCTGTCTGCAGGGTATTATCAGTCCTACCTGTTAAAACCCTCGCAACAGTTGCTAAGGAAGTTCCTACCTTTCCCAGCCCCTTTTGCCTGTCTCTGCCCCTTTCCAAACCATGTCAAGCCATTTCCATTTCCGACTTGCCACTTCTGGGTCCAACTCTTAAAAGCCTTGGCTCTCTGATCAATAAAGAATTGAATCGCCTTGCCACCACCAGCTCTGTTCCTGGGTCATCTCTCTTGCATTGCTGAGTGAGTAGCAGCCACACTGGCTCCAGTCTCAATCTCTCCAACCCAGAAAGTATGTGCCCGAGAAGAGGCACCCCCATACTAGCCCGGCATCTTTCATCAGTTAACATTGGCATAAACCATTACTAGGTTTAGTGAGGTTTCATTTGCTGTTTTCTGTACTTTTTATTTTTATTATTTTTTTTATTTATAAAAAGGAAACACTGACAAAACCATAGGATAAGAGGGATACAACTCCACACAATTCCCACCACCAGAACTCCATATCCCATCCCCTCCTCTGATAGCTTTTCTATTCTTTAACCCTCTGGGAGGATGGACCCAAGGTCACTGTGGGATACAAAAGGTGGAAGGTCTGGCTTCTGTAATTGCTTCCTCGATGAACACAGATGGAACCCCGTCCCACTAGGGAAAGGGAGAGGCAGGCTGGGAGTGTGGATTTTCTGTACTTTTTAAAGCAATGGTTAGTCATTTTAGCATTCTAGTGCTGCACTGATATTAAGACTGCTATATCAGAGGGATCTCCTCTCCTCTCTTTTCTTCTTCTCTTACTAGAATATTGATCATCCTTAGCTTATGGTGGTGTGGGAGACTGAACCTGGACCTTTGGTGCCTCAAGTATGAGAGTCTCTTTGCATAACCTTTATTATATCTCCTCGGCCCCAAAGGGCAAATTTTAACAAGTCACTTTCTAGAGCCTGGACAACTATGCCTTCAGGTGAAATAATATCATTAAAGAGGATAGAGAAGATGGCCAGTCTATTAGTATTCCAGTGACATTTTCACACACACACACACACACACACACACACACACTGACTCTAGCCCATTCTCCATTCTCATATCACATTTCAGACTGGGTGAGCTCCTTGCTACCAGTCCAGCTCTTTTCATAAATCAGATGTTGCTGGAAGGAGTGGGGTGGTTAAAAAGAGAATTAATTTATACTGAACCAATACTTAGCTATCACTACAATGGAGTGTGCTGGCAGGAAAATGCCTGGAGGGAGCAATCGATAACTAGAGAGTAAAGGGCAGAACACCAACCACAAGTCCCACTGGACTGAGCAATTTGAGATAGACATTGTCTTATATGTCTCTTTATCCCTAAACCTTGCAAGTATACATCACTCATTAGATGGTTGGTAAATTCAGCTGACAATTGTAGCCAAAAAAGAAGAAGAAAGAAAGAAAAAAGAAAACACAAAGCTAGGAATGGAAACTTGATTGTAGGGTGTCAAGGAAACTGCAGAAAAATGAAGCTTTAGGAGTATGCAAATAGTAGGTAACTGGAATAAATGAATGGAGAGAAAAAAAATGACAAAAGGTGACCAGAAAAAAAATGAAAGAAGAATCAAATATCAAAAAAAGGTCTCAAAGAACTTCTATTCATATACCTGTGGACATGCACAAACACATACACAAATACACATGCATGGCTGATACCAGTGGAACTGGGACTTGGGACTTGCTAGGTAGTAACAAGTAACAAGACTAAAAGGCAGAAGATTTTGGGGTACAGCCTATTAGTTTGAGCCCCTTTTCCCACAGCGAGAGACAGTTAACTGAGGGAGGCTGGGGGCAGGGAGTGGGGCAAACACCAACAGAAGGCAGCAAAACTCAGTCATCAGCATGTCCACAGGCAACTGCCAGACATTTGACTCCACAGTTCTTTCCTTTGATCCACAGGAACACAGTGGATGTTCCTTCTTTCCTAATTTCAAAGGATATCCCTTCTAGTTCTTTTTTCTAATAGAAACCACAATTTACCTGACAATTCACCTTGTTTTCATCATCTATAAATAGCAATGAAAGAGCTGCTCCCTATAAATAGCTTTGCAAAACCGGACTTCTTCTTTTGCAAACATTAAAGTGGAAATGGCCCTGACACAGATCAATAATGCTTGCATATTTCACTATGCTGCTTTCTTTATTTTTAGCTCCAACACAAAGTCCACCATTGGTAGGAAAAACTCTTTATCTAAAGAATATTACCAACTAATGACCTAGGCAGAAAAAGAACAAAAAGAACACATTCATTTTATTCTTATCGTTTCTTTTTTATAGGAATAAATTCAGACTCAGTAGGAATTTATTCTACTACCTCGTTACATAGATTCAGGCCTTTAGGGAAGGCGATCATGAAGCTTATAAAATTCCATACCTCCTTTATTACTCCCTGCTTTCTTCCATTTGCCAATTTATCTAAGAATTCAGTTCTCTATTCCACAGGCAAAGAAGTACCTGTTAGTACACATAAATTCAAAGACAGAGCTTTGGGTTGCTCAGAAACAGGAAGAAGTCTAACCTACCCCTATCTACTACACATCCCCACCCATCTAATTTTCCTTTACTTGTACACCATCATTTAATGCACAAAGGAAATATCTGCAAAACCCACTTAGAAACATGACTGTCTCAGCAATATGAAAGGTGCTTTTAAAAAAGCACTAGAAGCTGAAGCACGTAATTGATACTGCATTCTTCCCAGGGCTGGCCTTACCCGTGTCTGTGTTTCATATGGAGTTCAGCCTAAAACCATTTCTTAGTTGGTGTTGATTGATGCTGAATCAAATCAACTGTTAGTAATTTCTCCTAAAAACAGACCATTTCTGTGACTGTTGCATATGACAGTTCACCATGAATTTTGGGGGGTGGGGTCCAGACTATTTTCCTTTCCTTTCCTTTCCTCCCCTTCCCCTTCCCCTCCCCCTCCTCTCCCCTTCCCCTCCCCTCCCCTTCCCCTCCCCTTCCCCTCCCCTCCCCCTCACCTTCCCCTCCCCTTCCCCTTCCCTTCCCTCACTTCCCTTCCCTTCCCTTTCTTTTCCTTTTTTATTGCGACCAGGGTTCCAGCACTACAAATCTTCCCAGCAGCCATTCCCCCCTTTTAATCTTTGTAATTTGTATTAGATAGGACAGAGAAAAATTAAGAGAGGATGGGGAGATAGAGGAAAAGGAGAGAAAAATAGACACCTGAAAACTTGCTTTACCATTTGTGAAGAGTCCCCCTTGCAGGTGGGGAGTGGGAACTTGAACTTAGTTCCTTGTGCTTGGTAGTGTGTGCGCCTAACTAGGTGTGCCAACACTCAGCCGCCCGCTCCAGATATATTTCAGTGCTCACATTTGCATCCTCAACAACCTGACTGAAGCCTGGGATGACATATGCTCAGAAAATCTTTACTGAAAGATCACATTATGTGTGTGACCCTGAGTAAATTGCATAACTGCTCAGAATATGTGTGTTCTCATCCAAGGTTTAGTGGATACCACAGCAATAGGCATTGGGGGAAGTGACTGTCCTGAAATTTGGGGCAAAATTTTATTTGGCAGAATATATGCGTAACTTTTCTGTGATGGAGGCACATTTATTTTACTGTCTTACAGGAATCTGTGACCATTTCCTGCTCCAAAAAGCTTAACAATTTTTCATCTAGAGCAACAGTATCTTATATTATTTGATCATTAAAAAGAATTCAGCACTTAGAAATCATGGGCGCCATGCTTTTGTACTAGATAAGTACACATGCACCACAATAAGGTATATTAAAAAGCAAACATCAAAGTGGCAAAAATACTAGCTAAATCCAAAATAAACTAGGTTTTAAATAATTATTTTAATATAGTCAATAGTAAAAGCTTTTATCTTATTAAAATTAAGTAATTATTCAACCAAGAGCAGTGTGACTAGATGTGTTTCATGTTTTAAAATCTTGATCTAGTTATTAGAGAGTTGTCAATTTGGAAGTCAAGTTATAAATTCAATTTACTTATATAGCTAGGTTGTGACAGCTATCATAGTCTTCAGCAATAAAGCACACACAATGTAAATAGTTAAAAGCACTCACTGTTTTTCAGAGTATTTTCTGTACAGTAAGATGTGTTCACCTGGCACTTTACCATGAAAAAGGATTAAGTGTGAGCCCCTGGCCACCACATGGGTGCAACATGCAAAGGGGAAGCTTCATGAATGACACATGGTGCTATCGTGTTGTTCCTTCTCTCGCTGACTTTCTATCTCTTATCTTCTATCTGGAAAAAAGAACCTACCAGAAGCAGTGGAAGCATGCAGCACAAAGCGACAGTGAAGTCTTGTAAAGAAAAGAAAGAAAATTCAGTTATTTTCTTGCTTATTCTTAAAATAATACTTTTATCTTGAATGGACAGATTATTAGTTGCTTTTTAAAAATGACTTCTAGATAACACAGAAGCCAAGTTGCTTATTCTCACCAAAATGGTTATTAACAAAGTATAGAACCCTTTCCTTTTTATAAAAAATAAAAATGAACATAACATTGGTAACTCTGATAACAATCAATGTTGTATTTTTAAACAAGATAGTCAGCACATCTATGTGAGTTACAGAAGAATTTCATGGTGCATTCTCAACTTAATATAAAGTATTGTATGGCTTCTGTCACTCTGTATATTAAAGACTTGCTTTTGTATAATTAATTGTAATGTAACACCCCACAGCATTTTGTGTACCCCTGGTTTTAACTTCTTAGCTGCACTAACTTGCTTCTGAATGATACAGTGCATGAATTTATCCCTTGTAAGTTTATCCCAGGGCCCTTCTCTAAGAAACAGCTGCTTCTTAAGAGGAAACACAGTTAGGGGTTTTTGTTTATAAGATATTTTTTTATAAAGATTATAAGTGAATCTTCTCCAGTGGTAGCTCACCAAAAAGAAGCACTTGATGTACTTTAGCCATGAAACAAAAATCAACAAGTAGGCTAGATCTACCATATTACAAATATAAAATAAATCTGTTGTCCCTTATAACTTGTTTGAATAAAGTATCTGTTTCTTCAGAGTTTCAAGAATACTTTCAACAGCCCTTTCTGACAAAAGACCTCAATTTAGATAAGTAATTTCCAACATTTTATTCTGTCTTCTATTAGAAGGGGCAAGTGGTTCCTAAAGATGTTTAGCTTTCTTTTCCTTTTGCATATGAGTAAAACATTTCAAAGAGGTTTCAAAACACCATTTAGCTTAATGAAATTTTATCATGATTAGTTGGTGAACAGTGATAAATAGTGTGCAAGTTTCTCCCCATGTTTAATCCCCTTACATTCATAGTATCATTAAGAAATTTCTCAAGGAAAAATGTACACTTTATTCCAGTATGTTCATCCTTTTAAAAAAAGATGCATTTTAATTTATGAGAGAGAGAGAGAGAGGGAGGGAGGGAGGGAGAGAGAGAGAGAGGAAATAAGAGCAACATTTTTCATATGGGAGGCCAATGTTGAATTCAGGACCTCATGCTTAAGAGTCCCAACAATGGTTTATCCACTGCACTACCTCCACCTCCCTCCAAGTTCATTGTTAATCATTAACATATAAATCTATGTTGCAGGTGAGACATCACATAGTTTCAATATCTGAGGATCAACTTCTCACCAGAACTTAATTTATAACTATTATTTTAAACTCATAACTTGGATAGAAAATTGTCTAGGAACAGTATCAACTCTTTCATTTTTCATACTGTTCACCTGTGCTTGTCTGAAGAATTAGTGAGAGCTTCAATCTATCTTTTGCTTTAACCAGAAAGTTCAAAAGCTATCTTATTTGATGGTTGTTGAGGGCCACATTAGTTGAAACTAACTAATGCTGCAAATTAACTGGATATATACAAATATAAGGCAACATGTTGTAGATAAGTAGAGGTGGGGAAATATCAATTCCTCTTTCAGAGCAAAGGCCCTTCTAATTTAAAGAAAAGGGAAAGTGCAAATCTCAGTTCATTTACTTTATGTTAGTAAGTTTCTCCCCTTATTTTTGGAGGACTGAAATGAATAGCAGTTCTAGAATTCTCTTTCCATGCCCTGGCGGATTATCTTGAAAATTCTATTTTGGTCTAGATAATTCCTAAAGCCATTTGCAAATTAAAAATTAGTTAATATTTCACTACAAGGCACTGGTTCTCATTATTTGACTGCTTAAAGAACTTCTGGGTAATTTACTAACCTACGGTTCTTGGTAGTTCAGAAGAAACCTTCCCACTGAGTCAGGAATCAAGAGAGGTTACTGCCACAGAGACAGCATAATGGTTATACAGAAAGTTTTTTCATGCTGAGGCTCCTAGGTCATAGATTTGATCCTCCAAACAACCTAAAGTCAGAGTTGGTTAAAATAAAGTAATAATAGCAATAATTACAGTAAATAAAAAAGGAAAAGAGTACATAAAACACAGAAGTGACTGGAGTTAGTTTTTCATACTGGCACTTGGAAAAAATCTTGCTGGTTAGGCCAACGACAACAAAATTCACTTAAATAGTGTACTGCTTTGCCATGTGTGAGACCCAGGGTGAAGCCTGGCCCCATAACACTGAAGGAAGCTTCAGTGCTGCGGTCTCTTTCACTCTTTCTCTGCCTCTCTGTCTCTATCTTAAGAAAAAGAAAGGAAGGAAGGAAGAAAAGAAAGAAAGAAGGGAAGGAAGGAAAAAAGAAAGAGAGAAAAAGAAAGAGAAAGAAAAGGAAAACAGTCTGGTAGGTTCTATCTTCTCATTTTCCTACAAGCCCAAGTCCCTACACTGGGCTAGCAGCTCTCAGCCTTGACAAACACTCACATGTGATTGTGATGTGTCTCAAAGCAAAATCATTCAACATATACAAATTTTACTTGGAAGCCTTGACAGCTGCAAGTAGGAGGGATATGACCGGGTCATGTGTTTTCATGGCTGCTCTTCTGGACAGCTTTATTTCGTGTGGGAAGAAGAGACAACTTGTTTTCAAGTATAAGGACAGTTTTCTAATTTTAGAGTCTTCTGTCACCTAGATTATTATTTTTTGAACATGGTCTTCTCCATTTGCCATCCTGGAGGCAGAATCTCAGGAAGGCCAGCATGCTGACTCTAGCCAGTAGTCAGTGGTAACTAAGTCACACAGCTGGCACCTGGCCAGACAACCTGATCCTGTGACCAAGCTTCTATCAAGAGTCTAAAAGGACAGAAATTAGGAGAAATCACTTTTATAGTAGCAAGGTCTGGTTAACCATAAGAAAAATCTCCAAAGGCATTAATTACAACATAAATAGGCTTTAAAATAAAGAAGGGCAAGCCCAAAAGATGGTCTTCAGATCTTAACCTGTCAAATTTCCTCCATGAAAATTAAACTTCTTAAGAAGGAGATGTTTAAAGCTTGCAATTCCTTTCTCAGGGTCAACTACTCTCATAACTAGAGCCCTACACAAATGCTAAGGATAATGTACCCTTGGGAAATTAAGTTGATTTGTTATGTCTGTGTTTGAGAAAATGGAGGCTTACAGAATGTAAATTCCATTCAATATTTGCTTCTTTGGGAAAAAAGTTTTGTTAATAAAAAGACAGACAACAAGAAATACAATAACTATCTAGGTTGTTTTCTAATGATCTGTAGAAATGATCTCTGAAAGTGTAGACAAGAAGAAATACAATAACTATCTAGGTTGTTTTCTAATGATCTGTAGAAATGATCTCTGAAAGTGTAAGGTTTTTTTCCTGTATTGTATTTCAACTATCAGAGAGGCTAGAGATAATACAAAGTTATTCATATTTCACTTTAACTTATAATATCCTTTCCACTAGGTCTTCTACGAAGTGACAAGATGGCACTTGTAAATGACATTTTTATTGGTATTACTTCCCGACACACAGGTTTATAAACACTGGTATTCTATTTCCTATATGTAGAACAGAGGCTATTGATGGTGAGGATCCTGACTGGTCTCCCATTACATGTGTGCATACTGGAGTTATTTTCCCATGAGACCTGATCCTCTCTTCACCACCAATCCCAACCACTTTACCTCTCTCTGCGCAACGCCCCCAATCTTGCTTCTTCTTAAACCTAAGTAGGAAAACTACTGTTACTCTTGCTTAGGATTTGTGATCAAACTGTATTTTATCTCATCCATACCATTATAGGCAAAAAAAAAAAAAAAACAACCCAAAACAACCAAGATACCAGTTTTCACAGTTGAACAGCAACTTGATGTTACCCATACAATTAAAAGTTACCAACCTGAGAGATAAAGAATAGAAAAGCTTCCAGTGGCGGGGATGGGATATGGAACTCTGGTGGTGGGAAATGTGTGGAATTTTATCTCTCTTATTCTATGGTTTTGTTGATAGTTTCTATTTCTTATTTTATAAATAAATTTTAAAGAATTTTGCAAATTGGGGGGTCTGGCAGTAGCGCAGTGGTTTAAGCACACACTGCGTGAAGCGCAAGGACTGGCATAAAAATCCGTGTTAGAGCCCCCGGCTCCCCACCTGAGGGGGGTGGGGGGGTCGCTTCACAAGCCGTGAAGCAGGTCTACAGGTGTCTATCTTTCTCCCTCTCTGTCTTCCCCTCCTCTCTCCATTTCTCTTTGTCCTATTCAACAACAACATTAATAACAATAAAAATAATAACCACAACAACGATTAAAAAAAAAAAGGGCAACAAAAGGGGAAAAAAAATAGCCTCCAGGAGCAGTAGATTCGTGGTGCAGGCACGAATTTTGGAGGCAAAATAAATAAATAAAATTTGTAAATCAGTATTAAGTCACTAATAAATAAAATTTTAAAAAGTTACCAACTTGAGGGGGCTGGGCAGTGGTGCACTGGGTTAAGCACACATAGTACAAAGTGTAAGAATCCTGACCCAAGCCCCTGCTCCATACATGATGCAGAGGATCTCTTCACAAGCAGTAAAGGAGGTCTGCAGTTGTCTATCTTTCTTTTTCCCTCTCTATCTTCCCCTTCTCTCTCAATTTCTCTCTGTCCTATTCAACAACAACAAAAAGTTACCAACTTGAAAACTGAATTACATCTTTCTCCCTACAAAAAGGACAAATAGACAGGCTTAAAATATGCATATAATTACAAGGTATTCACATTTGACAGGTCCATGGAAATGCTCCAGTTTTGTATTTCCTTCCCAGAAGGGGGAATCAGAAAAAAGTCAGATGGTTCATTCTATATCTATTAGTTATTCATACATTTTTGAAAACAGGAAAGGAAACCACAATCTAAACTTTGTTATAATTGCAAAACTCTATTTCAGACACACCTAGACATTTTATCCATAATGTTTTCACTACCTTTTGTCAATTTATACTCTCTGACCGAAACTTGGGAAATGACCTAACTTTATTTAGTGATGGGGAAGAAGGTACACACCACATAGTAGTGTAACTAGGTGCAACTGCCACATCTCTTGTGCTTTCTCCAGTCAGATATCAACACACCTCCTACTGCCAATTGGAAACCACTCCCAGAATTTTCATTCTGGAAGATATCTGTGAGAGATATTATTCCAACTCCTTTTCCAACATACTATCCTTGGATAGACATTAAAAAATCTAGACTCTATGTTTAAGCTGGAAAAGGAATAAAGAGTAAGAACACTGTCAAAACACATTTTCCATTGAGCCTTCATACTACTCATGTTTCCTATTGAAAAATTATACCCTGTATGAAATAATTTTAGTTCAAAGTAGAATGTTTCATTTTGCATTAATGATCTTTGAACAGGTAAGCCTGAGAAAGGTCTCTGGGAACCAAGCAATAAAACTATCCATACAATACTACATGGAATCATAATCCAGGGTACTTCTTTGAAGGACTCTGCAGTGGAACTAAAAACTCAGTGCTCTAACAGGAGATTCAAATTCAATCATCTCATCTCGGCATGTCTCCATCTACTCATCCAAATAACTGCCTGCCAGTTCTCTGGGCATGTATTCAACTGCTTAATCCAGCATGAAGGAATAGCTTCTCTCAGAATCTATGACTCCATCTTCATCTAATTCCCCCAAAGAAGGTATTATTTATCATGGGGGCAAATGCAGGAGTGAGTGCTAACTTTCCCCCCTAACCTTTAACTAAGACAATTAGAATATGTACATGTATGCAAAATTAAATAACTTCTGTGATAAAAATTCTCACATACAAATAACAATATCTCCCCATATTGCTCAAAAAAAGGGTGGGGGAAGATAACTGATTCCTTAAAAGGGTACTTTGCTCCATATTCCCACAACACTCTCACTTGCAAGCATGAAGTGCAAATTTGAGAGGTTTCACTTTTAACTATTGTGTATTACATATAAACAATTCTAAACACCAGGTAAATATGCAGATGTGTGTGTGTGTGTGTGTGTGTGTGTGTGTGTGTGTGTTCAGGGGCCAGGTGGTGGCGCACCTGGTTAAGTGCACACATTACAGTGAGCAAGGTCTAGGGTTCAATCCCCTGGTTCCCACCTGCAGGGGGTAAGTTTCACGAGTGGTGAAGTAAGGCTACATTTGTCTCTGTCTCTCTCCCTCTCTATCTCCTTCTCCCCTCTCAACTTCTGTCTCAAATAAGTAAAGAAAGAATTAATATATGTGTGTTATAAGTATGAATTAGTATGTACACACTTATATTAGACATGTATGCATGTAGTGTGTGTGTAGCTGATTATTGCTCTTATTCTTTGAGAATATAAAGGCTGCCTTTTTAATTGGTATTCTGTAGTCTTCCAAAGTACAACACCAAGCAGTTCAATTATTTTACCCAACAGTAAAAGTGAGTTATCTAGAAACAAATGGAAATGACAGATTAAAAGGTTATCCTGGCTACTATTTTCAAATTGGGCTAAAGTTAGTTATACACTGTTGAGTTCTTCCATTTCTTAGGATGAACAATACAGCAATCATGGCAAGACATACTGTTTGGCTCTCTAATCTTAGCTGTGACTTTTCCCATCTTATGTTCTACCATCAATAGTGACCTACTTGCTATACCATGTGATTTTCCAACTGAGGCTTTTGATGCTCACACATGGAAACACAATTATACTTATATTTAGCACAAAGTACAGCCGTGAAACATTTCAAATGATTTCCAGTTCAAGATAGTCAAACTAACCTCATTTTGTCATCTTTTCTTGCTTTGTCATTTAGTAATGTAATAGTACTTATGGCCCTTTAAAAGCAAAATTTTCTTCTTTAAAGCAGTATATGAAAATATTACATTATGTCAGTAATTAATAAATTGAAAACTTACTAGTAAAAAGTGAAAGAACTGTGCCCTAGCGACTTGGACAAAAATGACTCTTGTTTAAAATTATAAGAAACAAAGCCTGGGGCTAGGGAATAGCTGGGGCGGGGGAGGGCTTTGAATCTGATCCCCAGAACCAAGAGAAACAAGAACTCCAGGGATGGTGAAGTGATGTTTTACCTTTTACAATTTTTCCTATTTCTTTCTGTGTCTTTCTCTTTCACTTTTTTTTTTTTAATTGAGAAAATGAGTTGGGAGAGGTGATTCAATGATAAAATGCTTATGTGAGACCCAGATTCACTCTCTGGTAGCTCACTAAAAAGACAAAACAAACAAACAAACAAAAAAACAAAACAAAAAAAAACACAACGAAATACTGAGGGTATTCTTTAGGCTTAAAAATTCTTAGAAAAGTGAAAATTATTAGTAATAATAAGAGTAGACAAAAATTACCATTCATAAGTGGCACAGAAGTGAACAACAAAGCACCATGAAATTTGTTAAATAAACTTATGAGCAAAACTAAAAACATGAAGAAAGCAAAAAGCACAATAAGATTATGAATATATATCAAAAAAGCCCTATAGTACAATAAAATATCTTTGATGATAACTCAGGGAAGTTGGTTTACTAGTTAAGATAAAACTCACTGATAGTCTTCAAAATTAAAGAGAAAGCCAACACTACAAATTTAAGCATATGCATATGTAACACAGCAAAATGTCATGTTCAAACTGAAATGAGTCTTCAAAATATTCAATCTTTTCTTTTCAGCTTTGATTCACAAATCCTATAAAATGAACAAAGGATTCACATTCTGTCGAAGAATACTTGTTTCATGTTACTTGTGAATAAGCAAGTTCCCAACACTCAACCAAATATCCAAAACAGATGCCAGGAGTCTGAAATATACTGACTTAAGAGAATTTTCTCTTTTTTAATTAAAAAAATTTTTTTATAAAAATGACACACTGACAAAACCATAGGATAAGAGGGGTACAACTCCACACAATTCCCACCACCAGATCTCCACATCCCATCCCCTTCCCTGATAGCTTTCCCATTCTCTATCCCTCTGGGAGTATGGACCAAGGGTCATCATGGGACGCAGAAGGTGGAAGGTCTGGCTTCTGTAATTGCTTCCCCACTGAACATGGGCCTTGACAGGTCGATCCATACTCCCAGCCTGTCTCTCTCTTTCCCTAGTGGGGTGGGGTTCTCGGGAAATGGGGCTCCAGGACACATTGGTGGGTTTGTCTGTCCAGGGAAGTCTGGTTTGCATCATGGTAGCATCTGGAACAACTCTGTGGCTACACGAGCTCTAAAGCAGCTGTTTTTGTGAATCATAAAGGACCTTTCAAAACATCGTGTTCACACATGGAAAAGCACATGTTCTACTTTGCCACTGCCAAAGAAGCATTAATTACTGCCACCATGCACCCCCCCCAAGTGCTTGGGAAATATTCCAGCTATGTGTGTACCCATTACGGATTCTTTCTCATTGCTACCGGACTTGCTATATGTTTTCTTTCCATAGTCTCAAACATTTTCCCACCCACACAGCTGTGTGTGTGTGTGTGTGTGTGTGTGTGTGTGTGTGTGTGTGTGTGTGTGTGTGTGGTCTTTGTTAAGCCATCAAAGGGTCATCTTTTGTACATATATGTAAGCTTTCCTGCTAAAAACATGCTCCAAAAGCTAACAGATCAATGATATATACTCACTGACGCAACTATTTAATTATCAATCTCATAGTCACGTGGATCAACATAAGTTCTTATGTCTAAATCTATCCAGTTAAAAAAAGAAGGAAAGGGCAGGGGTAGATAGCATAATGGTTACACAAAGAGATTCTCATGCCTGAGGCTCCAAAGTCCCAGATTCAATCTCCGGCACCATTATAAGCCAGAGCTGAGCAGTGCTCTTGTTAAAAAAAAAAAAAAATTGAAAAGTGATGTCCCATGAGAATATACAGAAAGAAAGTACATTTCCCATATTAGGGAGCTACTCTCTTCCCTGATCCAGACTTCTGGTCCTTTTTTCAGCCATGACATCATCTGCTCAGACAATAACTTGGATCCACCTGCATATCAGGCTCAGGGGGGAGAGAGAGAGGGAGAGAGGGAGAGGGAGAAAGAGAGGGAGAGAGAGAGAGAGAGAGAGAGAGAGAGAGTGAGAGAGAGACAACGAGAGAGAGAGACAGAGAGAGAGAGAGAGAGAAACTAGTATAGCTATAGGCCCTTTGGAATATAACTAAAATATACCTACTAGCTATTCACAAAACAGACTCCTCCAACTCTTCATCTGCACTATTCCAGCCTTTAGGTTCATGATTAGTCAACAATTTGTTTTGCTTTATATGTTAACTTTCTTTTCAGCCACCAGGTTCCAGAGCTAGCATGATGCCAACCAGACTTCCCTGGACAGACAACCCCACCAATGTGTCCTGGAGCTCCGAGTCCCCAGAACCCTGCCCTGCCTGCCCTACTAGGGAAAGAGAGGCAGGCTGGGAGTATGGATCAACCTGTCAATGCCCATGTTCATCAGGGAAGCAATTACAGAATCCAGGCCTTCCACCTTCAGCATCCCTCAATGACCTTGGGTCCATTTTCCCACAGGGTTAAAGAACAGGAAAGCTATCAGGGGAGGGGATGGGATATGGAGTTCTGGTGGTGGGAACTGTGTGGAGTTGTACCCCTCTTATCTTATGTTTTTGTCAATGTTCCCTTTTCATAAATAAAATAAAAAAGAAAGTACAATGTAAACATCAAATATGCTTTCCCCTTTCTTCTTCCTTACTATTTTCTAACTTATCCCAGGTATAAAACATTTTTAAAAGTTTAGTAGAACTAGTTTAAAAATTACTCTTAAACACAGATGCATTCTACACACTATAAACTCCACATTTGCAAAGCAAATCAGTAAAGTCATGGGCCCCTTAGAATATACCTAAAATAGATCTATTAGCTTTTTCCAAAATGCAGATGCCAAATCTCATCTGTTATATTCTTGCCTTTAGGTTCCTGATTATTAAACAATATGTTCTTCTTTATATCTTAATGCTTTTTCAGCCACCAAGTTGCAGACTCTACTAGCATGCCAACCTGACTCCCCCAGGCAGACAACCTCACCAATGTACCCGGGAGACCCACCTCTCCAGAGCCCTGCCCCACTACGGAAAGACAGAAACAGGCTTGGAGTATAGATTGACCTACGAACACCCAAGTTCAGTGGAGAAGAAATAACAGAAGCCAGACCTTCCACTTTCTGCACCCCATAAAGATCCTGGGTCCATGCTCCCACAGAGTTAAAGAATAGGAAAGCTTCCAATGCAGGGAATGTGATACGGAACTGTGGTGGTGGGAACTGTATGGAATTGTACCCCTCTTATCCTATGATCATGTTGATATTTTTTAATTTTATAAATAAATTTTAAAAAATACACATCTGCTTTTGGAAATCTGATAGGGGAGTCTAGCTAAGAAGCATATTTCATAGTAAAAGACTCTTAACAAGATTTTTGTGATAGAAGGAACTCCAGGAAGCAAAAAACAAGGTCAGGTAGGTTCAGACTGACACTTTTCACAGAGACTCTCTGTAGCTTGTGAGGTCACCAGGGGAAAGATCTGTAGAAGATGAGCAGGTAGGAGGAGAAAGTGGATTTCTTCTTCTTTTTCTTTTTTTTTTTTGAAAGTAGACTTCTTGTCAAAGTTGAAATGATGATTTATTTAGTTGAGTAGTAAAGTCACATTGCAAGTTTCAGCAGCGGGGGGGGGGGTGGGGGACGTGGCACACAAAATATTTAGCTTATACCACAGCTACCCACAGAACTATAGGGAAAGAAAAACAAAACAACAAAAAGCAGTACATACACGTGTCTACTTTAATGCAGAACATCCTAAGCTGAAAGCCAGAGAATTGGCAATTTGGAAGAAACTATGTACCTCATTACTGCCAATTCCTTCCAAATAAACTTGTGAGGTAAAGCTATTTTTTTCAGTTTGTGCCTTTGTAATTATCTCAGAATAATTAAGAACAGTCCTAAGAATAAATCATTTGGTAGTACGATTTGTTTGAACATGAGTTCAAATGAAAAATTATATGTAAACAGAGAAAACAATTTTATTAAATGAAATTGCCATTGCAGATTATGAAGCAATTATAATTATCCCAATTTACAATTTATTCTTAATGTATATGTTTTTTTTTTAGATTTTTTGAAGTTATTTATTTATTAATGAGAGAGAGAATGCAGCAGAACATAACTCTGGCACATGCAGTGCTGGCACTTGAACTAGGGACCTCATGCTTGAGAATCCAGTATTTTATTCACTGTGCCACTTCCCAGGACATTGTATATTTTTAGGGCTTATGCCCAATTTAAGGGATTGTCAGTCTCACAATTCTTAAACACATTCTCAATACGAAAACCACACTTTCACATTATTCAGATTTCTTTTTTGTGCCATGCTTTCTTGTACTCCTACATAATATTAATAATAATGTTAATAATTCTGTTTTCTAAAAAAAAATTTTGATTTACACTTAAAGAGGAAGATGAAAAGTCAAAGATGCACATACCAATAGGAATACTACCTTATTCCTAATGTAGTAAAGATTGAGTATGGATCATTAGAGGGAGTGGGGGGAAACACTTTAGATATTCATTTGTTTTACAGATCCATGCATAGGCTTTGGCCTTACATAACTGATATTCTAGTATGGAAGAGACTCTAAAAAACAAGGAATTGGATAAATTAGGTAAGATATTGTTAAGTACAATGAAGGAAACAGAGTGGGGTGGGGGAGTGGAAGTGGTTAGACACATTAGATGTGCAGCCCACAGAGATGAAGAGGAGCTCTGGAGGAAGAGGATGCAGCCATCAGAATTAAGGATGTGCGATCAAGTAGAGAGAAGTGCAGAGGCAAAGGGTCAGAGGTGAGGCAGAGACTGCTTTTTTTTTTTTTTTTTTAGACAATAAGGAAGTTAGTATGGTCAGAAAACTGATTGAGGACAAGAAAGTATATAATAAGGTCACAGAGATGGCAGGGATCCTGTCGCATAATGTTCTCCAATTTAGGGAGCTCTTGAGAACTGTCTTTCAAAGGGGAAAGAAAACTACAGAGAGCAGGGAAAAGACATGAGTATCTTTGTGACTTGAGCAAATTACTAGCTCCTTTGGGATACTAGATTTATAAATTTTTGGACACTAAATTTATAAAAGGATACTGATAATCAGTTGTAGTCATCAGCAGTTATGATTATTGTTAATGCCAGGACATGCAAATAAAATTAAAATTTTATATTCATATAGACCTATACTGCAAATAGTGTATCAGAGATATGGCATTATTGAGAAATAAATAATTTGGGTCTGTTTTATTCTGCCAAGATCATATACTTACTGAGCACCAATAGAGATAAAATAGTGTATTCAAATTCATTAGGGTTTATTGTGGTTTCAATCAGAATAATTACTGATCCTGGCTCACTTCTTTGTCCTTAATTAGTCTGTATTGTGACTTTGCTCTTCCTGTCAACCTAGCCTTATTATTTTGTGTTCAGAAATGTGTAGCGATTCAGTAGTACTTATCAACTACACAGCAGTCATAGAAGGAATAGCTAGTTTCCAAGTTACATGTAGTACTTAAGTTTTCCACCAGCATCCACTGCTTTCTCACTCCCCCACACTTTTTTTCTCTTATTAACAGAATTCTGATTCTGTTCAAATTCAACTCCTCCCCCCAGGCAATTATGGCAACCCTCAGGCTAGTGACTGATTCAAAGATGGACATTTGTCAGTGCTGGTCAAAGAGGAAGGAAGAAAAAAATTCCCCGGATTCTTTTCAACAACTTTCATATTCAGCAAAAGGAGGCCTTGGAAGGGAGGGAGGGGTCATTTTCTGTGCAATACATATTGTCAAGCTTGCAAATGACATCTGAGTGACTGCAGTCACTTTAAAAACAAGAAGAGAAGCAGTTGTAGAATTAAGCAATTTTTGGAGGATGACAGAGTCAGAGAGATGAAAGGAACTGGTATCCCTGATGATGTCACTGTGCTGTTAAATCAATCAATCCTGTCACCTCCCCTAATTCTCCTTCCTTAATGTTTAGGGAAATGCAGTTGGGGGTCTTGTGTGTTGTGCCTAGCAACTACTATGCACAAAATTACCTCAACAGGAACATTTCTCTTTGCAAACAGCACTCATTTCATTATCTCTGGGAAGGTCCAGGGTTGGAATTCAGACCTTTTATCTAGCTTAGTGAATTACAACAATTCTAGATATGGAGTAGTATAGGATTTTAGCTGATAGAACTGGGACAGTTACTTGGAAAAGCCCAAGAGGAAGACACCCCAGATATTACAATAGGAAAATGGTACTTTGATGTGGGTTGCTGGTTACAAATGGTCTCTTGTCTTTGTCTTATTTCTATTGGCTGAAAGACCTAAATATAAGCCCCCTGCCACCATATAGGAGCACCATTCAAAAGGGAGGTTTCATCAGTGATAGAGCAGTACTACAGGATCTGTCCTCCTCCTGTTTTTCTTGTATTTTCTATCATTCACCTTCTGTCTGGAAAAAAGAAAAAAAATCACTGGTAGCAGGAGCCATGCAGGTATGAAAACTCAGCAAAAACCTAGGAGGGGGCAGGGAGCTTTGATTTTCACCTCCTACCTGCCTAGGACACCTATTTTGTTTTTTTTCTCCAAAACATAAGTAAATAAGACCTCTCACTGATCTTGTTCCACTAGGCTACCATTTCTGACCTTTTATCCAATTACAAAAATTTAGACGAGAACATGATAGGGCTAGCACAGATTCCAGACACAGACCAGAAACAACGTCACACTCTACTGAGACAAGAGGATTAGAAGGGGGAAGCAGTCCAGAGAAGAGACACAATATTGGGATTTGTCATGAGGAGGCAAACATGTCTGAGAAGAAAAAGGGGAAATATCGGGGGCCAGGTGGTGGTGCACCTGGTTGAGCGCACATATTACAGTGTGCAAGGACCCAGGTTCGAGCCCCTGGTCCCCACCTGCAGGGAGAAAGCTTTAAAAGTGGTGAAGCAGGGCTGCAGGTGTCTCTCTGTCTCTCTCCCTCTCTATCTCCCCCTTCCCTCTCAATTTCTGACTGTTTCTATCCAACAAATAAAGATTAAAAATAAAATTTAAAAAAGGGGAAATATCATACCCTTCAGAAGGCACTGAGTACTTTTTTTTTTAATCACATAAAGTTACTTTAAAGGCCTAGTTATATAAAACATTCATCTTACAAATAATTATAGATGGCAACTGACTGTAGAGGTAGAGATGAAAAGAAATTACTGGTTGGGTAGCTGCTAATAGGGTGGGGAATGAAGTAAAAAAAAAAAAATTACAGTGGCCCATGAGATTGTGCAGTGGTTAGAACATTGCACTTTCATGCTCAGGTTCTCTCTTATTAATAAATAAATATTTAGAGACAAAAATGCCGTAAATGGGGATGGCAAAATAGCTCACTTGCATAGAGTGCTGCTTTGCCATCTGTGCCATGTGCCATCTATGTTCAAGTTCAGTCACCATTGAATTAAATAATCCTTAAGTGATATGAGCCCCCACACCACCCCTTTTGGTCTGAAAAAGTCAGCCTGGAGTAGTGAAGTCTTGGAGATTAAAAAATAATAATAATAAATGTCTAATGGTTTACAATAAGTAAAAGAGCAGTATGGCTTAAAACCAAATCAACTATTCCAGTCTAATAAGCATTTTTTCCTACAAGAAAATTAGAAATTTAGCACATAATGGAGGCAGAAAATGTAATGCACACAGATTTCATAATTTTGTACAGTAGTTGAGAAACATCATTTAGAATATGGAATGAACATTATAACTAGTAAAAATCTGCTAAAAGGCCATAATTAAAACAGAATAGTAAATGGTGCCTTAGCTCTTGAAAGGGTCACTATCAGTATTCCATTTAATGCCTTTATTACTAATCTGCAGCAAAAATGAAAATTCATCCCATGTGAGGAAGGTATCTAACTGTGAGATGTTGTCAGGGGCAGGAAAGTGTTAGAAAAATTTATTATGAGGTTAGAAACAATATAACTTAAGAAAATACATCAGGAAAAGCAACTTGAAATACTAAAAATAAAAATCGAGTGAAATAAAGAAGAGGTAAGCAAAACTCACTAGCAATAATTCAAAAGGGAAAGAAAAAAACTGATAAACTGTTGATATAAATTACAATGCAATTACTAGCTTCATCCTCAAGGACCAAGAGAAATAGTTCTTTTGGTACAACAACCCACAGGGGCCTGGAAAGTGGCTCAGCTATAGAGCACATGCCTTCCGTGTGTGAAGCCCTAGATGCCAGCACCACACTTTAGCACCATGGACAGCACCACGGACAAAATGAACATCCATGGAGCTCCATGGATGGTGGTACAGTGTTTCTCTCTTTTTACTCTCCCCCCCCCCCGCCACACACCCCTGCCCCCACTCACACACAATGAAAATTAAATCAGAGTGATGATTCAGTGAAATTGTGCACACTGGGGGTTCTTAGTTCCCTAGTATTACTTTTTTATATATATTTATTTTTATTTATTTATTCCCTTTTGTTGCCCTTGTTGTTTTATTATTGTCATTGTTGTTGGATAGGACAGAGAGAAATGGAGAGGGGAGGGGGAAGACAGAGAGAGGGAGAGAAAGATAGACACCTGCAGACCTGTTTCACCGCTTGTGAAGCAACACCCCTGCAGGTGGGGAGCCAGGGCTTGAACCAGGATCCTTATGCGGGTCCTTGTGCTTAGCGCCCCCTAGTATTACTTTTTAAAAGGTATCAAAAAAGACATTGATCCACCTGTTCAGTTGTTTAAGTATTCCAAGTAGCCATATCTCTCTCTTCTTTATCCTGTGTATACCTGTTAATGGTTTTATTTATTTATTTTTTGCCTTTATTGGAGGATTAATGTTTTACATTTGGCATACCTTTGACAGTGAATACAGTAGTTTGTACATGCATAACATTTCTCAATTTTCCACATAGCAATACAACCCCCATTAGGTCCTCTGTCATCCTTTTCCAGGACCTGTATCTCCCCCCACACCATCTCCCGTTAATGGTTTTGATAAAAAACTTCATCTCATTGGTTGTAATGAATATGTCTATTGCTAGCAGAATCTCCTACTCTTGTTTCTTAATGATATAAAAAGCGAGCAGGAGGCGGCAAGAATGATTAGGCAGGTGAGGGTGAGGTTGGTGAAAATTAAGGCTTTGTGAAACTAATTACTTTTGTACTGTGTAAAGCTGTCAGAACAGGTAATGCTCCAGAGAGAAGCTGCATATTATGTTTTTTTTTTTCTCTTAACACCATAAAGGCACACTGGAGTGCCCTAGAAGAGTCTTTGGAAAATGGTCAGCAATGCAGTTACTTCCTGAGGGAAGAGATTAATGGTAGTTGATTATTATTTTTGAAAAATTTTCTCTCCTTTTTTTTTCCTTTCCCTTTTGTTGCCCTTGTTGTTTTAGTGTTGTTGTATTATTGTTATTGTTATTGATGTCATTGTTGGGCAGGAAAGAGAGAAATGGAGAGAGGAGGGGAAGGCAGAGAGGGGAAGAGAAAGACAAACACCTGCAGACCTGCTTCACTGCCTGTGAAGTGACTCCCCTGCAGGTGGGGAGCTGGTACGCCAGTCCTTGTGCTTCATGCCACGTGCGCTTAACCCGCTGCACTACCACCCAACCCCCAGTAGTTGATTATTATAGATTTTTTTTTTTTACAGAGTTCTTACCTAAAAAGAAAGGAATGAGAATCTTAAGGTAGAGAAAATATTGGCTTTAAATGAAAGAAGCTGAAGTTAGGAAAACTTAAAAGGTTAAGGAATATGGATTTTCTGTGAGAATCTCTATTAATCAAAGTAACATCTGTCAAATATAAAAGGAAGTAGAGAGCTAGGGAGATAGCATAGTGGCTATGCAAAGGACTATTATGTCTGAGGCTCCAAGGTCTTGGGTTCAATCCTTGCCACTACTATAAGCCAGAGCTGAGCAATGTTCTGATATAGGAGTAATCATCAAATTTCCTAATGATATTTTTCTTGGCAGGTATAAGAAGAAAATACCTATGTTAAGTGAGGTTTCATCTCCCAGATGAGACAGAAAATCAGGGTCCTGGATCTTTTATAGTCATTCAAAGCCCATTAAGACCTAACATAAAAGGACTACCTTCTAATGGCCCTGACCACAGGCATTTATGACTAATTCAGCTGATCCATAAATCCCACCTGGACACACGGTCTGAGCATAACCTCAGTAAGGGGCAGCTTTGAGGCAAGAACTAGTGCTTACTAGCTATCAGACTATGCCATAAACATGAAAACATAGGGGTGATTCCTCAACAAAAGGAGATTTTTGAATGAAAAATATTATGAAAGTTAGTCTCTGAGATTAAAATATGCTAAGTTTTTCTTTAATTTTTTTCTTAACAGATGTCAAGTTTCTGCATTATGCTAAATTTTGGATATCAACAGCTCCTGGATGCAGCACCATCTTGATCCCTTAAAGTCCCCTAAAACCTGCAGTGGGCAGAGAAAGGCACCAAAGTCTGGGGGTGGCAGTAGGGGGCAGGGGGGGTTAAATTCTTATCCTCACTGCTTCATTGTTTGCAATTGAAAAGATTACCTAGTTTAGTGTCTAGGAGAAAGTTTTGAAGAAATATATACTTTACCTTTGACTAAGGTAGGGAGTATGTTCATAATTTTACTAATTACAAGGCATCTTCATGTAGTACTCATTTCATAGCAAAAGGCTTTCAAAAGGACCGTATTTTGCTCATTTGAAATATGTGTGTATATTTTTGCATAAAATATACTTGGCAGCTGCTAACATAATTGGATGGCTACGTCTTGCAAAAACTTGATTTCTTTTTAATCAAATTTTTAGAAACATACTGAGTTTCTTGCCAGTGCTGCAATAGTGAGCAATAAATACATCATTAGATCAACAGTGGTTTGATGATGGATTACTCAAAAGATAGTTTAGCCAAGAAGAGTAAGTCCAGAAGTCTCCTTGTGCAAAGATTAATAAAAATATAGTTTAAAACATAGATTCTGAATTAATGTAGCAGGAAAGAAAGTACTGCAAAACAAAACAGAGCAGTCATGGGTTTATGATGTAGCAATATTGATCCCAGGTTTTCCTAAGTACTCTAGAGCAGTTCCATTATTCTATATGCTTCTTATTAGACCCAGAAGTAAGAATATATAATATATACCAAAGGAAGGCCTGTTCCTATAATAAATTATTTAAAGGTAGAAGAGTAAGCAGGTTGTGGAGACAATATAAACCAGAATCAATGCCCCAAGAAACCCCAAACCATCAACACCTCTATAAATTTCTTACCGCCTTGTCTGGCATTTTATAGAAGGTATTCTCCCCCCACCATTATCTTTATCCCACACTGACCCTTCATCCTTTGCCTTTTCTCTTCTTAGAACTTAACATTTTTCTCCTGTATTGCAGGACAGTGTTATCAGGAGAGTGTATGTAAAGCTACAGATGAGTGCATCTGTCATTTTATTCATATGAATCTTAGATTTCCCATAGAGTCTATAAGCTGGAGATATCTAATATGATGCACTTATCAACATGACTTGAGTATTACCCTTCATTTTTATATAGCTTAGTCACTGTTTCACAGTAGAGGATGTTAACAGATCTTAAAACTAAAGTGAAGGCAGGAACTTGAGGGGTCATTTTATTTTTTATTATTTTTATTTGTTACTAGTAGTCTGTTACAAGACTGCAAGATTACAGTGTATAGTTCCACGTCAAACCCACCACCAAAGTTCTGTATCCCCACCCTTCCACTTCCCAGAGATAACCACCACAGTTCTCATAAGTCTTACTGTTTGCTTGCTTCTATTTTGTTTGTTTGTTTTTTGGCAGGTTCATGTAAATCAGATCTCTAGATTCCACATATGAGTGAAACCATCTGGTAGTAGTTGTCTTATTTCACTAAGCATAATCACCTCCAGTTCCATCCATTTGGTCCCAAAGGATACAATATCACCTTTTTTTGATTGCAGAGTAGTATTTCATGGAATATATACCCCATAACTTCTTTAGCCAGTCATCTAATGATAGGCATTTAGGTTGCTTCCACTCTGACTACTGTGAACAACGCAGCTATGAACATAGGGGTACATATGTCCCTGAAGAATCACTTTAGAGGAGAAAGAGTGAAAATGACTAAAATTTAAGTACTAGGAGGTACTTAAAAGACAGACTGACTTGAAAAAAATGAATTTTTATATGTAGATTTGCCATGGTTAAAAGTTATAAGGAGGTGCCATGGTTAAAAGTTATAAGTTATAAGTAACTTATAAAAGTTATTTGCCATGGTTAAAAGTTATAGCACAGCGGGTTAAGCACACATGGCACAAAGCACAAGGACCAGCGTCAGGATCTCGGTTCGAGCCCCCGGCTCTTCACCTGCAGGGGAGTCACTTCACAGGCGGTGAAGTAGGTCTGCAAGTGTCTAACTTTCTCTCCCCCTCTCTGTCTTCCCCTCCTCTCTCCATTTCTCTCTGTCCTATCCAACAACAACAAGAACAATAACTACAACAACAAGGGCAACAAAAGGGAATAAATAAATAAACATTTAAAAAATTTTAAAGTTATAAGGAGAAAAGAATAGAAGACTTGGAAAGAAACTGTCAAATGAAAGTTAGATATTTAGAGTATAACATGGTTAAAAAAAAAAGAATTGTTGCTTAGAAGTTTGCAATGACCTGTGTGGCCCAATTTCACAAAAAGTATCATTCTACAATATATTTTTTTCTAACTTGGCACACATTTGTCGCACTCTGTAATCTGGGGCTCTGATTATACCTAGTCTATTAAATTTTTCTAGGTCCATAAAGTAATATAGACGTTGGCAACTGAAATATAAGCAACTCTATTTTTGCCAGAGTAAAAACATTAGTTGCAGTATGTGACTCAATAGACAAACACTTAGGTCTGAAATGCTAGTCCAAAGAATTTTCATATAGGTTTTATTGTCACAGTACTGTCAGCAAATTATTTTTCATTCTGTGCTATAGTTGACTAGTTATAGCCAGATTTATTGAACCAATTATCACATATGGTGGTTAACTTTATTTTAAAAAAATGTTCCAAGGTCACATACCATAAAAAAAAAAAAACAACAACCTTTTAAAGAAAGAGGTCAAAAAAAGATTCAGATGATATGAATGACTAAGTATAACCAATCATACCATATCACCAAAAGGCTAAATAAGAACAATCCACTATGCAACTTCTCATTTATTGATGTCATGTTTGAATATGAAAGACCAGATATAAATATTACTACTCTTCTGTTGCTGTTGTTTGCTCATCTGTAACAATGTATAAAAAAAATCATCCTACAAAAAGACTTAAGATAAGTGAACTATAAACACGCCTGCCAACTACTTAAAACAGAAATTGCTCTGTAATAGTCTCAGTAACGATCCAGTGGCCTGGAACAATTCAAGTTCATTGTTCCAGTCTACCTATGTCCTTTTGTCATCAGGGTAGTAAATATTCCTTGAACTTCTAACCTCTGACAAGTCATTTCATTTTTAAGAACTTGCATGACAGAAAGCAGAAAGGTCAACAACAACTTCTGAGATTCTCCTTTAAGCCTTACATGGGAGCATTAAATTGAGAATTAGGACAGTTTGAAAGAGGAGAGAAGAATCCAAATGTTATTGCTGAAACTACAAATTTGAAAACTAATTGAAGCTGGGCTGGAGAGACAGCATAATGGTTATGCAAAAAGACTTTCATGCCTGAGGCTCTGAACTCCCAGGTTTAATCCCAGCACCACCATAAACCAGAGCTGAGCTGTGCTCTAGGCCCTCTTTTCCTCTTTCAGTCATCAAAAATAAATAAATAAAATATTTATAAAAACTAACTGAAAATAGTAATGAATCAAAATTCATTCTAATTTTGAAAGGAGAGGTGGCAAGTAATTCTCAACCCATATCTCTGTAAAGCTGAGAAAATCTACCTACCTATAATTGAACAGCTCAAAATACTTTCGAGATGAATTTCTGAAAGGAGAATGCCTAGGTCTCTGGATGAGTGGCCTGGGATACTTTCCAGATCATTAAGTAAAATAACTGCTACTTGCTGTGTCCCCCTGGCCTTGGATAAGCTTGTACTAGCACTGCTAAAGATTTAGCCTCCAGGGGCCTGGTGGTGGTGCCCCTGGTTGAATGTACATGTTATAGCGTGCAAAGACACAGGTTCAGAGCCCCTGGTCCCACCTACAGAGGGAAAGCTTCACGAGTGGTGAAGCAGTACTGCAGGTCTTGGTCTCTCTCTCTCTCATTCCCTTCCCTCTCAATTTCTGACTATCTCTCACCAATAAATAAATAAAAATTAAAAAAAAAAGATCTAGCTTCCAAGCATGGAATTCAAAGGTAAAACTTGCACTGGGTATATGGTATATTGCAGCGAAATCAAGAACTCAGGGAGGGGACTGAGGACATCAGGATGGTGATAAAGATAGACTTGGGTAAGTGGCATGTAGACACCTAACATCAGGAAATTGAGGAGATAAGAAAGAGGCTGTATCCATGTGTCAACTACTGTCCTGTTAACCATTATCGCCCCCCCCCCAATAAGATGACTTTTTAAAGTCAAAGATGGCTCTCAGTGACTGTGATTCTGCTAGTCTTCTAGCAGAAATGCCCAACAACATGAGTCAGAACTGGCAGAGGCATCTCAGAGTACCTCAGGACATACTAGACATAAGAGTAGAGAAGGGAGGAACTAACTAGACTGGGGAGGAATCGTAAATTACCTTGTTTCTCCAGACAGGGAATTAGAATTGGGAACAATCTGGAATAGGAATAATTGAGGACTCCAAAACACTTCTGGACACAGGACAAAAAGAGTCATTGTTGGGGACAGAGAATTACAGTATTACATACAAATTTTACAAGGCCTGTAAACGTCACCTGGAATTTTTTGGGGGGGAGGGGAAATTTGTCCTACTCTTGTCCCTTTCCCCTTCTCCAATTCACAGACTTTGTTCCTTTATATAATAACTATCATTGAAATTTTCCTCAAAATATGATGAAGGGATCCCTGGAATCAGATTAAATTTGGGGTGAATGTTAAATAATTTAGACTGGTGGGGAGAGATGGCTCATTTGGGTTGAGTGGATTGCTTATTTGCATGAGGACACAAGATCCCAGTACTGCATATGATGGTGTGGTGCTCTGGTCTTGCTCTCATAAAAATGAAATTTTAAATATTTTATAAAAATATAGATCTAAATCCAATCCCAGACTCCTGAATTAAATCCTAGAGTTTGGAGTCTATTTCATAAAGTGAATTTCTAAAGAGCAACCTGACTAAGATGATCCACAGCAAGGCAGGAGAATTCTTGCCTATGTGGCCCATGAGGAATTTACAGACACTTAGAGATCAGGGATTTGCATATTTCCTTCCAAAAAATGAAAACAATACTTCCTGTCATGAGTTCTTAAGAGTGATTCTAGTTTATCTTCCCTCATGTAATGAACAACATTATTAAAATGTAATTATGAGCATAATGTTATTGGGAAAAAATATCAACTACGCTTCTCAAAAATATTGCCTTTACTTTGTCATCACAAGTAATTATGCTATTAAAGGAATTTATAGTCTTTTTAAGTATCAGTCATTTGGCTACAGGAACCTATTAAGCTGTTATACTCATCCCATACCCTGTTAGTCATCAAGACTTTTTGTGATAAAGTTTTGATTGTTCTTTGAAATTATAAATTGTGAACCCCTGCAGCTAGTGATTAGACTGAATATAAATTTATATCCACGCTATAAATTTCTAAAACATGTTTGTTAGAATTATTAAGATCATCTTAACTCTAGTAGATTATCCTCTGAAATAAAGTCATTTACTTCCATTAGGATGGGATTTTTTTTGTGTGTATGTGTACAAAACAATTCAGTTTGAGTGTATTATCTCTTAAGAAGCAAAAGGAAACAGTTTCTGATATACATGCTACTGCAAAGCAGTAAACCAGTGCTGCATGGTATGTGATAGGCACCACATTTCTTTTCTAGACTGCTTTTTCCTCCTATAAACTCCCCTCCCCAAACAAAGCTATAATTATTCACAAAATGTAGTTTGCCATTTCTGAAGAGTTAAATAGTCCTCTCTAAGCCACAAGTTCAGGGTGAATGTTGATTGAAAATAGGACTTATGATTCATGCTTTGTTTGCATGTTATTTCTACTAAGGGTTGCCCCCTCTCCACACTTCACTCTAGTGCTCTGACTGATAAGTACTTACTATGTTTGGGTTGACTGGCGGCTGCTAAGCTATAAAACAGGAACAAGGAATCTGCATAGATTGGTACTGAACTGAATGATCATAAAGTTCATGGACACACACATACACTGATCCAGACAGAATAGGCAGATCCAGGCACACTTTTACACACACACACACACACACACACACACACACACACACACACACACACTCATTATACACTCTGCAGATCAGAGGGTCAATCTCTTCACCCTGGGGAAGCTCAAGGCTGAATTTTCTCCTTCATATACTTATCATTCACCTAGTCATTTCTTTTTCTTTGTTGTTTGTCTCTGGGGGATTCACTGCTTCAGGCTTTTTTTTTTTTTTCTCTCTCCATAGAGATAGAGAAACACAGAGTGAAAGAAACCACACCACCAAAGCTTCCTTCAATGTCATGGATACCAGACTCCAACGTGGGTCTGACACATGGCAAAGCAGTGCACTATCCAAGTGAGCCATTTTGCAGGCCCTCATCTATTGATTTTATGCACACAAGTTCATAGACACATGCACATCTATATATGAATATACATAGCAACGTTTTATGTATTTCCAAAGATCAAAACAGTCCCAAATTCTGTACTACCTGGCACTCTCATAATTTCTCATTCACATCTAAGGAGAATTACAAGAAACTAAATTGGGTTCACACATACTATAAACCACATGTGTATAATGGCCCTCAGAACAAGTAGCTGTTTTTAACCTCTCATTATTAAGAGAGAGAGAAAAAAATCTTCCCTAGACTGAGTAGTCACAAAGGAAGTATCAGGTTTAACCTTGAATCCTCTCCTGTCAGTTCCTGTCACAACTTCATCACTTAAAACACACAGGTGCTCTAACAAAATATGAGCCCACTGGCCTGGTGGTGCTCCCTCTCACAGTGTAGTCTTGGATTCTCCCAGGATCCTGGCACTAGTTAGGTCGCAGTACCCCCACCCCCTGTCCTCTGTCACCCATCACGACCACCACCACCACACCTTCCTCACAAAGTCCTTGGGACACACCTTGCAGGTGGATGTGAAGGTCTGAGCACCACTTGAGAAATGCCAGTGCAAGTAAAGTAATTGCAAAGTTTAATATCTCCGCTGTCACTTCCTTTCCGTGACTGCAAAGCACAGAAGCCCCGGCTACAGAACCAAGGCTGCTCACTTAAGTTCTCCGGTCGCTTAATTAAGATCCTCGGGGCACCGGCTGATCACAGACTTGGGCTGCAGATGTGACACGGACACCGCGCCCGCGCCGGCCGTCTAGGAGCAGCTGGAACCGCTGGAACCGCTGGAACCGCTGGAACCGCTGCCCTGCTCCCCCGTCTCCCTCCCCCAACCAGCGCCGCCGAGCGTGTGGCCGCCGCGGAAGGTCCGGGGTAGCTCCCTTCAGCCCCATCTCACAGTGACAGTCGCCACTCGCCAAGTTCTCACTAACGCAGAGCCTCGTCCCGGACCGAGTCGCGACGCTTAGGAGCAAGAAGTTGGGGAGCGGGTCGGTTGGCAAAGTGTAAATCCCGCCCGGTCCTGCCCTACCCCGCAGCCGCCGCGCTCCGGCTGGCCGACCTCCGCGCGCCGCGCCGCGCCGCGCCGCGCCGGGTCCCACGGGCTCGCTGCCGCCCAACAGCGCCGCGAAGAGCCGCTCGCCCCGCGCGCAGACACTCACCCTTCTCGCCGAGTCCCGACCGCAAACCGACGCCCGTGCAGCGGGTCCCGAATCCCAAGTTGCCTGGAACTGGCGACTGTTCTCACCCCAGCGGTCCGGGGCACATCGGTTTGAGCACGCTACCTCAGGAGGTGGAGTAGGGTGGTGGGTGGAGTGGAGTGGAGTATGATCAGCCCGGCTGCCGCCCAGGCTCAGCAGCCGCCCCGAGCGCGCTGACAATTCAAGGACCTGCTCGGCGAATGAGGCGGGCGGCCGCGCGCAGGCGACCAGCTTAGGAGGGAGGCGGGGCTGGGAGGCGGGAGGGGCGGGGCGCCCTGACAGGTGACTGACGCAGCGCGCAGCCAATCGCAGGAGCACTGGGGTCCCGGGAGGCCGCGGGCGAAGCCAAGCGACCCGCCTCATCTCACCGTCGTCTCCAATCCTGGTTGTCCGGAGCTGCCGGGGCGACGCCCCCGGGGGCTGGGAATTTGCTGGATGTGAGGGGCTGTGGCTGCTGAAGGGCCCTGAGAGGGCGGCTGCCGCGGGACCCGGCTGCCTCAGGACCCTTGACTTGAGAGAAGCTTGGGCGTGTTTGGGGCCCCCGGGAGGGCGCGCTGTGGAACTAGAAGCCCCGCGGAAGCGCGTGTGGACGGCGCCCCGGTGCCTGGTGCCCGCGGGAGGAGCGGAACTTGGCTCCTTTTAAAGGAACGGGTCCCGGGGGTGAGACCTGGACGGGATCGCCCAGCCACGGCGGAGGCCCGGGACTGGGAGTTGCAGGCTGCCTGGAAAAGGCTCCGCAAAGCTCGGGTCAAGTTCATTACACGTCCCCGCCCCTGCCCCGCCAGACCGCGGGAGACCCTACCAGGCGCCTGGCCTCCCTTCCCCATCCAAGGCGCCCGGGACACTTGGTTCCTCCCCGCGGTGGGCCCGGAGCCCCCCTCTTCCTGCTGTTGCACTGCTGACCCCTGAGCCCACAAAGACTCCAGAGGGGGCCCCAAACGCCCCCTCACCCTTGGCTATCAGGAACGCTGCAGAGCGAGCTAATGGCATTTGTCCAACTCTTGCCCCTTCCCCCTTCTCCAAGTCCCCAGACAGACGGGCACTGAGCTCGGGAGACCTTCCCAGAGCGGCGACCTGCGGAGCCAGAGCGCAGGATCCGTCGCCTGTGGGCTCTGCAACTTCTTGTCCAGCTGTCGATGGATGTGCTGCTTTTCCAGTCTTTATGTCTTTATTTATTTTAAGCCCTGTTCCTGGCTGTGCAGCACTTATATATGTGGATCTGTGGGTATGAAGCAGACTGGGTGTTATTGGCCAGTCAGGTCTCGAATGTAAACAAAGCCCCACACTGTACACTGTAGGTGAGACTGCACCTGCCAAAGGTAAGCCCCCAACCTGCGATAGTAAAATAAAAGTTTCCATAGGAGGAAAAGGTGTGCTTGGACACAAGCCTTCACCAGTTATCATTTTTCTCACGCAAACTGCAGAAATACCAAGGGATTTGTTAGCCTGATGGCAGCCAGCCTCTGCAAATGTTAAGGCAATGAGGAACCAGTCACTGTAAGGACTTGCATCTTTGCCCACCTCCTGAGAAACCTCTGATGAGAGTCATGAGCAAGAAGGAAGGCAAATATCCTATAGCTGGGAAAGAAGGGCCAAGGGAGATAGAGTACTGGTTATAAAAAAGACATTTATACCTGAAGCACCAGAGGTCCTAGGTTCAGTCCCACACCACTATAAGCCAGAGGTAAGCAGGGCACTGTTAATTAGGAAAGGAAGAAAGAGAAAAGAAATAAGATTGCCCCAGCATCTCTCAGATGAACTCTGACCTGGATTGAACTTCAGATGGTGTCTTCTCAAATCCATGACTGAAGCGGGTGGGGGGGAAGCTTGTAAGGCAGACTGTCCTACAAGAAAACCTGTGTTCAAACAGTCTTTAGTATCTGCAACAATACTATCAGTTTTGTAGAAACTGCATATATTTAAAGCCTTCTTCATTCTGGTATAGGCTAGAAAACCATTTGATTCAATTCCAAGAGTTGCTTAGCATGCTGCTTAATGGCCTGGAGGAATGACCTTTGTCACAGGAATTAAATATAGAGACCACATGAATTAATATATACCACATCTCTCAGCTCAGGTTAGAATGTGAGGATAAGAAGATAAATATATTTCCTTAGTTTTCTTTTTTTAAACTCCTGGATGTAACTAGGGGAAAAGTTTGCCAACACTGTGTATTATTTTAATACCTTGTGAAGGGTTTTCACAGATGCTAATGATTATTTTAAAAATCACCTTGGTAATGGGAACCAAACACTGTTGAATATGCTTGCTGTAATATTTATGTTAGATAATGAAAAAAGGGAAATAGGAAATTTCTGTACATGAAATAAATTAGAGTTGGAACTGGGTGGTGGTGCACCTGGTTGCATGCACATGTTACAATGTGCAAGGACTTGCGTTTGAACCCTCCATCCCTACCAGCAGGGGGAAAGCTTTGCAAGTGGTGAAGCAGTGCTACAGGTGTCTCTCTCACTCTACATCTCCTCCTAACCTCTGGATTTCTGACTGTCTCTATCCAGTAAGTAAAGATAATAAAAACGTTTTAAAAAGAAATAAATTAGAGTTAAACAAGTGATTTACATGTGCCAAATTTCAAGGTTCATTGTTTGTTTTGTATTGACCAGGCTGCTCATGAGTTCTTGGGCAAGTAACTCACCTCATCTTCCCTAAGATGAAAGAGATAGGACATTTAGACAACATTCATATTTCTCCACCATATTCTGTTGTAATTGGTATTTGATTGATATGAGCTTATCATGCAGACACAGACTTATTTCTTTGATTTTCAGCCCCCTTAACTATCTGTTGAGTTCAGTTCATCCCATATTTTACAGAGGAAAAACGTGATGCTACTTTTTCAAGAACTTGTTACAGTACTTTATGAAGTAAACAGAAAACTATGGAAATCTAAATGCGGAAGTCACTTGTGTAGTTCTAACCTATGTAGTGAAAGGAGATTTCGTTCCTTGAAAATGTAATGTAGTTTGTGGGGTGACAAGACTGAAGTAAGGCAGTGGAAGCAGGGCTGTTCCTTTTGTGGTTGGTATGCAAATTTGCCTCTAGGCACTGATATTCATCTCTGACATTGAAACACAATTTTGGAACCTTCTGACATTGAAACACAATCTTGGAACCTTCTAAATTTCAGTAGGGTGTGACTGATAGGAACTTTGGGTTCTAATCTCAGCAGCAGCCATGGTGAATGCTTATGGCAGTCACTTAACCTCCTCTTACCCTTGCTTTCTCAGCCATTAAACAGTGGCAGAATCACCCCACCGTATCTAGCTATTTAAGGGTAACACCATGACAATATTTACAAAGCGCTGCAAATGTGTGGCATTTATAGCAGTACTGATTGTTGAGAAGAAGAATGAAATTTTGTTGAAATGAGAAAGTAGTGTGTTCTGGACAGTTCCTCTTTGATCTTGCAATTTCTACTGGTTTTAATTTCACTGGATTATTTTCCTGGGCAAGGGAGATGTGCAGAGCTAGCAGGCACACACCTGTTTGATTCTTGACATTACCGATAGTCAGAATTGAGCATTGTTGTGGTTAAAGGAAAGGAAGGAATGGAGGGGGAAAAGGAGAAAAAAGAAAGGATTATTTTTTCCCCTTTTTCTGGGAGGTTAGTGGTTTGCAGTAGAGGTGTTGACACATGGATCAATGGATGGTCAGAGGGAGCCCCTGTTCTACAAACACTTGGGATTACCTCAAATATGCCCCAGAAGAAATGTGACTACATTGATTCTCTTAAAAATAAATGAAATGTCACTACACTAGTGAAAAAATATGAAAAACTAGAATGATTTTGAAAAAAAAAGATACAGAAGATACTTTTTCTGGTCTTGTTACACGGGCTTTATTATTTCAGGCCAAGTTTTTCAGATAGAAAGAGATAGAGAGACAGAAGGGACAAGACACTACAGAACCAAAGCTTTCTCCACTGCTTATGGGGGCTAGCTGCAACCTGGGTCATACACATGATGAAGCAAGCACAGTTTACAAATTAGCTATCTTGCCAGCTCTAGAAAAACTTAATTTTAAAATATAAGAGTAAAATGAGTACAAGTGAGGAATGAAAAGAGTCATCTGTCTCTTATAAAGCATGGCTCAGGGAGGAAAAATGGATTCCCAATCTAAGTAAAAAAAGTAGGTTAGTATCAGAGTTCCAAAAACCAAGACCTAGAAAATCAGTCTGGAAAATTTTCAAGATGTTAAAAGTAGTGGCCTAGGAGGTGACACACTGGATAAAGCATTGGACCTCAACCAGGAGGTCCTGAGTTCACTCCTCAGCATTGCATATGCCAGAGTGGTGCTCTAATTCTCTCATTAATTCATAACTAAGTTTTTTTTTAAAGATGCTAGAAATAGACTTCAGCCAGAATTCCATTCCTGGGTATCTATCTGAAGAATAGGAAAACACTAGTTAAAAAGGAAGGATAGGGAGTTGGGCAGTAGCACAGCAGGTTAAGTGCAGGTGGCACAAAGCACAAGGACTGGCTTAAGGATCCTGGTTCGAGCCCCCAGTTCCCCACCTGTAAGGGAGTTGCTTCACAGGTAGTGAAGCAGGTCTGCAGGTGTCTGTCTTTCTCTTCTCCTCTCTGTCTTCCTCTCTGCCGGGCTGGCTAGCTTCTCAGGCAGGAGACAGACAACCAGGGACTCATGGCTGAGCTGTACGCAGTATTTCTTTATTCATGTGGAAGGCAGTGCAATCTAAGATATACTATCTCTAATCGCAATCCTGTCCTTATATAAACTCGCCAAGTAGGGTGGAAAGAGGGTGGAGCAAAAAAAGACTGGTGGAAATCAGGGTGAACTAGCAGAGGGGGCGGAGCAAAAAGACATCATGAACCAGTGGCAATTAAACCAATGCCCTGCAGGCAGGGCGGTGCTTAGTTAACAGTGGTTATGTAAATAGAATACAGTGTTAAGCAGGGGGGATTAAACCAGTGAAACAGAAGGTGTTTTAGAAGCAGAATTTAGAAGCATGCCAACACCCCTCCTCTCTCCGTTTCTCTCTGTCCTATCCAACAACAATGACATCAATAATAACTACAACAATAAAACGAGGGCAACAAAAAAGGGGATAAATAAATATTAAAAAAAGGAAGGATAGGGCAGTCGGGTGGTAGCAGCAGGTTAAGCACATGTGGTGTGAAGCACAAAGACCAGCGTAAGGATCATGGTTCAAGCCCTGGCTCCCCACCTGCAGGGAAGTTGCTTCACAGGTGATGAAGCAAATCTGCAGGTGTCTATCTTTTCTCTCTCTGTCTTCCCCTCCTCTCTCCAATTCTCTATGTACTATCTGAAAATGACGACATCATCAACAGCAACAAAAATAAAAAACAACGGTAACAAAAGGGAAAATAAAAAGAAAAGGGAAGGATAGATTCACTCCTATGTATACTGTAGTGCTACTTAAAATTGTCAAGATGGAGAAACAGCTGGAGTCATTTGCAGTAGCAGGGATGGAATTGGAGGGTGTAGTGCCAATAAAAAATAAATCCAAAAGATAATGACAAATATTGGAATATCTCACTCATATGTAAGATATAAAATACAAAGCAAGGTAACATAATGCCAATGCCAGAGTTCAGACCACAGAACTGAGATTATCTATGACAGGAGACACAAAGGGTAGAAGAGGTCCAACAGAAAGTAGCGGAGAGAGTTAGTTATACACTTTTTTGAGGAGATATGAAAAGCAATCATGAAATATACAATGCAAACTATAAGGCACACCACACTTTAAAAAACAAACAAACTAACTAACAAAAGGTCAACAATAAAGACTTTGGAGATACTGTAGAGTGAGAATTGAATTTTATTTCCCCTGCTTCCTTATTTTGAAATCCCAGGCAAGTTGTTTAGCTTTTTTGAATTGAAAGGGTTCTGGGATAGAGAGTGATTGGGATTTTCTCATTGTCTTATCATGAATTTCAAGAAAGAACTTTGATATGTAACTCCTAGTAAAGGGCCACACACATAGTACATCCTCTAATGGCATTGCCCCTAATGTTTATTGAGAACATATCACGCAGCGCTCCAAACCTTTTCATCTAATGACTCACTTGATCCTCATGGTCACTCTATCATATGCTGTCATTCCTCATTCTATCATGCTGTCACTCCTTATCTACATGGAAGGACTACTCTAGAATAAATTGTACAAAAAAGTTTATAGATACTGGGGATATTCTAAATGTTTCTTTAAAATTATTTAAATCTCTATTAATGAGAGAATGAGAGAAAAACAACATCACTCTTTTATATGCAGTGTTGGGGGTCTAACTGTGACTTCACACTTGCAAACTTGATACACTACTATCCACTGTGCCTTCTCCTAGGCAGTGAATAAACCACTCTTCTACAAGAATTTTCTTGAATGTATGGGGAATGAAAATAGTATTTTAAAGTAGCATTGCCTTATTTTCTTTTTTAAAATTATTTATAAAAAGGAAACACTGACACTGACAAACCATAGGATAAGAGGGGTAAAACTCCACACAATTCCCATCACCAAAACTCCGTTTTCTATACCCTCCCTTGATAGCTTTCCTATTCTTTAACCGTCTGGGAGTATGGACCCAAGGTCATTGTGGGATGCAGAAGGTGGAAGGTCTGGCTTCTGTAATTGCTTCCCTGCTGAACATGAGTGTTGGCGGGTTGATCCATACTCCAGCCTGCCTCTCTTTTTCCCTAGTGGGGCAGGGTTCTGGGTAGTTGGAGCTCCAGGACACATTGGAGGGTCATCTGTCCAGGGAAGTCTGGTCAGCATCATGCTAGCTTCTGGAACCTGGTAGCTGAAAAGAGAGTTAACATGTAAAGCCAAACAAATTGTTGACTAATAATAAACCTAAAGGCTGGAGTAGTGCAGATGAAGAGTTGGGTGTGGTCTCCGTTTTGTAGATAGCTAGCTGGCATATTTGAGCTATATTCCAAAGGGCCTATGGCTATACTAGTGTTTTTCTTTTTCCCTGAGCCTGAAATCTGATATGCAGGTGGATCCCAGTTATTATTTGTTTGTTTTTGCCTGAGTCTCACATCTGATATGTAGATGGATCTAAGTTATTGTCTGGGGAGATGATGTCATGGCTGGAAAAAGGTCCAGAAAGCTGGATCAGGGAAGAGAGAAGCTACTTCATATGGGAAAGGTGTATAAATAAGGTTGACTGTAAAACCCATGGATTTGATGTGATCAGGGGCCCATATTCAGCTTATGTGCCTATGTGACCTCTGCATCCCTGTAGATCTGACCTCACATTCTCTGGTCATGTGTAGGAACATTCCAAGTGGCCCCAATATCAGGACCCATCTTCCTCAGGTGTAGCATAGAGTATGCTGTCCAGCCTCCCTTCGGAGAATGGAACATTCTCTACCATTGTTGATTCAAGTTGAGGGAAATGTCCTGTGGGAGCCCACAAGGGGGTCTATTTTGTTGCTTCTGATAGAGATGACTGGTAACAATGGAGAGAGGGATATATTTGAGGTCTAGGCCTATCATATCTGTTTGGGAATCTCAGAACTCCCTGAATAGGGCCCCAGCTAATGGGGTGGCCTGACAGTGACTAAAATGTCATCATTAAACTATGCCAGTCTCTTGCCCTTATTCAGCTTTTGCAGTCCTTGCTTTGATAAGGTTAGCTTTGGAGTGAGTGAGGGAATTGTAATAGGAAGTAAGTGAAGAGGGTATCTAAGTCTAAGTAGACTTAGACTTTCATTATGAACTTTATACTGACTCACTACAGACTATTATGTACTTTTGCTTTCAGGTATACATTTTGTCCTAATTTATGGATACATATGAACATATTCTCTATCTCATGGGACCTGGTCTATGTCTAGGTTTTGGGACTTTGTTGGGAAGTGAACCACCTGGAATGGAATTAGAGAATCCTATGAAAGGAAAGGTCTCACCTGAGTAATGAGGCTGAAGGGTTGACATTCCATGCCTGATGTCTCTGGATACAGTCTGAAATGAAAGATGCTGAGGTGGTACTCGTTGTATTGATTAGGTTGGGATTGGCGGATGCAGTATTATTTGGTATGAATTGAGAGAAGCATGCAGGAAATTGAGCCACACCCTAGAGGTTCTAGGACTGGGAGAAATATAGCATTGCCTTATTTTCAATATGGATTTCCTAGGAAATCAGATTGCACTGCTCACTTCCAGCAGATAAGGAATTCAGAGTATGGCCCAAAGAAAAGGCTATAGAAAGCAATTTTAAGTGAAGTTGGGAACCCTAAAATAATTGCTTGGCTTAATAATCAAGTTTTGCTTCAAAACTCCAAACTACTTCCAAAAGCTTAGATTGTACCCTCTTAGAAATTTTGGGCTTCTAAACTGTAATCATTTTCTGTATCTTGGATTTAATAGACATGAATTCTCTTGAGACAGCAAGATGGGAATAATACCTAGCTAGCCAAAGAAGGGAAAATGGATTATCCTTTAGAAATGAATTGTATCATCAGTTATTATGAATAACCCAAATTACTACACATTCATATATAGGTATGCCAAGAAAAGGTAGCTGTGAGCTATAATACACACAATCATTTATTACCCCCTGAGAATTTAGGTACTAATGTGAATGGTACTGCATCTGTGAAATTCTGAAATCCACAAAGGATTCCAAGATATAAAGCCAAATAAAACACAATATACAGGGAAATGATTTTGATTATATATAGCATTTCATTTTACATTTTCAAATTGCTTTCCAGTCATTGATTTATTCTTCACAGCACACCTGGGGAGTGCATCCTTGCTGTTATCCTCTGTTCACAGCTGAGGCAACTGAGACTGAAAGAGACAAACTGTTTTGTCCGAGAGCACAACAGGGACAGGTGAGAAATCATGTGCTCTTTTAATCACAATTCTATTCAGCACCTAATCCTGGCAAGGTACAGCTATCTGTGGGGCGTGGAGGTGGGTATTATATCCAGGCCTCTGCTGTGGAGATTCTTACTGTCTGCTGGGGCAGTTTGTCAATTATGTTTCTAGGAGTGCTCTACATATCAATAACTGGAGTTAGAGGAGGAGGTAGAGGTGAGCTTCTGAAGATTCCTGGAGATCATGGGGTATACTTTTGGCAAATGGAGGTTACAGGTGGTAGGTCTGACACAGATGTGGGACTGGGGAAATTCAAGATGTATTGGAAAGTGCTTGACTATAGCAGGGTGGCCATGGAAAAAGGCCTAGAGAGTCAAAAGAAGCAAATGTTCCAGGGCACTGAATACGCAGCTAACACATATAGATTTTCACTTGTCAGTAATGAGAATGGGATTCATCTCTGACTCTTTATTCATTTAACATGTACTGACTCCTAATACATATTAAATCTATGGATGTTTCCACATATGTTGACATCTCTAACCTTACAACATTCCAACAAAATACTATTCCCTAAAAGTGTGAAAAAATGTGAGCCAGGAGGTGGTGCACCTGGCTAAGCAAAGGACCTGGTTTCAAGCCCCTGGTCCCCACCTGCAGGGGGAAGTCTTGGTGAATGGTGAAGCAGGGCTGCAGGTATGTCTCTCTCTCTCTATTTCTCCCTCCCCTCTTAATTTCTGTCTCTAATAATAAATAAAATAAATATATTTTTAAAAGTGTCAAAAATATATCCACAGTCATAACACTAATACTGGACAGATGTGTGGAATTTGACAGATATGTAAAATTTGAAAACTGGACTTTTGGACTACTTCCTTTAGGATTCATATGGGAAGACTGGCTGCATATTCTGGGCAGTGAGCGCAGGATGACCAGTTAATAATATCTTCATCACTGTAATTCATATCTTTTCAGAAATAATATGTAGGTAAGAAATAAATTTCTTTGCATATAGTATAGCTAATGCCTAAAGTTAGCTCCAGGTCAAAAAGAAAAAGACTAATTATTACCCCCCCACCAACTCTTTTTCTCTGCCTAGCCATAAACAGAGAATTGTGCATCTTGATAATGTTAGTCTTGTGATTATCTAATACATTTTGATCTCAGTTTAGTCTTTCCACTGAAACAGAATCTCTCAGGAATTGGTCAATTCAATCCCTAATCACTTCCTTAGCATACAATCTAACTGATTTATCTTAGTGCCCTGTGAGATAGCCATCTCAGCTTGAAGCCCACCCTTAAAGAAACAGCTTTATCTCTCTCCAGTTAGAAGCTACTAACTAACATTTTTACCATTTAATAATCAGAATTTAAACACTAATGAGAGAAGGATTATTGGTAGCCCCCAAATATTTAGAAAGGTAACAGATTGCCTATTTAAATAATTCTGTAAAGAAATAAAAAATGCTCTAAAGAGGTGGGTGGATACTTAAGTGACAAAAATTAAAACTGAAAATTTTAACATCTGTTAAATACAGTGCTTCTCATGATCTAATTTTGTTGAAAACTTAGTCTGAAAATTCCTATCCATGTTTAGTCAGACACCTTTTCTTTTAGAGCAGATATCTACAATGACAAACCAGTGTTGAACTGCATGAAGAGAAATGAGAAACTAAAGGGCATTTTAAACTTCTACATCTAATACAGATTTCCCTTGTTTCTCAACCCTCTAGTGTCTTGCCTGACTTTTCCGAGAGAATATATATGTTTTACCTTTTAAAAATTATCTTTATTTATTTGATGGAGACAGCCATAAATTGAGAGGAAGAGGGGATATAAAGAGGGAGTGAGGCAGAGAGACACTTTCAGCACTGCTCTGCTGCTCATAAAGCTTCTCCATGTGGGTGGGGACTGGGGGACTTGAACTCAGGTCTTTATACATGGTACATGTGTATTCTACCTGGTATGCCTCTGCTTGGTTCCCTGAGATAATATTTTATGATCCAAGTTATAAAGATTGATGAACAAACATTTGTGTGTTTCTCCGTGTTGGGTTTTAATTTTAGGAAGTTGAAAGTAAAATGAACATGCAAAGGTGATTAAATTTTAGATTTTAAATTCTTTAATATTTTATTTTTTATCATTTATTGGATAGAAACAGAGAGAAATTGAGAGGAAAGGGAAAGATATAGAAGGAGGAGAGAAAATTTGACACATGCAGTAGAGCTTCATTGCTTATGAAGCTTTCCC
Organism: Erinaceus europaeus; assembly: GCF_950295315.1. Taxonomy (NCBI): domain Eukaryota; kingdom Metazoa; phylum Chordata; class Mammalia; order Eulipotyphla; family Erinaceidae; genus Erinaceus; species Erinaceus europaeus. The sequence continues at coordinate 30,267,869 of NC_080163.1, forward strand.
CCTGCAGGTGGGGACTGGGGGCTTGAAGCCAGGTCCTTGAGCATTGTAATATGTGCACTCAACAGGGTCTGCCACTGCCTGATGCCAAGATGATTAAATTTTATATAAGCAGATGCATGTCTTTCCGTGCGTGGTCTCAAGTTTCAAACTTAAGATCCTTTCAAGCCCCCGGCTCCCCACCTGTAGGGGAGTCGCTTCACAAGCGGTGAAGCAGGTCTGCAGGTGTCTTCCTCTTCCCCTCTCTGTCTTCCCCTCCTCTCTCCATTTCTCTCTGTCCATCCAACAACAATGACATCAATCATAACTACAACAATAAAACAACAAGGGCAACAAAAGGGAATAAATAATAAATAAATATTTTAAAAAAAGATCTTAAGGAGTGCTGCCAACATAGCTTACCTGGAGAGTGCACCTGCTTTGCCATGTGCATGACCTAGGTTTGAGCCAGGCTTCCACAGCATTGGAAGAAGCTTTAGTATTAAGCTTTATCTCCTCCCCATCTCTATCTGAAAACGTCATCTCTGAGTTGTGAAGCCCAAGCAAAGAAAAATATCCTAAGGAATCAAACAGACCCATCCCCAAAGATCTGTGCACATCTATGTTCATCGTAACATAATTTGTAATACTTAAAACCTGGGTACAAACTATGTGTCCAACAACAGATAAGTGGCTAAGAAAGTTGTGGTATATGTACACAATAGAATGCTACTTGGCTATTAAGAATAGTGATTTCACTTTCTTCACTTCATCTTGGATGGAACTGTATGGAATCATATTAAGTGAGATCAACCAGAAAGAGAATAATGAGTATGGAATGATCTCACGCCTAGACAGAAGTTAAGAAATAAGAACATAAAGGGGAAACACAAAGTAGAACTTGAACTGCATTTGGTGTATTGCACCAAAGTAAAGGACTCTGGTGGGGGTCAGGGAATGTTCAGGTCCTGAGGCATGATAGTGGAGGACCTATGCTGGGGGTGAGAATGTTTTGCAGAAAAAAGAAATTTTAACACAGATACCAAGAACTGTATTTACTGTAAACCATCAATCTCTCCAATAAAAATATTTTAAAAAATCTTTAGGAGACCCTGTAGATAAATATAGAAACCAAGCACTAAAACAGAAATATGTCTGATTTCTTCTCTATTTTAAAAAAGCTGTGACTGTTTCTTTTGATTACAAAGAGAGCCATGCGCAGGGACATGGTTGCTTGTGTTTCACTGAAGAAGGAAGTGAAACTAATTCATGAGGTCTTGGCTTCACTCACAAAGCAGGGATGCTCACCTTGAGAAACAGGGGAAAAATTAGAACTTTGAAAGACTCAAGAGGAAATCCTCTAATTTATGTAATCGTTTGTATCTCTTTACAGAGGGAAAATCCGCAAAGCATGGTTCTGGGGATTTTTCATGTTGATGGAAAAAAAAGTTCAGGATACTTAACTGAATCCTATTAAAAGCATGTATTAACACTGGCTTTCTCCTATTAAAATGCAACCTATGTGACTTCCCATTTAAGATGTTCAGCAAAAAGGCTGATCCTCTCAGAGATAACTGAGGTAGTAACATGCTGAATCTTATTTTAAAAACAAAAACTATACCTAGCAATTATTTTCCTCAATCAACACAGCTCCTTGCACTGAGAATATTGTCAAACTTAACCTTCTGAATTCTGCTTAAGGACTAGTAGGGTATTACTGCAGATTTAACAATGTTGAATGGAATGTTAAATGACATTACAACTTGGGGCCTGATAAAGTCAGTCTAGGAGATCCCAGGAAAATTTTTAACTGACTAAATCCTGGGAATCTCTGTAGGGAGTTTGTTGCTTTGATTTGGGGCTTAGCATCACTGAGTTGTAGTAATCTTGTAAGCATCTTAAGGAACTCTTGGTAGTGCCTACACTAAGTATTATATTATTACCAAATAAATAAGTCCTACTTAAATAGAATAATTAATAAATACATTTATTATCTATCTACTAGAATAAAGTAAAACTCAATAAATATTTGTTAAATGCAATTTAATTGTTTGTAGGTCTTGACTTAACCAAAGCAGATAACTGTCTTTGGGAATACAATTTAAATATTTAGAAATTCAAAGAGGAAAGAACATGGTCAAAATCAAATGGTCTAGAAAACTCATGATTGTTTAGATCCAATCAGCTTTGAATACTTCTTATTTAGAGTCACAGGAATATGTAAATAGACCCAACTTTCAAAACTTTTATATCCTTTTAGAGCAAAAAGGAAAAACCATATCTGTTATTTGTCTCTCTTTTCCAAGAAACTGAAAATAAAGTGTAACTGAGTCCTAAGTTGTTAGTTAATATCCTTATAAAACCTGTTTCTAGTCCAAGATTGTGAACTCTTCCTCTAGCTCCTTATTTTTACTTGTCCCAACTTGAAAAGAGATCTCAGTGCTTCATTTCACTACATATTCTTTCAGCCACATGAGGGAGTTGAGAAAAGTTTAAACATAGCTAAGCAAATACCATCAGCAAACTAGAAAACAATTTAACAGTGAGTATGTACCATCAACTTAAACACTTGTGTGAACATGCACAAATATAAGAATATTTGTCAGAAGTGTGTATTTATAGATAGAATCTCTAATTACATCACGAATTATAAATAAGAGAAAATAAACTATAGGGCAGTTTTATATACTTATTTGCTGCCGTCTTTAGCAGTGTCTTTCTTTATGACTTCAGGTTGTGTCTGCTGATTATTAGTACAAAGGGGAATTATACATTGGTGCTGGAAAATACTGGAATTATACTTTGAAAATTATACTGGAAAGTGCTGAAATTATACTTTGGTGCTGTCAAAGCTGGTGATGATTTCAGGAAATCGTCATAGAGTTTATTTGGTTATTTCTTTCAGTACAAAAGACTCAGACTTCAGACCTGACTAATATGCATGCATGTAGTGTTTATATATTTGCAGAGTGCTTTAAAATTCCTCATTAGTCTCCACAATACTCCTTAAGGGTGCATCACTATTAGCATCTACAGTTTACATTTGAGGAAATTTAAGACACAAAGGGATTATGTGATTTGTGCAAGGTCAGCTAGCATACAAATCTAACTAATAAAAGATGACTACAAAGCTCTTTCCAAATAAAAAGTGCCTTATACATGGTAGGTAATATTAATGGACAAGATCTCAGGAAGAGTAAAATAATCTCCAGGAGTAAAATCCTCATAATGCTCTTTAAGATTCTTTTTAACCTCAAGGCAACTTTTGAAATATTATTGTTTTTATTTTTGGTGTCATGAGATCACATACATTGGTGATTTCGGCACTCTGGGTTGATTTTTAAAAATATTTTATTTACTTATGAATGAGAAAGATAGGAGGAGAGGTAGCAAGAACCAGATATCACTCTGGTACATGTGCTGCCAGGGATTGAACTCAGTACCTCATGCTTCAGAGTCCAACACTTCATCCACTGCACCACCTCCTGGACCACTAGGATGATTTGTTTTTCAGACAGAGAGACACACAGAACTAGAGAGAGGAGAGATATCACAGCACTGACACTTCCCCTAGTGCCATGACATACCACTGTGGTGTGCTAGGAACCTGAACTTGGGCCAAGCACATAACAAGGTAAGATGCCCTACCAGGTGAGCTATGCTACCAACTGCAGTAATTCTTAAATTTGACTATGCACCAAAGATATTTCTATAGCTTTTAGAATATGTGAGCACCAGAACCCTTACCCAGATTAAGGATTCATAAACTGAGGAGTGGGGATGACCCAAATCAAATAACTTATAGTGTGAAAAAGTTCTATGGTGAATTCCAATGTGCAGTCATGTTTGAAGACCACTACTCTAGACTAGAAAACTCTTAGCCAAGCCATGGACGCCTCTGCAGTCAATTTAGGAGAAAACATCTAACTTCTTCTAGACTTCTGGCCACCTAGTTCACAGCTATTGTTAGCAAAGAAGCTGCTTCTATAAAATAATTAATTGAAGTATCTATTAATATGTATCAAATTTGAGGAAAAAGTATAGAGATTAAAGTCTGACATAGTAGAACCATCTATCCATTCACCAAACATTTATTATATTCTTGCTATGTGGATATTCCTGCATAAAAGCAAGGATATTTGTCCACAAGGAATTTATAATCAAGTGGTAACAGGCTAGATCAAACAAGCAAAAATCTTTTTATTCTAAGTCACATATAAATGGCAAAGTCTGTATGAGGTGCTACTCATAACTGCTCAAAACTGAAACATTTCTAACATACACCAACTGATAAATGGATAACACATGGTAAATTCATACAGAGGACATTTATGCAACAATAACATGAAATGATGTGCTTATAGATGATACAACAGTTAAAGGACATTTAAGTGAAATAAACCAGTCATAGGAGAGTATATACTACAATATTACATTTATATTAAGGATCTTGAATAGAAAAATCTTTAAGGATAAAAATAGATTAGTGGCTATCTGGGACTGGGAAGAGGGGAGAAGAAGATGGAGTAATATTATTAGTGGGTACAGGGTTTCTTTTTGGGGTGATGAAAAATTATTGAAATTGGGCTGGTTACATAATTATGTGAATATATTAAAATCAGATTGTACACTGTATTTGAGTTATGTACTTTGTGAATCATAACACAAGTCTATGTGCATGTCTTCATGTAGTGAGATAGAGATTTGGAGGAAGGAATGATTCATTAGTTTGAATTTAAAGATAGTGGTGGAAATTTTCCTGGAGGAAATAGTATTTGTGTTGAACAAAAGCAGGTGATTATTTTTGTAAGAATGGCAGTCATGCTCAAAGTCAAAATTACACTGTTTTCATGTAAGAGTAAGTAATTTGAAATAGACGGAGTTTAAGATACTTGAAGGTACAGTTTGTGGAAGCTAAATGCACAGCTTTAATTACTATGCTAATTTCCATAGTTTAGTTTTTATTTTTGTAAGGTATAGGAGAATCTGTAATGGGTTTGTGAGTGACCTGATCAAGATGGTAACTTGAAAAGATGACTGGAGGTGGAGATAAAGTTGAGGGAAGATGGGGTGTGAGGTCAGTGAAGAGAAAGACCATTCAGGAGGCTAGGATTTTGCAAAATGTAGTTAAGAGATGATGATTATGACAGCAGGAATGAGCACTGAAAACAGAAGACAGACAGGTTTGACAAAAAAATCTTTGAAAAGTGGAATCATATGAAGTGAGAGATGGCTCAGTGGGTGAAATATATATTTTACCATGTGTAAAGCACTCAGTTGGCTTCCCAACACCACATTAGGGCAGCACCAAGGGAACTCCAGAAGTAGTAGAGAATGCTTTGATCCTTCTCTTTGGTTTCCCCTCTTCTTTCAAAGGAGATAGTATAAAAATTTGGTCATAGTGGCCAGTAAAGTGATATCACACATGCACAAAACACTGAGTTTATTTTCTTAAAAAATTTTAAATTATCTTTATTTATTGGATAGAGACAGCCAGAAATCAAGAGTGGAGGGATGAGAGAGAGAGAGAGAGAGAGAGAGAGAGAGAGAGACACCTGCAACATTGCTTCACCACTTGAAAAGCTTTCCCTGGAGCTTGAACCTGGGTCCTTGTGCATTGTAACATGTGTGTTCAACCAGGTGTGCCACTGCCTGGCTCCAGAGTTTATTTTCTAGCACCACTTTAAGGGGGAAAAGGCAGAATAAATTTTGATAACCTTGAGGAGTATATGAGAAGGTACAGGTGTATACTGCATTACATCTTTGATCACACCTGCTTGGATCCTTTATTTAAACAAATTATTTATAAAATGAAACACTGACAAGACCATAGGATAAGAGGGGTGTGGGATTATGTGAAAGCATGGTAGAGCATAGGGCAACTCCCCCAGCCTTGAGACAGAGTTCTGAAAAGACACCCCACCTGTCAGTCTCTCCCTTTGAAGGATAGAGCTTGGAAGGAAATGCTTTCCTGACTCAGTTTCCCCTTGTCAGTGTCCCAGGCTTCACAGAGGCCTGCAGCCTCTCACACTTAACTCATTCCCCTGCTGCAGACCAAATGGTTGCCTGTTTGAATGTTCACTTAAAGTTCATTGTGTTCACTATAAGTTCACCATCTTTTGATCACATACAAAGTATATACTTCATCACACTGCTTTTCCAGTAACTTAACAATGAGACCCCCACATCTCACTTCCTGGATTCTTTGATCATCATGATTTACATCAAACTCTGCCCTTCTCTGCTTTATCTCACTCTACTGGTTTAACCACCATGTTTTTCTTAATACCTTTAGATAATTAACATCTCTTGCTTCATGGAAACTAATTGCCTTGACCTTTTGATATCTCAATTCCTGTCATTCCTTAGCCCTCCCCACCATAGGGGTACTGACCTTTTGAAAACCTATGACTACTGACATATGTGAAAAATATTCTTTGTTCTACCTTGCTATATAAGCTTTGCCATTTCTTTGAATAAATTGGAAGTTCATACCTGAATTTCTCCTGGCTGTTCTTTCTGCATCATGCAATCCCTAGAATCAGTGACGGGAAAGTCAGTGGTTTACCTCTGTTGCGAGGCTATCCACGTGAGCACCAGCAGGGGGGTACATTTCCACCATCAGAACTCTATATCCCATCCCCTCCTCTGATAGCTTTCCTATTCTTTAACCCTCTGAGAGTATGGAACCAGAGTCATTATGGGGTGTAGAAGGTGGAAGGTCTGGCTTCTATAATTGCTTCCCTGCTGAACATGGGCATTGACAGGTCAATCCATACTCCCAGCCTGCCTCTCTCTTTCCCTGGTGGAGTGAGGTTCTGGGGACTTGGAGCTCCAGGACACATTGGTGGGGTTGTCTGCCCAGGGAAGTCCAGTTGGCATCACAGTAGCATCTGGAACTTGGTGGCTGAAAAAAGAGTTAACATATAAAGTCAAAAAGTTGTTGACTAATCTTGAACATAAAGGCTGGAATATTGCAGATGAGGATTTGGGGGTCTCCGTTTTGGAAATAGCTAGTAGGTCTATTTCAGGTATATTACAAAGGGCCTATGACTATACTAGTTTTTTTTTTCTGAGCCTGACATCTGATATGTAGTTGTCCCCAAGTTATTTTGTGGGGGGATGATGTCATGGATGGAAAAAAGGGCTAGAAAACTGTATCAGTGAAGAGAGTAGCTCTCAAATATGGGAAAAGTGTATAAATATTATTGACTGTAAACCCCATCAATTTGATCTGGGCCCATATTCAGTGTAGGAGCCTATGTAACCTCTGCATCCCTGTAGGTCCAAACTTGCATTCTGTTGTTGTAAGTAGGAACATTCCAAGTTGCACTATTTAATTAATATGAGAGGGGAAAATTTGATTGGTTGTCTCAAACTTTTTAATGCACCTTTTAAGGCTGAGTCATTGAAATGTTGACTCTCACTGCAAACTCTAATGTACTTCTGCTTTCAGGTATATATTTTGCAGTAGTTTATGGATACGTGTGAACATAAGCTCTCTCTCACAGAAATTGGTGTATATCTAGCTTATGGGACTTTGTTAGAAAGTGAACTACCTGAGATGAAATTAGAGTGTACTATAAAAGGAAAGGTCTCACCCGAGTAATGAAGCCGAAGGGTTGTCATTCCACATGTGAAGTCTCTGGACACAGTCTGAGGTGAAGCATGTTGAGGTGGCAATTGTTGCATTGGTTAGGTTGTGATCGGCGGATGCAATATTATTTGGTTTGGATTGGGAGACGCATATGGGAAAGTGGGCCCTGTCCAAGGGTTCCAGGACTGGGGGAAGTAGGGGCTCTATAGTGGAGATGTGAGGTTCCTGCTGTCTTAGGGTTCAAAAAGACAATCGATAGTTAATGTTAGAGTTTGCAGTGAGTACCTCCCTAACACTTCCTCTCCACTATTCCAAGCTTGGGATCCATGATTGCTCAACAAATTGTTTGGCTTCGTATGTTAACTCTCTTTTCAATCACCAGGTTCCAGATGCCACCAGGATGCTGGCCAGGCTTCCCTGGATTGAAGACCCCACCAATGTGTCCTGGAGCTCTGCTTCCCCAGAGACACACCTTACTAGGGAAAGAGAGAGGCAGACTGGGAGTATGGACCGACCAGTTAACGCCCATGTTCAGCGGGGAAGCAATTACAGAAGCCAGACCTTCTACCTTCTGCAACCCTCAATGACCCTGGGTCCATGCTCCCAGAGGGCTAGAGAATGGGAAAGCTATCATGGGAGGGGGTGGGTTATGGAGATTGGGTGGTGGGAATTGTGTGGAGTTGTACCCCTCCTACCTTATGTTTTTGTTCATTAATCCTTTCTTAAATAAAAAAAAAAAAAAGAAATGTTGACTCTCCTAGAAGTTTAGACCAGAAAAACAGAAGCAACTGGTGGTGTTACTTTATAAGAAACATATATATAAATAACATCAAAGGATATAAATTATGGTGAGGTTGTGTATGATACAGCAAATCCTAATAATGGGATTTTCAAAGTTAACCCAATTGCCAAATAATTTGATTATAGCAATAACTATCTATTGCCTTCTTAAACCCTAAGATAGCAGGAACCTCTTGCTTCCTCTATAAAGCCCATATTTCCCCCAGTTCTGGAATCTCTAGGGTGGGGCTCACTTTCCTGGATCCTTTTTTGTTGTTTAGAATCACAATAACACTAAGCTGCCAAATTATAGTTCTTTAACACCATGTTGGCAATGGTTTGATTACAGAGATTCCTACATTTTAAAGGAATGTGCATTATGAATAAAGAATGGATTGTAGAGAGAAATGCTATACCATAATTTTTTAAGCTCTTTTGAATCTTGCCCCTGTGTCAGAGATGAAGCAGGCACTTGCGGCCTGCTCTGAATAGCTAAGTAGTTAGTTACCTTTTGCTCAAATAGCTTCCCTAGAAACACTTCCTTTTGTATGAGTAACTTGGATTTACTGCCAGGGCAACACCTCTTAGCCAACACCCACACTGCCTCTCTGCTCAGTCTTCCCTGGCAGGTGTTCAAAAGTTTGTTTTGTTTCTAATAAAGTGACAATCTCTGAAAAGCATAGGCTGAATGTATCATACATTATTAACTTTCACTTAAAAGTGTTCTGAGAGGGGAGATCTGAAACAAGGGAGTCTTATGTATCAGGAAAATGAAATCTGATTTTCCTCTTAACCATTTAAGATCACATTTGTGTTTTCTGTAAGAGAGACAAGTAGCAAAATCTTGGACTAGGTCAAAATAGAAAGTGCTCTCTCCCAAAGTATGGCAGTTATGTTGGCTGGGGATCTGTTACAGTTCCTTTATGGGCTCTGAAAGGTGTTGTAATGACACCACCTTCTGCTTACTGAGTTTGGGAACTGTGTCCCTGACAAGTGTCTCACATGGGTTTTAGCCAATCAGGGAACACCATTTAGAATAGCACTTGCCCCCAGACAATAACTTGGATCCACCTGCATATCAGATTTCAGGCTCAGAGAGAAGAAATAAAAACTAGTATAGCTACAGGCCCTTTGAAATATAACTAAAATATGCCTATTAGCTATCTACAAAATGGAGGACCCCACAACACTTCATCTGCACTATTCCAGCCTTTAGGTCCATGATAATATTAGCCTATTTATATCATAGGATTATCGAAAGAATGCAATAGTAATCTACTTTATCTTAAATAAAAGTCTAGGAAAAGTAGAAAGTACTGTATACTTTTAGGTGTTGTAATTATTGTTCCCTTCTTTTGTTCTTCATGTTACTTTTTAAAGATATAAGGAATCAAAGGAAAAAGGTGTGCTGTTGTAGAATCTCAAACCTCATTCGATAATGTCTCTGAGTAGCTCTTTGGATTGCTTATCTTTAGAGTTGCCTTCTCCCCAGTTTATTTAGACCACTGAATCTGTTCTAAACACATCTCTAGTTTGAAAGGTAGAGAAGACAATCTGAAGAGACCAAACCTTGTGTGTAGTTAGTCTTGCATTTTATATCACCTGCTGCAGCACATCTTAGGAGCTTCCTCTCCCCTCCCTGGGACACCTGAGTAGGGAAAACATCAGCTCTGAATAAGTCTTACAGTCAACTTGAGACTTCATGGGACACTTTCAGGGTAGAAGCAAAAAGAATTTGAAATGTGGACTGAATGTGTTTTAGTCTTGAGTCTTTCACTACATTCTGACTCCTGCTGAAAATCATAGTGCACTACTAACCAAGCAAGGCACGTCTACTTATCTGATGGTGCTGTCAGAGATAGAAAAGGATCATATTATAGATTTGGCAGGGAGAAAGATTTATTTCCAAGAGTTGAAGACTTATCTTTTCCTGATATGCAAAACCAGACAGAGCATTAAAAATATCAATGGAAAGTAAACATATTTTGTGAGCAGGAGGAACCATTCTTGACTTTAAAATAATAAGAAAGATTTACAAGAATCCTAAGTCTATGTATGCTTCAAAAATTGATACTAAGATGCCAGTATGACCGTCAAACTTATAACTCTTCCCTCTCTACTCTTCATGGTAAAGTGATGTCTTCCTACACTGGATGCTTGCATTTCTCCCTTTCTTTTTCCCCCACCCCATCAGATGACTTGTTTAAGTGTTCAGAGTAACTAAGAAGCATAAGTAGAGAAAATCACACAGTTGTAGTCTCTATACCATTCACAAAATGATGCTCCTATTTGTAGTCATTTGTTTCATTCTTCTTCCTCCTGGAAGAATGATTTTAAATGTCCCTTATTTGTTTTAAAAACATTCGTTGAACTCACTTTACATGTAGAGTATAAAACCTACCAAGAAATGCAATATTATAGTTACTGTGTAGTCCACATATGCAAACAGACAAAATGCTAATTGTATTTTTACATTTATATATTTTACATTTGCATCAGTTACATTTACATACTAATTGAATGGAATAAAAGATCACTATTATAAATTATGTTTTATCAAGTAAAGTTATTTCATAAAGTAAAAAAATTTAAGGTGTTTTTGCAACTCAAAGACATATTCATCCAGTTGGCTTACACCTGCCAGTTGGGAGGTTGCTTTGTGTTGTTAGGTCAGAACTCAATGGCATTCTTTTTGCTCTTAACCTTTTTTAATTTTAATTTAAATTACTGGCTTGAAGAAATGTGACACTGTTAAAACTCTAACTTGAAAATGCTCCATAGAGCAGGATCCTTGCCAAATTAAAAAATCTTGCTAGTTTGCAAGAGGAGAGTTGTCAAGCAGAACAATAGGCTGATTCTACAAGTCAGCAATTACAATGGGAATAAATCTCACAATCTGTGGCTTCTGAAAGTCTTTATCTTTTCTTACCTTAAAAGAGTGATTCTGGCTTTACTTACATTAAGGATAACTTTACAGGGAATATATATATATATAGTGTGTGTGTGGGGGGGGATGGAGTTAAATCCTAAAACTTAACTCCTCTGTAAATTCTCCCCCAATTTCTAACATTTCCTTGTTACCCAGATTATGAAAATTCCCATTTTATTTTCCTTCCTTCCTTCTTTCTTTCTTTCTTTCTTTTTTTTTTTTAAAGCACTGCAGTGCTAACAAAGAATATGTACCAATGTCTTCCTTATCTAGACAAACAGCAAGCTGTCTTATATAAATGAGTTTCCCACATGATTGGGTAAGTTGATCCCATGATGCAGTTGTACATTTAATAACATTTTTCATATAAAATAGAGTTTCACAAAAAGAGACAGAGACTAAGACACCAGAGTACCATTCCATACAGGTGTTGCCAAGGAGTGAGCCAGGAGCCTCAGCATGAAAGTTCTGTGTTCAGTCAGCTGAGTTATTTTCTTCACTGGACACCTGTACATTTTACTCATGTTTTGAGGGAATCATTTTCAGTTTTCTGTTTCCCTCTTTTCTTCTTTAGTGGGTAGTGTATGGATTTATCTCGTCTGGAGGACTTGAGAGCATTGCTGAGGCTTTCTGTGTAATGCCAAAGCTTTGGTAAGATCATCAGTGTTTCTTAGGGTAGTCAGGTTATGTTGGTACAAAGAAGTCATAGGTTGAATTCATCTTTAACTTGTATTTTCACTACTTCTTGGTGTTTCTGAGGCATTAAGAACATTTCCAATTAATATTAGGCTAATCCTGTTTTAGAAGGTAGAAGAGTTTCCATAAATAATAATTTAAATATAACAGTTTGGCATAAGGAAGGGACTCCTTTGACACTCAATGGAGACCTATGGCTACATTTTTATTGCAATTAATCTTTTTTTTTTTAAAGATGTATTTGTTTAAGAGAGAGAGAGAGAAAGAGGAAGAGAGAGAGAGAGAGAGACGGAGAGGGAGAGGGAGAGACAGAGAGGGAGAGGGAGAGGGAGAGAGAGAGAACAAACCAGATTACCTTTGACATATGTAGTTGCCAGGGATCAAACTGGGGACCTTATACTGGCAAATCCTGTGCCTTACCATTGAGCTACCTCCCCACAAACAACATTTTGACTTGTACTGCTTCCATGAGTTGTTCTTCTGCATTTCTCATATCACTTAAAATATATCTCCTCTTGCTTGAAACCTCATGACATTCTCATATTTATAAATAAAAATGTTTTTGCCTTGGTAGTCACCCTTTTAGAAGCTGAGAGGGAAGGTAAAATGATTAAAGACTGGCTAGACGAAACTGTTTTTTACTGAATGTGCCTAGTGGTTGGCACGCAATTTCTATGTCCATTTATGAGAGACAAGCTCTGTGGCAGGAGCAGGATTTGGAGCCATGGTATCAGAGTGTTCTGTGCTGAACAAGAGCCCTGGGTCTGGTGCCTGTGGATTATAATGAGTTGCTGTGTGTGGCTACTTGTCCCATGTCAGTATCATTCTGGAACCCCCTGAACTCTATCTTGTAGCATAGCTCTTTTTAATGTGAAGTTGGGCCCTCACACATGCATGATTTTTTTCATTGCTGTAGACTGCTTTTTCCAGGTAGAGATAGATAGACAGATGATAGATAGATAGATAGATAGATAGACAGATAGATAGATAGACTGATAAAGGGAGAATTACAGCACCAGAGCTTTCTCCAATGTCACAGTACCAGCCATGTAGTACTAGAGCCTGAGCCTGAATTGCTTACATGGCAAGGGATACATCTTATCCACTGAGCTAGCTCTTTGGCTCTGAATAATCTTTTTAAAAATAGGCTGAAAGTTGTGGTACTTCTTCAACTTGGTTTGCCATTTTGGGGTAACTGAGCCAATAAATCAATCAGGTCTTTGGCTCTCCTTTTTGATGCTTTTCTTTAGAGTGTCTAATGTAAACTGTATGAAAATTTTCTAAAATTTTTGGCACTTAAACTTATTTAAACAATCCACTGATCATCCTATTAGTTTTCTTTCTTTCTTTCTTTCTTTCTTTCTTTCTTTTTTTCTTTCTTTCTTCCTTCCTTCTCCCCCCCCCACCACCATTTTTTCCCCCTCGATATAGATGCTGTGGGATTGGGAGATAACTCATCCAATAGCAAGTATAATTTTATCATGTGTGAGAACCTAGGTTTGAACCCTTTATACCACATAGGTGCACCAAGTGTGACACCAGAGAAGGCTCCACAAATGGAGTGTGCTCTGTTGTATCTACTTTTACTATCCCTATGACTGAAATTAGAAGGAAAAAAGAGAAAAAAAGTCCTCTGGAAACAGTAGAATTATACATTGTGCCAGGCATAATTGTAGGCATTTGTATTATATTCTCATTACTGCTGAAACAAATCATGACAGTGTTGGTAACAAAACCAGCATGTTGATTCTCCTTTAGTTCTTTCTTTTTTTTAATTTTAATTTTTATTTGCCACCAGGGTTATCTCTAGGGCTCAGTGCCTCCACAATGAATCCACAACTCCCAATGGCCAATATTTTTTCCTTTGTTTTTTTAATTTGATAGGACAGAGAAACAGAGGGGAGGGCAAGATAGAGATCTGTAGCCCTGCTCACAACTGTCCCCCTGCAGGTGAAGAAAGTCAGTTTGAACCCAGGTCCTTGCTCATGGTAATATGTATGTTTAACTGTCCATAGGTGTGGGGGTTTAATTCTGGGCTTTCAATTCTGTTCCACTGGTCTGTGTGCCCATTTTTGTTCCAGTACCAGGCTGTTTTGATGATGATGGCCTTATAATAATATAGTTTGAGATCTGTGAGTGTGATACCTCCATTTCTGTTTCTTTACCTCAAGATTGTTTTGGCAATTCTAGGTGTCTTCTAGTTCCAGATAAATGAATGTAGTTTTTGTTCTATCCTTTTAAAGAAGCTTGGTGGAAATTTGATGGGTATTGTGTTAAATTTGTATATGGCTCTTGGGAGAATAATCATTTTGATGATATTTATTCTTCCAATCCATGAGCATGGGGTGTCTTTCCATTTCTTGGTATCAGTTTCTATTCCCTTGAATAGTGACTCATAGTTTTCAGTATACAAGTCTTTCGCTTCTTTGGTCAGCTTTATTCCTAGGTATTTTATTGATTTTGCTGCAGCAGTGAATGGGAGTGATTTTCTTCTTCTTCAGATTTAGTGTTTGCATAAAGAAATGCCACTGATTTTTGTACATTGATTTTGTAGCCTGATACCTTGCTATATTGCCTAATAACTTCCAGTAGTTTTCTGCTGGATTCTTTAGGTTTTTCTATGTATACTCTTATATCATCTGCAAATAGTGAGAGCTTGACTTCTTCCCTTCCAATCTGTATTCCTTTGATTTCTTTCTCTTGCCTGATTGCTATGGCAAGAACTTCCAATATTATCTTGGAGAGTAATAGTGATAGTGGACAGCCCTGTCTAGTCCCCGATTTGAGGGGGAATGCTTTCAGCTTCTGTCCATTGAGTATGATGTTGGATGTAGGTTTGCTATATATGGACTCCACTATCTTGAGGAATTTCCCATCTATTCCCATTTTTTGTAGTGTTTTGAGCATGAATGGTTGTTGGATTTTGTCAAAGGCTTTCTCTGCATCCATTGAGATAATCACGTGGGTTTTGGTTTTGATTTTATTCATGTGGTGAATGACATTGATTGATTTATGTATGTTGAACCAACCTTGCATTCCTGGGATAAATCCCACTTGGTTATGATGAACTATCTTTTTGATATACTGCTGTATCCGGTGACCAGGATCTTGTTTAATATTTTGGCATCTATGTTCATCAGAGATATTGGTCTGTCTGTAGTTTTCCTTTTTTGTTGTGTCCCTATCTGCTTTTGGTATCAGGGTGATGTTAACTCTTTTTTCAGCCACCAGGTTCCAGATGCTAGCATGATGCTGACCAAACTTCCTTGGACAGACAACCCCATCAATGTGTCCTGGAGCTCTGCTTCTCCAAAGCCCTACCATACTAGGGAAAGAGAGAGACAGACTGGGAGTATGGATTGACCTGTCAATGCCCATGTTCAGCAGGGAAGTTCATTTCCCACGTCTAAGCTCGACCGGGCCTGCCAATATACGTGGATATCTTCGCCCACCCTGCTCAACGCTTGACGTCTCGTCACCCAATCTGGTCCCCTACGCCTACACTGAACTTCTCTGTTCCAGTCTCTTGGAAACAGAGCTGGCAGTCAGCTGAGGTAAAGAACAAACACCTCATCACAGACCCCTGCAAGCATCAACCCGGCTTTGACCTAGCACGTTATGACTGGGCTCTCCTCAATCGCTATTGAACAGGCCATGGCCAGTGTGCCGCTATGTTCCATTGCTGGGGAGCCAGAGACGACCCGAACTGCCCCTGCGGCTACAGACAGACTATGACCCACATAGTCAACGACTGCCACCTCTCCAGATTCAAAGGAGGTCTCGAAACTTTACATCAGGCTCAACCTGATGCTGTTGACTGGCTACGGAAGAAGGGCAAATGCTAGAAGAAGAAGAAGCAGGGAAGCAATTCCAGACCTTCCACCTTCAGCATCCCACAATGACCTTGAGTTCATACTCCCAGAATGATAAAGAATAGGAAAGCTATCAGTGGAGGGGATGGGATCCGGAGTTCTGGTGGTGGGAACTGTGTGGAGTTGTACCCCTCTTATCCTATGGTTTTGTCAATGTTTCCCTTTTTTTTTAGAGATTTCTTTTTTTAACTTTATTTATTCATTTTCCCCCTTTTGTTGCCCTTGTTGTTTATCACCTTTGTTGTTGTTATTATCATTGCTGTTATTGCTGTCATTGCTGTTGGATAGGACAGGCAGAAATGGAGAGAGGAGGGGAAGACAGAGAGGGTGACAGAAAGACAGACAGCTGCAGACCCACCTCACCGCCTGTGAAGCGACTCCCCTGCAGGTGTGGAGCCGGGGGCTTGAACCGGGATCCTAATGGGTTCTTTTGCTTCATGCCATGTGCTCTTAACCCACTGTGCCACCACCCGGCTCTCAATGTTTCCTTTTTATAAATTAAAAAAAAAGTATGTTTAACTGGGGGCACCACCACCCACCCACAATTCTCTTTTAGTTCTACAGACCAGAAATCCCAAGTCAGTTTCACTGGATGATAGTCAGGATATAGGCAGGACTTGCTTCTTCTGAAGAATCCAGGAGAGATGCTTTCTCTTTGCCTTTAAAAAAAATTATATATATATTCTGGAAGCCACTTAAATTCCTTGACTCATAATGTCATTTACATCCTGTTATCACTTACATCTTGTTTCCTCTTATGTAGCCAAATCTTGCTTTGTCTTTATTTATAAAGTGATTTGTAGTTCTATTTAGAAACCACCTGGGTAATCTAGGTCAACTTCTCCATCTCAAGGTCTTTAAATTAATGTTTGTCTGCAAAGGTTCTTTTGCATATGAAGTAGCATTTACAGGTACTAGGGATTAAGACCTGGGTATCTTTGGGGTCAGTATATAGCCTACCATAGGACGGATTCCTTAATTAAAAAAAAAAATTAGTGTCTTGGGAAGTAGGAGGGTAGGGACACTGAACTTTAGTGATGGGTATGATGTGGAACTATGTACTGTAATCTAATCTTACAATCATAACCTACTATTAATCACAAATAAAAAAAAACACAAAAAGAGAGCAGGGTAGATAACATAATGGTTATGCATAAAATCTGTCATGCCTGAGACTCTCAAGTCCCAGGTTTAGTCCCTAGCACCACCATAAGTCAGAGTTGTGCAAAGTTCTGGTTTAAAAACAAAAGGTGAGCCCTATCCAAGGGTGCCAGGACTGGGGGAAGTAGGGGCTCTATAGTGAAGATGTGAGGTTCCTGCTGTCTTAGGGTTCAAAAAGACAATCAATAGTTAATATTACCCACACATTATTTGGGATCCATGTCTGCTCAACAAATTGATTGGCTTTGTATGTTAACTCTCTTTTCAATCACCAGGTTCCAGATGCCACCAGGATGCTGGCTAGGCTTCCCTGGATTGAGGACCCCACCAATGTGTCCTGGAGCTCAGCTTCCCCAGAGACACACCTGACTAGGGAAAGAGAGAGGCAGACTGGGAGTATGGACCGACCAGTCAACACCCATGTTCAGCAGGGAAGCAATTACAGAAGCCAGACCTTCTACCTTCTGCAACCCTCAACGACCCTGGGTCCATGCTCCCAGAGGGCTAGAGAATGGGAAGGCTATCATGGGAGAGGGTGGGTTATGGGGATTGGGTGGTGGGAATTGTGTGGAGTTGTACCCCTCCTACCTTATGCCTTTGTTCACTAATCCTTTCTTAAATTAAAAATTTAAATAAAAAAAAAAATAAAAACAAAACAAAACAAAAAAAAAAAAACAAAAGGTGGAGGAAGAAACAAAATAAAATGTAATCAGTCAAAATAATTTAAAATATTAGATTAAATAATTTAAAATATTAGATTAAATAATTTAAAATATTAGATTAGATTAAATATATAATTTAAAATATCTTCTTTTCAGTCCTCATCTTGACATTTGATATTGTCAACTGCTAGGGAAAAAGTCCCTCTTTTGACTTCAAGCTATGGTGGCCTTCCATTGATGTTTAATGCAAGGTCCTCAGGAGGAGTTTGGGCAGCCTTGTTTGTATTGTTTGGTGCTCTATCTTCAGTCCTCAGAATAGCACCGATGCTAACAAATAACAAAAGTTATCAAATGATATAACTTAGATGAGTTTTCCCCACTTGCAATTCTATCACCTTCCATTCTCATTTTCATTAAATTTATTTTCCTTTGGTCATAGGTTGGGTTTCAGTGCTCCAGGCCAACTGTCAGATAGGAAGACAGAAACAAAGACACCACTGAGCTGAAGCTCCGTGTAGTGTGGTCTGGGCTCAAGCCTGGGTTGTTCTCATTACAAAGCAAGCACATGATTCAAGTGAGCTGTCTTTCTAGCCCTCATTCTCATTTCTTTCACTTGCTCTCTGCCATTACTCATGCTGCAAACACTGGTATTCTTGAGTGCTTAGTCATAGTCTATTTCTCTGTCTACATCTGCCAAGTAGATGTAGTTCCAATCATATACTAGAGTCTCTCAAATCTGGACATTAAGCCCTGACCTGTTTTGAACTTCCGAATTTAATTTTTACCTGGATTTTTCAAAATTATGTCCTATCTTTCCTGTCCACCAAGAGCAACCCATCACTGATTTCTTACTGTTTTTTGTCTCATGGATTTACCCAATAATCAAACCAAGAAGAGTGGGAACCATCCCAGATTCCATGCTTTCTCTTTACTCAGTCTTCCCTCAACCTCCTACAACTAGTCATGATTTAATTTCAAAGATATTTTCTTTTTTATTTATTACATATGAAAGAGAAAGAGGACAGAGGGGAGCCAGAAAATCACTTTGGTACACAACATAAGAGTTAAACTTGAAACTTCAAGCATGTAAATTCAGAGACTATCAGCTGAGAGCTATTTCCTTGGCCTCACTTACAAAGTTTAATCAAACTCATTCCAAACTATCTCCTGATAGCTCTTTCTGTCTAACTCCAGTTGCTCTTGTTAAAGTTCTCATTACTGTCATGAGTGGGGTATAAAGGAACTTCCCTAACTGTTCCTCGTGACTTCTCTTGAATATGATAGCATGTCATGTTATTAAACTTTCTGGATGTGTATCAGACCTAATAAGCATAGCTAGCCACAGTTTCATCTCTCTGGAGTGAGCAGTATCTATGCTTTGCATAATACATAATCGTAGCTCCTATGCAGATCTGTGAAAATGACTCCTGACCCAAGCAGAGCTCCTTCTCTAGTTTTTGTCAGTCAACATACAACTTGTGTGACTGATTGTAAAATTCACTAATTTCTTTTGAAGTTTTGAAGTCCAGAAAATGAGAGACTCAGACCACTATTGCTGAACAGATGGGTCACTAGGAATGGTGGACATAAAAAACTACAATTATAGAATGCTGGTACTGTGAGAAAGCAAGTGAGATGGCAATGTGAGAAAAGAGAGAAGAAGGAGAAGCTGCGGAGACACAGACTTAATTGTTTTTAAATATTAATTCATAAGATCTGGGTATATTGTTATTCCTGTTGTTAGTTTCTGTGATATTACTGTATTATTATAAATAAAACTACCCTGGTCTGAGTGAATTCTGCAATAAGTTGCCTAGAGTTTATGTGTTTCAGTAAACCATTATAATATTATGAGGCAACTGGAAGAAACAGCACTGGAACTAGGAGTAATATATAATCTCAAGCTCAATATTTATTACACTCCTTTATAAAGCATTAGGAGGGGTAGGGGCATTTCATGTTTTTGGGGAGTGGAAGAAGAGTATTATGAGTTTTTTTTGTGTCAAAACTAGTTCTTATATACAAATCAATTTTATCTTTGCAAACAGTTTCAGAAAGAGAAAGTAACTGCTGCTACTTATCTCATTGGAAAATGACTATCATAAGTGACATAACATTGTCAGAAGTTTATCAACAGTGGGGTAATCAAATCTCCTTTGAGATATATTTCTAGATGATGTCTGCTGTTGAGTTTTCCAGTTGTTGGATCAGAGCACTTGTTTCAAGTTTCTTGGCTTCTTAGAAAAGAAAAAGACAAAAACAAAACCAAGCAAAACATACCCCCAAGGCCTGTGAGATAGCTTCCTGGGGATGGGGTACCTGCTTTGCCATGTGAACGACTCAAGTTCAAGTCTTATGAGAGTGGTGTACGACAATGGGGGAAGCTTCAGTGCTGTGATTTCTCTCTCTCTCTCTCTCTCTCTCTCTCTCTCTCACCTCTTTCTATCTATGTATCTATTTATTTTCACCAATAATTTATTTCTCAGGCTTTATACCTGTGAAGTTCCACTGCTATTGATAGACTCTCTTCTATCATTTTTTTTTCAGGTAGAGGGTGAGAGATAAAAGGAGAGAGAAACAGAGAAGGAGAGACATTGCAGTACTTTTCCACTGGTCATAATGCTTCACCTTTGCATAGTGCTCCCATGTAATGGCTAGGTGCTTGAACTTGGGTCTTTGTGCGTGGTAAAGTGTGCACTCTACCAGATGAGCTATCTCCTGACATTCCCATTTCTCTTTCTATCCAAAAAAAAAAAAAAAAAAAACCTAAACAGGCAAACACATCAGTCCACAATGTTGAAACTCTGTGACAGCAAAACAAAACAAAATCCTCCAAACAACTTCTTTCCAAATCTGCAGTAATCTTTGTGTGACCTAGTAGTTCTTTTGGAATATAGAATCAATGGATTCCTGGCACCTCACCCAAAGCTTTAATTTTTATACTCTATAAATATATTAAGGGTTTTGTTTACTTATTTGAAATGCTAATGTCAGAAATTTGTTTGTTTGAATTAAGTCCCCTACACTATGGATATATTCAGGAAAAGTGTTCAAAAAGAAAACAAAACATACTTTAGGGTCTCTGGCCAGCCCTACTTTCTAAAAGGAACCAATGAATGGATACCCCTCTTAGCATAGCAGGGCTTGAAACTCTGGAAGCTTTTTCAGAATGGTGACCCAGGAGACAGATCAATAACTCCAAGACACAGGGGTCACACAACTCACACACTGTTTGATGCAGGGAGGTAAGCACTCCAGGAATTCAGGATGCCTAGACACACATATGGGAGATCTTGTCTGTGCATTCTTCAACCTTGGTTGTATTGAAAATATGAATGTAATGTAGCGATAAGGCTGCTCATGGGGATAACAGTGTTTAGCATGTTTGAGGAGTAGGACTGAGAAAAGTTTGGGGAAGACAGACCAGATACCCATAAGAAACTAAGAACTAAAAAAGCTGACTCTTCACTGAAGGCAGGAAGCCAGAGAAGGAAGGGTGTGTGTGTATGTGTGTGTGTGTGTGTGTATGTGTGTGTGTGTGTGTGTGATAGATAGAGAGAGAGAGAGAGACAGAGAGACAGAGAGAGAGAGAGAGAGAAGTCACATTGTTTTGAGGTCCTTCACATTATGGACTTTAATATATCATACCGATCTCATCTCCTTTACTTTTCTTTCCGTCACTCCAGCCACAGAGAACCACCTACTATTTTCTAAATATGCTATACCTTTCCACACTCTTGTTTCTCACAGACTGTTCCTTCAAATTAGAATAATCTAATTGCCAAGCCCTCTTCATTTTTCTGTTCAACCACTAATAACTAGTGTAAACCTTAAATTTCTTTGACATCTTGCCACTTACACAATCTGACTGCTATGCCATTAAAATTTTTATTTTTTTTTACATGTCTTAGTTCCAGTTTAGAAAAGCATGCTATAGGACCAGGGAAATAGTATACTGGTTATGAAAGAAGACTTTCATACTTAAGGCTCCAAGTTCCCAGGTTCATTCCCTGGCACTACCATAAGCCAAAGAGCTGAGAACTGCTCAATAAAAAGTAAATTTATAAAAGCATGCTATGGTGCTTTAGTAACTTGCGTCAACCTACTCCAAGGAACAGTGAGTTTCTCTGAAACAAGAACTGTGTGGTATTTGTTTATTTTTAGATGGAGACAGAGAAGGCAGCAAGGTGCAGCGGGTGTGGGGGTGGGGGAGCAGGAGGGTGGAGGAGACCATAGTACTAAAGTTTCTTTTAATGGGGGCCTGGGCTTGAACCTGAGCTGTGCATGTGGTAAAGCATACAACATTTAAGAGACCTATTTTTTCTGGCCTGCCTTATTTATGTTTGTATGGACATTTCTCAGAGTTGTTGAGGGTTAAGAGCATAGCAATAAAGTGAGTCATAGAAATCTTTTGGCTTCCCAGTACACTTAATTTTTTTAAATTTCTTTATTGGGGAATTAATGGTTTACATTTGACAGTAAAAATAATAGTGTGTACATGCATAACATTTACCAGTTTTCCATATAACAATACAACCCCCACTAGGTCCTCTGTCATCCTTCTTGGATCTGTATTCTCCCCCACACCCACACAAGAGTCCTTTACTTTGGTGCAACGTGCCAATTCTAGTTCAGGTTCTACTTGTGTTTTCTCTTTTGATCTTCTTTTTCAGCTTCTGCCTGAGAATGAGATCATCCCATATTCATCCTTCTGTTTCTGACTTATTTCACTTAACATGAATTTTTCAAGATCTATCCAAGATTGGTTGAAAACGGTGAAGTCACCGTTTTTTAATAGCTCAGTAGTGTTCCACTGTGTATATATATCACAACTTGCTCAGCCACTCATTCATTGTTGGACACCTGGGTTGCTTCCAGTTTTTGACTATTACAAATTATGATGCTAAGAAAATATGTGTACACAGATCTTTTTGGATGGGTGTGTCGGGTCCCTTAGGCTATATCCCCAGTAGAGGAATTGCAGGACCATAGGGTAGGTCCATTTCTAACCTTCTGAGAGTTCTCGAGACTGTTCTCCACAGAGACTGGGCCAATTGACATTCCCACCAGCAGTGCAGGAGGGTTCCTTTGACCCCACAGCCTCTCCAGCATTTGCTGCTGCTACCTTTTCTGATGTATGACATTCTCACAGGAGTGAAGTGGTATCTCATTGTTGTCTTTATTTGCATTTCTCTGAGCATTTTCTCATGTATTTCTCAGCCTTTTGGATCTCTTCTGTGGTGAATATTCTGTCCATGTCCTCTCCCCATTTTTGAATAGGTTCTTTTTGTTGTTGTTGAGTTTGGCAAGCTCTTTATATATTTTGGTTATTAGCCTCTTATCTGATGTATAGCATGTAAAGATTTCTCCCATTGTATGAGGGGTCTCTTGGTTTGGACAGTGGTTTCTTTTGCTGTGCAGAACCTTTTTAATTTAATGTAGTCCCATGGGTTTATACTTGCCTTAGTCTTCTTTGTAATTGGATTTATTTCATTGTAGATATCTTTAAAATTTATGTGGAAAAGAGTTCTGCCAATACTTTAAGTATCTGAGGAAAATAGTTTGTGGTCTAACATCCAAGTCCTTGATCCACTTGGAATTTATTTTGTTTTTGGTGAAATATTGTGGTTCATTTTCATTCTTCTGCATCTTTCAACCCATTTTTTCCAACACCATTTGTTGAAGAGACTCTGCTTTCCCCATTTAATAGTCTGGGCACTTTTGTCAGAGATTAGATGTCCATAAGTGGATGTAGGGGCTTACTTCTGGGCTCTCAATTCTATTCCACTGGTCAGTGTGTCTACTTATGTTCTAGTACCAAGCAATTTTGATGACAATGGCCCTATAATACAATTTGAGGTCTGGGAGTGTGATGCCTCCAGGTCTGTTCTTTCTTCTCAAGATTCTTTTGGCAATTCTAGGTCTTTTCTGGTTCCAGATAAGCATTTGTTCTATTCTCCTGAAAATGTAGTTGGGATCTTGATGGGGATAGCATTAAATTTGTAGATGGCTCTGGGTAGTAGTTTCATTTTGATGATCTTCCAACCCATGAAAATGGACTATCTTTATACTTCTTTGTGTCTTTTTCTATTTCCTTGAGTAATGACTCATAATTTTCAGTATACAAGTCTTTCACTTCTTTGATTAGGTTTATTCCTAGATATTTTATTGTTTTACACTTAAAATTTTTTATTTATACTATACCATAGCCTATTGTGGGGAGTAGCACCATACCTTACATTAATATACATACCTTAGTTAAAAGTATTTTCTTCCTAGAAAAATATTAGCCATTATCTGAACTTTAAGAACATCCTAATTAAATAAACAACCTATTTATGAGAAATAAAACCAGAGCATCATTCTGGCACATCAGATGCCAGGCACTGAACTCGGCACCTCATACCTGAAGATTGTCAATACCATATCCATTGTGCCACTTCTTGGCCATAGTCATAATATCCTTGTTGGCAGAGGGTCTGCCTCAATATTAATGGCCACTGACTGGCCAGGATAGTGGTTGTTAATGGCTGGAGTGGTTGTGGTAATTTCTTAAGACACTGAAAGATTTCTTGATTCTGCTTGAGAACATTTTTACCCACAGGAATTTTTTTTTTCACAATTGGAGCCAAAATTCTCTCAAACACTGTCACTGCTTTATCAACTAAGTTTATTTAATAGTCTAAATCTAGTCATTTCAACAATATTTACAGTATTTTCATCAGGATTAGATTCCATCCCAGGAAACTTCTTTTTTTGCTCCTACATAAGAAGCAAAAAGGTAGCAGCAGCAAATGCTGGAGAGGCTGTGGGGTCAAAGGAACCCTCCTGCACTGCTGGTGGGAATGTCAATTGGCCCAGTCTCTGTGGAGAACAGTCTTGAGAACTCTCAGAAGGTTAGAAATGGACCTACCCTATGGTCCTGAAGACAATAATTATACTAACTGAAGAGGCTCCATTTGAGAAAAAAACAAGACTTCTTTTTTTAAAAAATTTTTAAAAATATTTATTTATTCCCATTTGTTGCCCTTGCTGTCTTATTGTTGTAGTCATTATTGATGTTGTTGTTGTCAGATAGACAACAGTGGTCCCCAACTCATCTGTTGGTTTTATCATGAGACTGCAGCAATTTACTCACATCATTAGGTTCTACTCTTAATTGTACTTCTCATGCTATTTCTACTACACAGGCAATTACTTTCTCCATTACAGTCCTTAGTCCCCTCAAAATCAGTCTTCTAAAAGTGAACTCTAATTTTGAATACACATTATTAAATTTCCCTGAAATAAGCTTCATGCAGATGTATTTGATAAAACATTTCTCTACTGACTGTGAAGTTATTACCAACTTACATTTCACTTTATCTGTTGAATGGAAGGACATTTATTCTTTGGTTAAAAAGTTAAGCCCTCAGGGCAACAGCAGGAGAGATGCAGTCTTTTTCCTATAAAGCGCACTGTCCAGTGAATGTGAAATGTTCCATTTAATACAAAAAAGGAGTAATTTTTTGTTTTGCCACCAGGGTTATTCCTGAGAATCAGTGCCTTCATGATTCTACTGCTCCTAGAGGCCTCCCCTCCCCTGCTCCTTGACAGAAGTTGAAAGTAACAGAGAGGGAGTGAGAGAGAGAGAGAGAAGGAGAAATACCATTGCACCACTCCAACACTAGTGAATCCTTCCCCTGCAGGTGTTCTGCTGTGGTGGCCTGGTGCTTGAACCCAGGTCAATATGAATGGTAAGGTATGTACTTTACTGTGTGGGTCACCTGCTGGCCCTGGAAAATGTAAATTAAAGAAAAATGAACTCCAGCTTCCCCACACCCTCTCTTTGAGTATACTTTCCTCTTTATTTAATAAAATGCTGACAGGTGAATGGTTCCCTCATTAGTTGGTGCTTCCATTAATCAGAAAAGGAATGTCAGCATTTATTTGCTACCACTAAGTTTATCTGTAGGTCTGTATGGAAGTGACTAAATAGTAGGAGGCCACGGTCATTTCTTCAGGGAGCTGCTTTCTGGACAGAGAGGATAGGAAATCATGCTGATGTCTGTCAACTTCTAGCAGTTTGCTTCTCAAGTTGCTGGAGCTGTTTTTCAAGTTTTGAGATGTTCACATGATGCATCATCAGAAACTGGCCATTCAAATGAAAGACAGGGATGTCAAATTTATACCTTTCATACCAAGTGGAGTTTTCTGGAAGTGTGATGTCTACCTCCTGTAAAATAAACTAAAGTAGAGACAGAATAAAGTTGTGTAGCTTAGAGAACATAGAATAATGCAATGACTACAGTGGCAAACACACCTCTAGATGGACTCTAATGCTGAGAGGTTAATGCATTTGGAATCCAAAATAATCTAATGTTCCTGTTTTCACAACCTGATTGTTTCCTTTATATACTTAACTCCTGACTTTTTGCTGATTTTCTTGCTGAACATATTATATAAAGAATTAGGGAGTCGGGTGGTAGTGTAGTGGGTTAAGCGCATGTGACACAAAGTGCAAGGAAGGACCGGTGTATGGATCCCAGTTCAAGCCCCTGGCTCCCCACCTGCAGGGGAGTCGCTTCACAGGTGGTGAGCAGGTCTGCAGTTGTCTTTCTCACCCCCACTCTGTCTTCTCCTCCTCTCCCTATTTCTCTCTGTCCTAAAAATGATGACATCAATAACAACAACAATAACTACAACAAGGGCAACAAAAAGGACTAAAAATTAAAAAAAGAATTAAAACAGGCCATCAAAATAGCTCACCTACATAGCCTGCCTGCTTTACCATGAGCATAGCCCAGGTTCGAGGCTAGCCCCTACCACATTGGAGAAAGTTTGGTGTTGTGCTGTCTTTACCTCTCTGTGTGTCTTTCTCTAGCAGAAAAGCTGTCAACCTAGAGGAGTGAAGCCCCTGTGGTTAAAAAAAAAAAATCATGGAATTACTCAATTGCCAATTGAATAGAATATTTTCCAATTGGGAAGCTGCCAGAGAATCAGGACAGATGTGTTTTGGTTATAAGAATGGCCAAGGTGTCATGGTTTGCTACAGGAAAACACTTTCATAGAAATGGCAAAATAATACAAGAGGAACATGGGTATAAAAGTTTAAGAAAGCATGAATACCATACCATCTTGTTAACTCTGACTTACATTAAGAGTCAGAGTAAGAAAACTAGTACTGCTCAGAGAAAAACACTCATGGTAATGAGTTTTATGGAAATTAGCACTAAAATTTCTCTGTAGAATAGAAAGAAAATTTAAATGAAAATTCATTTAATCTCTTTTCCTAAAAGAAAAGATCCAGTTAGATATTTATACTACAATACATAAAATCACACTGTATTAGGTTTACCCTATTTTTATAAGGCTCCAGTGCTTCTTTGGCTTCATCACAAAGAGGGCATGGATCCTATATGAAGAAGAAGAAGAAGAAAAAATGATAATAAAACTATTAAACCCAAAGAATGGCAAATAGCCTGACAAAAACAATAAGGAGCAGATTACGTTTAGTGACTAGTTTAAATGGCTGTTTTCTTTCTTTTTTAAAAAACAATTTATTCATTAAAAGTTATTTATTTTACTTTTGAGAGAGATGCGCACACACACACACACACACACACACACACACACACACACACACACAGAAACAACAGAGCACTGGTCAGCTCTGGTTTATGGTGGTGCAGGGGATTGAACCTGGGACTTAGGAGCCTCAGGCATGAGAGTCTGTTTGCATAATCATTATGTTATGTCCTCCACCCTAAATGGCTGTTTTCTACCAGCTGAATTAGATAGTTTTATTTCCAAAGCATGCGACCTTATAAAGCCCTAGTATTTTATTATAAACGGGATCTTAGCATTTTGTAGTTGTTTTGATTTTTCTCCAGTTTGTCAATCTAATCTAGATGCTTATGGACTGGGGAGACAGTATACTTGTTATGTAAAAAGACTTTTATGTCTGAGACTCTAATGTCCCAGGTTCTAGCACCAGTACCACTTTCAGCCAGCACCACCTTCAGCCAGTACTACCTTTGGCGGTGCTCTGGTTTTTCCCCTCTGTCTTTTTCACTGTATGTCCCTCTCATTAAAATAAGAAAAAAATTAACCTAGATGGTTACATTTTTTATGCCTGTGTGTACATGTGTAAGTGTACATATACTCATGAAATGTATACACACATATATGTATAACAATTTCCTAAATTCTATGTGTTATCTATCACCTAGATAGATTCATATATATATACACACACACAATACGCTTCTGTTATCTGTGGATGATGTTTATATCAAAGCTTTAACATTTGTCTGTTTTCTCATTACAAGTATTAAGAAATAGGCTTCTAAGACTTAATTCTATCTTTTTTTTTTGAGACGTAATTCTCTGAGAAACAAGCAGATTGTCTATTTTATGTACACTTGAACCACTTTGTGGAAAAGTCTGTCAAGAATGCTATTACTGACAGATTTTAATGGCTTCTCAGCCCCTCACTGTATGAACAGGGACTAGTCATAGGTTCCTTGTATAAGCTGGAAATAGATTCAACACATTCGTGATGCTTATGTAAAACCTGCTTTTTAACATGTCAGGAAGAAATAAACTATTACATAAAAGAAAGGTTCTTTCCCCATTTTAAGTTACAGCTTGTTTTGAAATAAGAACTCAGGTTATCAAAAGGCAATTTTCCTTTAGAAGAGCCTTTCTGGTTCTAATTGCCTGGTTCTGAGAATTAAGCTCATCAGATGAGTGTTATTATTAGCATTATCAATAAACAGATTATAGATAGTCTGTGATACTTTAAGATAATCATGTTGAAATTTTCCGAGAAAGCTTCAGAGTCAACAGAGGATCTTAAAAGCAAAATAAGAACAAGCTAAGCTGTACAAGTACTAAATGCACATGAACACTTTAATTTTATATGAAAAAAAAAACTTCAATGGAATCAAGATCAGGCTTTTAAATTTTTTTTAAAGATTTTATTTATTTATTAACAAGAAAGTAGAGAGAGAACCACATATCACTGTGGTACATATCAGTGTGGTACATATCAGTGTACCACACATATCAGTGTGGTACACTGCTGCCAGGGATTGAACTTGGGACCTCATTCCCAAGAATCCAATGCTTTATCTACTGTACCTCCTCCTAGACAACTAGATCAGGCTTTTTTTTTTTTTATTAAAATCTTTTTTTTTAATCTTTTTTTTTAATATTCATTTATTTATTTTCCCTTTTGTTGCCCTTGTTGGTTCTTTTTTATCATTGTAGTAGTAGTTGTTGTTAATGTCATCATTGTTAGATAGGACAGAGAGAAATGGAGAAAGGAGGGGAAGACAGAGAGGGGGAGAGAAAGACAGACACCTGCAGACCTGCTTCACCGCCTGTGAAGTGACCCCCCTGCAGGTGGGGAGCCGGGGGCTCGAACCAGGATCCTTACACTGGTCCTTGTGCTTTGTGCCACCTGCACTTAACCCACTGCGCCACCGCCCGACTCCCGATCAGGCTTTTTTTTTTTTATATAAAAAAAAGGAAATATATATAAATGATCATGCGTATATGTATTTTTATAAGGAAATGTTCACTAAATTTTTAAGAGGGCTAGGGACTGAAAAAGGATAAGACTCAGTGGTTTGAAACATTCTTCTATAGAATTTTCATAACACCAATGGAACACTTATTTACTCTAGCCCTAAACTACAGTGGACACCTGTTGGGTTACCTACTATTTACTCCCTTCCTTGTGCCAGGTATGCTGAGTAAACTTGACTAAAACAAATTGTTCTCAACATGTTGCTGGCTCCATTACTGAAAAAGCAAAAATGGAATATATGATTTAGGCTGAAGCAATTTCAATATCCCACCCCTTTTGGTTAAGAATGGTTAGGGGGTAAACCAGTCAATACTAGTGGATAGTCATGAGGATTCTGAAAATATAAATATCTAGATGAGAGCTTGGAATAGCTGCAGTCATCTCTGAGAATAAACAAAGTAAAGATGGGCTTAAACCACAAGTTTTGGAGCTGAAGAGATTGGTTATATGTTGAGATTCTGAATCAAGCTACTCCTAAAAACCAGACCAACTCAGAAAGTCTCCCCCCTGCCTATCTCTCTCTCTCTCTTTCTCCAGAGCACTGCTCAGCTCTGGCTTATGGTGGGTGATGCAGGAGACTGAATTTGGGATTTTGGAGCCTCAAGCATGATAGTCTCTTTGTATAATGATTATGATATCTATCCCCACCCCTCCCCTCCTTTTTGTTTAGTTTTGTTTATTTTTTTGTTTAAGCTACTCTAGAAAGTACTTCATCATACTTAGAGTTAAAAGAAACCCAACACTTATGCCCCTAGTGATACAAACTAAGGGTTCAATAAAAATTTTATGCTAGGGCATCAAAGTAAAAACCCTGTGGTGAGGGGTAGACATGTAGCTTCCTGGGACAGTGGGGGGTGGGAGTGGGTGGGAAGGATGGGTCACAGTCTTTTGGTGGTGGGAATGGTGTTTATGTACACTCCTAGTAAAATGTAGTCACATAAATCACTAGTTAATTAATACGAGAGGGGGAAAATTAATTGTATGTCTCGAAGTTTTTCAAAACACAAACTGAATCTTTTCAATATATAGGCTGTGTAATTGATATACAGACTCTCTCAAAAGCCTAGACCAAGTAGATCAGAAGCAACCAATGGCACAGCTATATACAAGATACTGGGTACTGTACAGCAAACCCTAACAAAAGGACTTTTCAAAGTTAACCCAATTACCAAATAATGTGATGATAACATTAACTATAGATTGTTTTTTTGAACCCTAAGACAGCAGGAACCTCACATCTCCACTATAGAGCCTCTACTTCCCCCAGTCCTGGAACTCTTGGATAGGGCCCACTTTCCCGTATGCCTCTCCCAATCCATATCAAATAATATTGCATCTGCCGATCACAACCTAACCAACACAATGATTGCCACCTCAACATGCTTCACTTCAGACTGTGTCCAGAGACTTCACGTGCGGAATGACAACCCTTCAGCTTCATTACTCGGGTGAGACCTTTCCTTTCATAGTATACTCTAATTCCATCTCAGGTGGTTCACTTTCTAACAAAGTCCCAAAACCTAGATATACACCAGTTTCTGTGAGAGAGAACATATGTTCACACGTATGCGTAAACTATTCAAAATATATACCTGAAAGCAGAAGTACACTAGAGTTTGCTGTGAGTACCCCCCTAACACTTCCTCTCCACTATTCTAAGCTTTGGTTCCATGATTGCTCAACAATTTGTTTGGCTTCGTATGTTAACTCTCTTTTCAGTCACCAGGTTCCAGATGTCATCAGGATGCCGGCCAGGCTTCCCTAGACTGAAGACCTCACCAATGTGTCCTGGAGCTCTGCTTCCCCAGAGACCCAGCCTACTAGGGAAAGAGAGAGGCAGACTGGGAGTATGGACCGTCCAGTCAATGCCCATGTTCAGCGGGGAAGAAATTACAGAAGCCAGACCTTCCACCTTCTGCAACCCACAATGACCCTGGGTCCATGCTCCCAGAGGGATAGAGAATGGGAAAGCTATCAGGGGAGGGGGTGGGTTATGGAGATTGGGTGGTGGGAATTGTGTGGAATTGTACCCCTCCTACCCTATGGTTTTGTTAATTAATCCTTGCTTAAATAAAAAATAAAATAAAAAAAATTTATGCTAAATTAAAAATTACTTTTGTGGCAATTGTGTAGAGTTGTACCCCTCTTATCCTATGGTTCTTGTCAGTGTTTCCCATTTATATATAAAAATTATAAAAAAATAAAAAAGAGGGAGTCGGGCTATAGTGCAGCAGGTTAAGCGCAGGTGTCGCAAAGCACAAGGACTGGCATAAGGATCCCGGTTCGAACCCTGGCTCCCCACCTGCAGGGGAGTTGCTTCACAGGTGGTGAAGCAGGTCTGCAGGTGTCTATCTTTCTCTCCCCCTCTCTGTCTTCCCCTCCTCTCTCCGTTTCTCTCTGTCCTATCCAACAACAACGACAACAACAATAATAACTACAACAATAAAACAACAAGGGCAACAAAAGGGAATAAATAAATAAAATAAAATATTTTAAAAAAATTAAAAAAAATAAAAATAAAAAATAAAAAAGAAGTACATAGTCAATCAAATAAAAAATAGTTTTGTTGCTATTACAAACTTTTCAGCAAACTTGGCTGTTACGCTGAAAAAAAAATAGTGCAGAATAGTTAGGCTGTGTGAACATCATTAGCCATGAGAGATTATTTTATTTTGATGATTAAGTCTCATATGCATTTCTTACATACAGACAGAGATGGTTAAGTATTTTTGTTCTGTAATTCCTAGCAGTGCAACATATACATATGACTATGGAAATAGTTTAGATGAACTATTCTCAAGAAATTCATTTTAGAAAACTACTTAAAATTTGCTATTAAGTAACATCTGACATTTTCAAATGGCTAAAATGCCTGAAATCAGAAAAATCTATTAAACAGGAGGTTCTTACATCTGAATTGCAATATTAGTCACTAAAGTTAATTCTGTCACCTTGTACTTATATCTTTTTTATTATGAATCACATGAAGTAATGATAACTAGCAAAGGGAAGTCAGTAATATTATATATAAATTTCAGAGGCTAAAGCTCTTAAAAATTTAAATTAGTTTTCTAACGTAAGAGTAATGCTAGGGATAAGAAAACAAGTGCAACCAACCCTTATAATTTGTGATCCTGTGTATGCTAATTTGCTCAAACTTTATTTGTAACCCTCAAAACAAACCATGTTTTCACACTCATGAACATATATGTGCTCAGAACAGTGAAAAATTTGAGTTGCCTAATGTGCACATTCCCAACTGAGGTCAATAATTTCCCCTCTTGCTCCAATTCTCATACTGTAAATAAATGTTCTTTTAATGATCTATTGACTGCCACCTTTTTGCATATTTTTTGTTGGCAATTTTACTGTTTAAAACCAGGGCCAGCCAGTGTTTCCTGGTAGAGCAAACACTTTACCATGTGCAGTGGTCAAGGCTGGAGTCCCCAGACACTACACAGAAGCATCACACAATGGGCAAGCTTCATGAGCAGTGAAGAAATGCTGTGGTGTTTCTCCTCCTCTCCTCTTTATATCTCTTTCCTTCACTGTCTTTTACCTTTTTTTTCCACCTCTGGAAAAAAACAAACAAAAAAACACCTAGGCCTTTCTGATACTCCTGAGCTATAAGAGGCAATTCTGGAATCAGATTCCACCTTAGGAGGGATGGAATCATGCAGGCACAGAGCTCCAAATAAAGCACCAGTGGTCAAGGTGGTGCAAAGCGCAAGGACCAGCATAAAGATCCCGGTTCGAGCCCCTGGCTCCCCACCTGCAGGGGAGTCACTTCACAAGCGGTGAGGCAGGTCTGTAGGTGTCTATCTTTCTCTCTCCCTCTCTGTCTTCCCCTCTTCTCTCCATTTCTCTATCTCCTATCCAACAACAACAACATCAATAACAACAGTAATAACTACAACAATAAAACAACAAGAACAATGAAAGGGAATGAATAAATAAATAATAAAAAAAAAAGATACCCAAGCATAGTGCTCAAGCGTTATCTGTGGTTTGAAGCACAAAAAGCTGTGATGTGTCTGATGGAGAAAATAAATGTTCAATAAGCTTTATTCTGACATGAATTAAAAGTCTTGTTGGTTAACAGATTAAATAAGGTATAATACAAATAAGGTCATACATTGAATACTTGACAAAAATACAGCCAGAAGCTCACAGGAATCTAATCATGTGTTTCCCTAGAAACAGCTGTTCAACAGTCAGTGGCTGTGGTGACTGTAGGGCTTGAAACAGAAAATCTTACTACATTTCTGATTCACTTGCAAATGTCATATTGTAATCTGATAATTATTTTAATGTGGGGGTCAAATGATCATTAAATTTATTATTTTCTAGTAATTGTGAGACAATAAGGCATATGGGCAAGGGACAGAGTCACTACTATTGTTACTAGAATTGATAAATTGAGGAAAAGGTCTAAAGAAAATTCCTTGTTTCAAAGGATTTTGCTTTTCAGTAGTTTTCCCCTTTCTAAAATATGTAAAAATTTTTCATCCAATAATTTTAATAGCTTATCTTTAAAATATTAATTTAGCTTTTCAGTTAGTACCTTTGTGAATAAGGTCAGCACAGGCAGAGCAGTGTTAGAGGTAGAGAGATTTCTCAAGAGGAGTCCAAAGGAGTATCTAGCAAGTTGCATGTGTTGAAACCAGAGCATCTTAATCCTGCCAAAAGAAAAATAGATCATTAAACTTATGTGACCCAGACACTGTTCTTTACAATATGCATAGTAAAGTGCAATCCTATGACTGAATCTGAAGACTTCAGAATTGTCTCTTAAGAGTCCAGGAGCGCCAGAGGGGCTCAGATGTTTAGCAAGTCTCAATATTCACTGTATTCCAAGCAAAACAGAACTTAAATGTTAAAAAAAAAAAAAAAGAAAAAAACCCAACATATTTATGGACTAGCTGCATGCCTAATCACTTGGTTCTGTAAGTAGACTGCATGAATTCATGAATTTGAACACAAATTAAATTTCACCTGCAGGTTTTGCCAGCATCCCAATGACTCTTTAAAAGGTAGAAGCTTCTTGAGACAGTTTTCCTGAGGTGGTTTTTGTTCAGAAAGAAAAAATTAAAAACATTTTTAAAAGGAGAGAATCCCAGGAATTAGTAAATTTGTGAATATTAATAAATTATATCAGTAGTATATATGCATATTAAAAGTAAAATTAAGATAACATAGTTGCTCAGCAGAATTATGCGGGGCCCATAAAAGAGAAGCTAGTGTATTTATAGTTTAAAGACAAATTGGTGGCTCAATTAAATAAATAAGAATAAGTAGAGTACCCTGTGTCCAACACAGTACTTGAATGAGATATCTTCAAAGTCAAGTGCATGATATCCTGCTATTTCCAAGGTTTTCTTATTAAAAATATATCTGTAATAGAAATAGTAGTATATGTGTATAAAAGATTATTTTATTGGCAAGCACTCAACAGTGCTCAGCCATTATTAAAGGAAAGGAAACACTAAGTAAGCAGCACAAGTCCCCTGCTGAAGGTTAAGATGGTCTCTTAAGAGATATATGTCCCTCTGCTGTAAGAGAAGGGGAGACAGTTGTAGTTAAGGGAATCATAGTGAAGAGTCAGGCCAAGTTAACTCATCAAGGACAGAACATTAGTCATTTCTATAAGATGTTTATTTATATTTCTTAATATCTACTTATTTTTAGGAATGAGAGAAAAATGAGAGGGAACAAGTGACCAGAGAACCACTCAGCTCTGGCATATAAGGTGCTGGGGATTAAAATAGCCGACTCAGCCTTGTAAATCCCATGCAATTAGGAAGTCTTTACTCTAGGAGGTGGTTGAGCAGGTGGAGTGCAGGACTTGTATGTGTAAAGACCCGTGTTTAATTCATGGTGCCACATATGTCAGAGTGATGTTCTGGTTCTCTCTCTCATTAGATAGAAAAAATTTTAAAATGGATTGAAAAAATATTACTATTATTTTGAATATTTTGAATGCTTTTATAAACATATACTACTAATTCTATTAGAGATATATGCACTTGACTTTGAAGATATCTCATTCAAGTACTGTGCTGGACACAGGGTACCCTACTTATTCGTATTTATTTAATTGAGCCACCAATTTGTCTTTAAACTACAAATACACTAGATTCTCTTTTATGGGCCCTGCATAATTCTGCTGAGCAGCTATGTTATCTTAATTTTACTTTTAATATGCATGTATACTACTGATATAATTTATTAATATTCACAAATTTACTAATTCCTGGGATTCTCTCCTTTAAAAAATTATTTATTATGAGAGTTAAAAGGAGTGAGGGATAGTGACAGAGAGAGGATCATAGAACTGCTTAGTTCTGGTCTAAGGTAGTGAGTGCCTTTTGGGCCTCAGCTATGAAAGTTGGTTCTGTTAACTAGGCTGAACTATCTCCCCAGCCTGGGATTTTCATTTCTTAATTTTCTCTTTATTCCCTCCAACTTCATATATCACTTTCTTTTCTCTTCTCTGGCAAGTTGAAGCATAAGATTTCCCTTCTGTCCCTTGAATACCCAGAGACAGTTTCTCTTTTTTTGCTTCCAGGGTTATTGCTGGAGTTTGGTGCCTGCACTACAAATCTACTGCTCCTGGAGGCTATTTCTTCCTTTTTTGTTGTCCTTGTTGTTTATCATCATTGTTGTTGTTGCTGTCATTGTTGTTGGATAGGACAGAGAGAAATTGAGAGAGGAGGGGAAGATAGAGAAGGGGAGAGAAAGACAGAAACCTGCAGACCTGGGAGTCAGGCGGTACGCAGTGGGTTAAGTGCATGTTGCACAAAGCACAAGGACCAGAGTAAGGAACCTGGTTCGAGCCCCCAGCTCCCCACCTGTAGGGGTGTTGCTTCACAGGCAGTGAAGCAGGTCTGCAGGTGTCTTTCTCTCCCCATCTCTGTCTTCCCCTCCTCTCTCCATTTCTCTCTGTCCTTTCCAACAATGATGATGACAATAATAACTATAACAATATAAAACAACAAGGACAACAAAAAGGGAATAAATAAATATTTTTTAAAAAAGAAGAAAGAAACCTGCAGACCTGCTTCACCTCTTGTGAAGTGACCCCCCTGCAGGTGGGGGGCCAGGGGCTCAAACAGGGATCCCTGTACCAGTCCTTGCTCTTTGCTTCATGTGCATTTAACCCACTGCGCTACTGCCCCCCGCCCCCGCCCCCAGCCAGATAGTCTCTGCACTTGCTCTCTGCATGAGTAATTCTTTATAGTTTCTTGTAGGGAAACTGTGAGGATATGGTTGAGAGTGGTGGAACCTCCCATTGAAAGATGGGTGTCTGAGGAACACGGTCTTCCTGTCAGCCTCTTTCTGCCAGAGATTGAGCGTGGGAGAGAACGGCCTTCAGGTTCAGCTTTACCTGTCAGACTCTCTGCCTCACAGGGACTCTGCATTCCCAATACAATAGCTTACTTGCTTGTCTTAAACCAAATGGTCTGCTTATTCAAAAGCTACCAGAAGTTATCATACCTGACCCATCTTCTCTCCACCCTCGGGATACCTCTCTGTCTGCTAGCCATTGATAACCGTACTTCCTCATTCCCAAAACTGCTCTCCTGCTTACACAGATGCTATCAGAGGCCCCCTTTTCTCACTTTTCTCTTTGTTCTTGCCCTTCTGAATAAGACTATAACCAAACCTCACCCTCCTGACAGGCAAGGACCCCTATACCCATGCACATCAAAGCCTAGTTTCCTCATTGCTTAGATGTCTCATCTAATAGTTTTCCCAACCCTTACCTCTCTCTGCCCCTTTTCTGCTTTAACCATATATGGTATAAACAAGCTACCTCTTTCTGCAACCCCTTAAAAGCCTTGCCTCTCTGATCAATAAACAGATTTGTCCATCAGACATTCCCCTGGTTGCGTCTTTAGCTACAAACACTGAGAAAGACCCAGTCCACTTGTTCCTGCTGCCTTAGAGCATATTCTCCCAGGCATCCACTTCTGGTGTACAACAGAGTGGCCACACTAGGGAGTTTGTGCCCAAGAGAGGCCTCCCCACAAGAAGAATGAAAGTTTCTCATGCCACCTTCTGAGAGCCATTTTAATAATTATCAGTGTTGGCTACCCCATCACTTTCTGCCTTCATATCTGATAGCTTTTTTTTTTTACACTTTTAACAATATAAAATTAGTTCTTTACTTATATGTCCTTTTATTGCACTGTGAGTTCTACAGAAAAAGCTACTTCATAGCTTCAGTATTCCTGAGAATCCACAACTAACCTGGCATGTAGTAGGTGTTTCAGTTTTTGTTTGAATGTTACCAGTGCTAGGATGAGCTTTTCTTGTCCTATTCAGTTTCACTTCTAACTCAAATAGCCACTCAGTATGTACAGCGGTCAGTATTTGGGCATATCTTATGTCAGCACTAAGAGTTAGTGCTCCTCAGGATATCCACAGAACTCTAGGCCAGGGCATGGCAGCTGGTCCCAGTTCCCTTCACCACCACCCAGAAACTCCCTCTGTTCTGTTGCAAAGAGCCTGACTACATTAATTAAGTGCTAATTTCCACTGGTGACCAGACTCTTCTGCATAAGATTAGCTTTAAATTTATTTCAGACATGTGACTATAGAGAAAAACACCAATCTATATCAAATTAGAGTTAAAGACCACAAGTTAAACAGATGATACTGATCCATGGAATATTCTTTCCTTCCTTCATTCTTAAACTGTTAGTCTGCTCAAGTTTCTCTGCTAAATTATCCTGATAATGCATAAAAAAGGAATGTGATGAAAATTTTGTAAAGATTTTCAACCCAGCATCAGCATAGGGTGGGAAGTAGATCTAAACAATTACACATATGTTGTATTACTACTATCAATTAAGTATTAAGCTCTGCTATACATATTTTCATAAATTCAGCAGAATCAACAACTCCAACAGATAAATGTAGTTGGATACAACAGTTCCTATACATGCTTGTGCATACACAGGATATAAAGTGGGGGTAGACTGGGAGTAGAATGTTAGTGGGCTTGCCCAAGGTAGAAATTTCTGCATTGTTGGCTTTAATAAAGCCATATGCCAATATTGGCACCCTTCCACCTGGCCTCTAAGGATTCCAAGTTAAAGATGTTATACTACATGGGATAAAAAGGACAATAATTTTTTTTATTGTTAAAATATAGGTAGAAAGATATCCCCTGGAAATAAGATGGATCAGACCATCTATGGCAGTGACTGAAGATAATAACTGGGATAGTAAACCACAGCTACATGTTTTTGATGGAAGAATTTAAGATTTACTGATGTCTGGCTGGTGAAGGAAAGAAGACTTTGTGCATTTACCTAGCTGAGTTGAGACTGAAGTATTAAGGTTTTTAAAATATTTCATATTCACAATGGAAATCTGCTTCAATATTTCAAATGTGACAAAATACAACATGTGGTTTTTGTTGCACCCAAGACAAATAAAGCCTGTCATAGTAAACAGAGTTGCTATTCATTCCAACTTTGCTGGAATATTTATTTAACCAAATAAGAGACTAATTCTTCAGTGATGCTACAACCATTATATTTGTAACTAGTTCTCATTTCCACTGTTACTTTCCATTTACATTATTTAAAATTCTATTTAGCAACTTAAACATGGCACATTTGTTTATTAAGAAATGCATTACAGACAGACATTCTAGAGGGCCCAGAGTCAATCTTCACCTCTTCTTAGCTAAATATCTGGGTGAGCAGGACCCCCATTCAACCCAAGATAATCACAACAGCTCCACCACAGCAAGCTATCATAGCAGAGAGTTTATTCCAAAGAGAACTCACCTCTATTGAGGCCCAATCAAGGAAGGATCTTCAATATTTATCAATGAAAAACAATAAGTAATAATGGGGAGACAGAAGAAGACACCTTATTATGTGGAAAACTCGGAAATATTATG
Source organism: Erinaceus europaeus (assembly GCF_950295315.1). Taxonomy (NCBI): domain Eukaryota; kingdom Metazoa; phylum Chordata; class Mammalia; order Eulipotyphla; family Erinaceidae; genus Erinaceus; species Erinaceus europaeus. Next base: position 30,307,036 of record NC_080163.1, read on the forward strand.
CATGTACAAACTATTGTATTTTACTGTCGACTGTAAACCATTACCCCCCCCCAATAAAGAAATTGAAAAAAGATAAAGAAGAAAACACCTTCACCAAGTGGTCAAGACAAAAACCCTGAAAAATCCTCAAATACAGAGAAGATATATAAGTCCTCTGAAAAAGATTTCAATACATTAGTCCTCAACTTGCTCAGAGAAATAAAGGAGCCAGTGCTAGAAAATTCCAAGAATGGAGAAACAATGAGTGAATCACAAGACAAATTGAAACAGAAAACAAAGGATTAAGGGCCATGGCAGCTGAATTAGTGACAACAGTAGCTTAATTAAATGTCAGAGTAAACTAGAGGCCATAGTAGCTGAGCTAAAGAATACAGTTGAGATGCAATGAATTACAGAGCCTGAAAATCAGATAAATAAGCTTGAGGTAGAGAACATTAAATAGGAAATAGGAAAGAAAGAAAGGAAGAAAGAAAGAAAAGAAAACAAGAGACATTGAAAACATCATTAAAGATTCATGAGGCAATATTAAAGACAGTAACATATACATCATGGGTGTTACAGAAGAAGATAATGAGAAAGGGGAAGAACAGGTACAGGAGGAGATAATAGCTGAGAACTTTCCCCAAATGAAGAAAGGGCAAGATACATAAATGTAAAGAGTGGCACACAAATTACACCCAAATCTAGCCACACCAAGACATATTATAATTAAAATTATGCACTCTAAGGATAAGGCAAAAATCCTAAGGGCAACAAGAGAAAAACAAAGGTTACTTAAAATGTATATTATCAGCAGATTTTTCTACAGAATTTCTAATGGCCAGAAAAGAAGACCAGGATGTTTATATAGAGTGTTCAATGAGAAAGATTTCCAACCAAGGGCTCTTTACCCTGCTAGACTCTCATTTACATTGGAGATAGGGATAAAGAGTTTTGTGAAGAAGCAAAAACTGAAGGAATCTATCACTACTAAATCTGCCCTATGCAAAATTTTAAAGAGATTTGTACTCATAAACCAACCAGAAAAACTACAAGAACACTCAATAGCCAGATAAGATAATGACACTAAATTCTCTTAATTCATAATTTCATTTAAGATCAAGAGAATGGATTCACTAGGTGAATAAGGTGGATTAGGAAACAACCTATTCATGTACTGCTTATAGGAAACCCATTTAACTTGGCAGGACACATATAGGTCAACTTGAAAGGTTGGAAAATGATAATACAAGCTAATGGGCCATGAAAGAAAGCAGGAACAGTCATATGTCCAGCATAGAAAATTTTAAGATAGGTAAAACAATAGATATGCATAGATGTTATATAGACTCATTACCCAAGGTGATAAAACTCTTATAAATACCTATGTACCAAATGAGGGGGCACTGAAACATATAAAACAACTATTAATAGAACAGAAGAGATACATCAGAATTAAACAGCTATCAATGACAAAAAGAAAGACAAGCCCTACCTCCAAATATGGACACTCAACTGTATGTTTCTAAACTACTTCTGAGTTAAGGAAACAATAAAAGAGGACATTAAAATTTTCCTCAAAACAAATGAAAATTAGGACATGAATTATCCGAATATATAAGGCACAGCAAAAACAATACTAAGAGGAAGTTTATAACAATGCAAGCCAATATCAGAAAACAAGAAAGAGCTCAAGTAAATAATGACATCACACATGAAGGATAAAAAGAAAAACAGGAGAAACCTAAAGTAAGTAGAATGAGGAAAATAATAAAAATTAGGACACTAATGAAAAACACTAAAAACAAAAAAATAAAAGACAAATGCTGGGCTGGCTTCATGGGCGGCAGACAGACAACCAGAGACTCATGGCTGAGCTATACGCAGTATCTCTTTATTCATGTGGAATGCAGCACAATCTAAGCTATCTAAACTAACTATAATCACAATCCTGTCCTTATATATATACTTGCCAAGTAGTGTGGAAACAGGATGTGATGTAGAGAGGGTGGAGTGAAAAGTGACTGGTGCAAATCAGGGTGTATTACGAGAGGGGGTGGAGCAAAAAGACATCATGAACCAGTGGGGATTAAACCAATACCCTGCAGGCAGGGTAGTGCTTAGTTAACAATGGTTATGTAAATAGAATACAGTGTTAAGCAGGGGGGATTAAACCAATGAAATAGAAGGGGTTTTTAGAAGCAGAATTAGAAGCATACCAACAGACAAATGAAACTAAAAGTTAGTTCTTCAAAAGGCTAAACACAATTGACAAACCCTTAGCCAGATTAACAAGAACAAAGAGAGAGGCCTCTACACCTAGGCACATCCAATTTTTTACAAGAAGTCTCAAAATATTAAATGGAGAGAGTCTCTGAAAAATTGGAGTTGGGAAAATTGGGTTTAAGTGTGCAGAAAAATGAAACTAGACCACTACACTTCATCTTTCACAAAAGTAAAGTTCAAATGCATGAAGGATCTGGATTTTAGATCAGAAACCATCAAATATTTAGAGGAAAACATCAACAACTCTTTTCAACCCACATTTTAAAGATATCTTTGATGACTCAAGTTTAATTACAAGGAAAACAAAAATAAAAATAAACCGAGACTACATCAAACTGAAAAGCTTCTGTGCAGCAAAAGGAGTCACCACCAAAACAGATGCCATATATCAGACAAAAGACTAATAATAAAAAAGACATAAAGAGGTCACCAAACTCAAACACAAAAACAAATAACCTCATCCAAAATGGAGAGAGAATATAGACAGAATCTTCAGCAAAGATGAGATCCAAATGGCCAACAGACATATGAAAAAATGCTCAAATTCACTATCAGTAAAGTACAAATAAAGTCAGCAATGGGATACCACTTTATTCCTGTGAGAATGTCATATAATAGAAAGGACAATAACAACAAATATTGGAGAGATTTGGGGGGTAAAGAAACTCTTCTACACTGCTGGTAGGAAAATAAATTGGCCCACCCCCTTTGGAGAGGAGTCCAGAGAATTCCCAGAAAACTAGAAATGAACCTACCCAATGACTTGACAATTCCTCTCCTGGGGATATATCCAAAGGAAATAAACACACCCATCCAAAGAGATCTATGTATACCTATGTTCATAGCAGTATATTGGTGTAATAGTCAGAACTTGGAAGCAACTTAGATGTTCAACAATGTGGGAAATAGGCCCACTGCAGATGAGTGGCTAAGAAAGTTGTGGTATATATACATAGTGTGATACTCACCGGTAAAAAATGATAGTTACCTCCTTTGCCTCATCTAATTCCTATAAAAATCCCTATGAATTTCTCAAAGCAATAGAACATATGCTACAGGAGTTCATCTGGAACTAGGAAAGGCTGAGAAAAATTAGAGTGGCAGCATCTCAGTTTTTGGTTATAACTGTATTACAAGGCTACAGCAACCAAAACTGTGTGGCACTGGGACAAAAGTAGGCACTCACATCAATGGAATAGAATTGAGAGTCTAGAAAAAAAGCTCTTATATTTATAGACAGTCAATTCGTGATGAAGGGATCCAGAACATTCAATGGAAAAAAGAAAGTCTCTTTAATAAATGGAGTTGAGAAAACTGGGTGACCACTTACAGAAGAGTGAAATAGGACCACCACAGATCACTGGGTACAAATGTCAACTCAAAACTGATGAAAGAGACAGATGTTAGACCAGAAACCATAAAATACATATAAGAAAACATTGGCAGAACATTCTAAGATAACTGCTTTGGAAATGTCTTTGAAGTCTTGAGCCCAACAATAAGGAATATAAAAGTTAAACTAGCAAAACTGTATCAAGTTGAAAAGCTTCTGCAGAGCACAAGGAACTAGCACCAAAGATTCATACAGAATGGGAAAAGAGATTTACATGACATATTCAGACAAAGGGTTAGTAACTAAGATATATTAAGACCACATAAACGTACTAACAAAAACCAAACCAAAATGAACAACAAAAACAGAAGGACAATAACAACAAAAAAACCTAACTAAAAATAGGGGAAAATGTGAATGGACACTTCTCCAAAGATGTCCAGATCCAAAGGCATATGAAAAAACACTGGTTGTCAGAGAAATGCAAATCAAAAACAGCAATAAGGCACTTTCTCACTCCTGGGAGGATGGCCTACATCAAAAAGCACAGAAACAACAAATGCTAACAAGGATGTGGAGAGAAGGGAACCTTTCTATACTCTTGCTGGGAATGCAAATTAGTGCAGTCCCTATGGAAAACCGCTTGGACATTCCTGAAAATATTAAAAATCAATCCACCATATGGCACAGCAGTTCTTTTCTTGGATATGTATCTATCCAAAAAACATAAAGACATTTATTCAAAAAGATCTGTCCACACTCTCATTCATGGTAGTGCTATTTGTAATCCTCAACATTTGGAAAAAACACAGGTATTCAATAGCAGCTGAGTGGTTAAAGAAATTGTGGCATATATAAACAATGGAATACTATACAGCTGTAAGAAATGATGGCATTTTCATTTGCTGCAACATGGATGGAACTAGAGGGAACTATGTAGGGCTGAGTAAACCAGAAGGAAAAAGATGAATCCTTGATGAGATTTCTCACAGGTGGGACCTAAGAAACAAAGCAAAGTACAACACAGGGTGAATCCTTAATGGACTATATTCTGTCACAACAGATTCAGGGACTTAGAAGCAGTAAAGAAAGATGACTTATTGGGGGTGGTTAGGATTCTAAGTCTCTATGTTTAATTAAGAGAATGATTTAGTGAAATGTATTGATACCTATCTCTGGTAAATGTTGATACCTATCTCTGGTAAATGTACCCCATGGCAACAAAAATCCTGCAGATCGTTTTCTAAAAGAAAAAAAAATCATTATAATTATGTAATCTTACTCCTGCATATTTTTCAAATGCCCAAAGGCATATATATATAATCAGAGCACTGTTCACTTCTGGCTTCTGGTGGTGCTGAGGATTGAACCTGGAACTTTGGAGCATAAGAATCTATTTGCATAACCATTATGCTATCTACCCTCCACCCAGGCATATGTATTTTAACATATTGTTAACTTATTTCTTTGTGAGCACTATATTAAAATTATGTTAGAATCTGACTTAAGAAAACTCTGCCTATACTTCTGATACACAGGAGTAAGATACTAAGGTTAAAGTTTTTAAGAAAAGTCCATTTATTAAAAAAACTAAAAAGTAAAATGTAAAATAACACACTCCAACTGGTACTCTATAGTATCCTTCTTAGAGTATTTTAGTAATTTGTAGACCCTAATACCATTGCTATCAATGTCACTTTCACTGAATCATTGCCTTCTTGAAGTAAAATCTTAATATGGGCTATTCTGTTATTATGACATTTTCAGTAGCTCTATTATTTTTTGAACAGTATCTCAGCATTATTAAACACACACACACACACGCACACGCACACACACAGAGAGAGACAGACAGACAGACAGACAGACAACAGGTGGTCTCTTCCTGTTAGCTCATGACTGAAAGAGCCTTTTTGATTAAGTCACCAAGTCTGCTCATGAAATGTGTGTCCTCACTACATGCAGATACATTTTTCTCTCCATATTTTTATATGCTTCTGTGATATAAATAAAAACTATGTGTATAAAATGAAAGAAGCACAGTTGGGTCACCTTTGTTACAGACATAAAGAAAAAGAAGAAGAAGAAGGAGAAGGAGAAGAAGGAGAAGGATAAGGAGGAGAAGGAGAAGGAGAAGGAGAAGGAGAAGGAGAAGGAGAAGGAGAAGGAGAAGGAGAAGGAGAAGCAGAAGCAGAAGCAGAAGCAGAAGCAGAAGCAGAAGCAGCAGCAGCAAAAGGCATAGCCTGGATTTAGGATGTTCCTAAAACAAATTCCATGGTCCATAATAAAGATGGCGACCCCTGCTGTTTTAAGTTCAGCGCTACTCAGAGGCATGGATTCCCCTAAAAGAGAACACAGGTTTTTCAACAAAACGAAGGCTTACTTCAGTGCTCTTTATGGTACAATCAAATACAACATGGGGGGAGGGACTGATTGGACCAATTCAATCCTTCTTGAAGCAAGATAAGGAAGATAACATTATAGTATTTTCCCTGCAGAGCACTGAAAGGCATACCATTAAAGCAACTGATTACAGTAGAGAAAGAAGCCAGGGTCATTTGAGCCTTTATTAAGGATTATTCATTTCTTGCATGAGGAGCCACCCAGGTTATGGCTGCACATCACTTATTTATGTGGCGTTCCTGAATTCTTCAAACACTGTGTGTCTGATTAGAAGGGAAACAACATTTTTCTCGCTTGAGTAGAGAAACTGACCTTCACTGACCAGAATTTTTATTCAAAGAATCCTTTGGCTCACACGATTCCTCATCAGCAAGCTGCACTGTTGGTTCATGTGCAAAATAAAAGAAAAAAATCTATATAAACCCAGGTACCACCTTGGTTATTAACAGGTAATGTTAAAACTTCTTCACATGAGTATAATGCAAATTTAATGCTGAGTTGACATTACCCAAACACTATTATGTAGCTATCACTGAACTTATTTCCCATAAAGAGAAGCTCAAGGCTTCTGTTTAGTCATTTGTACCATGTGAGATATTAAGCGCTCCATTTCACATTCACTACCATCTAAGTATACGTTCCTAATCTTATCCAGATAACTAGAAATGCACATGGGTATGCATGTATATTTTATATTACTGAATGCTTCTTTTTTATATTTATTTATTTATTTTCCCTTTTGTTGCCCTTGTTTAACATTGCTGTGGTTATAGATGTAGTCATTGTTGGATAGAGGAGGGGAAGACAGAGAGGGGAAGAGAAAGATAGACACCTGCAGACCTGCTTCACTGCCTGTGAAGTGACTCCCCAGCAGGGGGGGAGCAGGGGGCTGGAACCGGGTCCTTGCACTTTGTGCCACCTGCGCTTAACCTGCTGTGCCACCACCCGACTCCCCTGAATGCTTCTTTATGAGACAAGGTTACTCTTATTTTGGTTCCTGCATTCTACCTAGTCTACGGACAAAATAACAAAGACACCTTTTTCTAAGATTCTGGGCAGTAAGATATGTCCAAACCTCCTTCTCTCTTTCAAACACATGGGAGTCAGACTGAAATCCTGGTGTAAGTGTGGAGCCAAGAGTGACAAAAGAAGATGCAGCATATCCAAAATTTAAATCTGAGGAGACAGTTTGAGGTGTCAAGTCCAAGGGGTAAGTAGGACTAGAATGAAATATAAAACAGAAACAGAAACAGGAGTGGGACTATAAGGGGCCTAACCTGTATTGGGGCCCCTACTCATATGGCATCATTGGAATTGCAGGTGTTTTCCCAGCACATTAACCTTGTCAGTTAAAGACCTGGCCTAGCGCAAAGCCATGAAAATGGAACCAACCTAGATAAGATGTTACCACAATGATCTTGAGGTAACCACCCACCTGTAGGCCTTCTTATGCATGGCTTCGTACTCAGCTTTACCCAGTTTGGAGCGCTGATTTGATCCTCCCTAACTCACTGACCCATGAGTTTAGGTGTAGGTGGCCTACCACATGACTCAGCTCTGGGAGCAGGAAGCAACCCCTCACGTTATACACCCACCATGCTTCTTATAGTTTCTTAAATTATTTTTATTTATTTATTGGATAGAGACAGCCAGAAGTTGAGAGGGAAGGGGGTGATAGAAAGGGGGAGAGACAGACACCTGCAACACTGCTTTCACCACTTGTGAAGCTTTGCCCCTGCAGGTAGGGACTGGGGGCTAGAGCCCTAGTCCATGTGCATTATAACACATGGACTCAACCGGATGTGCCACCACCCAACTCCCCTTATAGTTTCTGTCTGAATTTTAGTTCTCACAGGTTTGCCACACAGATGGCAGAGAAACCAGTAGAGAACCAACCTCATAAAGGAGTAACTGGTCACTTCAGTGCCTAGCGACAAAATCTATTTTATTTTCTTTGAAATTATTTCCATGACTGTGGAATTTCCAAGTATCTATATGTCTTTATTTAACTTCTTATAGTTAATCGGTACTAAGTTAATTTATATTCAATACATTGCCTTGCAAAAAAAAAAAGTTCTTGAACTTCATAAAGTATGGGCTTTTACCTATTCAGTGAGAGTACAGTTTCACTGAGGATACATAGCATTTACATATTCACTATTTAGTACACACACTCTGACCCCATATCTCAATTCCTTCCAATTCTCAGTAAAATCAAGTCATTACTTTTCTTTTCTTTTTTTTTAACCTGAGTACTGCTCACCTCTGGCTTATGGTGGTGCTGGGGGTTGAACTGGGGAACTCAGAGCCTCAGTCATCAGAATCTCTTTGTAAAACCATTATGCTATCCACCCTCACCTAGCCCCTAAGTAGTTTCTTTTTCATGCTTGACATTTAGCCTATTCATTTCCCTCAAAATAGAACTCTTATGTGGAGAAATCAACTCCACATGCTAGCTATAAGCAACAAAGATAATAGGCTTTTTATTATTTTTTTTTAGTGGATTTAGAATAAAGCAGTTCAATCCCCCCCTTCCTCCCTTTTTCAACCCCCTCCCCCCATTGCACATACACACCCCTTTGCTGGGATTTGGGATTTCACCATTCTGAATCAACTTTTTTTTTTCTTTCAGAGAGTGACAGAGAGAAAGAGGAAGAAAGGGAAAGACAGCATAGTACCAGAACTTCCGCCAGTGTGCTTGGGACCAGGGTGAACCCTAAGATATGCTCATGACAAAGCAGACACACTATGCAGGTGGTCTATCTTGCTGGCCCAATAATTAAATTCTTAATGGAATTGGAATTATTTTCAATTATGTTAACTTTCACAGTGAGTAGTAAATTAATGATGTCAGTCACTCATTTGTTCTACAGCAGGAAGTACAGAATGGTTAAAAATGAATAAAGGATGGTTCCAACCAATGAGGAGCTAAAAAAGTTTAGTCAGAAGACATGTATAGATGTACATGTACATGTAAAGACAGAAGAAATTAAGTGCTACCTAATGGGTAAGTTTAAATGCAAGAAAAAGGAGGAGCACTGTGGACTGAGATTGGAGATAGTTTCCTAAGAAAAGGATCCTAAATCATTTAGGATTTTGATGTGTAGAAAAAAGATCAGTGGCTGGACAGTGAGTGGCAAATGCAGTTAAGCACACATTGCCATGTGCAATGATCTGAGATCAAACCCTCAGTCCCCACCTGCAGGAGGAATGCTTCATGAGCAGTGAGGCAATGCCGCAGGTGCCCCTCTTTTTTTTTTTTTTTCTCTCTCTCTCTATCTCCTCTTTTTCTCTCAACTTCTTTCTATCATATGGGGATAAAAAAGCCACTGGTGTACATGGACCAAACTCCAGCTACAACACTGGTGGCAAGAAAGAGAGAAAGGAAGAAAGGAAGAAAGAGAGAAAGAGAGAAAGAAAAGAAGAAAGAAAGGAGAAAAGGGAAAAATATTCTGAAATTGGGGTTAGACTCAAAGATAATGTAGGAATGCTGTCTGAACTGATGGGACCCACTGAAGGATTTTGAACAAGATCAATTAAGCATGTTGGAAGGCTGATATAGTGGTAGGATGAAGGATAGACTGCAAAGGAAAGGAATTTCATTAATTAAAATGGAAGTGCTGCCACTAATTTTTATTTTGTCAATTTATAGACACCCAGAATAACAGTGCATGTAGGTTTTGGTATCATATATACCCCTGATAAGGAAAGAAAAAAACCACACACTAAAGAAATGCATATATATATATATATTTTTCCTTTCCTTGCAGTAGTGTTTTTTTTTTTTTTTCCCTGTAGGAACCTACATTACCAGGCTACTTAGAGATAACTAAAATTCACACATAGATCTATCTGGGTAAATGTATAAAAGTGCTTGCTCATCACAAACTCACTCCTGTAGATGTTCAATTATAGTTGGAAAGTCATGGTGTCAAAAAGGGCCCAGTAAGCAAATGGAGAAGATAACATCAGAGTGGCTAGATATTCATCTCATAGATGTCTTAACACCTGAGACAGAAATGAGCCTTATAATGCATTGTCTAACTTATTACAGCAATGCTATAAAAATAACTTTAATGACAGATCCTAGTAATTTTTGGCATTCTCCATCCCCAGAAGCCCCACCATTTGCCTAGATTTATAGCAAGCTGACAAATGTGAAGTGGAAAGGGAGAGGAATGTTTAGTGCAAGCAAGATTTTGTTTTAAAATCTTTGTACCTTCTTAACAGTTATACATTTCAGATCATGGCTTAAGGAGAGTCTACAAGTAATGGGGTTAATGTACATGAAAATTTCAGAGCAGGGTTTCTAGAAAAATATTCAAATGGGGAAAAAATGAAGATGCTAATCAAGAACATTAACTTCTACTGTACATCCAATTCTAGCAGCCCGATGTCCAAAGAGGAGACCAGACTAATTCAATTCCTGTTGATATAATTGAACTTGGAAACATTGCATGAGGGATTCCCCTTATCTTCAGCCCCAAAGACACCAACTCAGCATCTGGCCTAGAGCCAGACAGGCATATTCTGAATTCAAAATGTGCAACAATGTTCAGTGCAATTACAACATAATGACTTCAAAGATGTTCCTGAAAGCCAAGAAAACCTGAATAATGCGGTTGGGTTATATCATACGTGAAGACTTAATAGAGTTTAAAAACCAATTTGAAAATTCCTTCATTCCATAAAGACAGAATTAAGACGAGGGTAAAAATCATTCTAGTTCAAGGGCTGGGAATAAAGTGCCTAAAGAATTATGCAGACTCTTTTCTATATTATCCTTCTTAAACAAAATAATCCATTCCTTTGGAAGATAACTATGATACTTGAATACTGACCCAGAAAGAAGACAATTTCATTAAAACATCTTAGTCTACCCACTAGTTATGTCAGTATCCTTGCTATTTAAAAAGCACACAAGCCCATTTTCAAAAGCAACTGTTTGCAATTCAGAATCCATCTATTTAGGAAATGTCTTCCATTCTTCACTAACACTCCATCATTTCCAATTCTTCTTGCCAAAGAGGACAAGTTAGCATCATGATCATTTACAGCCTCAGATATGTTTCATTCATATTTAGCCACTTTGGAACAATAGCTTTGAAACTTCTAAAGGGGAATTTCTTGAACTTGTGGTGCCAAAACATGTATGTAGGCCCATGGGTGCTTAGTGCTCAGTCTGAATACTGAGAACCATCCATTTGTGAGATTAGACCTCAGCAACTCTTAGTTATGTGAAAATCTAAGTCTTCTCAATTCTATTTCTTATTTAACCACGGTAATGGAATATGTCAGTATTTCAGAACTAGGAAGTGACTTTGGAGGTTCTTTTCTCTTAATGATAAAGTATAATATTTAACCAATGACATTCATCCTGCATTTTTGTTCATTTCTCTGTATTTTCTCCTTAAACAATGATTCATTTTTATGCATAGTGAAATAAATGAAAGATTTCCAGAACTAAAAGGGAACGCCAGGCTTAACGCCTTCTCTACTAAGAAATTTTACAAAGGTTTGTATATTAATCCTCATAGTCTACCCAGTAACCTGTATTTTCTTTAAGGCTTAATTTATGGATGGAGGGAATTAGGCCAGTTTCAAGTTTCACTGGCAGAATTCTCTTACCATAAGAACGATGTTCTGATCTCTAAATCTAAGAAGACTCAGATTAATTTCATTTTGAGAACTAGAGAAATGCAGCTGATTTAGATCTTTCTTTTTTTTCCACATCTTATTTCTAAACTGCTTCAGCTGACTGAATTTCTATTAAGTAATAGTATCCTTTTTCTTGGCTGACTCCAAGACCCCATGTTCTAAGAAATGAAGAGTTAAGGCCAGGTGGTGGTTCACCTGGTAGAGTGCACATGTTATACCATGCACAAAGAGCTGGGTTTAAGTTGCCCCCCACCGCACCTGCAGGAGGAAGCTTCAAGCAGTGAAGCAGTACTGCAGATCTCTCTCCTTCTCTGTATCTTTTTTTGTCTCTTATCCAGGTGGAAAAAAACATTAAAAAATAAAGCAATTCAATCTCACATCTTCTGACTAAATAAGAAGCCAGTTCCTATTATTTCATGATTAATAGGAAAAAAAATACTGAAACAATGAGGGGAAGTTCATTTGTTTCCAGTAGGAACATTCTTGTTTCTGCTGCAATCCCATGGGCAATAGAGGGGAAAAAAAATAAAACGAACAAAACAAAAAAAGAAAGAAACATCTAACACATACCTGCCCAATTACAACACAAAAGGTTATCAATTTTCATTTCTTTAGAAAGTGTAAAGAAGAAGAGATGACTGTGGCTTTCCTTCAGTATTATTTGGGCAGCTCACCTTAAAATAGTCACTATATATAGGTCTTCCTTCTATCCTTAAGGCAGGACCAAACCAAGATATAAGTGCCCTCAGTAAGCTAATGGGTTGGTATACCTTCAAATGGGATATTCTTCAAATATTTACTCAACAATGTTTGGGTGGAGAAGCTTGGCAGGTCTGGAAAGAGGGTGAAGATTGGGTTGCTGGATCCTTTCAGTTTCTATATTTCATTCACTATAATAAAGGTCCCACTGCTGATCATGCCAGATCTCCTTGAAAGGTGACCATTTATGGATTCTCAAATATGCCCTTCCCCAGAGCTATGGCCTTGTATCTTTTTCCCTATTGAGTTGCATTACACATGATGTTTTCACTGTCTTTGTACATCTTATCTCCCTTAGGGACACTGCCTTTTCATTTCTACACCATGTACTGAGTGCTTGAAATGTGCCAGACACTGTGGCAGTTACTGGAAATATAGAACAATTAAGATAATTTCCCTGCCATTAAGGATTAGCAAGCTCGGAGGAGATTTACAAACAAATATCAATAATACAGTATTACAGTAGTGAAGCCAATAGCTTTTACTTGATGTTGCCTGTGAAATAATCTGAAATCTTTGGAGATGAATATTTCCTTTTTATTTATTTAGCCAGGAGGGTTGTAGCTGAGGGGCACATACCACATATACTGGCAGCCATTCTCTCTCTTTCTTCCTCTCTCTCTGTCTCTTCCTCATAAAGACAGAGAGAAATAAAGGAGACAGAGAGGCATGAGAGGAATAGAAAAAGAGATGACTCTATCAGGAACAACAAAATAGACCCCTTTGTGGCCCCCCCCCCCCCCCCATAGGACCTTATCCTCAACTTGAATCAACAATGGTAGACAATGTTCCATCCTCTGAAGGGAGGCTGGACAACATACTCTATGCTACACCTGAGGAAGATGGGTTCTGATATTGGGGCAGCTTGGAGTGTTCCTACTCATGACCACAGAACGTGAGCTCAGAACTACAGGGATGCAGAAGTCACATAGGCTTCTAAACTGAATATGAGTCCCAGATCACATCAAATCGATGGGGTTTACAGTTACTAATATTTATACACCTTTCCCATATTTGGGAGCCCTGATCTCTTCCCTGATCCAGCTTTCTGGTCCTTTTTCCAGCCATGACATCATCTCCCCAGACAATAACTTGGATCCACTTGCATATCAGATTTCAGGCTCAGGAGAAAAAAAGAAAAAAAAAACTAGCATAGTCAAAGCCTTTTGGAATATAACTTAAAATATGCCTACTAGCTATCTACAAAATGGAGACCCCTCCCCCCACACACACACTCTTCATCTGCACTATTCCAGCCTTTAGGTTCATGATTATTCAACAATTTGTTTGGCTTTATATGTCAACTCTCTTTTCAGCCACCAGGTTCCAGAAGCTAGCATGATGTCAACCAGACTTCCCTGGACAGACAACCCCACCAATGTGTTCTGGAGCTTTGCTTCCCCAGAACCTGGCCCCACTAGAGAAAGAGAGAGGCAGGCTGCGAGTATGGATCGACCTGCCAATGCCCATGTTCAGTGGGGAAGCAATTACAGAAGCCAGACCTTCCACCTTTTGCATCCCACCTTGGATTCATTCTCCCAGAGGGTTAAAGAATAGGAAAGCTATCAGGGGAGGAGATGGGATCTGGAGTTCTGGTGGTGGGAACTGTGTGGAGTTGTACCCCTCTTATCCTATGGTTTTGTCAGTGTTTCCTTTTTATAAATAAAATGAAAAAAATGAAAGTAAAAATAAAAAGAGATGACTACAGCACTGCTAAACAACTTGTCAAGCTTTTCCCCCACTGGAGGGGGAACAGGAGTGTGAATACAAGGGTTCATGGTATTCTGTGCATTCTACTCAGTGTGCCACCGACCAGCCCCTGGAGATACTTTCTTAAAATACAAGTTTTCTTCTATCTCTGGAAACTTTGGTAAGGACTGGTTTAAAAGAAATGTTTTCAGTAGCATCTCCCCATGGCTGTGACTGCAATGGGGAAGAAGTCATATAATACCTGTTGTGAATCTTAGCCAATATTTTTTACTTTGTATCTCCTTCCTGATATGTTTTTGTCTCTAAAACTTGCTACGAGGGACGCTCACCTAGTCTCTGCTACTTGTATAAATACACATCTCTGACCCAGCCGGTTTTTGATCCTTAAAAATAACTGCAAACAAGATTAAAACAGGAACTATTCCAGCTGGCTTTTGGCTTCCTCTAAAGTACACTCTTTGAAGAAAGCAAATTAAAATTAGATTTAAAATAAAGGCATAAAAGAGACCTCACTACTTGTACAAGATTACCTCTAGGTCCTACTTATATACGTGGCCTGGCAGTAGAGTAAACTGAATGCATTAGCCAGCTAGAGTACATGAAGTGCAAAAACTTTAATAATGAAAATAACTTATTTTTGAAGGCAAATTTCCACATTTCCTCTGGGTACTCACTAGTATGACAGATCTCGGCATCTAGAAGAAAAAGACATACAATTCAATAAATTCCCCAGGTTGGAAAAATCCTCATTTCTATGAACTTACCAGCCATCAGTGCATCTAAAAAAAAAAAAAAAAAAAAAAGCCACACTTTCCTCTGATGGAGAAAAAAATATTGATCCTTCCTTGCCAGATAACTACCACTGCAGGTATGAAGAAAGAAAATGTGAGAATTCTGTCTACTCACCAATCTTAATTTTTGACAACAGGGCCTTTCAGGTTCCAGGCAATTCTTCAGCAAAGCAGGACTCCGGTTATTAGGCTATGCCATTTCCCACAGAACCATGATTAATTCTGCCTTGTCCCAATGTTATTATAATTAGTATTTCCAGGGCACAACTCTTTTCTCTAAGTGTTTTAAATCTCAATGTACGCAGCTACAGATAATGTTAGAGCACTTCATATGCATTTTTACCAACTATCCCTTCAATAATCACTAAATGAGAAAACTGTGGTTTTTAAAAGTTATGTCTAGCTGCGCAGCATCACAGACACTGCGACAAGGCTCTAGCAGTGCTGAACCAAGGACACCTGGTTATGGCAGAAGAGGGGCTGTAACCAATTTTAGTTACTATCCTTGTCCTGGAGTTGCTGAGAATCTTGGAATCAAGCTACACCATATTAAGATTATTTTTAATGCTCTAAACTTTAAAGTTATGAACTTAACTTAAAAAAAAAAAGAGTAAAGATCAACCAGGCCAAAAACAAAACAAAACAAAACAAACAACCAAACAACAAAAACAAACTCTTGATAGTCAGCTTTAAAAAAGGTACTTGTCTGTTCATTAACAATTTAGTTAGGATTTTTCTACTTTTGGATTTGTTAAAAATTTGTACGAGCTTCTGTTTACCAGGGGTGAATGATATGGCTAAGTGTTTGCTGAGAATTGTGCAATCTCTGATTTATTCTCTCATTTTCAGCATCCAGAAAGTTGCTTTTGCCCAAGAGCACAGAGAGGAGATCCAAATAGCTTGGGTAGGCAGCCCCCTAGTACTTACAATGTCCCTTACTGCACCTTTCATTCTTTTCACTCTCAATTAAAGGTCAACATGGCTGCTCAAAAATATTTGTTTAAAAAGGCAATCATCTCAGCGGTTTGCCAAGCAAGATTATATTGCCACTTCACAGAATTCAATTAAACCCAGGACCAACCCGTGCATTTGTGAATTGAGGGAACAAGCATGACGGGTTCTTTTTTTCTTTCTTTTTCTGTTTCCTCTTTAAAAACTGCCATCCTCTGCCTGCTTATTGCACTGACTTCTGAGCAAAGCACTCTCTCTCTATGGCGTTTCTCCACCCTCCGTAGTCCAAGAATTATTTATGGCTCTGGGTTCAATTAGAAGCACGTTTAAACTGATCGCTTGTAACACTGAGAAGGGGCCACCCGTTAAGAGCGAGTGGGGGAGGGGCGAAGCAGAGATCACCCACCTCTCGTGCCAGTGCAGGTGACCGACCACCCACAATCACCTGGGTCTCCGATGCCTAAGTAGCTACTTCCGGGGCTCCAGGCACTTCCTCTCCAGGGACCCTGCCTCCTCCCCGCGTCCAGCACTTCCGCCCCAACCTGCTGCAGCCAGGCGATTCTGGTCTCCAGGATTTCAGATGAGAGCTGAAGGGTGACTGGGTTGCAAAAATGCACGAAATCGAGCTTCTCCGGCCCCCTTGCCCTTCACACACTGTACCCGTTTAAAGCCAATGAAAAGTGGCAACGCATATTTGAGGACAACTAAATAACCATTTAATAGGCTCAGGTTTTGAATCAGTGATGGTCATGTATGTACTGATCATTCTAACCCAACCTTTCTCTGCATTCATCCATTCATTAGTTTAACTGCTGCCCTTCTCCTTTGGGTCCAGGCTGAGCTAAACTGGTAGGTCTAGTCTATTCAATCTAAAATCGTGTTGTCAAGACATCAGGTACTGGGCTAAGTGTTTTGAAAGGAGAGAATATGGACCTATGAGAAGATGAATATTTTCTAATTTTAGAAATTTAGGCTTTTATTTTATTTATTTTTTATTTAGATATTTAGGTTCAGTGAGTCAGAGGCAGAACCTTCTAGTCCTAGGGGAGGGATAGGCTTGGAGGAACACAACATGGGTAATGCCATTGGATTGCCTAATAAAACTGAGAAATGGAGGGAGTCAGGAAAAGAGGTAGAGATAGGCTGAAGAGGGGGGACAAAATCTAGGCCCCAAAGGCTTTGTGCAATAAGCATCCATAGAAATTTTTGTTTGTCTGAAAAGATCACTCAGCTTTGGGAAAGAGCTGGAATATATATATGCAGAATACAGATAGACAAGCCAGGAGACTTTTGAGTAGCCCAAGGTTAAGGTATGGAATGAGTGGTCATACTGTAAATACTGTAGTGAGGAAGGTGACTAATAATAAGTGATACTCAAATACAGCATTTTTGATTGCTCATCAGAGACTGAGACTCATTAATTTGTTTAATCTGAGAGTGTTTCTATTATATATTACTAGAACCATTTTACAGATGAAGAAATGGAAGCTTACTAACTTATTCCCTAGTTCTGAGTGAGTAACTGAGAGCATTTGGATTCCACCTCATGTTGTTTAATGCTAATACCCATGTGTTTACTATACATTCAATATGTGTTTAGTGATTTTATTGAATTTCCTAAACAAACCATATTGATTACATTGATTAAGTGATATTGTTAGAACATATCTAGGAAGTAGAGTTTTTTTTTTTTAATTCTTCATTTCAATATTCACTGATAGAAGAAGGGATTTTGCAACAGTCAATAGGAACACCTATGATAATTTTTTGAGTTGAAACACAGATGAAGGTTTATCTTCCTGGTAGAAAATAAATGAAAAGGTCACTCTAAGTTACAGTTTCTCATAGAATATTTTATTTATTCATTTATTTTGCCCCCCCAGAATATTTTAAATAAGTTATCTTGGGTCTAGTTATAAACACCCTAGTGAAGGTAAATTCTTGTGTAATTTTAGTAAAAATCTTCCTAGAAATGTAACTCCCAAGATATGTAACTCTCAACTTCTAACTGCCTTCCTCAAATGAAACTTTATAAAGTAAGTTGGATTTACAAAATTTGGTTTCACGCACTGTAGGCAGTAACTTCGCAAAGGCCAACAATGAAGGCTTTCTTTTAGCATTTGAATTTGGATAAACTTCTCTAAGGGACCAAATTTCATGTATTTTCAGAATTTGAATTTAATTTGCAAAGCATTCTAGAATTATTCAGTACAAAACATGTTACCAAGACAGGTCGACAGCAAAGTCTCCTGAAACCACTGAGTATCCCTGAGAACTCACTGTGGCCAATTTCTCAGTAACTTTGGAAGTGCCTGGCTAAGGACTAAGAGTCCGAAGGCCCAGTTAAGTTGGGTAGAGAACTTATAATACCAGACATTTGAGCTGTGCTGAGGAAATGTTTGGAGTTTATCCAGGAAATAAATATTGTTTCCAGAGAATACTATGAAAGGAAAGGTCTCACCCGAATAATGAGTGTGAAGGGTTGACATTTCATGCCTGATGTCTCCGGACATAGTCTGAAGTGAAGCATGCTAAGGTGGTACTCAATGCGTTGA
Source organism: Erinaceus europaeus (assembly GCF_950295315.1). NCBI lineage: Eukaryota > Metazoa > Chordata > Mammalia > Eulipotyphla > Erinaceidae > Erinaceus > Erinaceus europaeus. Next base: position 30,325,461 of record NC_080163.1, read on the forward strand.
TTAGGTTGGGATCAGCAGGTGCAATATCATTTGGTATGAACTGAGTGAAGCATGCAGGAAAGTGAGCCCCTCCCTAGAGGTTCCAGGACTGGGGGAAATATAGGCTCTATAGAGGAAGCGGGAGGTTCCTGCTGCCTTAGGAGTTAAGAAGACAATAGAGAGTTATTGCTATAATCACATTATTTGCCAATTGGGTTAACTTGGAAATATCCCTTTGTTAGGATTTTCTGTATCATACACAACAGCATCATAATTTATGTCCTTTGACATTATTTGTATATATCTGTGCCACCAGTTGCTTCAGTTCTCCCTGGTCTAGTCTTTTAAGAGAGTCAACATATCAAATACTCAGCCTATGTATTAAAAAGACTCAGTCTGTGATTTAAAAAGTTTGGGACATTCAATCAATTTTTCCCCTCTCATCTTAATTAAAAAGTTATTTATATGACTACAAATTGATAGTAGTGTACAGGAGGTTCACTTCCTAACAAAGTCCCAACACAGAGATATAGACCAGGTCCCATGAGGTAGAACGTATGTTCACATGTATCCATATATTAGGACAAAATATATACCTGAAAGCAAAAGTACACAATAGTCTGTAGTGAGTCAGTATAAAGTTCATAATGAAATAGTGTCTACTTAGACTGAGATACCTTCATCACCTACTTCCTATTACAGTTTTCTCACTCATTTCAAAGCTAACCTCATCAAAGTAAGGATGCAAAAAGCTGAATAAGGGCTACAGACTGGCATACTTTAAAGATGACTCTTTAGTCATTATCAGGTCACCCCATCCGTTGGGGCCTTGATTAGGGAGTCCTGAGATTCCCAAACAGACATGATGGGCCTATACCTCGAATAAATCCCTCTCTCCAGTGTTACTGGTCATTTCTATCAGGAACAACACAATAGACCCCTTTGTGCCCCACCTCCTAGGACCTTGCCCTCAACTTGTATCAACAATGGTAGAGAATATTCCATCCACTGAGGGAGGCTTGACAACATACTCTATGTAACACCTGAGGAAGGTGGGTCCTGATATTGGAGCAGCTTAGAATGTTCCTACTCATGACCATAGAATGTGAGCTCAGATCTACAGGGATGCAGAGGTCACATAGGCTCCTAAGGTGACTATGGGCCCCAGATCACATCAAATCGATGGGGTTTACAGTCAACAATATTTATACCCATTTACCATATTATGGAGCTACTCTCTTCCCTGATCCAGCTTTCTGGTCCTTTTTCCAGCCATGACATCATCTCCCCAGACAATAACTAGGATCCACCTGCATATCAGATTTCAAACTCAGGCAAAAAATAAATAAATAAATAATGAAACAAAACAAAACAAAAAAACAGCAAAAAAAAAAAAAAAAAAAAAAAAAAAAAAAAAAAAACCCAACACACTACTATAGCCACAGGCCCTTTGGAATATAACTAAAATATTCCTACTAGCTATCTACAAAATGGAGACTCCCCAACTCTTCATTTTCACTATTCCAGCCTTTAGGTTCATGATTGGTCAACAATTTGTTTGGCTTTGTATGTTAACACTCTTTTCAGCCACCAGGTTCCAGATGCTAGTATGATGCCAACCAGACTTCCCTAGACATACAACCCCACCAATGTGTCCTAGAGCTCCACTTACCCACAGTCTTTCCCCCACTTGGGAAAGAGAAAGACAGGCTGGGAGTATGGATGGGCCTGTCAACACCCATGCTCAGTGGGGAAGCAATTACAGAAGCCGGACCTTCCACCTTCTGCATTCCACAATGACCTTGGGTTCATACTCCCACAGGGTTAAAGAATAGGAAAGTTAACACAGGAGGGGATGGGATACAGAGTTCTGGTGATGGGAATTGTGTGAAGTTGTACCCCTCTTATCCTACGATTTTGTCAATGTTTCTTTTTTATAAATAAAGAACTAAAAATATATTATTTCCAAAATAACAAAGGAAAAATGTAAAAGCAAAATTAATTAACATTTATTCAGTGCAATCAAACATAAACTTTAAAACAATTTTTTTTACGGTAAGATGCTTTTACAGAGGGAGAATTCTTCAATATTCGTAAGTGTTGAGAAATCACAGTATATTTTAAAGTAGTTACTTTAGTTAGATAATTTCAAAAGCAAAACTGAAAGTTCTCTGAAACAACATTATTAGGTTTGGGATGTATACACATTTTAATATTTTTCTAGTGATATGAAAGTAAAAGTGTTTAGACAGTATAAAGGTCTCAGTATAGCCATGAGCTTTGGACTGTGTTCCTCACTGAAAATGGACTTGTCATACTTCTTTGATATTTATCTTATACTCTAGGTTTGAACTTCAGTTTTAGAATATGACCTGGGACTCTGGATAGGATTAGTAAACAGTTTTCAGTGTTCTGGTGTATCATTTTGAAGTCTCTTACTTAAGATCTGCCACCTCTAAGGCTAGTGCCACAACTGAAGCCAAAACCTGTTCTAGAGAAAATCTGTATGTTTAACCTGGACTTTGATTCCTACAATAATCTCACAGATAATTTATTATTTTTTCATTTTTTATTAGTGATTTAATATTGATTTACAAAATTACATGTCAACAGGGGTATAGTTTCACACTGTTCCCACCACCAGAGTTCTGAATCCCCATCCCTCCATTGCAAAACACCATGATTCTCCCAAGGTTCCAGACATGGGTTAACCATCATGTCTTCATTTGTATATAATTATTACCCCCTTTTTATTCCAGGTCCAGTCCTCTCTTCCATTCCAATCCACACATAACCCTATTACTACATCCAAATATCTCTCCCCTTTCTCCTTCTCTCTTTGGGTCCTGATGGAGCTGGAGTTCAGAGCCCTCTTATCCTCTTCCTTCTATCACTTCTTCCCCACTGGGAGTATGGATCAAAATTGTTTTGGAGTACAGAAGGTAGGAGTTGTGGCTTCTGTATTTGCTCCTCCACTGGACTTGGGCATTGGCAGTTTGATACATACCCCTAGCCATATTCTATCTTTCCCTAGTATGGTAGAGCTCTAGAGAGGTGAGGTTCTGGGATAAATTAGTGAGGTCGTCTGCCCAGAGAAGTCAAGATGGAATCATGCTAGCATCTGCAAGTTGGTGTCTGCAAGGTGATAGGACATAAAACGAGACAAAGTGGTTAATGAACAGGAACCAAAAATTAGCAACAGAATAGATGAAATTAGGGATCTTAGGGTGTTAAGAAGTCCATTTTAGGGATGTTTCTAGGGGCCCACAAATATTCTAGTTTTTGCTTGAGTTTGATATCTAGGATGAAGATGGATAAAAATTTGTCTGAGAAAATGGTTTCAGAGTAGAGAAAAGGGCTAGAGAGTTGAATTAGGGCAGAGAGTAGCTCCCATTCTTGAAAATATTCTATGGATAGAATTAAATATTTACCTCCATCTACCTGACCCAGGGTGTGTGTGTATATATATATTTAGCAATAGAGTCTGTGTAGCCTCTGAATCCCTATTGGTCTGAGCTTGCAGCTTAGCTGGAAACATTGCAGGCTGCACCTGTTTCAGGACCAGTGTTCCTCAAGTGGCATGGCAAGACCACTGGCCTCACTTTGGATACTGGGGCAGTCTCTACCATAGCTGCTTTATGGTGAAGGTAAGGTCCTGGGAAGACCCACAAAAGAGCTTGTGATGACGTTCCTGACAGAAGTGACCAGTGGTGGTGCAGAGAGGGATCCATTAGAGGTCTAAGTTCATCATATTTGTAAAGGAATCCATGGATTCCCTGACTAGGGCCTCAGATGATGAGGTGGTGTGATATTGACCAAAAAAGTCATAAATACCATGATTATCCATCATCTTCTACAGATGACATGGAGTCACTACCACTTGTACCTCCACCAAGAGCTAGATTACAGAATGTAAAAACAGGCATATTCAACCCTGTCCTCTTAGCTTTATCTCTGGAAAAAGATAAAGTCTTTTGATAGTAGTACCTTCCCCTGAGAATGCCTTAGATATGGGGTTAGAGAGATAGCACAATGGTTATACAAAAGACATTCATGCCTGAGGGTTTGAGGTCCCAGGTTCAATCCCCAGCACTACCATATGCAAGAGCTGAGTAGTGCTCTAGTCTCAGTCTCTCTCTCTCTCTCTCTCTCTCTCTCCCTCTCTCACCTTTCTCTCTGTATTTCTAGCATTAAAGTAAACAGAAATCTCATCTGCTATATTTTTACATTTACGTTCCTGCTTACTAAACAATTTATTCTGCTTTATATCTTAATGCTTTTCAGCCACCAAGTTGCAGATGCTATCATGACACTAACTTGACTTCCCTGAGTAGACATCTTCACCAATGAGCCCTGGAACCCTACCTCCCCCGAGCCCTACCCTACTAAGGAAAAATAGAAACAGGCTGGGGGTATGGATCCACTTGTCAATGTCCATGTCCAGCAGAGAAGTAATTATAGAAGCCAGAACTCCCATCTTCTGCACCCCATAATGATTCTGGGTCCATTATCCCAGATGGATAAAGAATAGGGAAGCTTCCAATGGAAGGAATGGGATACGGAACTCTGGTGGTGAGAATTGTATGGAATTGTACCCCTCTTATCCCACAATCTTGTCAATCATTATTAAATAACTAGTAGAGAAAGAAAGAAAGAAAGAAAGAAAGAAAGAAATATATTTCAGCAGATAGTGAATGGCACATCAGCTTCACTATACAGTAACCTAGCTCTTTACTTCCACTCAAAAAACATGCTGATTTTTGACTAGGAGATATAGTCTCAGTAATTGCCACAATTGGGTGATGTAATCATAATGGTTGAAGTATCTAGAAACATGGTAGGCTTTCTTCGTTGGTCTTTTCTGGGTCTTTATGGTGAATTGATTTGTTTAATCTCACAAGGATCTCATCTTCAGCACTGCATACTCGGCAGGAAATAATCTGTAAGGTCCAGATATTGTGTTATGTTTAAGGTCATGGAGAAAAACAGTGGCAACTTTCCAGAGAAAAGATAGGATTCTGAATCTGGATGTGTTGGGTCAGCAGGGTTACTGTTGATTCCTCCAGGCCAGACATTACAGGAAGCAGAATTATAAGCCTGCCTTACTAGGGGAGAATGGACCTCAGGCTCCTGATTTCTATATCCCTTGACATTTAAGAAACTACTCTTGTGCCAGCCATTCAGAGGAGAGTGAAGAAAAATTTAAAAGGAGGAAAATCTTTATTTGTTTTAAGGCTTGCTCGGTAATCCACTTATACCATTTACATTAGTTAAAGAATCTTGTGTGTAAACACCATTAATTATGTAGTATAAAAGTCAAATAAAAAAAGCTAAAAAATAGAGGTAACTGTATAAGAAATTAGTATAGTTTGAGTATATATATATATATTATAAAGAGACTTTAGACATTTCTATTTTATTGAGGGAGGTGGATTTGTGACTTTTCTATTGTTTATAAGCTACCAGGATGGAACTAACTGAAATGATATTTTACAGATGGCTACCAAAGCTGTTAACATTTAAGCCCATATACTAGCAATGACATGGTTTTCACAGGGGCCTTGACTCATACCCCTGTCCGTGTTTATCTAGAACAAACTCCCACCCCCTCATGTGTGGTGAGAGGGTGGGGGGATTTGAATTGAGTGTTCCATGAATTTCCTCATACAGTTTGCTGGAGCAGTGCCATTATTGACTACTCCAATATCAGTAGCCTCTAATGTATTCTCAAGTGCAGTAACAGAAGACTGTTGATATCTGTGCTAAACACGATGAATTGTGTGTAGCCTACTAGGCACCAAGAAAGGCAGAAACTAAAGCTATTGAGGATATATGGCAGGAGAATCTTGTAGTAACAACAGTGTATATTTATATCATGTTGTGTAGTATTTCAAAGGGGTTTTACATTGCCTTTTGTAGTGTTTCAAAAGTTTTCTTGAATATTGTTTAATTTGATCTTTCACAGTAGTACTGCAAGTAGCATATATATTTTTACCAGCCCCCCTTTACAGACAAGGACATTGAAGCTTATGGAGGTAGATCACAATAAGCTAAAGACTGGAAACAATTTCCTAACTCTTATCTGTATTTCTTTTTAAGTATAAGAATAGTTTAGTTCATAGATATCTGTTGTGGTGTGAGGCCTCTTTTTTTTTATTAGGAGATTAATGGTTTACAATACAGTTGTTGGCACATGGATACAGTTCTACAACTCGCTGTGATAGGTGTCATGTAAAATACTCTCACTTTCAACTTAGGTCCTTTTCCATCATCATGTAACTGAACCTGACAATTCCTGCACCTCCCGTCCTTCTCCTTGTCCTTCTTCCCCTGAGTCCTTTGCATTGGTGCAATGCACCAAACCAGTTCAAATTTTACTTTATGTTTCCTCTTTTTTTTTTTTTTTTTAAGAGTCCAGTCATTACGTCATTCTACATATGACATTCCTGTGATACATCAGAAGCCTGGTTTGGGAAATCCCTCTGCCTCAGGGAGTCTAGAAGCCACCAATTATCTGAAATTACTTTGCTTAAAACAACCCTGAATCTTTTTTTAAAATTTCTTTATTGGGGAATTAATGTTTTACATTCGATGGTAAATACAATAGTTTGAACATGCATAACATTTCCCAGGTTTCCATGTAACAATACAACCCCCACTAGATCTTCTGTCATACTTTTTGGACCTGTATTCTCCCTCCACACACACACGTACCCCAGAGTCTTTTACTTTGGTGCAACATGCCAATTCCAGTTTTCGTTCTTGTTCCTTAAGTTCTTACCATGAATGAGATCATCTCATATTTGTCCTTCTCTTTCTGATATATCTCACTTAACATGATTCCTTCAAACCTCATCCAAGATGAGTTGAAGAAGGGAATTCATCATTTTGAATAGTTGAGTAGCATCCTACTATGTATATACACATCACATCTTCTTAGTTACTCATCTATTGTTAGACACCTATGTTTTTCCATGTTTGGGTTAATACAAATTGTGCTGCTATGAACATAAATCTCTTTGTATGGGTGTGTTTGTTTCCTTAGCTTATCATCCCAGGAGTGAAATTGCCCAGTTATTGGCTAGATCCATTTCTAGCTTTCTGAGAGTTCTTTAGACTGCTTTCCACTGGTGTTGGCCTAATTGACATTTCCACTAGCAGTGTATAAAAGTTCCTTTACCCCCACAACCTCTCTGACATTTGTTGTTATATCCTTTCTGATGTATGACATTCTCACAGGAGTGAAGTGATATCTTATTGTTGTCTTTATTTATATTTCTCTGATAATCTATGACTTTGAGAATTTTTTCATATGTCTGTTGGCCCTTTGGATCTCTTCTTTGGTGAATATTCTGTTCATATCCTTTCCCCAATTTTGGATGGGGGTGTGAGAGATCTTTAAGAACAATTGAGAACATTTACATCATTTCCTGAGGGAAAGTTTTGTTTTATTTAGAGACACAGGAAAAGACTTGAAATGGGAAATGTTTTTTATTTTTATGGATTAAACAAATATTTTATATTATGAAAGAGAATAGTTTTATCACAATATAAAGAGAGAAAAAGAAAAGTAAAAAGTGCATTTTTCTTCCCTGTATGATTCATACTTAGCTTAGTAGTCTTGTCTAGACAAAATAGTGTGGCCAATCTGTAAGTTGGGGAAAAAAGACATCATTATCCTCAAATATGCCCAACTGTGCAGCAGGAGGTGTCTTCCATAGAGTTGAAGTTAGTTATGATTAGTCAAATGAATTCTTAGGGATACTTCTGTTCCAAGCATCTTTAGAATCATGCTTAAATATTGTCTTCTATCATTGTTTATCTGTGCACAGCAAAATTATTTATTCAGAATAATGCTTACTGAGTACCTGTTATGTGCACCACTAGACACAATATCCAGTCTGGTATGGAAACAAAATGGTGTTCCCCTTTCTGTAGGGGAGCTTAAGTAGGGGAGATAAATGCTCATCAAATGATCACATCAGCAAATATTTACTACACTTATCCCTCCATAGAAAGCAAAACCAGTTGCTGATGAGGTAACTAGAAATTGTAGAGCAGTATATATGTATGTAGATAGCCTCAATTACACACACACAGACTCACATAAAACAGAGACTTTGCATCATTTTTTCTTGCATGTGTATCATTTACGATTTCTAATTTCAGATACTTTAGAGTGAGAACCTAAAAGATACTTGTGAAGAAATTTGAAATCATTTAGATCCCTCCTCCCCCACTTCCTGCAATCTTTTATTTTTTAATTTTAAAAAATATTTTATGAGAGAGAGAGAGAGAGAGAGAGAGAGAGAGAAAGAGAGAGAGAGAGAGAGAGAGAGGGAGAGAGGAATGAAAACAGAAACACCAGAGCACTGCTCAGCTATGGCTTATGGTAGTATGGGGGATAGAACCTGGAACTTTTGGAGCCTCAGGTATGAGAATCTGTTTGTATAACCATTATGCTATCTCCCCCACCCTGCAATCTTTTACAATTGTCTTGCTTATGACTGATTTAAGAACAATTTTCCCCCAGGTCTTCCAACTCTTTGAAAAGCATTTAACTTAATTTTCATAGAAACAACAACTCTCTTTTTATGCTCATATCTGATCAGTTTATGTGATATTTAATTAAACAATATAATTATAGTAATCAAGTACAACTGCTGTAAACAAGTTTCTGAGCATAGAGCTTAGTTATGGGGGAGGGTTGGTGGACATGTTGAGGATATTGGACAGCAAAAACCACAAACATTTATTTATCATACTCCGGGCCATCAGTCAATACATTTTAGAAATGTATTTTTAAAACATTGTTAATTCCCTGATGAGATCAATTAAAAGAGTTTATATTGTAATTAAAATTAATAAACATTATTAAGAAAAAGTTATAAAATATGTTATTGGGGGATATAACTTTTAATATATAACTTTTAAAGTGTCAGAAAAGGTTTCTTTCTTTTTAAAAATATTTATTTATTTACTCCTTTTTTTGTTCCTCTTTTTTTATTGTTGTAGTTATTGATGTTATTGTTGTTGTTGGATAGGGCAGAGAGAAATGGAGAGAGGAGGGGAAGACAGAGGGGGAGAGACACCTGCAGACCTGCTTCACTTCCCTCAGTCACTCTAGCTACTTGATTAATTACACAAAAGAAAGTAAGCTATATCTCCAAATCCCTTTTAACATTATTGTCAACACCTTGATAATTTTTAGAAATAAAATACTGTATACAATTTAACAAAAATATATATAAACTTAAGGACAATTGTTGCCATGACAACCTCTATTAGAATCAATAGGTAAAATTCAGTAGCACTTAAGGTTAATGTATATCCCACATAAACCCTAGATCCACTTTCTCCCTAACTTGAGGCCAGACCCTATAAACCCAATGTTGGTTTGGATACAACAATTTAACAACTGGAGAAAGTCTAAGTTCTTCAGATAAAGGACAATAAAGCTTCTTAAGGGCAAGAGACTGGCTCCCTTAATGACGGCCTTTTTGGTCAATACCAGACCACCCCATAATCTGGAGTTTTAGTCAGGGAATCCTTGGATTCCCATATAGATATGATGGGCCTAGACTTCTAATAGATCCCGCTCTCCACCATCTCTTGTCACTTCCAACAGGGATGTCATCATAAGTCCTCTTGTAGGCCTCTCCAGGCCCATGCCCTCACTATAAAGTAGCAATGGTAGGGACTGTCTCACCCTCCAAAGGGAGGCTGGGTCATCCTCTGCCACTAGTCTGGAAATGAGTGCAGCCTAGAATGTTTCCAGCTGTGACCATGGACTGTAAGCTCTGACTGACTGGGACTCAGAGGTTACAAAGGCTCCTGTGCTAACTATGAATAGATATGGGCCCTAGGTAAAATTGATGGGGGCAAACAGTTAATTTTATACATAGATTTTGTTCAACTTTAGGAGCTACTCTCTGCCCTAATTCAGCTTTCTAGCCCTATTCTCAACCCTGACACCATCTCCCCAGTCAATATATATATATATATATATATATATATATATGTATACATATATATATATATATATATTTATTTTCCCTTTTGTTGTCCTTGTTGTTTTTCATTGTTGTAGTTATTATTGATGTCATTATTGTTAGGACAGAGAGAAATGGAAAGAGGAGGGGAAGACATAGAGGGGGAGAGAAAGACACCTACAGACCTGCTTTACCGCCTGGGAAGTGACTTCCCTGCAGGTGAGGAGCCAGGGCTTGAACCGGAATCCTTACTCTGGTCCTTGTGCTTTGTGCCACATGCACTTAACCCACTGTGCTACTGCCTGACTCCCCCCAGCCAATAGTTTTTAGTCCACCTGCTTCTTAGTTATTGGGCTCAGGCAAAAATTACTCAAGTCATGGGCCATATACCTAAAATAGACTTCCTAGCTTTCTCCCACCTGAAGTCCCCTAATTTTATTTATTCTAGTTTTTTGGCTCCTGCTTATTAAACAATTTATCCTGCCCTACACTTTATCTACTTTTATCCACCAAGTTGCAGATGTTATTATGATTACATCCTGACCTCTCTGGGCAGACTATCTTACATATGTGTCCTGGAACATCACCATTCTGGAGCCCTACCCCACTAGGGAAAGAGAAGCAGGCTTGGGTTATGCATAGACGTGCCAATTCTCATGTCCATCAGAGAAACATTTATAGAAGTCAGAACTCCCATCTTCTGCATCCAAAAAAGAATTTTGATCCATACTCCTAGAGAGATAAAGAACAGGGAAGTTTCAATGGAGGGGATTAGATACAGAACTCTGGTGGTGGGAACTGTGTGGAATTATACCCCTATTAGTTTACAATCTTGCAAATATTTTTTAAATCACTAATGGAAAATTAAAAAAATATTATCTAGGTGTGTGTAGGGGTTTGGGCATAGATGAAACACCCAGTTGAGCATGCACATTATCATGTGAAAGGATATAGATTCAAGCCCCTGATTACCACCTGCAAGGAGGAAATTTCATACGTGAAGAAGTAATGCAGGTGCCTTTTTCTTTTTCTTTCTCTTTCTCTTTGTCTTTCTTTCTTTCTTTCTTTCTTTCTTTCTTTCTTTCTCTCCCTCTCTTTATCTGTCTCTCTTTATACCCTTCCCTCTCTATTTTTCTCTATCCTATCAAATAAAAAGAGAAAGAAAAAAATGGCCATCAGGAATGGTGAATTTATTATGCAGGCACTGAGCTCTAGCAATAACCTTGGTTACAAAACAAACAAACAAACACCAGAACAGAATAATACCTAAGGAGGTTCCCGGAAGATGGTGGACTGAGAAGCTGCTAGTGGCTTGAGCTCTGACTACATCTTCTGGAAACGGTAGGATTTTCTGCCTTTAGTAGGCCAGTCAATAAGGGGTCCTAGTGGTGACACCAAGGAGGTGACTATAACTTAATTTGGGTTAAAAAAGAGTAGAAAAAAAAGGGGAAAATTTTTTCTTTCTTTTAAGTTATTAAGCACACCTCCTCCCCCTCCTCCCACCCCAAAACCAGTCCCTGGGGACCAGCTCCTAGCAGGCTCCCCTGCTGAGCCTCTTTCTTTACCAAAATTCTTGTCCCACCAGGGAGTATCATTCATTCTAAGTCTATACCCTTCTGAAACCTCTGGCCTCTTTTCTTTCTAAGTAGCCAACCCCACCCACCTCACCCCACATAGCTAATTAAATAATTAAAAATAAATAAATAAAAAAACTCCTTTCACTGCTCTTTTATGACTTTCCTTTTTCTTATCTTTTTCTTTTCTCTCTCTTTCTTTTTCTCATTCTTGTCATCCTTTCTTCCTTAATCCTACAGCTTCCAAAGCCACAGGCCCCATCCCCCACACTACCAAACAGTGTGCTTTTTTGAATTCACTGATACACATTTGGGAATTATTTTGGGGAAGAATTCTGACTCAGTGTGGACACTCACTGCGAGTATCTCTGCTCAACTTCCCTACCTCCTTTAGCTAACCCCTAGAATATACAGTGGATAGTAGATTTGCTTAACTGTCTATTTCAGCTATCCTTGTCTAGTCCTGAGGTTTTTTTGTTTGTTTGTTTGTTCGTTTTTCTCTTTCTTAACAATCAGCTGCCTCTGATAACAAGGTTTGAGGTAATCTGGGACAGGGTTTTTTTTTTCTTACCCTGCTCTATTTTATTATTAATATTATATAAAGGCATATATCTTCCCCCCCTTTAGGTTGATCAGAATTAACTCTTAGGGTATCTTTCATTGCTAGGGTAGTGGGCATCTTATCTATTGTGGGAGGAACTTGTCTCATTACTCCTACCTCCTCTACAGACTCTCCCCTCCCTCCTCCTCCTAGATAATTAAAAAATTAAATTAAATTAAAAATAATAAAAAAACTTTCCTTTCACTGATCTTTAATTACAGCTCTTTTTCTTCTATTTTCTCTTTTCTCTCTCTTGTCTCTCTTTTTTTTTATCTTGTCATACACTTCTTCCTTCCTTCTTCTTTGCCTTTCTGAATTTGTGAATTATTTTGGGGAAGAAATCTGACTCAGAGTGGACTCTCTATGTGTGTATCTCTGCTCTAGTTCCCTTTCCCCTCTTGTTACCCCTAGAATATACAGTGGATAGTAGATTCACATAACTGTCTATTCTTGCTATCCCTTCTTTCTTTTCTCTTTCTTCTTCACTGGGATTTGGTTACTATTTTTTCACGGACTGGAGAAATTGTTTGGCTAACTGGTAGTGATTAAACTGCTTCAATACTTGCTTCAGTTGCTACTGTAATTCCTGAGGTTGGTGAGTACAATTGTCATAAAGGTATTTAGTACAGTGTTGCTTGTGCTCAAGACACAACAACTGAGGAACAACAGAGCATAAAAAAAGAAACACATAAATCAAAAAAATGGGTGGATCAAAAACAAATAAAACTGCTACTCCAATGAAGGAAGACAAGAGCCCAGAAGAAACTACAAATCAGCCAGAAGTAACCATAGATAAGAAAAGTATGCAAGCAATAATAAACTTATTAATCACAGAAATGAAAACAACATTGGAGGAAAGGGATGGCAGTATTAGGGAAACAACAGTTGAGACCCCCAAGGAAAATACTGATTATCTTGAGGCAATTAGAGAACTGAAAGCTGAAATAGCTGTAATGAAGAAAGAAGCTGAGGCAAGGGAAAGCAGACTAACAGAAGCAGAAAACAGAACTAGTCAGACAGAGGATGAGTTAGAGAAAACTAAGAAAGAGGTGAAAGAGCTTACAAAGAGATTGAGAGACACTGAAAACAACAACAGAGACATACGGGATGATCTCAAAAGAGGTAACATTCGCATAATTGGCCTGCCAGAGGAAGAAAGAGAGGAAGGGGAAGCAATCATTCTAGAGGAAATAATAGAAGAAAACTTCTCAGACCTGAATAACAGAAAGGACATCAAGATTCAAGTGGCCCAGAGAGTACCAAACAGAATCAACCCAGACCTGAAGACACCAAGACACATCATAGTCACAATGAGAAGTAGTAAGGATAAAGAAAGGATCCTAAAGTCTGCAAGAGAGAAACAAAAAGTCACATACAAAGGAAAACCCATAAGATTATCTGCAGACTTCTCCACTCAAACTCTAAAAGCCAGAAGAGAATGGCAAGATATCTATTGAGCCTGAATGAAAAAGGGTTTCAACCAAGGATAATATATCCTGCTAGACTTTCATTCAAACTAGATGGAGGGATCAAAACCTTAGACAAACAACAGTTAAAGGAGGCAACCACTGCCAAACTGGCCCTGAAAGAGGTTCTAAAACACCTCTTATAAACAAGAACATCACTATAATACTGGCAATATATCAGAGCAAACAAAAAAATTTTTTTTGAATAATGGCACTACAATACAATAAATCCATAATATCAATAAATGTCAATGGCTTAAACTCACCAATCAAAAGGCACAGAGTTGGGGTATGGATCATAAAACATAACCCAACCATATGCTGCTTGCAGGAATCCCATCCGTCACAACAAGATAAACACAGACTTAAAGTGAAAGGATGGAAAACTATTATACAGGCTAACAGACCACAAAAAAGGGCAGGAACAGCCATTCTCATCTCAGACACGATAGATTTTAAATTAAATAAAGTAATAAAAGATAGGCAAGGACATTACATAATGATTAGAGGATCAATCAGCCAAGAAGACTTAACAATTATTAACATCTATGCACCCAATGAGGGACCATCTAAATATGTTAAGCACTTACTTCTTCTTCTAGTGTTTCCCCTTCTTCTGTAGCCAGTCAGCAGCGTCAGGTTGAGCCTGATGTCTGCTTGTTGCTGGCTTTGAAAGTGACTGGGATCCATGTGGATTCAGTCAGCTAGGAAGGATCGTCAGTTTCCCCAATAAATGGGTACTCAAGGGATGCACCACGAGAAGGTCGATCCAATGCATCCCAAACACTTACTGAAAGAATTTCAAAAATACATCAAGAGTAATACAATAATAGTGGGAGACTTCAATACCCCAGACTAGACCTCTTGTACTTTTTCAGAGTCCTTCACCCCAAAAAACAGGAATACACCTTCTTTTCAAATCCACATAACACAGACTCAAGGATAGACCACATGTTAAGCCACAAAGGCAGCATCAATAAATTCAAGAACATTGAAATCATCTCAAGTATCTTCTCAGACCACAGTGGAGTAAAACTAACATTTAACAACAAACAAAAAATTATTAAAAGTCACAAAATTTGGAAACTAAACAACATACTCCTTAAGGACCACTGGGTCAGAGATTCACTCAAGCAGGAAATTCAAATGTTCCTGGAAACAAATGAAAATGAAGACACAACCCAACAAATTTTTGGGACACAGCTAAAACAGTACTGAGAGGGAAACTTATAGCCATACAATCACATATTAAACACCAAGAAGAAGCTCAAATGAACGACCTTACTGCACACCTCAAGGGCTTAGAGGAAGAGGAACAAAGGAACCCTAAAGCATCCAGAAGGATAGAAATCACTAAAGTTAGAGCAGAAATAAACAACATCAAAAATAAAAGAACCATACAAAAGATCAATGAAGCCAAATGTTGGTTCTTTGAAAGATTAAACAAAATTGACAAACTCCTAGCCAGACTCACCAAAAAAAAAAAAAGAGAGAAGACTCAAATTCATGGAATTGTAAGCGATGGAGGAGATATCACATCTGGCACCACAGAAATCCAGAGAATCCTGCAAAACTTCTATGAAGAACTATACGCCAACAAGCTAGAGAATCTGGAAGAAATGGAACAATTTCTAGAAGCATATGTCCTTCCAAAACTGAACCAAGATGATCTACAAAATCTAAATGCACCAATCACAGATAAAGAAATTGAAACCGTTATTAAGAACCTCCCCAACAACAAAAGTCCTGGACCAGATGGCTTCACAAATGAATTCTACAAAACTTTCAGGAAACAGTTAGAACCCACACTTCTTAAGCTTTTCCACAAGATTGAAGAAACAGGAATACTCCCTTCCACCTTCTATGAAGCCAACATCACCCTGATACCAAAAGCTGATAGGGACAGAACAAAAAAGTAAAACTACAGACCAATATCTCTGATGAACATAGGTGCCAAAATATTAAACAAGATCTTGGCCAACCGGATACAGCAACATATCAAAAAGATTGTTCATCACGACCAAGTGGGATTCATCCCAGGAATTCAAGGCTGGTTCAACATCTGTAAGTCAATCAATGTCATTCACCACATCAATAAAAGCAAGCCCCAAAACCACATGATTATCTCAATAGATGCAGAGAAAGCCTTTGACAAAATCCAACACCCATTCATGCTCAAAACTCTACAAAAAGTGGGAATAGATGGGAAATTCCTCAAGATAGTGGAGTCCATATATAGCAAACCTACAGCCAACATCATACTCAATGGACAGAAGCTGAAAGCATTCCCCCTCAGATCGGGGACTAGAAAGGGCTCTCCACTGTCACCATTACTCTTCAACATAGTATTGGAAGTTCTTGCCATAGCAATCAGGCAAGAGAAAGGAATCAAAGGAATACAGATTGGAAGGGAAGAAGTCAAGCTCTCACTATTTTCAGATGATATGATAGTATACATAGAAAAACCTAAAGAATCCAGCAGAAAACTATTGGAAGTTATTAGGCAATATAGCAAAGTATCAGGCTACAAAATCAATGTACAAAAATTAGTGGCATTTCTTTATGAAAACACTAAATCTGAAAAAGAAGACATCCGGAAATCATTCCCATTTACTGTTTCAGCAAAATCAATAAAATACCTAGGAATAAAGTTGACCAAAGAAGTGAAAGACTTATATACTTAAAACTGAGTCGCTACTCAAGGAAATAGAAACTGATACCAAGAAATGGAAAGATATCCCATGCTCATGGATTGGAAGAATAAATATCATCAAAATGAATATTCTCCCCAGAGCCACATACAAATTTAATGCAATACCCATCAAAGTTCCACCAAGGTTCTTTAAGAGAATAGAACAAACACTACAATCATTTATATGGAACATGAAAACACCTAGAATTGCCAAAACCATCTTAAGGAAAAGAAACAGAAATGGAGGCATCACACTCCCAGACCTTAAACTATATTATAAAGCCATCATCATCAAAACAGCATGGTACTGGAGCAAAAATAGGCACACAGACCAGTGGAACAGAATTGAAAGCCCAGAAATAAATCCTGACACCTATGGACATCAAATCTTTGATAAGGGGGCCCAAAGGATTAAATGGAAAAAGGAGGCTCTCTTCAATAAATGGTGCTGGGAAAACTGGGTTGTAACATGCAGAAGAATGAAATTGAACCACTTTATCTCACCAGAAACAAAAATCAACTCCAAATGGATCAAAGACCTAGATGTCAGACCAGAAACAATCAAATACTTAGAGGAAAACATTGGTAAAACAGTTTCCCACCTACACCTCAAGGACATCTTTGATGAATCAAACCCAAATGCAAGGAAGACTAAAGCAGAAACAAACCAATGGGACTACATCAAATTGAAAAGCTTCTGCACATCCAAAGAAACTATTAAATAAACAAAGAGACCCCTCACAGAATGGGAGAAGATCTTCACATGCCATACATCAGACAAGAAACTAATCACCAAACTATATAAAGAGCTCAGCAAACTTAGCACCAAAAAAGCAAATGACCCCATCGAAAAATGGGCAGAGGATATGAACAAAACATTCACCTCAGAGGAGATCCAAAAGGATAACAAACAAATGAAAAACTGCTCTAGGTCACTGATTGTCAGAGAAATGCAAATTAAGACAACACTAAGATACCACTTCACTCCTGTAAGAATGGCATACATCAAAAAGGACAGCAGCAACAAATGCTGGAGAGGATGTGGGGACAGAGGAACCCTTTTGCATTGCTGGTGGGAATGTAAATTGGTCCAGCCTCTGTGGAGAGCAGTCTGGAAAACTCTCAGAAGGCTAGACATGGACCTTCCATATGATCCAGTAATTCCTTTCCTGGGGTTATACCCCAAGGACTCCATAACACCCAACCAAAAAGAGGTGTGTACTCCTATGTTGATAGCATCACAATTCATAATAGCTAAAACCTGGGAAGCAACCCAGGTGCCCAACAACAGATGAGTGGCTGAGAAAGCTGTGGTATATATACACACACAATAGAATACTATGCAGCTATCAAGAACAATGAACCCACCTTCTCTGACCCATCTTGGACAGAGCTAGAAGGAATTATGTTAAGTGAGCTAAGTCAGAAAGATAAAGATGAGTATGGGATGATCCCACTCATCAACAGAAGTTGAGTAAGAAGATCTGAAAGGGAAACTAAAAGCAGGACCTGACCAAATTGTAAGTAGGGCACCAAAGTAAAAACCCTGTGGTGAGGGGTAGACATGCAGCTTCCTGGGACAGTGGGGGTTGGGAGTGGGTGGGAGGGATGGGTCACAGTCTTTTGGTGGTGGGAATGGTGTTTATGTACACTCCTAGTAAAATGTAGTCACATAAATCACTAGTTAATTAATACGAGAGGGGGAAAATTAATTGTATGTCTCGAAGTTTTTCAAAACACAAACTGAATCTTTTTAATATATAGGCTGTGTAATTGATATGCAGACTCTCTCAAAAGCCTAGACCAAGTAGATCAGAAGCAACCAATAGCACAGCTATATACAAGATACTGGGTACTGTACAGCAAATCATAACAAAAGGACTTTTCAATTACCAATTACCAATTAATGTGATGATAACATTAACTATCGATTGTCTTTTTGAACCCTAAGACAGCAGGAACCTCACATCTCCACTATAGAGCCTCTACTTCCCCCGGTCCTGGAACCACTGGATAGGGCTCACTTTCCCATATGCCTCTCACAATCCATATCAAATAATATTGCATCTGCCGATCACAGCCTAACCAACACAACGATTGCCACGTCAACATGTTTCACTTCAGACTGTGTCCAGAGACTTCACATGTGGAATGACAACCCTTCAGCTTCATTACTCGCGTGAGACCTTTCCTTTCATAGTATACTCTAATTCCATCTCAGGTGGTTCACTTTCTAACAAAGTCCCAAAACCTAGATATACACCAGTTTCTGTGAGAGAGAACATATGTTCACACGTATGCGTAAACTACTGCAAAATATATACCTGAAAGCAGAAGTACACTAGAGTTTGCTGTGAGTACCCCCCTAACACTTCCTCTCCACTATTCTAAGCTTTGGTTCCATGATTGCTCAACAATTTGTTTGGCTTCGTATGTTAACTCTCTTTTCAGTCACCAGGCTCCAGATGTCATCAGGATGCCGGCCAGGCTTCCCTAGACTGAAGACCCCACCAATGTGTCCTGGAGCTCTGCTTCCCCAGAGACACACCCTACTAGGGAAAGAGAGAGGCAGACTGGGAGTATGGACCGTCCAGTCAATGCCCATGTTCAGCGGGGAAGCAATTACAGAAGCCACCTTCTGCAACCCACAATGACCCTGGGTCCATGCTCCCAGAGGGATAGAGAATGGGAAAGCTATCAGGGGAGGGGGTGGGATATGGAGATTGGGTGGTGGGAATTGTGTGGAATTGTACCCCTCCTACCCTATGGTTTTGTTAATTAATCCTTTCTTAAATAAAAAAGAAAAAAAAAGAATAATAGCTAATTAATAGAATTTAAACTATCAAACCTAATTTGGGTAATATTTGATGTTTATTTTATAACTTAAATTCATTATAAATAGTGCAGGATAAATATTACTTTTTATTATTTAGTTATTTTTTATTGGTGATTTAATCATGATTAAATCACCAATAATGATTAACAAGATTGTAACATATGAGGGGTACAATTCCATACAATTCCCACCATCATAGTCCTGTGTCCCACCCCCTCCATGGGACTGTTTCTTATTACTTATCCCTCTGGGAGTATGGATCAAAATTCTTTACGGAGTGCAAAAGGTGGAAGATCTGGCTTCTGTAATTGCTTTTCCACTGAAAATGGATGTTAATAGGTCAATCCATATACTCCTTCTCCTGTTTCTATCTTCCCTAGTGGGATAGGGCTCTGGGGAGGTGAAGTGTTGGGGCTCGTTGATGCGGTCATCTGCCCAGGGAGTTCAGGATGAAACTATATTAGCATCCATGACTTGGTGATTGTGGCTTAGTGAGTTTCCTGAGAGATCCTGATTGTATTTTGTTGAGTTTTCACATGATTTGTTGTAGTTGCTTTCCTAGTTTATCAGGAGCGCAATGTGAAATGTCTTCTACTCCATAGCAATATCTCTTATTGATTTCCTTTTTGTTTTTTATTAGTGATTTAATTATGATCGTCAAGATTATGGGAAAAGGGGTACAATTCCATATAATTACCACCATCAGAGTTCTGTATCCTATACCCTTCATTGGAAGCTTCCCTATTCTTTATCCCTCTGGGAGTATGGACCAAAGATCTTTATGGGGGGCAAAGGTGGAAGGTTTGGCTTCTGTAATTGCTTCCCCACTGGATATGGGCATTGGAAGATTCATCCATACTTTCCCTAGTGTAGTAGGGCTCTGAAGAGGTGGGGTTCCAGGACACATTGATGAGATTGTATGCCCAGGGAAGTCAGGTTGGTGTCATGGTAGTATCTGCAACTTGGTGCCTGAAAAGCATTAAGATAAAAGCATAACAAATTGCTTAATAATCAGGTAAGAATATAGCAGGTGAGATTTGGGGTCTTCCTGTTGGAAGAAGCTAGGAAGTCTATTTTAAGTATATTCCAAGGGGCCCATGACTACTAATTTTTGCTTGAGCCCCACAGTTAAATGTAGGTGGACTAAAAGTATTATTTGGGAGGATTGTGTCATAGTTGGAAATAAGACCAGAAATCTGGATTAAGGAAGAGAGTAGCTCCCAAGTATAGAAAAAAGTATATAAATACCATTAACTGTAAACCCCATCGATCTGACCCAAGACACAGGTCTGTTCATATTTAGCACAGGAGCCTGTTTAACCTCTGCATCCCTGTCAGTCTGAGCTCACATTCCATGGTC
This sequence comes from Erinaceus europaeus, assembly GCF_950295315.1. Classification (NCBI taxonomy): domain Eukaryota; kingdom Metazoa; phylum Chordata; class Mammalia; order Eulipotyphla; family Erinaceidae; genus Erinaceus; species Erinaceus europaeus. The sequence continues at coordinate 30,345,961 of NC_080163.1, forward strand.
ATAGCTAGGAACATTCTAGGCTGCACTCATCCAGTCTTCCTTGAGTGGCAGAGTATATTGACCCAGACTCCCTTCAGAGACTTGGCCAGTTTCTGCCATTGTTTTGTAGAATTTGTTTGTAAAGCCATCTGGTTCAGGAATTTTGTTATTAGGAAGATTCTTTTTTTTTTTTTAATTTATTTATTTAAGAAAGGAGACATTAACAAAATCATAGGATGGGGGGGTACAACTCCACACAATTCCCGCCACCCAATCTCCATATCCCATCCCCTCCCCAATAGCTTTCCCATTCTCTATCCCTCTGGGAGCATGGACCCAAGGTCATTGTGGGTTGCAGAAGGTGGAAGGTCTGGCCTCTGAAATTGCTTCCCCGCTGAACATGGGCATTGACTAGTCGATCCATGCTCCCAGTCTGCCTCTCTCTTTCCCTAGAAGGGTGAGTCTCTGGGGAAGCTGAGCTCCAGGATACATTGGTGGGGTCTTCAGTCTAGGGAAGCCTGGCCGGCATCCTGATGGCATCTGAAACCTGGTGGCTGAAAAGAGAGTTAACATACAAAACCAAACAAATTGTTGAAGAATCATGGACCTAAAGGTTGGAATAGTGGAGATGAAGTGTTGGGGGGTACTCACTGCAAACTCTAGTGTACTTCTGCTTTCAGGTATATATTTGCCCTAGTTTATGGATATGTGTGAACATATGCCCTATCTCCTGGAACTTGGTCTATTTCTAGGTTTTGGGATTTTGTTAGGAAGTGAACCACCTGGGATGGAATTAGAGAATATTATGAAAGGAAAGGTCTCACCCGAGTGATGAGGCTGAAGGGTTGTCATTCCACATCTGAAGTCTCTGGACACAGTCTGAAGTGAAGCATGCTGGGGTGGCACTCATTGTGTCAATTAGGTTGTGATCAGCGGATGCAATATTATTTGATAAGAATTGTGAGAAGCATACAGGAAAGTGGGCCCTATCCTAGGGTCCCAGGACTGGGGGAAGTTTAGGCTCTATAGTGGAAATGTGAGGTTCCTGCTGTCTTAGGGTTCGAGAAGACAATGGATAGTTACTGTTGTCATCACATGATTTGGTAATTGGGTTAGCTTTGAAAAGTCCCTTTGTTAGACATACGATCAGTTTTTTGTTAGGAAGATTTTTATGTTTCTACCACTGTTGTTCTGCATTGAGGACAAGGTCCTGTAGAAGCGCACAAGAGGGTTTCTGATGTTGTTCCTCATGGAGATGACCGCTGATGGTGGAGAGAGGGATCTTTTAGATGTCTAGACTCATCATACCTATGTGGGAATCCCAGGATTCTCTGACAAGGCCCCAGATGATGGGGTGGCCTGGTAGTGACAAAAAGGGCCAGCATTAGTGTATGCCAGTCTCTTGCCTATATCCAGCTTTTTTAATTCTTACTTTATTTGACAAGGTTAGCCTTAGAGTGGTTGAGGGAAGTGAAATAGGAAGTAGGTGAGGAGGATATCTATGTTTAAGTAGAAAATATTTGACTAAGTACTTTATGGTATCTTTTTCTAGGTCTTTCTACTTGCTGCACTTATTGAGTCATTGCAGACTATAGCACACTTTTAAGGTATATATTTCCCCTAACTTATGGATACATGTGTATATGTGCCCTGTCCCACGTCTCATGGGTCCTGGTCTATATCTAGGTTCTATAACTTTGTTAAGAAGTTCGCCACTGGAAGTGGAACTGAGGAGTCCTATGAGCTAGGAAAGAGTTTGCCTTAACAAAGTACCACACACTGGTGGCTTAAAATAGTATGTATTTTCCTCACAACTTTTGAGGTTAGATGTTAAAAATCAAGGTGTCAGCAGGGTTATTCTCCCTCTGTGAGGCTCTGGGTAGAATCTTCTACTTCCTTATTTCAACCTGGGGGCTTGAAATAACTTGTATTTTTCTCACAATTTTCTTACTTCACTTCTCCGTTGGTGACCAAGGTGGAAAGCTCTTCTATGCCTTTCACTCAGGCTTGTGGCCAGACTCTCAAAATGAAAGAAATGATTTCCTGTAGTGAGTCCAGATGTTTGTGTTCAGCATTATTGCTATTAGCCGTCAAGTCTGAGAGTTGTACAAAATTAAACCTGTCTTTGAGGCATCAGAGGGAAAAAGATCTTGATAATAGTTTAATGTCCTTAGAGTGAAATAGGTGAAATGGAGGATGAACTACTGTCTTTGTGAACTGCGAGCCTCCACAGTGGCATTTCTCTGCTTCATTTACATTGGTATTTAACACAAATGTGGCTTCTAAACACATAAAAACCTCCATGGTACCTAAGTAACTGGCAAAATGTTAGAATAATTAATAGAGAAGTTTATTTATTTCTTGCTTTCCTGGGAGCAGTTTGAAGAAAATGAGAAAATTTGCAGTTGGAAAAGGTATTGTTTGTGGCTAATCCATGGTGCTTCTGTGGAAATGTTCATCCCACATTGCAGGTAGTTCATGAGCTTTGAGAAATGAAGCAAAAAGCAGAGCAACTATCCAGAGAGTGTAAAACAATACAAGGTTATGTTTGGATATTTAGGCAAGAAATCTCTCAGGTCTTCTCCCACTTTGTGACTCTTGCATGGATTATTGGTTGGGGTAGCTGGATAATACTCTTCTTTACTCCTGAAGGAGTCAGTTACCCTCTCCATTACCCCACATTTCCCTGGGAGATTGTGTTCTATGGATACTGAAGGAATATGGAGCTCCTTTGATGACATTACCATCATTAAAAAAAAAAGATTGATCTATTTGCATGTTTACTTATATATGATAGAAAACTGTGTATACAATGCCAGAGTTCAAACTCTGGATCTTGAACATGCAGGTCCTGCATTGTACTAAACCTTCTTGGTACCTCTTTGACCTTGAAAAGCACTCCCGTTCCCCACCCCCTCCCCGAACCATTATGCTTCTTTATGACTTCTGCCTGTGAGAGGAAGTTTCCTTTATAGAGAAACATTCATATCAGAACCAGGAGTTCTGCTATAGCCTAGAGAATTCTAGATAAGTGGCCTCTGTGGTTTGAGACAAGGTCTATGCCATGTGCCATGCATTCTAGTTTTGTATTTAGTTATTTGATTTGAAATAGTGGATGCACAGGTTAGCAAAATAGCTCATTCTCTGTCTGTGTTGCTTTGCCTTGTGTGAAACCCAGGTTCAAACAAACCTGGTCCCAGCTGCATCAAAGGAAGCTTTGGTGTGTGGTCTCTCACTATCCACCCCTATATAATATAATATAATATAATATAATATAATATAATATAATATAATATAATATAATATAATATAATATAATGTAGTATCTTTGCATGTGCATGATATATATATATATATATATATATATATATATATATATATGGGAGAGGAACTGACATTTATGTTTTTCTATTTGTTTTTATCTATAAAAAAGGGAGTTCTAGGAATCTAACATATGACCTCTTATATGCAATATATATATACATATACATATACACATACATATACATATATATGAGTGGGACTGACATTTATGTTTTTCTATTTGTTTTTATCTATAAAAAAGGAAGTGCTAGGAATCTAACATATAGTCTCATATATGCAAGGATATATATATATATATATATACATACACACACACACACACACATATATATATATACCTTACCACTGAACCATCCCCCTGACCCTATATATGACTCTTTTTCACAACTATGGTGTGGTGTTCTATCTGTAGTTCATTCTATGACATTATCAATCTTCAGAATAACACTTGAATGGTAGTTAATTATTCAGTTCATATAAGAGGTGCCAGTCTTCAGTGACATCTTCATTTTGACTACTCCCAGAACTCAACAATATCTTCTCATAGTTCTATACAAATTCTCAGTGGCTACTATTTATTAAAAAGGTTAAAGTAGAGAAAAAAAAACCTTTAGCTTGTGTTGGTCACACAATTTCCCATTGTTATTCATTACCTTGTAAGCAAAAAACTTCATAAATTTTGAAGATATTATTTTTTTAAATAATAGCAAGTCAGCTTGACCAGGATTCAGAAGAAATACCTTGAAATGGTATTACATTAATTTTTTTTAACACAATCAAGGGTGTTTCTTTCTGGAAAGAAGGAGGAAGGTTGAAGGGTAATGATACTTTGGTAGATATAAATATAAGAAAGAAAATGGGGACCATTTATTCCCATTAGTCAAAGAGACAAGGCAGGAGTAATTGTCATAATCCTGGTATAAGAAAAGAAATTTACTAGAAGAAAAATCTCATAAGTTCAAGGAAACTTTGGTGTTGTTCTCTTGCACTATGGATAACAAATTCAATTACAGTATAGGTATGTTTCATAGTTTGTAATTATTAAGGCATAAAACCTCTGTATGATGTTTCTCCCGGCCCCCATCCCTGCCAAGTATTTGTGTGTGTAAAAATGAATAGAGGGAGACACAACAGAGACATATGTTACTGGCTCCATCATCTGTAGAAAACTTATAACCCAGAATTACTTTTCCTTCTACTATTCTTGCTTTGAAGACACCTACTCACAGATATTCTTTTCCTTTTAAAATTTTTTAAAATTCTTTATTTGTTGGATAGAGACTGTCAGAAATTGAGAGGGAAGGGGGTGATAGAGAGGGAGAGAGAAACACCTGCAGCACTGCTTCACCACTTGTGAAACTTTACCCCTGCAGGTGGGGACCAGGGACTTGAACCTGGGTCCTTGCGCACTGTAACATGTGCACTCAACCAGGTGCACCACTACCTGTCCCCTCACAGATATTCTTGTCCTGCTTTGTTTCCGGGTCTGATTCTGGGTTTATATGTAGCTTCATAGTTAAGCCGTGGGCTACTTTCTGATTAGCACTGAGCCTTGGATAAATGTAGATGATGAAAGAGAAAATCTAACCAAATGAATAGTCAACTTATTGTACTGTTTATTATTTCTGCCCACTGCCACTTTAGATAATTATTGTGGCACTGGGAGATAACTCACCCAGTAGAGTACACATTGTATCTACTATTTGTGAAGATCTGGAATCAAGTTTCCCAGCCACTACCTGAGAGCTCTTGCATGGGGGAAACTTCATGAGTGGTGTAGCAGTGCCACAATCCACTTCTTTTTCTGTCTCTTTCCCTTTCTGTCTCTTACCCTCTATGTAAAAGGAAACAAAGTGCGCTGGGAGTAGTAGAGTAATGCATGCATGGGATCCCACCAAGAACCCTGGCAGCAAAATAACAAAAATCTTGTGGTTGTATATTGTCTTTCATGGCTCCTCTTGGCCTAGGGATGGGAGAGTGGGGGGGGGGGCGGCTATTTAAAATTCTTCAGGATGCAATGTTGCTGTTGCTCCTGCAGGTGATTCACACACCACATGGTCTTCACCATCTGTGTGCTGTAACTCAGTTACTCAATGTAAGCTTGACCTTCAACAGCTGATGAGCCTCTTTGTCAGTAGGGGCAGAGGAGGTCATTATAGCAAGGAAATAATATGTGGCTTTCCAAACTGCATGAAATACATCTATTGTGACCAGATGAATTACATATTCATCAAAACTGTGGAACAGAAGACTGCTCTGCTTGCCAGGCACTCTCCTTGGCTTTGTGCAAGGACTGGCAAACAATGCAGAGCTCTTGCTCCCTTGTTTCTTTACCTTGCCAGTCACCATGTGCTGTTTCTACCTGTGATCTCAGGTTTCTATAACATGCATTGAGATCAAAGCTGGGGAGAGTTTTTGCATTCCCAAGGAAAATTGAAATCCCTGACCATTACATTTTAATTTCATGGTATATATTTATTAGGTGCTTACTCTTCCAAAATTATCCTAACAGAATTGCAATATTGTGTTATGAGGAAAGGAATTTGCAGGTGACAAGGTGAGTTTTAGTAAGTACTGGAAAGATATCCTGTCTCCCATTCAATAGTACATCTAGCATGTATAACATTACTCATACCAGGATGATGGCTTTCATTGTTTCCATTTCTTAATTAATTTTAAACTTATTAGTACAAATATCATGGAAATTTTCCCTGTCTTACAGATGGAAAAATTAAAGTTAGAAGTGTAAAGTGAAAACCCCTATCTCCCACGAACACTTAGTGGCAGAACTGGGAAGACTTACTATGTCGTGACTTAGTTCATAGTCACTCCATCAGAACATTATACTCATGTGCATTTTATTTCATTTTATTATTGAAGTAACATTAGTTTATAAAGTATTAGATTTCAGTGGTGTGTGTGTGTGTGTGTTGTACACAGCTCACTGCATCCACTACCAAAGTTTTTGTGTTTCTCTACCTAGACACACTGCATTTGACTTCAGTAGTGCAGTGTTTGTAATCTTGGTGGCCAAAACAAATTGAGACACTCAAAGTCATACTCATCAAGTACATAATTCCAGTGCTAGTTAGGTTCATGCATATGTTCTTCCTTTTGTCTTCAACACACTTCCTTTGCCCTGAGATGTTTTTGTCTTTATAGACTGCTGGGCTGGGAAGACCAGATGAACCTGCTCCAGCTGTTACAGGGGTGCTATGGACTGAAAAAACTGGGAAGAGACTCTGCCACATTAGCTTCGTGGGCGGGAGACAGAGACGACCAGAGACTCATGGCTGAGCTGAGAACGCTGTTCAATCTTTATTCACGCACGGGGATGCAGTCCAACAACCTAATCACAACACAATTCTGTCCTGTATCTCTCCTACCTCCCTCCTCAGGCGGAAGAATCAGGAACAAAGGAAATACATACCATAGGGGGGTGGGCAGAAGGAAAAAGTGCAAACCAGCGAGGACTAAACCAAATGTCCCAGAGGCAGGGGGATCGAGGGCCAAACCAATATCCCGGAGGCAGGGGGGTGGCCAGCCAACAGTGGACATGCAAACAGAACACATTGCAAGCAATACAAAGTGAACCCAATGTGATGATAAAAACAGAAGGCTTCACAAGCAGAATCCAGAAGCATCTTGCTCCTTTGGAGCAAGAAGTCCAAATAAGATTTATAGCTCTGTTAATGAAAAGCCATGCAGTCACATATAACTTAAGTTCAGAACCAAGTTAAATGGCAGGAGCAATGGTATGTTAATCTTTTATTTACTCCCTAGTGCCCTATGTCCCCATAAGGGTCTAGCATGATTCAGCAATCTTATTCCTGGAAACTCTATTAATCCTCAAGTTTATTTATTTATTTATATTTATTTTTCCTTTTGCTGCCCTTGTTGTCTGATATTGTTGTGGTTACTGATGTCATTGTTCTTGGATAGGGTAGAGAGAAATGGAGAGGGGGGGAAGACAGAGAGGGGGAGAGAAAATTAGACACCTGAAGACCTGCTTCACAGATTGTAAAGCGACTCCCCTGCAGGTGGGGAGCTGGGAGCTCGAACTGGGATCCTTATGCCAGTCCTTGCACTTTGCGCCACGTGCGCTTAACCCACTGCACCACTGCCCAACTCCCAATCTTCAAGTATCTTAAGTATGACAGAGGAGGTAGCTACTGTTGGGGGTATAAGGTGGGGGTTAGAGTTTGGTCTACAATATTCTTCTAGAACTCTTCTCTCCAGGCTTAGGATAGAGACTGTTCCTCCTGACCTTTCAATGACTTTTATTACTTATATTAAGTTCTTTCTAAACTAGGTAGCATGCTTTCTCAAGTCTGTAACTGAGATTTGACTCATCCACGGCTCAAAGGTCACCTGTGAGAGCACCCTGAGTCATTCTGTGTTCTGTTGCATCATATTTCATTTAAGTTGCTCTTTTTCTCCTCTTTCCATCTCCTTCCTTCTCCTACCCAAGACCCTGGCCTATAAGGTTATTTATTCATCTTTTAGTTTTGCTTTCCTGGGGATGAAATCTGGCACATAATATTCACACACTATATGTTTGTTTGAATAAATGGATGGGTATCTAAGTGCACAATACACAACTATCCTGCAGTTCTTAATTTATAGGAGAATGAAAAGCTTGTTGAAAGTGCAATTTTATTTCATCTATATGCCACTAGTGTATTCTGTTTAATAAAATTTAGAAAGGCACACATTTTTAGCTTGATATTAATCATTGCCTTTTACTTAAACAGTCAAATGGGATTTTCTGCTCAGCAGTTAAATATTTTGCTGTCCTCGGAAGACTAGCAATGTGAGATGATGAATGTGAGTCTTGCTTCTTAGCTCATGCCTCCTACCTGTTACATTTCTTTCTGGGTAAATTCTGAACAGGTGCAACTAGATGCCTCATTAACTGTGTAGAGCTATAGAAATCACGGGTGAGATGATCCCTCACCAGAAACTAAGCCCTGCATTCTTTAAACACTGAACTGGACTTAAAGCATTGCGATTCTCTCTGTGTTGCCACGGGCAACAGACTCTAGTTTAAAGTACCTAAAGCTTGAATTGATGTTATATCTTATCTTCCCTCTGATCTGACCTTCTTTTTCTTACTCTGTCTGTTCTCTTATTTACCCAACGGTCTTAGTTCCTCATTAATATTTATGAAGTGCCTACAGGTTGTACTGTAATAATTATAGTATATTGTAATTCAGAAAATCATTAAAGGCTTTTACTGGTGGTGAAGCAGGTCTGCAGGTGTCTGTCTTTCTCTCTCCCTCTTTATCTCCCCTTCCTCTCCCAATTTCTCTGTCCTATCCAATTAAAAAAAAAAAGGAAAAAAAAGGCTTATACTGGTTAGAAAGACAATAGCAGATAATATGCATACTTTGCTATGCCCAGGATCAAGCCTGTACCATATGGTTGTAATGTCTCTCCTTCCTCTCCGTCTTATCTCTCTCTCTCTCTCTCACACACACACACACAAAAAATCAGACTAGACCCATAAGTTAATGCATACATGAGATCGCAGCACCACAAAAAAAAAAAAAGGAAAAAGCCTTTCACAGTTTATTACTTGTTTAATTCTTGATAACAGTTTCCAAGGCCAAGAAGGTAGACACTGATATTTTCATTTTGTAGGTGAGCACAGAGAGGTGAAAAAGGGGAAAAAGTTGCATAGCAGACCTCAGCCTAGCTAGTACTAGCTTATCTGATTTTAGATTCAGTGTTTGTCTTAAGCCCATATTTTTTTATGATATGAAACAAGACTAAGATGTAAATGCAAGGTGTACATTATCTGGTCTTTAGGGGTCAGTACTGTGAACTATTACATTTTATACATGGAGACACAGAAGGAGTGTTTTCTAGAGAGCTTGAAAATACCCACTTCTTTATTGTTTTAAATTTTTATTTATAAAATGGAAATATTGACAAGACCATAGCATAAGAGGGGTATAACTCCACACAATTTCCACCACCAGAAATCTGTATCCCATACCATCTCTTGATAGTTGTCCTATTTTTACCCCTCTGGGAATAAGGACCCAGAGTCATTATGGGGTGCAGAAGGTGGAAGGTCTGGCTTCTGTAATTGCTTCCTTGCTGAACATGGCTGTTGGCAGGTCCACCCATACTTCCAGCCTGTTTCTCTCTTTTCCCCAGTGAGGCGGGGGACTGGGGAGGCAGGGCACCAGGACACACTGGTGGTTTCTTCTGCCCAGGGAAGTCTGTTTGGTATCATGGCAGCATCTAGAACCTGGTGGCTGAAAAAGAGTCAAGATATAAAGCAGAACAAACTTTTGCCTAATCATGAACCTAATGGCTGGAACAGTGCAGATGAAGATTTGGTGTCTCCATTTTGGAAAAAAGCTATTAGGTCTATTTTAGGTATATTCCAAGGGGCCCATGACTTTACTAGTTTTTGCCTGTGCCTGACATCTAATATGCAGGTGGGCCCAAGTTATTGTATGAATGGTGTCATAGTTGGAAAAAGGACTAGAAAGCTGGATCAGGGAAAAGAGTAGCTCCCAAATATGGGAAAAGTGTATAAATATTGTTGACTATAAACCCCATCAATTTAATCTGGGGCCCATATGCAGCATAGGAGCCTATGTAACCTCTGTATCCCTGTAGGTCGCATTCTGTGGTCACAGTTAAGAACATACCAGGCTGCACTAATTTCAGGATCCATCTTCCGTGGGTGGTAGGTATGTTGTTACATTTTATCTAAAAGTAATCAAAAGAAGTAAGCTTTCTGAAAGGTGGTGTTTAGTGAATCAGCCTCATGTTACCTCTGAGGTATCATATAGGACAGGGCAGATTGAGCTAGACACCTCCAGCACTGAAGACAATAATAAGTAGCTTCATTTGTTAATTCACCCTAGCATGTTTCCATACATTATAGTTGATTGTACCCCATTAAAGAAATTTATAGATTATAAATTTCTATATATAAAAATATAAGATAATTGCAATTAATGGAATCTTAGGGACTGGGTGGATAAACACACATGTTACTATGCACGGGATCTGGGTTTGAATCCCTGCTCCCCATCTGAAGGGGGGGTGCTTTAGGAGCAGTGAATCAGATGCCTATCTTTCTCCCACTCTATCTCCCCCTCCTCTATCATTTTTTCTGTCCTATAAAAAATATAAATAAAAAAGAAAGAAAAGAAAAAATGGCTACCAGGAGTGTTGGATTCAGAGTACTGACATGTTGCCCCAGAGACAACACTGATGACAAAACAGTAGTAGTAGCAGTAGCAGTAGCGGTAGCAGTAGTAGTAGTAGTAATGAAATTCAATTGCATTGTTCTCAGTAAAGAAAGTATCTATAGTGGCATTTAAAAATTATTTTGTTTATCTTTTTGTGATGCCGAGGCCTCTTACATGCATGTTTCTAGTAGTCTCAGATTGACTTTTCATTCTTTTCTTAATTTCAGAAAGGTAGGGAGGAAGACAGAGATAAAAAGAGAGAGACAGAGACATACACACACACACAGACAGACACCATACCATTGAACCCTCTGTGAGATTTCTGGGGTTTTGTATTTTAAAGACATCTTTTTAGTAGGATCACATATTTTTTCCTATTAGTAAAAATACAGTAAAACAAAAGTTATTTTAAAGAACTTATTTCCTTTTAATCTTTAAATTTTCCTCACTTTATATAGTTTATAATGACCACAATAACTCAGTATAGTAGTATGTACTTACATACTAGTTCTATTATACTATTACATATGTGTGCATATATTGGGTTGTCAGAAAAGACATGATATATTTTTCTATGCAACAATTTGTCATGAATTTTCTAAAAATTCAATGTATATATATTTATATATGTTATACATAACATATATAACTTACATATGTCATATATAGCATATAGGTGAAATAAGTGATTGGGTGTGCTCAGATAGTTCACACTGCTAGGAATAGTCTCAGCCAAGTCTGCAGACCACTGAATATGTATATGTATATGTATATGTATATGTATGTGTATGTGTATGTGTATGTGTATGTGTATGTGTATGTGTATGTGTATGTATAGGTATAGGTATATGATGTATATGTATATTAATAGTTTTACTTATTATTGGATATGGGATGCATTGGATCGACCTTCCCGTGGTGCGTCTCGTGAGTACCCATTCATTGGGGAAACTGACGATCCTTCCTAGCCGGGCAAACGCTAGAAGAAGAATTATTGGATAGAAACAGCCCTGCTTCACCACTCATAAGGCTTCCCATCTGCAGGTGGAGACCCGTGGCTTGACCCTGGATTCTTGTGCACTTTAATGTGAGTGCTTAACCAGGTGTGTCACTGCCTGCCCCCCCCAACATATATGTTTAATTAGGACACAGCTTAGTTCTAGCTAATGGTAGTGCAGGGGATTGAACCTTAGACCTGGGAGTCTCTGGCATGAGAATCTAACCATTATGCTATATCCTCTTCTTGATACCGCTGAATATGATGTCCTTCAAGGTTTATTCCTTAGTTTGAAATTTTTGATTATCAGGTAAATGCTGTACTCATTTCCCACCCCCCATGCTTTTTTTGGCTAATAAAACCCCAAGTGCTAGAAAGAGACTTCTTTTCAAGGCAGGCAGCACCTCAATATCCATAATACTATCCACATTCTATCAAAAAGAGAGGACTAAAGATCCTTTTTTTTTTTTTTTTTAGTGAATCAACTTGATTTAAGATTCGGAGCTGTGTTTTGTACAACATCTAATATACTGTTGATGTTCAATAAATAACAAACTGTGATATTAATAATTAAGAATTGATGTTACTGCTCCTGTGAAATGATTTCCAGAAGAATTATTCCCCATTCACTCTTAAAGAAAAATGAGAGGTAGAGACGGCGATAGCTTTTAAGGAAATGCAGTTCCAGCTGCTTTGTGTGCATGTGAGTTTCCTCCTTTTTCGTAAATCTGATGAATAACCGAGCAAGACAGTCTCAGAGCCAACTTAAGATTCTTTCCCCTCCACCCCCTTCTTTTGTCTTTCTATCTTTAGGTGGTGATGTCTGAGATGTTGAATTATGTGATTTTAAAGTGCTTGACAAACATTAACTAACTGGGGGTCGTTCTTTGTTTGAGAAGAGTTATGTCTAATTGTGAATATGTCTCCAATTACCTACTCCACTTTTTTTTTTGGCATTGTTATCTTAAATGTGCAGTATCTGATTTTTTTGTACATTTATTTTAGTAAGCTTTTTGAAATAAGGGGCAAGCATAAAAAGAGAAACTTATAGGTAGTCACTTCAATGAGATAAACAAACTTATTTAAGATTTATATATATGCTCATGTATATTATGTATATCTACACATGAACATATGTATCCTTCATTCTGTTTGTAACCATACTCTCTTTTAAGATGTAGATTTTGACATTTGTGGTCACCCACATTGAACTGACCTCCATTCATTCTGAGTTAGGGCGATTGTTGAGATTTGCTTCTTAATAGCAGAAATCAGGAAATCTCTCCAGAAAAGTGAATTAATCCTCCTGCAAAAGCAAGTGCAATAAATCACAAGAGAAAACTGGTCATGCATGTCAACAGAGTCCAGAGAATTGACTGAGTATTATTGATTCATTACCCACCATTGCCCCCTCCTCCCACTTTACGCAGTAAGAGAGGTGACTGCGGACAGCAGCCATACCTGACACTGGCAGCGTGGGCCTGGAGACCAGATGGATTACAAGCTGTGAGGGATGCTGGGCTCATGTTTTGGCATAAGCACTGCACACTGCTAATTAGGAGCATAGCTTTGAATAGTGTTTTAAATAATTAGCCAGGCCAGGTATGTGCCTGTGCAGGGGCGGGTTACAGCTATTTTTTTTTCTGCTGCTTAGGGAAATTTTCTACAGTAATATAGGAGTAAAATGTAAATTAATTCACAACCAGGACTTAACACATTATACATTTCAAAGCAGGCTTTTAAAAATTATTTATTTAAAAAAGGAGACATTAACAAAACCGTAGGATAAGAGGGGTACAACTTCACCCAGTTCCCACCACCAGATCTCCACATCCCATCCCCTCCCCTGATAGCTTTCCTATTATTTATTTATTTATTTATTTATGAAGGAAGACATTAACAAAATCATAGGATGGGGGGTACAACTCCACACAATTCCCACCACCCAATCTCCATATCCCATCACTTCCCCAATAGCTTTCCCATTCTCTCTCCCTCTGGGAGCATGGACCCAGGATCATTGTGGGTTGCAGAAGGTGGGAGGTCTGGCTTCTGGAGGTAATTGCTTCCCTGCTGTTCATGGGCACAACGAGTGCCACCCCAGCATGCTTCACTTCAGACTGTGTCCAGAGACTTCAGGTGTGGAATGACAACCCTTCAGCCTCATCACTCGGGTGAGACCTTTCCTTTCATAGTATACTCTAATTCCATTCCAGGTGGTTCACTTCCTAACAAAATCCCAAAACCTAAATATAGACCAGGTTCCAGGAGATAGAGTATATGTTCATACATATCCATAAACTAGGGAAAATATATACCTGAAAGCAGTAGTACACTAGAGTTTGCAGTGAGTACCCCCCAACACTTCATCTCCACTATTCCAACCTTTGGGTCTATGATTATTCAACAATTTGTTTGGCTTTGTATGTTAACTCTCTTTTCAGCCACCAGGTTCCAGATGTCATCAGGATGCTGTCCAGGCTTCTCTGGACTGAAGACTCCACCAATTCGTCTTGGAGCTCTGCTTCCCCAGAGACTCATCCTACTAGGGAAAGAGAGAGGCAGACTGGGAGCTTTCCTATTCTTTATCCCTCTAGGAGTATGGACCCAAGGTCATTGTGGGATGCAGAAGGTGGGAGATATGGCTTCTGTAATTGCTTCCCTGATGAACATGGGCATTGACTGGTGGATCCATACTCCCAGCCTGCCTCTCTCTTTCCCTAGTAGTTTGGGCTCTGGAGAAGCAGAGCTGCAGGACGCACTGGTGGGGTCATCTGTCCAGGAAAGTCTGGTCGGCATCATGTTAGCCTCTGGAAACTGAAAAGAGAATTAATATACAAAGCCAAACAAATTGTTGAGCAATCATGGACCTAAAGGCTGGAATAGTGCAGATGAAGTGTGTCGGGGGGTACTCACTGCAGACTATTGTGTACTTTTGTCAAAGCAGGCTTCTAAGTGAAGCACCTACGAAAGCATTCTAAGCACATCAATGACTGGTGAATACTGATGTCAGTGTCATGCTTAACCCCCGAACTGCATGTCATCTTTTTAGGCAGTGTTCATTGAAAAGGTTGCTCTTCCCCAGGATTCTTCAGTCGTTCTTCTGTGACATTACTTGAAACTGGACATTAGGCAATTCAGTTCTTTCTTTTGTGTCCAAAGTGGTGCTGCCAAAACATCCTTTTAATGGAGTGACAAGCCACCTCTCCTCCCCAACACTCCCCAATTTGAGATGAGATTCTGGATTCTTCTCTTTACTTTTTTTTTTTTTTAATACCATCTACCCCTGCAAAATCCACAAAGGAAAGGTTGTCTGCCAGTATTAGGGACAGTATAAAGTGAGAAATTATTATATTGGTGGTGTGAGAAATGACCTGATGAGGTAATTGAATGGCTCTTAAGAGTTCCATATTTCATGCAAAAATCAAAGTAGGTGTTATTTTAGAAACAGACACAAACGGATATGATTTTCCATTCCGAGTTTTGACTTTGGAGCCAGGTAAATTAGCCCAGCCAGTGGTTATAGTATTTCCTGCCCTAGTTTCAAACAGAAACAGTTGGTGAGTCATAGTCCCGCTGGTAGTTATGGCCTCATGTCCAGCTCCTTGTCTGGAAGTCTGTCCACCACCCATGGCTCTCCTTGGGTTGACACAGAGGACTGCTTTCCAGACAAGAACTGCCATCATGCCAGCATGGCACATCAAACCCAGACTAAACTACAGGGACTATTTTTAAGTTGTTTAGGAGGTAAGAGATTTTTTAGGCATGGAATGAGGAATTGTTCTCTTTCCTCTGGGTTAAGAAACTTGCTTGTTGCAAGTGTTTTGTATACTCATGAATTGGGCTAGCACAACTAAATCACTGAAGTGCTCTCTGAGGAGTATAGTAAATTATCATGATGAATGTTTATGATATGTACTGGTCTAGACCCTTTAAATGTTATTAATTTTACTGATATAATTTGTTGAATGTCTGCTATGTAGCAGGTTCTATGAAGTGATTAGTAGTTTGCTTGAACTATACATATATTTTTATTTTACATAATTACATGTCAACAGGGGTTTAAATCCACACCATTCCCACCACCAGAGTTTTGAATCTTCACTCTCCCCACTGCAATCCATCACAGTTCCCCTAGGGTTGTAGACATGGGCTGATCATCCTCCCTACAACTGTCTACATTTATATATAATTGCCCCCCCTTTTTACCCTGATATAGAAACTCCATGAGAGAGCTAATTTTTTTTTTAGTGAGTTAGTAATTATTGACAAGATTCATGGGATAAGATGGGTACAATTCCATATAATTCCCACCACCAGAGTTCCATATCCTATCCCCTATATTGGAAACTTCCCTATTATTTACCTCTCTGGGAGTATAGACCAAAGATTTTTATGGGGTACAGAAGGTGGGAGGTCTGACTTCTGTAATTGCTTCTCCACTGGATATGGGCATTGACAGGTCTATCCACACCCCCAGTCTGTTTCTATCTCTCCCTACTGGGCTAGGGCTCTGGGGAGGTGGGGTTCCAGGACACATTGTTGAGGTTGTCTGCCCAGGGAAGTCAGGTTGGTGTCATGGTAGTATCTGAAATTTGGTGAGTGAAAATTATCAAGATATAAAGCAGAACAAATTGTCTAATAATCAGGAACCAAAAGGTAAGAGTATAGGGGTTGAGATTTGGGGTCTTCATGTTGGAAGAAACTAGGAAGTCTAATTTAGGTACATACTGATGGGCCTATGACTTTACTAATTTTTGCTGAACCCAACAGCTAACATGCAGGTGGGATAAGAGTTACCTTTAATCTCATTTTACAGATACAAACAATGAGATTCAGGTAATGCTCTATGTCACATAGTTTATACACGCTTAAGTTGGGAGGAAATTTTAGGTTGTTTTGATCCCTATGTTTCCTCTTTTTCTTCATTACCTAAGTTTAATTGCCTAAAAGACTTGAGGGAGAAACATTTTGTAAGAATTGGAGTCCTAGGCCAGTAAAATAGCTCATCTGGATTGTGTTTGTTTTGTCATATGTTCAATCCAGGTTCCATCCTGGGCCCCACTGTGTTGGAGGTTGCTTCAGTACTATGATGCTTATCTTGCCTTCTTTCTGTCTCGGCCTCTCTTTTTTATATGAAAAAATCAGGTTATATTGGTGAAGCCCTGTAATAACAAAGTAAATAGTTCAAGTCCCTCATACTCTTCACTTAAAAGTCACTCTGAGAGACGCATTCATCTTATAAACAAAGCTAGCATTATTTCACCAAATCATACTTTTGGTGTGATTTTTCAGGCTGTTGTTCTGGTTGCTCAAATTTCTTATTCCATACTCTGCAACTAGTTTTCATCAACATTCCTTCAGGAATGTGCCCAGTAGGGCAGGAGGGAGCTGGTGTTTATTCCATTATGTTAATTATACCTACATATGAATATGTTTAACTATGTCATATTCTCTAGGAGGTGCTGGGGAATTCAGTGCAGTTTGATAGTGAGAGCAGGAAGTGCTGTGGCTACAGTGTTCTTCCAGGCTGAGCAGACAATGAGGCCCAAACTTTAAGAGATACTAGTAGGTTTGCGTCACCATGAGGTGAACATTTTTAAAGTTCAGAGCTATTCTCTTTCCCAATCCATCTACTTTCCAGTTGGCTTAATGGCTTGGACAGAGATGATAGAGTAGGTGAGGTTAGAGTTCTTTGTAAATATGAAAAAACTTCATTCCTTTCAAATCACATCTAGCTATGTAAACCACCTTCAGGCCATTTGAATGGAAATCTTTATCTCTCTGTTTAATCCAACCACAACCTAATACTAATAATTAATATATATCAAGATCATTTACAAAGCACCTCAATTAGTTATTCTAGTAAACTACAGTGTAGGTAATTTTATTTTTCCCTCTAAGGGAACTGAAGCTCACATATTTAAATCAGGTGTCTAGGATTAAGGAATCAGGAGAGAGTGGGATGTGTGTGGAAAGTATGCCTCATTTTTGGGTGAAGTTAAAGGGTTTTTATTGTTTTGTTATTTGCCACATCAAGCTGCTTCCTCATGTCTGTACTAACTCCCCTTCTAGATGCCCAAAACTACTGGGTTCCCATGTCAAAGTCAGTTTCAATAAAAAAAAAAAAAGCTAACTTAAGTATTTTTTTCCTTTATTTTATTTTATTGGTGATTTAATAATGGTCAACAAGATTGTGGGATAAGTGGGGTACAATTTCATACAATTTCCACCACCAGAGTTCTGTATCCCATCCCCTCCAATGGAAGATTCCCTATTCTTTATCCCTCTGGGAGTTTGGACCAAAGATTGCTATGGAGGAGGGCAGAAGGTGGGAGGTCTGGCTTCTGTAATTGCTTCTCTGCTGGACATGGGTGTTGATAGGTCAATACATAGCCCCAGCCTGTTTCTGTCTTTCCCTAGTTGGGCAAGGCTCTGAGGAGGTGGGGTTCCAGGACACACTGTTGAGGTTGTCTGCCCAGAGAAGTCAGGTTGGCATCTGCAACTTGGTGCCTGAAAAACATTAGGGTGCAAAGCAGAACAAACTGTTTAGTAGTCAGGAACCTAAAGGTAAGCATATAGTGATGTGCAGATGTCCCCTCAGGCTAGTGCCAGTTCCCGTGAGAGTTGGGACATTCTCGGAGCACCTGTTCCGCCATGTTGTCCCCTCAGGCTAGTGCCAGTTCCTGTGAGAGTTAATAGGATATTCTTGAAGTACCCTTCCCAACCAATCCTGTCCTGGCTCGTCACTCCTGGTTTTTGCCCTATAAAGCCCTTCTTCTTTCACCCCTCTCTCTCGCCCAGTTTTCACCTCAGTGGTTAGATGCTGAAAAGGGTGCTGCGGGAGGCGGCTCTTTTGGCTAGCTCCACATGGGCTGAACCACTGCGGTCTCACCCAACTCTGAGGTGTCCTTGCGAATAAAGAATTGTGTTCCCTCTCTGCTCAGGATCTCCTCTCTCTCTCTCTCTCTCTCCTCCGTGTCGCAGCCAACACCATAGCAGAAGAGACTTGGGGTCTTTATGTTGGAAGAAACTAGGAAGTCCATTTTAAGTATATTTCAAGGGGCCCATGACTTTACTAATTTTTGCCTGGGCTGGACAGCTAATGTGCAGGTGGGCTAAAAGTACTTTTTGGGAGGATTGTGTCACAGTTGGAAATAGGACCAGAAATCTGGGTCAAGGAAGAGAGTAGCTCCCAAATATAGAAAAAGTATATAAATACCATTAACTGTAAACCCCATCAATCTGACTCAAGACACAGGTCTGTTCACAGGAGCCTGTGTACTGCATCCCTGTGTATTGCATCCCTGTCAGTCTGAGCTCACATTCCGTGGTCATAGCTACAAACATTCTAGGCTGCACTCATTTCAGGACCAGTCTTCCTTGAGTGGCAGAGTATGTTGACCCAGACTCCCTTAGGAGACTGGGGCAGTTTCTACCACTGTTGTTCTGCATTGAGGGCAAGGTCCTGTAGAGGCTCACAAGAGGGTTTATGATGTTTTTCCTCATGGAGATGACCACTGATGGTGGAGAGAGGGATCTCTTAGATGTCTAGGCCCATCATATCTGTGTGGGAATCCCAGGACTCCCTGACAAGGCCCCAAATGATGGGAGTGGCTAAGTAGTAACCAAAAGGGCCATTATTAGAGTATTCTGGTCTCTTTCCCTTATCCAGCTTTTGTAGTTCTTACTTTATCTAACAGGGTTAGATTTAAAGTGACTGAGGGAATTGAAATAGGAAGTATGTGAGGAAGTTATAAGTAGGAAATCTAGGTCTAAGTAGAAAAATGTTGATTAAGTACTTTATGGTATCATTTTTAGGTCTTTCTACTTGCTTGTTGCACTTACTGAATCAACCTAAATCTTTTTATTCCTCTTGGGTATACAAAGTATGTCTGAATCTTAAATTGTGGAAACAATTTCTCTCATTCTATTTATGCTGGGGATGACTTGTGAGGATCTGTACTCATAGAGAGCTAGCCCTCCTGTAGCATAAGGTTAGTGGATAATGTTTTACTCTGATCATATTTTTTAGTTCCTTTTTTACTGCTTGGTGTGACTTGCTTTCATCAGCTGGAGCCTGTGGCTTGCTTTATTTATTTATTTATTTATTTATTTATTTTTACATTCAAGTGATAACCCTGGCCAACAGCTGCAGGAATGCTTGTGGCTGGATGGTTTCAAGGTGTAGCTAACACACGTAGTTGTAGTGCAGGGTGAGGTGTCACTCACTCTGTGAGTTCTGACCTGAGATCACATCTTTGCTTAACCTCCTGCCCTTCCCAGTCCTGCTTCCCTCACCGCCTCCCCTGTCTTCTGGAAAGATTTCACCACAGAATTATTTTCTCATGAGTCCTCAGCTCCAATTCTGCTTCTAGGGAACCTGATCTATAAGAAAAAGCATATCAGAAATAAGTTGTCCTAGTTTAGTGTCTATTTTCATAGCTTGAATTCAATGTTTTAGGATTTATTAATTTTTCTTACCTTAAATAACTTCAAATCATGGAAACTTTTTTTTTTGTATCTGTAACATGGGGATAGGGATACTTACCTCTGGGGCCAGATGGTGCTGCATCTTATAGAGCATACACACTACCATGTGCAAGGACCTGGATTTAAGCCCTAGTGCCCACCTGTAACAGTGAAGCTTCATGAGTGGTGAAGCAGTGTTGCAGGTGTTTCTCTTTGTCTCTCCCTCTCTAAACCTTTCTTTTTCTCTATGTATGTCCATCAAAAAGGGAGAAGTAAAGAGAGAAAGGAAGAAAGAGAGAAAAAAAAAAGAAAGAGAAAAAAAGCCATAGAAAGATACCTCTCAGGGCCACAGTAGATATTTTATGAGAAAGGTAATTAAGGCACATAAGGTAAAGTTTATAGGTGCTGTTCAGTATTATTACCACATGAAAATTTCTCTAGTATTGTGGGGAACATTGCTGCCAGAATGGAAAAAAAAAGTACGGAATAGTTCTACATCAGTGCAGGCTTTTTTCTCTGTGACTTTTCTTCGACATAGAGACAAAAGCCATCGATAGTCAAGTAATCCAAGTGGCTCAAGATTTAGCAGCAAATGTAATCATATCATATTAAAGCAGTCACCTCACCCTGCTCCCTATGCCTTCCTCACCCCCTTGGTGACTCAAGGAAGCCAAATGTTTTCTAGAGCCCCTCTATGGAGTGACCACATTACACCCACAATTATTCTTCATCTCTGTTTGCTGAGCCTGGAGTACAGCTTTATGCGCCTTCATTTCTGCAGAGCTGCTGATTCCAGCCTGCCGCTCTGCTTCTGTTGACAGTACCTGTTAGTGAAGATGGAGAGTCCTCTACCTACAGTCATTTTAAAAATAGGGCAAAAATTGCTGTACCTCAAGGTCCAAGATACTTTTTGTTGTTTTTGTGAGGATAGAAATATCTTTTATTTTTATTTTTTCTTTGCACACAACTGGGATAGGTAGTGCAAGGTTACTTGTAGCTGGTGGTGGTTGCTGATAGAGTTTTTTCAGCTTCAGATGGTACTGTCTGGGCTTCATTATGATAAGACCCTGAAATATGTGCACAGAAGATAAAAATGAAAATCCACTGCTCTCTCAGCATGATGAATCAGGAATCTTTCTGCTGTGCCTAGATAGCACAGAACCTCATGATCTCCACATCTAATTGGTCACCAAAGAGAGCCCTCCTCTTTTTTTTATCTTTTTATTTTTTATTTATTTATTTATTTATTTTCCTTTTTGTTGCCCTTGTTGTTTAACATTGTTGTGGTTATTAATGTCGTTGTTGTTGGATAGGACAGAGAGAAATGGAGACAGGAGGGGAAGACAGAGAGGAGGAGAGAAAGACAGACACCTGCAGACCTGCTTCACCGCTTGTGAAGCGACTCTCCTGCAGGTGGGGAGCCGGGGGCTCGAACTGGGATCCTTACGCAGGTCCTGGCAATTTGCACCACGTGCGCTTAACCTGCTGCGCCACTGCCCGACTCCTGAGAGCCCTCCTCTTTTACTCCCCTCCCCTCCCCTCCCCTCCCCTCCCCTCCCCTCCCCTCCCCTCCCCTCCCCTCCCCTCCCCTCCCCTCCCCTCCCCTCCCCTCCCCTCCCCTCCCCTCTCCTCTCCTCTCCTCTCCTCTCCTCTCCTCTCCTCTCCTCTCCTCTTCTCTTCTCTTCTCTTCTCTTCTCTTCTCTTCTCTTCTCTTCTCTTCTCTTCTCTCCTTTCTCCTCTCTTCTCTTCTCCTCTCTTCTCCTTCCCTCTATTCCCCTCTCCTTTCTTCCTTCCAAATGTATTTTATTTATTTACTTATTTATTTTGGTTAGAGACAGAGAAATTGGGAGGGGAAGGGGAGATATAGAAATACTTGCATCACTGCTCTACTGTTTACAAAGCTTCTCCCGTGTAGATGGGGGTTAGGGGTTTGAATCCAGGCCCTTGCACATGGTAAAATGTTCACTCAACCAGGTGCACCACTGCCTAGCTCTTAGCCATCCTTTTGAGAGAGAGAGAGAGAGAGAGAGAGAGAGAGAGAGAGAGAGAGGGGTGGGGGTACCAGGAAAAATGAAAAGGACCCATAGTGAGTTCACAAAGCCACAAGAGTTTGAGAAATTTCAGTCTATTAGCACATAGAATTTAGGACAAATACATTCTGTCAATCTTCTTGAGTGGCAATGAGTTTTGGAACCTGCCACCACCTAAAACCATAATCACTTACCCTCCAAATTCAAGTTCTGTTGCTGAGTCTTAACAGCAGAGATAAAGCAATTACTGTTTAAAACCACAAGTGAATGTGGCAGTTTTTGCCTGTAAGGAAGTAGCATAATTTCTCTCTGGAGTAAATAGCCTTTTATTTAGCAAAGATGAAGCCCCCAGGGCATGATTTGGAAGGAGGCATCGAAGCAAAGCGATAGCTAAGCCAATCAGCATAAAAAATAAGCAAAGATTTTCTGGGGAACAGAGCAAAGAACAGATCAGAGAGCAGGGGAAACAAGGGATTATACTCCTGAGAGGAAAGAGGTCGTTCTGAGGGGGCTGTACATCTCTGGTGACCAGAAACTGTTCAAATATCAAGATGCGTTCTGTTTTAGGCTGTTTACTCTGTGTTGAGATCTAATGGCCTGAAGTGAGGCTGGTCTGAGTGGAATTTAGTGGGAAATAGTCTATGTTCCAAATCCCAGTACACAGAATACAGAGGTAATAGAGCTACACTAGGATAGGGGCGACAGAAGAACTTTAACTAGCAAAGGAGAAATGAAAGCCTTTGGGGATTCATAGAAATATTTAGGAGGAACCTGAGCTTAACTATAGGATGGAGGAGACTGTCAGTCAATTGTATATTATTCCTAGAGAATAGGTAAAGTGACCTCACTTGATATCTGATTGACAATTGAACTAAACCCGTGCAATTTGACTTTTTATTTTTGATAGAGAAAGAGAAATAGAAATAGAAAGTGAAAGAGGCCATAGCACCAACACTTCCTTCAGTGTAATGGATACCAGCCTGGGTAATCTGACTCTCATCAATGTCAGCCCATCAAACATGACTATGTATGTCTGAATGAAGTCAATAGATGCAAATGGCTAAGTGGAGAGAAAAAAGGAAACTGATATGGTGAATAAGCAAGATCCATAATCACAAAACAGCTTTATTTTGTCTCCCTGGGCCATTGGTTGGCTACTTTAGGTTACCTAGATAAAATATTTATTCAGAAAGTCCAGTCTAGAGAATATTAACTTTCCAACTGAATTTAAAATCAGATCTCCCCTCTCCCCCATTTCAGCCATGCGGTAAGAAGAATATGTGTTGTGGAAGGGGCAGGTGAGGAGAGTGGAGGTAGAATCCTCTCCTCTTGTCCCTTGAATCTATTTCCAGCCTTCCATAATTGAAATATAGTAAGGGAAGAAAGTTTAAGCTGTAGTGTAAGATTTGCTGTGATTAAACATACTACCTGGTTTTGCAGCTGGCGGGACTGGACGCTGTTTGCTACACATTGTTTCTTTGGGGAGCATCCTACCATGGGGGCCCTTTCATTTATGGTTCCTTTAATGCAGGTGTAAGCATCTCTGTTATGGTCAATTGGTTACTTCTTTACTCATTAGATATCTGACAAGATCATTAGCTTCTTTTTACTAGTGCTCATTTACCCTTCCAAAAGGTGTCACTGGACAGGATGTAAAGTGACCCTATTTTTATTTTTTTGTTAGTTGGTTTACTTCTGCCCATAGGTAATACTCCCCCATCCACATTTCTTCTTGACAAACTCTGAGGCTAAAGCTTGCCTCCTGCAATCACTTATTCTTTATTAATCTTAGGTGAAAAAAGTAAATAAATTTGAATTTAATCCTTTTTGTGTATATGTTTGTAAGTCAGTCACCAACCCATGCATTCTCTGAAATGCAGTTGAACTGATAGCTGGACTTGAGAGGAGCAGCAGTTTCTCCCGACTCTTCCAGAATGGAGAAATGCAAAGGATGCATAGTATATTTCCTTTCAGGGAAAGCCTCTTTCACATAATGCTCTGAGTCCAGGTGACTTTATATCTTTAGATAAAGAAAAAAAAAATATATATATAAATTTTGAAATATGAAGTTTCTACATGATGTTCACCATGAAATAATCAGGATGTAATAGAATCAAACAGGCATCTATTTGAGACTAGGAGTCATGATTTGGATTCATGAACAATGGGTATGGACACTGGGGAGACTTAAACTGTCAGTTGACCACTCACTCCAAAGCAAACCTTATCAAAGCAAGGGCTGCAAAAACTGAATAAGGGCAAGAGACTGGCATACTTTTATTATGACTCTTTAGTCACTATCAGGCCACCTCATCAGCTGGGATTCCCAAACAGACATAATGGGCCTAAACCTCAAATAAATCCCTCTCTCTGTTGTTTTTGGTCATCTCTATCAGGAACAACACAATAGACCCCTTTGTGGGCCCACATAGGACCTTGCCCTCAACTTGGATCAACAATGGTATAGAATACTCCATCTTTCGAAGGAAGGATGGACAACATACTCTATGCTACAACTGAGGAAGATGGGTCCTGATACTGGGGCAGCTTGGAATGTTCCTACTCATGACCACAGAGTGTGAGGTTGGATCTACAGGATGCAGAGGTTACATAGGCTCCTAAGCTGAACATGGGCCCCAGATTAGATCAAATTGATGGGATTTACGGTCAACAATATTTATACCCCTTTCCCATATTAGGGAGCTTCTCTCTTCCCTGATCCAGCTTTCTGGTCCTTTTTCCAGCCATGACATCATCTCCCCAGAAATAACTAGGATCCACCTGCATATCAGATTTCAGGTTCAGGGGGAAAAAAGAAAAGAAAACACACTAGTATAGCCACAGGCCCTTTGGAATATAACTAAAATATGCCTACTAGCTATTGACAAAATGGAGGGCCTCCCAACTCTCCATCTGCACTACTCCAGCCTTTAGGTTCATGATTGGTCAATAATTTATTTGGCTTTGTATGTTAACCCTCTTGTCAACTAGCAGGTTCCAGGTGCTAGCATGATGCCAATCAGACTCCCCTGGACATACAACCCCACCACTGTGTCCTGGAGCTCAGCTTTCCCAGAGCCCTCCACCACTAGAGAAAGAGAGAGAGAGGCTGAGAGTATGGATGGACTTGTAAACGCCCATGTTCAGTGGGGAAGCAATTACAGAAGCCAGACCTTCCACCTTCCACCAGGTCATTCCACAATGACCCTGGGTCTGTACTCCCAGAGGGCTAAAGAATAGGAAAGCTACTAAGGGATGGGATGGGATATGGTGTGCTGGTGGTGGGAATTGTGTGGAGTTGTACCCCTCTTATCCTATGATTTAGTCATTGTTTCCTTTTTATAAATAAAAAACCAAAACAACAACAACAACAACAAAACAAATATAATTACATGCTAAAAATAATGTCAGGTGAGAAGTAGTCTTGATTTTATACCATTTAGTGTGAAAGTTTTTGTATGTTTTTTAAATTAATTTATTTATTCCCTTCTGTTGCCCTTGTTGTTTTATTGTTGTAGTTATTATTATTGTTGTTATTGATGTCATTGTTGTTGGATAGGACAGAGAGAAATAGAGGAGGGGAAGACAGAGGGGGGAGAGAAAAATAGACACCTGCAGACCTGCTTCACCCCCTGTGAAGCGACTCCCCTGCAGGTAGGGAGTCCGGGGCTTGAACCGGGATTCTTATGCTGGTTCTTGCACTTTGTGCCACGTATGCTTAACCTGCTGTGATACCACCCAACACTCTCCCTTTGTATTAGTTCTTAAGTTCATTTGTCTGACTATGCTTGGTGGACAGAAGTCTCTAGACAAGGTTACTGTGTGCGGTTCTGTCATAACAATCAGGTGTTGAACAAAGGTTTTATTTTTTATTCACCAAATTGCTGAGTCAGGTTGTTTAATTTTTACCTAGAAGTCTCAACATGGCATTTAGAGTCAAGATGAACTCTGCTTGACCTAAAACATCTGCATAGTGGAAACATAGAGTGATTTGGATTGTAACATCTGCCTACTTTGTGCTTTAGCTGAAGTGTTTCCTCTAAAGTTCTTTTTTAATCTGAATTTTACTAGGGTCACCCACCCACTGGACATGGTGGGTTTTGTTTGAAATCCTACAATGTAGTGGTTCAAATTCCATCTCCCCCCTCAGGAAACTCTTCAATCCCAGTGGCTATACATGAATACAGATGGCTAAGGGTAAGGAAAATACTCCTCAGTCCATTTTCTGGAAGCATGTGGGATTCTATAAGTACCTCACTAAACCCTGTTACAATTAGGATATGCATTTTGGGTTCCTTTCCACTCTTGGTAGGACTAACCATGCTAAAGGGAAAATATGTTAGGGTGATTTTCTATGACATTTTTAAAAAATTTGTTTCAAGGAATGATACCATGAGCCTCACATACTATATACTTTATCAGAGTTAGGATAAATGCTCTAAATTCGTGTAAGCACAAACCAGTTTAAAAAGTGATCTTTGGGAGCTGGGCAGTGGTGTAGCATGTTAAGCACACATGGCTCGAAGCGCAAGGACCGGAGTAAGGGTCCCAGTTTAAGCCCCCAGCTCCCCACCTGCAGGGGAATAGCTTCACAAGTGGTGAAGCAGGTCTGCAGGTGTCTATCTTTCTCTCCCCTCTCTGTCTTCCCCTCCTCTCTCAATTTCTCTCTGCCCTATCCAACAACAGCGACAGCAACTACAACAACAATAACAATGACAATGATAAACAAGGGTAACAAAAGGGGAAAAAATAAAAATAAAACAAATAAAAGTGATCTTCACTACTCTCTTTCTTCTTATCATCCTAACCAGTAAATATACTTTGATCCTTATTTAAGACTAATCTTTTCTTAGACAATGTCGTGGCCTCCATTTTGAAGTTCAGAAATTTCATGATATGCTTGACTTAGAAGTTATGTTCTGAAGCATATGTAAGTTACATTTACATTGAGCAAGATGATATACATGGAGATCTGATTGCTGGTATTGATTGTTGGCAGCCAAAGCAGTGTACAACAGTAAACTTACAAATAGGGCCTACAGTTTTGACAATCTGTCATAGAAAATATAGCTCACCTTCTAAGTTGTCCTACTAGGTTGAGATTAATGATGAAAGTGCCCCCCCATGTATGTGTGTGTGTACATACCATTCATTTACCTAACCAGTTCCAGTGAGATAATACAGAGAAGGTAAAGTAAGTGGCAACAAAGGAAAATAAATATACCACAGGCACAGATGACCTTCTGTTCAATTCAGCAGTGTTAATTACTAATGAGATAATATACATGTACAGGTCGGGTTATGCACTTTAGTAAAGAAAACAAACAGATAATAAAGCACCAAACAAAAACCACACTGCAATTTACTTCAACCCTCATGTCAATGTTGGTAGCTTTATTTCCATTTCTTACTAGCCATGTGACCACAGGTAGTTAGTTGATAGCTTCTCTGAGCATCACCATCATGTTTCTATATCTATTAAATAGAAATAAACCATTTCTTGTGTTGAGTGCTATGTAAAGGATACACTGTCTATGAAGTTCTCTGTAAACTGTTCAGCAAGACCCAAGTGTAAGGAATTATGGGCATGTATTAGTTGATATGTGGAGTATCTGGAGAAATGGAGTTCTGACATTGGTACTTTGGAGTTCTGAGTCAGATTTTCATTTTCAGTTTAAGCATGTGACCTCTACCTACGTTGACACAACACAAAGCCAAGGACAGATTTGACAATTTGTCTAATTTGATTGATATGAACTATGAAACTGGGCCATCTAGTTTGCAAAGAATCTAGGCTCTAATGATCTGATATTGACTGTCTGCATCCATCAAACTAAGTGGATAATTAGTAAAACACCATTTGACCTTGTGATGTATAGACAGTAATTGTGACAGTTCTCAATTGAAAATCTTATCCAAAGTCATGACTTGGGTTGTTATATCTAGGCAGATAAATCGCCTGTTTGTTTGTTCCTCCAGCTCTGCATTTCTTCTACGAGATGTTTTTATAGTTCCAATAGTCACTAGGCATCTTCTATAGTTTCTCCCTAACACACTTGCTCCTCAGAATCGTCCCTCCTTCCGTAATCCTCACTTCATCTTCAAAAGAGCAGGAGGTTCAGTTTCAAACTCTCCGAGTTAACTCCAACTGCTCCCTCCTCCACACCTTCTACAATCCATTGGATGACAGTATCTTGGCATCTTTCTCCTTCTCTCTAATTCTATATGCTTGCTTTTCTATGACTTCATCAAGGCCCAGACTATGTTTATAGAAACCCTGCAATTGGCCTACTTATTTTTCTCGTGTGAACTCATTCTAGTCTATCCTATACATTAACATTTTCATCTTGCTTTTCTTCTGCTTCAAAATGACTTGGGATAGTCCTACTTTCTGAGGAATGAAGCATGTAGCACTCTTAAAAATTTTATTAGTGATTTAATAATGATTAATGAGATGTAAGATAACAGGGGTACAACTCCACATAGTTCCAACCATCAGAGTTCTGTGCCTCATTCCTTCTATTGGAAGCATCCCTATTCTTTATCCCTCTCTGGGAGTATGGACCAAAATTCTTTATGGGGTGCAGAAGGTGGAAGGTCTGGCTTCTTTAACTGCTTCTT
Organism: Erinaceus europaeus; assembly: GCF_950295315.1. NCBI lineage: Eukaryota > Metazoa > Chordata > Mammalia > Eulipotyphla > Erinaceidae > Erinaceus > Erinaceus europaeus. Next base: position 30,374,601 of record NC_080163.1, read on the forward strand.
CACTGAATATAGACATCAGCTGGTTGATTCATACCCCCATCCTATATCTACCTTTCCCTAGTAGGGTAGGGATCTGGAGAAGTGTGGTTCGGGGACACCAGGGAGGTCATGATGGCATCATGGCAACATTTGGAACTTGGTGGTGGAAAGGTGGTATGATATAAAGCAAAATGTTCAATAAACAGGCACCCAGAGGTGAATAGGGCAAATGAAACTTGTGGTGTTCATGTGGGAGGAAGCTGGGAAGCATGTATTATTCTAAGTGGCAGTCCCAGCATGGTAAAACCTGCTGCTCTAATATCTAACTTTGTCATCTTACCCTCCCTATTATGCACAGTGTTTAAATATCAACTTCAGGTTCTCTACACTGACTCATTACTTCTCAAATGCTACTCCATGACCACATCAATACTTTTGTTGAAATCTCCTCACCTCATCCAGTTCTTTAACCCTACTCCAAACACTACCTATTCTGTAAGAGCCTTTTAAATAATCCCCTCCTCACTTCTCTCACTTAGGGTCCTGTTTGGAAAGACTTTCCGTTTATCTGTACTCTATGGAAAGTTATTAATCTCTGCCCTTCTTTCTCCTTTCTAGACTATAAATTCCTCCAGCATGGGATTTGTGCCAGAGTCACCTCTGTGTTCAATAGCATCTATATATCTGGCATACAATAACTGCTCATTCCTTAAATAACTATTGAATAGATGAATATCTGTAAAGGAAGTAACAATTTCCAATATATATTTTTTACTTTTTTGTATGGTAAGAAACTTCTTCCTTGAATAATTTAAACTCATGAACTGGAATATTTTCCTTTGAGAATACACAGTATGCTCTTGTGACTTCATTCAATGATGTGGACCCTTTATCAGTGGAGTATGGCACTAATTATAGGGAAGAGAAAAAGGAAGTTCTGGAAAGTAGTTCACTGAAGAGGAAAATGAACTATAACTATAAATGGAATAAATAATATGTTATTTGAGAAGGACATCTTGAAAGGCAGTATTCCTCTAAGGCAGTGCTGATTTTAAGAGGAATAACAATACTTTTAAAAGTAACATATTGGAATATTTCTGGAGAAACTGAACTTGTAAGAACTTTAGAATAACCAAGTCACTGTGAAATTGGACCAGACTTTTCCTAGAATTCTATAGTCCATTGAATTTGACAAGAGATGTAAAAAATGGCACTTGGACAGGAGAAAAGGACTAATGGAGAAAAATTACAGGAGTGGTAATGGTTTCCCTGGAGGATAGAAGAAGGTGTTTAAAAAGACTATTATGCCACAGATGGTAGATAAAACTGTTGCTAATACTTATCACATTGGGGATAACTTTGAAAGAGAATAGGGACAAGTCCAAGTAATGCATTCTGATAAGAAGGCTAGAGTTAAGAATGGGCTAAGATTCAAGGATGGCAGCAGGAATTTTTTTTTTTGAAACTTTTCACAGTGATAAAGTGAACACTTAGTAGCTATATTTAGACTCATAAAAATGAGCCAAAGTAACTAAAAGATTTGTAGCAAGATCTTGGTGAATAGTTAGTGCTTTCCTTTTTTTTTTTTTTTTTGTTTATTTCTTTATTCTATTTGATAGGACAGAGAGAAATTGAGAGGGAAGAGGGAAATGGACTTGAAGAGAGACAGAGAGACATCTGCAGACTTGCTTTACCACCACTAGTGACGTTTACCCCCCCCACAGGTGGGGGTCCAGGGGCTCGAAAATGGGTCCTCTTGCATTGGAACATGTGGGCTCAACCAGGTGAGCCACTACCTGGCCTCCCAGTTAGTGCTTTCGGATGGTACAAGGTGACAGGTGACTGAAGAAGCTCGTTTTAAAGAACAATGCTAATGTACTACTTTAACTATAGTAGATGGTAAGTTAGAAATTAATATTAAGTGGGGCCCGATGGTAGCACATCCAGTTATGTGCATATATTATCTTTTTTTTAAGTATTTATTTGTTTATTTATTTATTGGATAGAGACAGCCAGAAATTGAGAGGGTAGGGAGTGATAGAGACACCTGCAGCACTGCTTCACCACTTGAAAAGCTTTCCCCCTACAGGTGGGAACTGGGGGCTCGAACTTGGGTCCCTGAGCACTGTAACATGTGCCCTCAACCAGGTGTGCCACCACCCAGCCCCAATGTGCATATATTATCAAGCACAAGAATCCAGGTTCGAGATCCTGAGCCCCACCTACAGGGCCGATGCTTTCACGCTATGAAGCAAGTCTGCAGTTATGTATCTTTCTCTCCCCCTCTCCATCTCCTCTTCCTCTCTCAATTTCTCTGTCCTATCTAATAAAAATTAGAAAAAGAAAAAAAAGAAACTTATACTAACCGTTAAATGTCCACAAAGATTTAGATGTAATTCTGCTTAAAAGAAAGAGAACAAACTCTATGAACACATAGTGTTTCCAAAAAAATCTATGCTTTTAAATAACTGCTATTTTCAACACATATGTGCATATATATATATATATATATATATATATCATATATAGTACACATGTTAAGTATAAGGTCAGTTATATGAATAAGCTCACAACTCCAAAAATAAAGAAAGGAAGGAAGAAAGAAAGAGAGAGATAAAGGAAGAGAGAAAGAAAAGAACATTGCTGAACTTTTCATAAAGAAAATATGGAAATTAAAAATTATATGGCTTATTGAGGTCTATTGTCTGGGGAATTGATTTTGGCCATAACTAAACTTACTATCTTGTAGAGATACTTCATAAATGAAGACTGGGTTTAATATCAGGATCTCCTCATTTTGTCTGTGTGTGCCATACTTTTTTTTTTTTTGAATAGAGAAATGATCTGCTCTTGCTATTGGTGGTGTTGTGGATGGAACCTAGGACTACTCTCATGCAAGTCCTAAACACTAGTGAGGCACTGTCTCCCCAGCACTTCCTTAGTGATTAAACATGTAAGCTCAAATTAGAAAGGAAATCAAAAGATGAAAGGAAAGATAATTTAAAGGCCAACATCTCTTCCCCAATCTTACTTCTAGTTGCTTTTCAATCTACTGAATTCACTTTTGTCAAGGTGACCATGACCTCTAGGATGCTGGATCCATTGATCAATTTTTCACTACAAATCTACTTGGATTTTCAGTAGTATTTGATGCAGGTGACATTACCTTCTCATTGAACTGTTTTCCTCATTTTGTCTTTCAGAACACTTGGTTTTCTCAGATCTCACTGGCTCATTTTCCTTGGTCTCCTGTGTAGGATCACTCTTCTCTCCACTTCTAGGAAACATTAGAGGGGCTCAGAGATCAGACCTTAGACCTTTTCTCTATCTGTAATCATTACCATTTATTTCCATGACTCAGAAACATGGAGTTTATGTATTTCTTGAAAATCTGAAATATATACTTACACTACTAACCTTTTCTCCAGTGCCTAGTTTTTATAAACAACTGGCATTTTCACTTGGTTTTTAGCAGATTCATCACATAAGTACAACACTTAACCCTTTTCCCTAAATCAGTCCTCAAATAGACATCCTTCCTCAGGTCAGTAACGGAAACTTCAGTGATATAAATGGACAGGCAAAAGATATAAGTGATATATTCTACTCCCTTTTCCCATCCCCATCTCATCTAGTTCCTCCACAAATATTGTTCGCATTGCCTTCAAAATAAATGTAGAATTGAGCATGTTTTCTTGTCTCCATCTTCACTCTATATCTGCCATTGTTCCTCTACATCTTTTTGTTACATAAAAATTGTGGTTATTCAGTGTAAAAGCCATATTGTGTTCACTTAGGCCTAATAGCCTAGATCTCTATTACTCTTCTGTTTAATCTCCCTCTACCTTTCTTTGCCTTTCTACTCTCAAAATACCCTAGGCATGCTTCCTTCTTTTAATGTATTATTATTTTTTCCCTTTTACGTGGATCAGTGCTTTATCCTGAGATATCTATACAATTCATTCTATCAGTAAAATCTTTGTTTCACTGTCACCTTCTTGGAAAGGCCTGCTAAAACTAAATAACTAAATGTCCTTTCTCCTCATCCTGGCACTCTCTAACTCCTTTCTTTGCAATATGTATTACTATCTGGCAGTTCATTTGTTTTCTTGTTTAACTCCTATATCAGAACAGAAGCCCCTTAAAGGACTTTTGTCAATTTTGTTCACTTGGTCTGTGTCCTCAGTGCCTAACGTAGTACTTGACAGGCACAAAATAATCAATATTAAAAACACATTTAGCTATTTTAATAGGGCAGAGTGAAATTGAGAGGGGAATGTGAGATAGAGAGGAAGAGAGATACCTGCAGTCCAGTTCCTTGCACCCCTGCAGGTGGGGACTAGGAATTTAAACTTGGACCATTCTGCATGATAATTTATTTATTGATTTATTTATAAAATGGAAACACTGACAAGACCATAGGATAAAAGGGGTACAATTCCCGCCACTGGAGCTCTGTATCCCATCCCCTCCCCTGATAACTTTCCTATTCTTTAACCCCCTAGGAGTATGGACCCAGGGCCATTATGGGGTGCAGAAGGTGGAAGGTCTGGCTTCTGTAATTCCTTCTCTCTGAACATGGGCGTTGACAGTTCTGTCCATACACCCAGCCTGCCTCTCTTTTTCCCTAGTGGGGTAGAGGTCTGGGGATGTGGGGCTCCAGGACACATTGGTGGGTCGTCTGTCAAGGGATGTCCAGTTGGCATCATGGGAGTATCTGAAACCTGGTGGTCCAGGGAAGACCAAGGCCCTCACATGGTAATTTTTATGCTCAGCTGGGTGCATCACTGCATGACCACTTCAATTAATATATTTTTAAAGATTTTATTTATTTTATTACTGAGAAAGATAGGAGGAGAGAAAGAAAGAGCCATACATCACTCTGGTACATGTGCTGCCGGGGATTGAACTCAGGACCTTATGCTTGAGAGTCTAGTTCCTTAACCACTGTGCCACCTCCCAGACCACGAATTAATACCTTTTTAATGAGTGAATGGAGCACTATTTACAAGGATAGAAGGTCAATTTCCCTAAAACATTCTACTTTGACCTATAGAGCACTTTGGTTCAACTTTGCATACATTTTAGCTATACTTCTTTTTTGTCTTTTATTCAGGAAGTATACAATGGCTCTAAGTTTTTAAATTTAGATCACTGTGGATTTTAGTGACAGAGATGCTCAATAATGATTAAGTCTGATAATACTGATGATATAACTAATGAAGAGAAGTATATAATGATGTTTGTTCAACATGTGCTAGCAACTGTTTGCTATAGGTGTTGAAAGTGAAGTACAATTTCTGACAGTATGTTATTCAATAAAAAGACTATATAGAAGAGTATTCAGGGAGTCGGGCGGTGGCGCAGTGGGTTAAGCGCACGTGGCGCAAAGCGCAGGGACCGGCGTAAGGATCCCGGTTCGAGCCCCCGGCTCCCCACCTGCAGGGGAGTCGCTTCACGGGCGGTGAAGCAGGTCTGCAGGTGTCTGTCTTTCTCTCCCCTCTCTCTCTGTCTTCCCCTCCTCTCTCTATTTCTCTCTGTCCTATCCAACAACAAAGTAACGTCAACAATGGCAATAATAACCGCAACGAGGCTGCAACAACTAGGGCAACAAAAAGGGGAAAAAATGGCCTCCAGGAGCGGTGGATTCATGGTGCAGGCACCGAGCCCAGCAATAACCCTGGAGGAAAAAAAAAAAAAAAAAGAAGAGTATTCATTTACATGCTCCTTGTATATTCCCAAGATCCTTTGCACAAATATCTATAACAGCTTTTAGTTATGGGTTTGCACATTTGTTTTAGCATTTAGTAAGTTCTTTTTTGTTTGTTTGTTTTTATTGAACTGTCCCTCACATTTAGTAAGTGCTTACCACTGTTAAGTTCTCACATAAGTACAGGATTCTATAATTTTTGTATATTTTAGTGATAAATTTTAGTGTCTGTGACATGGACTATAGTAATGGAAGGGAATATTACTATTTTGAATTATTATGGGTACAAAATATTGTTTGTTGAATAAAAGTTGTAGATACTAAATTCTCAAGAAATATAGACAAATAAGAGATCAAAATGTACTAAGTAAAAGTAAGCAAAAGTGAGGAAAATGATCTAGCTTATTAACTGGGATAAAAGTTTTCTAGTCCAGATATTTTTATGTAAAAACAGTAACACCCAAATGCTTTGACTTTCTATACATGGATTATACAATGTAGATAATCACCTTATGTCATGTTATTTTCATGTAACATCCTCACATTGCACTTTTAATTATCCTCTCTGAGAATCATATTATAACCAATTTAAGATTCTCCCAGGTGCAGAAAAGTAAATTGTTAAATGAGAAAGAAAAATATTAGTGAGAAAGTTAAAAGGCAGGATAAAGCTTAATGTGTTACATTTTTCATGAATTGTTATTTTCTGTTCCTGTAGCAATATATAACAAATGAATAAATGCGATCTAACACAAGTTAAAACAATATCTGAAAAATGTGTGCGTCTGAAAATTTTCTCCTATACCTGCTTCAAGTGGTTCTTGCACATTTACTACTGGTCTCAATTTTTTTCATTAGAAAAAGACAACTGGCCACCACTACAGTTTTTCATGTTTTTTTTTTTTTTGTGTGTGTGTGTGTCTAGGGTCTCATGTATGCATTATTTCACTTCTCTTAAGCTGAGTTCTTTTCTCATTATTTTTATTTTAAGAAGAAAGAGGAGAGGAGTGGAGAGGAGAGGAAGAGGGAGAGGGAGGAGCAGGAGGAGGAGGAGTAGAAGGAAGAGGAGGCTTCAGCACCACGGCTTCCATATGGTTCTGGGACTCAAATCTGGATCCCATGCATGGTAAAGCACATATCCTACAGGGTGATCTATCTTCTGGATATTCATATTAATTCTTAGTAGTAACTATTACCTGCCAAGACATATTGCTGTCCTCGGAAATAATTTTTATTACTATTACATTTGCATATTTTATTTATCTTTTATGCATTAAATAAGAGTATGAATCATACTAAGGTGGTGATTAGTTGTGATTTCCATTAATATGAATATCATATCTGATATTCTGCTTACGTATTTGTTGTATTTTAGTGTTGTTGTGTTTGTGTGTGTGTGGTGTCATAGCAGAGGACTGCTCAATTATCCCTGTAAAAGAACTGTTTGTCCTAGGCTCGTCACAGTCAATACCGATTTTTTTTTCTTTTGCCACCAGGGTTGTAGCTGGGGTTCACTGCTTATGTGATAATTTTTTTTACTCCCAGCAGCCATTTTTTAAATTAATTTTATAAAATGGAAACACTGACAAGACCATAGGATAAGAGGGGTACAAGTCCCACCACCAGAACTCTGTATCCCATCCCCTCCCCTGATAACTTTCCTATTCTTTAGCCCCCTGTGAGTATGGACCCAGGGTCATTATGGTTTGCAGAAGGTGGAAAGTCTGGCTTCTGTAATTGCTTCCCCACTGAACATGGGCATTAGAAGGTCGATCCATACTCCCAGCCAGTCTCTCTTTCCCTAGTGAGGCAGGGCTCTGAGGAAGTGGAGCTACAGGACACATTAGTGGGGTCATCTATCCAGGGAAGTCTGATTGGCATCATGGTAGCATCTCGAACTGGTGGCTGAAAAAAGAGTTAACGTATAATGCCATACAAATTATTGAATAATCATGAGCCTAAAAGCTGGGATATTGCAGATGAAGATTTGGGGTCTCCGTTTTAGAAATAGCCAGTAGGTCTATTTTAGGTATATTCCAAGAAGCCCATGACTTTACTAGTTTTTGCCTGTGCCTGACATCTAATATGCAGTGAACCCAAGTTATTGTCTGGGGAGATGGTGTCATAGTTGGAAAAAAAAAAAAAAACTAGAAAGCTGGATCAGGGAAGAGAGTAGCTCTCAAATATGGGAAAAGTGTATAAATATTGTTGACTGTAAACCCCATCAATTTGATCTGGGGCCCATATTCAGCATAGGAGCCTTCTACATCCCCATATGTTTGAACGTGTATTCTGTAGTCATCCGTAGGTACATTCCAGGGTGCACCAATTTCAGTACGCATCTTCTTCAGGTGGTAGTTAGAGTACTGTCCATCCTCCCTTTGGAGGATGGAACATTCTCTACCGTTGTTGATTCACATTGAGGACAACGTCCTATGTGGGCCCCCAAAGGGGTCCATTATGTTCCTGATGGAGATGACCAGTGGTAATGGGGAGAGGGATCTATTTGAGGTCTAGGCCCATCATGTTTGTGTGGCAATCCCAGGACTCCCCGACTAGGGTCCCAGATGATGGAGTGGCCTGATAGTGACTAAAGAGTCATCATTGAAGTATGTCAGTCTCGTCCTTACTTTGATAAGTTTAGCTTTGGAGTAAGTGAGGGAAGTGTAGTAGGAAGTAGGTGAGGAGGGTATCTAGGTCTAAGTAGAAACTATTTCATTAGGTACTTTAAGGTGTCTTTTTACTTGCTTGCTTCCCTTATTGACTCACTGAAAACTATTGTGCAATTTTGCTTTAATGTATATATTTTGCCCTAATTTATGGATGCATGTGTACATATGCCCTATCTCATGGGACCTGGTCTGTATCTAGGTTTTGAGGTTTGTTAGGAAGTGGACTACCTGAAATGGAATTAAGGAGTCCTATGAGAAAGGAAAGGTCTCACCCGAGTAATGAGGCTAAAGGGTTGCCATTCCATGCCTGATGTCTCTGGACACGTTCTGAAGTGAAGCATGCCCAAGTGGTACTCATTGCATCAAATAGGTTAGGATCAGCAGATGCAGTATCAGTTGGTATGAACCAAGAGAAGCATGCTGGAAAGTGAGCCCCACCCTAGAGGTTCCAGGACTGGGGGAAATTTGGACTTTATAGAGGAAGTGGGAAGTTCCTGCTGTCTTAGGATTTAAGAAGGCAATAGATAGTTATTGCTGTAATCAAATTATTTGGCAATTGGGTTGACTTTGAAAATCCCATTGTTAGGACTTGCTGTATCATACACAACCTCACCATAATTTGTTCTTTGGTGTTATTTATATGTATCTATATTTTATAAAATAATGCCATTGGTTGCTTCTGATCTCCTGGTCTAAGCTTTTAGGAGAGTCAACATTTCAAAGACTCAGCCTATGATCTGTGTATTGAAAAGTTTGAGACATTTAATCAATTTTCCCCTCTCATATTAATTAAATAGTTACTTATATGAATACAAGTCAATAGGAGTGTACATTATCCCCACCAGCAAGACTATGTCCCATCCTATCCTTTGTAACCCCCCCCACACACTTCTCAGTGAAGCTGAGCATCCACCCTCACCATCCACCCAGAGATTTTTACTTCGGTGCCCTACTCCAAACTCAGTCAAATCCTGCTTTGAGTTTCCCTTTCTCTTCTTCATCAACTTCTGTTTATGAGTGGGATCGTCCCATACTTATCTTTATCTTTCTGACTTAGCTCATTTAACATAATTCCTTCTAGCTCCATCGAAGATGGCTCACAGGTGGTGGGCTCATTGTTCTTCATAGCTGCGTAGTATTCCATTGTGTATCTATACCATAGTTTTCTCAGCTATTCATCTGTTGTTGGGCACTTGTATTGCTTCCAGGTTTTAGCTATTATGAATTGTGCTGCTATGAACATAGGTGTACACATATCTTTTTGGTTGGATGTTATGGAGTCCTAGGGGTATATCTCTAGGAGAGGACTTACTGGGTAATATGGAAGGTCCATGTCTAGCCTTGTGAGAGTTCTCCACAGAGAACTTGTGAGACTGCTCTCCACAGAGGTTGGACCAAATTACATTCCCACTAGCAGTGCAGAAGGGTTACTCTGTCCCCACAGCCTCTCCAGCATTTCTTTCTACTGTCCTTTTTGGTGTATGCCATTCTCACAGGAGTGATGTTGTATCTCAATGTTGTTTCTATTTGCATTTTTCTGACAATCAGCGACCTAGAGCAAATTTTCATGTGTTTGTTACCCTTTTGTATCTGTTCTGTAGTGAATATTCTGTTCATATTCTCTCCCCACTTTTGGATGGGGTCATTTGCTTTTTTGTTACTGAGTTTTCAGAGCTCTTTGTATATTTTGGTTATTAGTTTCTTGCGTGATGTATAGCATGTAAAGGTCTTCTCCCATTCTGTGAGGGGTCACTTTGTTTGAGGGATGGTTTCTTTTGCTGAGTAGAAGCTCTTCAATATGATGTAGTCCCATTTATTTGTTTTTGTTTTAGTCTTCCTCACAATTGGGTTTGTATCATCAAATGTCGTTTTCGCCATTTGATGGCTTCACAGGCACGGGCGGGTAACAGACGACCAGGGACTCATGGTTGAGCTGTAGGCAGTATCTCTTTATTCATGCAGGATGCAGCACAATCTAAGCTGAGCTAGGCTAAACTCAAAACTACAAACAATCTTGTCCTTATAAATATACTAGCCCAGTAGGGTGGGAACAGGATGTGATGCAGAGAGGGTGGAGAGAAAAGTGACTGGTGAAAATCAGGGTATGACAAGGAGAGGATCAGGGTGTGACAAGGAGAGGGGGTGGAGCAGGTGAGAATTCTACCACTAAACCACCAATGCCCTGGAGGGAAGGTGGTGCTTTATGTAAATGTAAAAGTGATTTATGTAAATAGAATACAGTGGTTATGTAAATAGAATACAGTGGTTATGTAAATAGAATGCAGTGTTAAGCAGGGGGGATTTAAACCAAATGAAACAGAAGGGGTTTTTAAAAGCAGAATTAGAAGATACCAACAATTCCCCCTTTCTTTTTAAGTAATGGCCATAGTATCAGGATTGCGGGGCACTTTGTGAGGTAGGGAGACTGATAAGAGGCACACCTTTTTGGGGTTCTACTGTCCCTCCTTGCTCAACCTCTCCGTGGAGAGAGAGACTAACAGGATTGACACACCCCTCAAGCTCAAGCCCTTCCAAGCTCAACCACATCCTCACAATTCCCCAACATCTCTCTCTTACTTTATGGCCATATATAACTGGGTCAATGTCTGTAAAAGGCTTCATCTCTGTCAGGGGAATAGCAGTGTAGGGGTGAACAGAAACCTATATCATACAGGCATTTTCAAAAGAACTGGCATAAGACATGGAAAACAAAATAGGCAAGCAGCAATAACCAGTGTGATGCCAAGGGGAGGCCTGAGGGGGTATTTTCTGCCTCAAAGGGCAAGGCCTAACAGGCGAAAGGGCATTTTTTGCCTCTGGGGGTATCAATTGCCTCTGGGGGCGCTTCATGCCTCTGTGGGCATCTCTTGCCTCAAAGGGCGTTTCCTGTCTCTGTGGGCATAACCTAATAAGGAGGGAGAGTTTTCTGTCTCTGGGGACAGAGCCTTCAGGCGAGGGAACATGGCCTATAAAGTCCCAAGGCTCTGGCTGAAGTTAGTCTTTGAGAAACACAGCAACGTGTACCAGTAAGTCCGATGGAAGTGTCAGTTCAAAGTAGATGATCACGGAAGAAAATGCCAAGGGATGAAACACTGCATGTCTGTCTCGATGGGGAATGTCAGCCACCAGAATTCTGCTTTTCTGTAGAGAGTGAGCTTTGGAGTCTGTGAATCTGTTTCTTCAGGTTGTGCCAGGTCACATCATTGGTTTCTGGGGGTGTGTTGTAGTCATTCCATCTTGTGGGCGATGTCAGAGAACAGGGGTCCAAATGCATTTCCAGAATTTTTCATTTGAGTAGATGCTTTTTCATGTGAAGACTTGACAGCTGAAATTCACTTACTTGTCTAACAAAACTTGTAGCAGATTAGAAGTTTACTATAATTGATAACTCCATTATAATTGGAAGTCCTTTCTAGTATGATTTTAAGGTTGTTTAAACAGTTTAAACTCAATAAAATGTGGAAAGGTAAACAGAAGAACCACGGTAGAAGCATTAGGCATGAGAATAATTAACATAATCATTGCACTATCTGCCCCACCCATAACTCATACAGTTTTGAGGATTAAACATTTCAGATTCATGCCAAGATGTATAAAAAGAAATCAAAGGAGGGAAAAAACAATTTTTTGGATTGTTTCTGGATGTCTCTAGAAATCATGGCTGCGTCCAGCATTTTTTTTTAAGTCAATGTCAAACAAAAATTCAGTCATTCAAATAACTCTCTTATGAAACAGATCTCACCATGTAGCATCAAGAGTCCCAGGAGGGCGTCCTAGTCCAAAAAGGCTCCTCGAAATTCCATTTAGGGTGCTTCTGACTGTTCGATACCAACAATCAAAGATGTCCTGTCCTTGAGGTTTAGGTGGGAAAGTGTTCCACCAATGTTTTCCTCTAAGTATTTGATAGTTTCTGGTCTAACATCCAGGTCCTTGATCCATTTGGAGTTGACTTTTGTTTCTGGTGAGATAAAGTGGTTCAGTTTCATTCTTCTGCATGTTTCAACCTAGTTTTCCCAGCACCATTTATTGAAGAGAAACTCCCTCTTCCATTTTAATATTTTGGGCCACTTTATAAAGAATTAGATGTCCATAGATATGGGGTTTAATTTCTGGGCTTTCAATGCTATTCCACTGGTCTGTATACTTATTTTTGTTCCAGGACCCGGCTGTTTTGATGGTGATGGCCTTATGATATAGTTTGAGACTGGGGAGTGTGATGACTCCATTTCTGTTTCTTTTCTTTAAAATTGTTTTGGTGTTTATAGGTGTTTTCTGGTTCCAGAAATTTTTGTTCTATTCTCTTAGCTTAGTGGAACTTTGATGGGTATTACATTAAACTGGTATATGCTTCTGGGGAGAATATTCATTTTGATGATATTAATTCTTCCAATCCATGAGCATGTGATGTATTTTCATTTCTTGGTATAATTTTCTATTTCTTTGAATAGCAACTCATAGTTTTAGTTTTCAGTATATAAGTCTTTTACTTCTTTGGTCAGATTTATTCCTAGATATTATATTGATTTTGTTGTAACTGTGAAAGGCAGTAATTCTGGATGCCCTCTTCTTCGGACTTAGTGTTTGCATAAAGAAATGCCACTGATTTTTGTACATTGATTTTTTTAGCCTGATGCCTTGCTGTATTGCCTAATGATTTTCAGTAGCTTTATGCTGGATTATTTATGTCTTTCTATGTATACTATCATATCATCTGCAAAGACTGAGAGTTTGACTGCTTCCCTTCCAATCTCCTTTGATTTCTTTCTCTTTCCTAGTTGCTATGGCAAGAACTTCTAATACTATGTTTAAAAGTAATGGTGATAATGGGCAGCCCTGCCTCGTCCCTGATCTGAGGGGAAATGTTTTCAACTTCTGTCCATTGAGTATCATGTTGTCTGTAGGTTTGCTGTATATGGACTCCATTATCTTGAGGGATTTTCCATCTATACCCATTTTTTGTAGTGTTTTGAGCATGAATGTGTATTGGATTTTGTCAAAGGCTTTCTCTGCATCTGTTGAGATAATCATATGGTTTTTGGTTTTGCTTTTATTGATATGGTGGATTGAGTTAATTGACCTGCATATATTGAACAAGCCTTGCATTCTTGGGATAAATCCCACTTGGTCGTGATAAACAATCTTTTTATATACTGCTATATTCGATTGGCTAGGATCTCTTTTAATATTTTAGCATCTATGTTCATCAGAGATATTGGTCTGTAATCTTCCTTTTTTGTTGTGTCTCTATCTGACTTTGGTATCAGGGTGATGTTGGGTTTATAGAAGGTGGAAGGAAGTGTTCTGATTCTTAGATCTTTTGAAAGAGCTTTAAGAGTATAAATATTAACCATTTTGTGAAGGTTTTGTAGACTTCATTTGTAAATCCATCTGTTCCTGGACTTCTGTTGTTGAGAAGATTTTAATAACTGTTTCAATTTCTTTGTCTGTGATTGGTACCTCTAGGTTCTGTAGTTCTTCCTGGTTCAGTTTTGGAATACTATGTGTTTCTAGGAATTCCTCCATTTCTTCCAGATTCTTTAGCTTGGTAGCATGTAGTTGTTTGCAAAAGTTAGACATGATTTTTTGGATTTATGTGGTTGAGTTTGGCTAAGGGTTTGTAAATTTTGTTTAATTTTTCAAAGAACCAACATTTGATCTTTTGTATGGCTCTTTTATTTTTGATGTTGCTTATTTCTGTTCTAATTTTGGTGATTTCAGGCCTTCTAGATGCTCTAGGGTGCCTTTGATCCTCTTTTTCTAAGTCTTAAAGGCATGCAGTAAGGTCATTTACTTGAGCTTTTTCTTGTTCTCTAATGTGTGCTTGTATGGTGTGAGTTTCTCTGTACGTACTGCTTTAGCTGTGTCCCATATATTCTGATAGCTTGTGTCTTCATTTTCATTTGTTTCAAGAAACACTTTAATTTGTTGCTTGAGTGCCTCTTTGACCCAGAGTTTACAAGCAGTATGTTGTTGAGTTTCCAAATTTTGTGACTTTTAGTGTTTTTCTGTTTGCTGTTGAATGTTATCTTTACTCCACTGTGGTCTGAGACAATGCTTGGGATGATTTGAATGCTCTTAAATTTGTTGATACTGTCTTTGTGGCCTAACATGTGGTCTATCCTTGAAGATGTGCTGTGTGTATTTGAAAAGAATGTGTATTCCAGTTTTGGGGGGGGGTGAAGAAAATGTCCAGGAGGTCTAGTCTGTCCATCTCTTTGTTTAATTCTCTTGTTTCTTTTTTGATTCTCTGCTTCTTTGATCAGTCTAAGTATAAGAGTGGGGTGTTGAAGTCTCCTAGTATTATTGTATTACTATTGATGCATTTTGTAGCTCTTTTAGTAAGTGTTTGACGTATTTAGATTGGCCCTTATTGGGTGCATAGATGTTAATAATTGTTAACTTTTCTTGATTGATTGATCCTCTGATCATTATGTAATGGCCTTGCCTGTCTTTTAGTACTTTATTTAATTTAAAATCTATTGTTTCAGAGATGAGAATGGCTATTCCTCCCCCTTTTTATTGTGGTCCATTAGCCTGTTTGATGGTTTTCCATCCTTTCCCTTTAAGTCTGTGTTTTTCTTGTTGGGTCAGGTGGGATTCTTGCAAGTAGCATATTGTTGGGTTTTTTGATCCATCCTCCCACTCTGTGCCTTTTAATGGGTCAATTTAAACCATTGACATTTATTGATATTATGGATTTATGGTATTGAAGTGCCATTATTCAATGGTTTTTTTCTCTCTGATATATGACAAATATTTTGGTGATGTTCTTGTTTATAAGAGTTCTTTTAGAACCTTTTAAGGGCCATCTTGGTGGTAGTTGCTTCTTTTTACTGTTGTCTGTCTGAGAAGGTTTTTTAAATCCCTTCATCTATTCTGAATGAAAATCTAGCTGGATACAGTATCCATGGCTGAAATCCTTTTACGTTGAGGGCTTGATAAATATCTTGCTATTCTCTTCTGGCTTTTAGAGTTTGAATGGAGAAGTCTGCTGATAGTCTTATGGCTTTTCCCCTGTATTTGACTTTTTGTTTTTCTCTTGAAGCCTTTAGGATCCTTTCTTTATCCTTACTTTTTTTAATTGTAACTATGATGTGTCTTGGTGTCTTCAGGTCTGGCTTGATTCTGTTTGGGACTCCCTGGGCATCTTGAATCTTTAAGTCATTTCTTTTTTTTAGGTCTGGGAAGTTTTCTTCTATTATTTTCTCTAGGATGTTTACTTCCCTTTCCTCTCTTTTTTCCTCTGGTAGGCCAATTATATGAATGTTACTTCTTTTGAGATCATCCCGTATGTCTCTGTTGTTATTTTCAGTGTCTTTCAATCTCTTTTTTAAGCTCTTTTACCTCCTTCTTAGTTTTCTCTAGCTCATCCTCTATCTGGCTAATTCTGTTTTCTACTTCTGTTAATCTTCTTTCTCTTCCATCAGCTTCCTTCTTCAGTTCAGCTACAGTATTAGGTTGTTAGTTGCTAGTTGTCCTTTTAGCTCAGTTATTTCAGCTTTCAGCTCTCTAATTACCACAAGGTAGTTTGTATTTTCCTTGAGGATCTCATCTGTTGCTTACCTACTTCTGATAGCCCTTTCCTCAAAAGTTTCCTTCATTTCTGTAACTAGTAGTTCCTTTACTGTCTGAATAGTTCTTGTAGATAAAATTGCTTCTGACTTATTTGGAGTTTCTTCTGGGGTCCTTTCCTCATTTCTTGTGCCTGCAGTTATTTTTTTTAATTTTATTTTCCCTTTTGTTGACTTTGTTGTTTTATTGTTGTAGTAGTTATTATTGTTGTTGTTGATGATGATGCCATTGTTGTTGGATAGGACAGAGAGAAATGGACAGAGAAGGGGAAGACTGAGAGGGAGAGAGAAATAGAGACACCTGTAGACCTACTTCACTTCTTGTGAAGCAAGTCCCCTGCATGTGGGGATCTAAGGCTCGAACCAGGATCCTTATGCTGGTTCTTGTGCTTTGTGCCACGTGTGCTTAACCTGCTGCGCTACCACCTGACCTCTGTGCTAACAGTTTTATTTGCTCTTGATCTAACCTTTTTTTTTTTTTTTTAATTTGGTGTGGTTTGTATTTTTCTGTCCTGTCACTCTTCAGTTGTGTTGTGGGAGTATAGGCAATGCTAGAGTCTGTTCTCTGATGAAGTCACAAACCTTAGAAAGTACACTAGCAGCTGAAGCAAAGATTAATGCAGTTCAACCAAAACCAGATAGTCAAGGAACACCTCCACTCTAAAAACAAAAACTAACAATACACAGGGGAACTAAAAACAAAAACAAAAAGAAAGAAAAGAAACAAGCAAAAGTAAGAATAGACAAGTACAAAAATAAGCTGTCAACTATAAATTCTAGACATAATGGGAAGAGAGAGAGAAAGTAAGAGGAGAGAGACACAGGGGTAGAGAGAGAAAAAGAAAAAAGAATTTACTCTCAGTCAGACTTCTACAAGATAATTCATGAATGAGTGCCAGTGAATAAAAAAGAAAGAAAGAAAAAAAAAAACAGTGAAGGGAAAGAGATTTTCCAGATCATCTTTAAGAAAAGAAAAACAGAATTAGCTAAAAGAAGGGGGGGGGGCAAGTCCCTCCCAGAATGTGTAGCACACTAAATCACCTATTAATGGAAGAAAGCAGTAATGGCTACTTTTGCTCAAGTTGGAGAGAGGAGGAAAAGAGACAAGCACAAGTAATAATGATACCAGCATAAAATTAAATAAAATTCCCTGTCAGTCTGCAGATTGAACCAGGACAGATTGTCTCCATACAGCTTCGTCTCTTTCCTAAGCCAAGCTAAAAATAAGCAATTTTAAGAGGTAACTATCAGGCAAATTCAAGAGTTAGCAGAAAAACACAGGTACCTTACCCCAGGCAATACTGAAGCCCTGATTGGTCAGCTATTCTGTCACTCAGATAGAGTTCCTGCTACTTTCAGAGTCTTTTGAAAAACATCCCAGAATGACACACCAGGCAAGACTGAGGCCTTGATTGGTCAGCTATTCTGTCACTCAGATAGAGTTCCTTCTACCTTCAATGTCTTTTGAATGACACACATTTTAAAGACACCCATGCTGATCCAGGAATCTTGCTAAAGAAATTCCTTCCCTAGGAGTCCCAGCCGGAGTAGCAGGTGTGGGGGTTGGGAACTACCAAAACACAAAACTTCCAGCCAATCTCCCTGTTTCGTTTGTCCCTTTTCTCTTCTTTAGTTCTTGTCTGCTCACCCAGTGCACCCCTATCCCACTACTGACCCAGAATTCCTACCCTCACCCAAACTTACCAGTTTTGAAGCAGCTTCCTTGCAGAACTCAGGGCATGCATTATCTCCTGGGGTTTGGCTTTCCCAGCAGCCATTTTTTATCCTTTTTTTTTTTTTTTTTGATAAAGAGAGATAGATATTGAGAGAGGTAGAGGTGATAAAATGGAAGAGAGGAAGAGAGATACCTGCAGTACTGCTTCACCATTCAGGAAACCTCCTGCAGGTGGGAATAAGGGGCTTAAACCCAGGTCTTTGCACATGGTAATATGTGTACTTTATTAGGTATGCCATCTCCTGGCCCCCTAATGACTGACCTTAGTAAAATTATTAGGACTACTTGGCTGACTGACTCCTCTCACAGGCAACTTCTGCTTGGGGGTAGGTCTGAGAACTTCATCTTCTTTCCTTTACTCTCTTATACATATGAGATTATATTGGTGCAAGTACATTTTATTATTATTACTGTTATTATTATTATTATACACTAAGGTTTTTACTGGGGCTCAGTACCAGCACTATGAATTTACCACTGCAAGTGGACATTTCCCCCACCCCCTTTTAATTTCTATTTTTTTTTATTAGATAGAACAGAGATGACTTGAGAGGGGATGGGAGAGAGAGAGGGATAGAGATAGCTACAGACCTGCTTCACCACTTGTGAAGTGCCACCCCCCCCCCAATGCAGATGGGGACTAGGGGCTTGAACCTGGGTCCTTGTGCATAATAATGTGTGGGTTAACTGGGTATGCCACCACCCACCCTCCTCTCCATTCTTTTAATCTACTCTTTCTCTTCTTACTCTTTATCCTTCATAGACATGTCCCCCAATAAAACTCTTGCATACCTAACCCCATCTTGGAAGACCTTAATTGACAAAAGCATTGGACTTGGTCAAAGAATGCAGTAAGTTAAGATTTGGGAACTGACTCTCTACTGTCTGCTAGTAAAATGATCCCCTCCTTTTAAGATTGTATTATAATTTTAGTTTCTCCAGGAAAAATAGTTTTAACACACAGAGATAATTTGAATTTGTGAAATAAGAATGGGAGTAATACAGTTCTGGATGGAATCTGGCACATGGATAATCAATGATACTAGGTCTTATTGATGCAAGTTTCACCTGTGATAGCATGAGAATGAATGTCCAAGTGGAGGAGGGCACTTTTATCTGAGTGATGATTCAGGCATTAGAAAGATATAGGGAGAGCTTGCAAAACCCTACTGCTCCTATCTCCAAGTTCTGTTTTCTTGGCTGGAGTAGATGAACAGGACCTGGTATATAGCTAGTGATTTGGCAAAGTTGTGTTTTTTTTTTCTGTTACAGCCAGAAAAGAGGCATCATAAATAGCTCATTCTTCATTTAGAATGTGTAGTAATATCCACATACAATTGTTTTAGTGCTATGTTATATCTCTTGCTCTCTTCATAATGTGAAGCTGTTGGTAATGTCTAGGCATTCTACGTATAATGACACTGATCCACTAACTGTCTACAGTTTATTTGATAGGAAAAGCATGATATTGTTAGTTTTCTCAAGGTTTTTGTTAGAGTGTGCTCTCCAGAGGTTGAGAAATAATCCATATGAAGATAGAAGAATCCTAAAGTTTCAGTAAAGTTTTAAAGGGACAATGGTAGGGAGCATGTTAGGATATCTCCTTCAAAGTAAAAGATAAATTATTGCATCTTGAATCCACTACAACAAAAGAAAAATAATAGCATCTGGGAGACCTGCTTAGGTTCTAGAGGTAGCATGTTCTACAAAATCCTACTCTGACCATATACTGAGTGACATAGAAACTGTACATTTCAGTGGGGCCTGGGGCAGGAAAAGAATTTGCAGAGGGTCCAGGTTGTGATGTAAGAAGCTCTACTGCATGCATCATCTGAGGCACCTAGTAGAATTGAAAATCTGTGGTAGGAAAATATTCTGTCTGTAGTTTGTGGGAAGACCCAGAAGGAGAAACACAGTATTGACTCTATGCAACACCAAGTTATTGTGTATCATAAGGTCATAGAGGTCCAGTAAAAATGTATCTGAAGATCAAAAAAAGTACATTTAAGACTCCGCCTAAGCACGGCCAGAGATCACAGATAAATTGTTTGAGAAGGTGATCCAGATCTGTGGTTACCAATCACAGCTGCAGCAGTACCTGCTTCCCAACTCATATTTATAGCCAGTAACCTAATACAGTCATCTCAAAGAGGAAGAAGCCTCAGTGACTTAGAGATGAGTAAACTCAGTATGCCACTGTAAACCCAAAAAGGGCAATGGTTGTGTTACAACTGCACAAAAGTATCTCTGAAAAGCAGTTATGAATGAAGATACTCGTAATGGATGAAGCTGCATGTAATGCAACCAGTCACTTGCTATTTATGGCAGGATAAGTGACCAGTCTTACCAGCTTACAAAAATCTGGAAGGCAAAGAACTGAAAGATTGGAGATAAGGATGTCTGGAACAAAGGCATGTGAATGGATGTATGGGAATGGGCCCCAAGTGTGAAGATTTTGTGTTAAGCATTAACAAACACCAGAAAGCATCTACCACAGAATAGGCCTGAACAAATAACTCAACTAGATGATGTATTTTAGTTGTCATTATTGCTACCATGGAAATGACTCAATGAGCACTTGAGTGGAATGAACATGGTGACAGAGATAGAAGTTATACTTGGAACTTAAGTATAGCCTCCCAGATGCCAAAGTCTATTAAACTACTAACTTCTCTGAATGTCCACACTTCCAAAAATAGACATCAACATTGAATATCTGACATGTCCCTGTTCATGAAAGACACCAGCCACCTGCACCAGTTGTTGGCAATTTCACTTAACTAGGCTCCTTTTCTGGAATCCCACACAATGTAGCATCTGACTAGGACCCATCTTCATAGTAAAGGATGTGCAGGGAGTGTGTGGTAGTCCATGGCCATGGGATAAACTGATTATAGAATATAATTTTCCATCCTAAAGGAATTAACCTATTAGATTTTTTAAATTTATATTTATTTATTTTGGATGGAACCAGTGAGAAATTGAGAGGGGGAGGGGAGATAGAGGAAAAGAGAGAAAGATGCCTGATGTTCGGTTTCACCACTTGTGAAGCTTCCTCTCTGCAGTGGGGACCAGGGGTTTGAACCTGGGTCCTTGTGAACTATGATATATGTATTAAACCAGGTGTACCATTTCCTGCTCCCAACCTCACAGAATTTGGAAACTACTATTCACCTGAAATGCTAGTGTTGAAGGAAATAGCAAGGAAGTGCCACCATTCTTGAAGAATTATATGTAGCAAATCAAAGACCACTATATATTCAATATATATTCAATAGGAAGAATGCATAGCTTCTAGAACTGAGGGGTGGGAACAGACATTGCTTCACTTACCATAATTCTTAATGACTCATTTGCAGAAGCATTGCCTCCCATAACCCAAATCCTGAAGGTTTAAAGGACCTTCAATGGAAACATACTCTTAAAATTGTTTTAAATGATTAACAGTAGGTTATAAAATTGTAAGGTTCCACACCACACCCACCACTAGAGTTTTGTATCCCTGCCCATCCACCTCCCAAAGATAAACCGCTGTATTTTCCATGTGTCTCAAAAACAGTTTGCTTGCTTCTGTATTTTTATATTTTTATTATTTTTTTATTTCAAGCTCATTTGTATTGGTTCTGTAGATTCCAAATATGAGCAAAACCACCTGGCAGCTGTCTTTCATCTCTATTTATTTCTCTAAGCATAATCACCTCCAATTCCATCCATTTTGTCTCAAAGAATACAAATATCTTTTTTATTAAAAAAAAATCCTGTTACTTAGTTCAAGTTCAAGATATAGATCTTCTTCTATAACATGACTTTATTTATTTATTTTTGGTATTATCTTTAGTGGATAGAGACAGCAAGAATTTGAGAGGGGATGGGGACAGAGACACCTGCAGACCTGCTTCACCACTTGCAAAGCTTCCCCCCTGCAGGTGGGGACTGGGGGCTGCAACCCAGGTCGTTGTACACTATAACATATGCACTAACTAGGTACACCACCACCCGGCCCCCAAATATCATCTTTATTGATTACAGAGTAGTATTCCATGGGATATACATCCCATAACTTCTTCTTTTTAAATTTTTATTTATACTGAAAAACCACAGGCTAAGAGAATTACAATTCTTTTAAAAAAATTTTTATTTATAAAAAGGAAAGTGACTAAACCATAGGATAAGAGGGGTACAACTTTACACAATTCCCACTACCAGAACTCTATATCCCACCCACTCCCCTGATAGCTTTCCTATTCTTTAACCCTCTGGGAGTATGGACCCAAGGTCATTGTGGGATGCAGAAGGTTGAAGGTCTGGCTTCTATAATTGCTTCCCCGCTGAACATGGGCGTTGACAGGTCGATCCATACTTCCAGCCTGTCTCTCTATTTCCCTAGTGGTGAAGGGCTCTGGGGAAGCGGAGCTCCAGGACACATTGGTGGGGTTCTCTGTCCAGAGAAGTCTGGTTGGCATCATGCTAGCATCTGGAACCTGGTGGTTGAAGCCAAACAAATTGTTTACCAATCATGGACCTAAAGGCTGGAATAGTGCAGATGAAGAGTTGGGGGGGGGGGGAAGACTTCCATTTTGTAGATAGCTAGTAGGCATATTTTATGAAATCTGATATGCCGATGGATCCAAGTTATTGTCTGGGGAGATGATACCATGATTGGAAAAATGACAAGGAAGCTGGATCAGGTAAGAAAGTAGCTCTCAAATATGGGAAAGGGGTATACTGTTGACTGTAAACCTCATTAATTCGATGTGCCCATAATCAGCTTAGGAGCCTGTGTGACCTCTGCATCCCTGTAGATCTGAGCTCACATTCACATGAGTAGAAACATTCCAGGCTGCCCCAATATCAACCCATCTTCTTCAGGTGTAGCATAGAGTATGTTGTCCATCCTCTTCAGAGGATGGGGAACATTCTCTACCATTGTTGATCCAAGTTGAGGGCAAGGTCCTTTGAGGGCCCACAAAGGGGTCTATTTTGTTGTTCCTGATAGAAATGACCAGTCACAATGGAGAGAGAGATTTATTTGAGGTCTAGACCCATCTTGTCTGTTTGGGAATTTTGGGTATTCCTGATCAGGGCCCCAGCTCAATCAGGGCCCCTCCCAATTTCTCTCTGTCCTATCAAACTAAAAAAGTGATTTAAAAATTTAATGATTGAAAAATTTAAAATATTGTATATTCACACAGGTAAATTTATTGTGGAGCTAATAAAGTTTCAGTGTCCCTGCTCACATAAACCTTCCCAAGGTCCTTATTTAAACTTTAGACTTTAGAATTATTCTTCTTGAGGGGCCGAAATTTAGTATAAGCTTCAGTCTCACAAATTCCAAACCATCCTCTTTTGAAGTATATTTTGTAGTACCTCTAGTTGGTGAATTTTTGTAGAGGCAAAGCCCATGACTTAATATCAGCAACATATACTAGGTATTAAGCATTTTTTAAAGTATTTTATTTATTTTATTTTTGAGAGAGATGCAGTGAAAGAAAGACACAGAGAGAAACACCAGAGCACTGTTCAGCTCTGGCTTATGGTGATGTGGGGTATTGAACCTGGGACTTCAGAGCCTCAGGCATGAGAGTCACTTTGCATAACCATTATGCTATCTACCCCTGCCCAAGGCATTTAGCATTTTATTATTGAATAAGTAAACTAACTAAAAGTTCAGTATAGACTGGAAATGAGGGGGGAAAAAGATAAGCAACAGATGTGACAGATGTAAGACTTAGGAGCAAAAGTCCAGATCAAGGAATATCTTCATCCCCTGAGCTCAGCTGGGAGAGGGACATTATTCAGGACTCTGGGGTCAGAGAAAGGCCATGAATCAGATTTCAAATAAAGAGCAGTGGTGAGAGACGGGCCGAAAAACTCAGGCCAGGAATGTGCAAACACTGGTAGATAGAGCGGGAGCAGACAGTCCAAGTCCAGGTCAACGGCCAGGAAACAGAAGTGAAAGACAACTGAGCAGGAAGACAGAAACCAAACAGCAACAGCATGCAAGTATTTCCTGTGTAATTTTATAGTTCTCTACAGAATCTGTCCTAAAAGAGCAGCCCAGGGACAGGAATTCTGAGCACCCAGCCAAGTAATGGAATATATATGGGACAGAATGTGCCAGAACTATGGCTGACAGATTGACTATCTATTTTTTCCCATGGGAATTAGTGTCCAGAGGATATGTGTTTGCAACCCGGAGGAGTATCTACTGAAAATGAAATGATAAAAATGCTGCTGAGTTCACAAAACATTTTTTAAAGGAGGCAAAATTAAAAAAAAAAAACACCTGTTTTGAAGTATTCCTTTTAAAGATTTGCTTTCCATGATGTGACAATGAATGGTTATGTTAGAGTCTGAAATCAGGACAGCAGTTATGTAAAGGACACCAAAATTGCTTCATTAAAATGCATGGAGGGAGAAGCGATGGATTATAGTATAGATCATGCTAGAGATGAGCAGATTACTGAGCACCAGGAACACAAGGGAGACAGATTAATGAAAAATAAATAAAAGAGCTTCAGAAAAACAGCAGGCCACTGAACACTAGTCTGCTGCTTATCACAGAATATAAGTCCAAATGTGTGTGGACTTCTTCAGAATGTTGATTTTAAAGTCCATGCGATTTGTTTCCTTACCTATTTCTCTATTCTATCTGTTTATCTTTTAGATTAGTATTATTTTAGAAACTAGGTATTATCAGCAAAGGAAAATATCTAAAGCATGTTGCTTACCCTCTAAAAATGTCGAGGGCATGGCATTCTTTTCTTAATCATAGGGATAATGACTGAAAAAGTATAACTAAAAGAATGAACTCTTCCTGTCATGACTTTACTATATATTTTTCCAGAAAAAAATTTCATAATTTCATGGACATTGCTTTAATGGGAAGTTTCAATGCTGCGAGAACAAAATTTAGACCTGGGATTTACAATGCAACTCAGATATTTCAATTGTGGAGTTAGAATAATTGACCAAGTCTCTCTGAGCTTCAGTTTTTGACAGGAAAAAATTATAACTGTCTTAATTAACTCAGAGTTTTCAATACATCTCAGAGGATATATAAGAAAAAACAATTTGTAGAAATCTGCATGAACATGAATTGTCAATCATATTTACATCATCATTCTGATTAATAAAAAAATTATACCTACCATTTATAAAGTTGACAATGACAGTGAAATACCATGACTATTTTTAAGAATGGTACTAATTTCTAATATTTACTTAATCATTTCCAAATTAGGCTTATAATTTCTACAATGTAGAAGGCTAAACAAGTCAACTCTTGAATTTAATAAGTTACATTAAAGTATTTATGATAATGATATGCTTCTGAAGTATATTTATAGGCTTAATTTGAAAACTTAAAAGTCTTTTTTAAATTTTATTTATTTATTTATTTTCCCTTTTGTTGCCCTTGTTGTTTTTATTGTTGTAGTAGTTATTGTTGTTATTGATGTTGTCTTTGTTAGATAAGACAGAGAGAAATGGAGAGAGGAGGGGAAGACAGAGAGGGGGAGAGAAAGATAGACACACCTGCAGACTTGCTTCACTGCCTGTGAAGCAACTTTCCTGTAGGTGGGGAGCTGGGGCCTCAAAAGAGAATCCTTACGTTGGTCCTTGCACTTCACACCACGTGCTCTTAACCTGCTGAGCTACCGCCCAATTCCCGAAAACTTAAAAGTTTTAAAGTAAAAATACCGGTTCAAGCCCCCGGCTCCCCACCTGCAAGGGAGTCGCTTCACAGGTGGTGAAGCAGGTCTGCAGGTGTCTATCTTTCTCTCCTCCTCTCTGTCTTCCCCTCCTCTCTCCATTTCTCTCTGTCCTATCCAACAACGACGACTACAACAACAATAAAAAGACAACAAGGGCAACAAAAGGGAAGATAAATAAAAATTACAAAAAAAAAAAACATTTAAAGTAAAAATAGCTGAACTCTGAAAAGGAATTCTGAGAAAAATTCAGAAAATGCTATCAGCTACAAAATGGAAATGTAACTGTCACATTGGCGACAAACAGGGAAAGCAAAAGTGAAACTGTGACAACTCTACTGGAACAACCACTTCAGGGTTCATGGACCTCGTTCTTTGAAAGGAACTTTATAATAATATTATGGGAAGAACTATAGCTTGATTTTGGGTGATCATCTCCCTCCTTCACACTGCATTCTAGTTTCCCTTCACTCTCAGTTATTCTGTCTGTGGACCTTTAATGGAAACCCAAACTTTTATTCTTGATGGATCAGAGAAGCAAATACCTCTCCCCTTTTCAGGCTAGAGTTGCTACATGTGTCATTTGCTTCAAGTGGACAAAGACGTACCAAGAGGTACTATGGAAGTAAACTGTCTGAGTTCAACATTATTTCTCCTTTCCCTCACTGAGTAAAAGCAGCCTTACTTTAACCTGAAGATTAGGAACAATTTTTCCCTGCCAACAAGATAACTTTTTTCTTGCCTTCTGCTTTCTAAACAATAGGAGTCCAAAGTGCCAAACACAACCACAGTATTTAGTTCAGTGGAATCCTTGTCATGTCCCCTGGCAATTAAGTGCTTCCTAGACTGATATCAAGCACCTATATAGAATTCATACACATCTCCAAGGGAAACAAAAATAAGTCAATAAAAAAAGTAGACCAGAGAACTAAACATAGTTTTCTTTTTTATTAGTGATTAAATAATGATTAATAAGGCTGTAAGATAATGGCTACAATTCCATAAGATTCCTTCCACTAGAGTTCTTTATCTCTATTGGCAGCTTCCCTACTCTTTAACCTTCTGGGAGTATGGACCAAAATTTTTTATTGAATTTTGTGCAGAAGGTGAAAGATATGGCTTCTATAATTCCTTCTCCACTAGACATGGACAGTGGGAGATTGATCCATACCCCCAGCCTGTTTTTATCTTTCCTTAGTGGGGTACGGCTGTGGAGAGGTGAGTCACAGATAGTTTTCTAAAATAAAGACATAGATATAGCCACAGAAACATGAATAAATGTTCCACTTCACTTACCATTAGAGAAATACAAATTAAAACTACACTACCTTTACACCTGCATCAATGGACTGCATCAACAAACCAGAAAATGCTGGAGAGATTGTGGAGAAAAAGAGACCTTGCTACACTACTGGTGGGAATGAGAACTGTGCAGCCCCTTTGGAAGACTTTATTGAGAGTCTTAAACAAATAAAATACCTTATGATACAGCCACTTTTGGGCATTTATCCAAAGGACACTGAAACACTAATTTGAATGTACATATGCAACTCTATAGCTGCATTAGTCACAATAGCCAAAGAGTGGAAACAGCCTAAATACCCATCAACAGATTACTGGCTTAAAAAGTTATGAGATGGGAGTCGGGTGGTAGCGCAGCAGGTTAAGCTCAGGTGACGCAAAGTGCAAGAACTGGTGCAATTTCCCAGTTTAAGCCCCAGGTTCCCCACCTGCAGGGGAGTAGCTGCACAAGTGCTGAAGCACCTCTGCAGGTATCTATCGTTTTCTCCTTCTCTTTTCTTCCCCTCCTCTCTCCATTTCTCTCATGTGTCCTATCCAACAATGATGACATCAATAACAACAACAATAATAACTACAACAATAATATAACAAAGGCAACAAAAGGGAATAAATAAATATTAAAATAATTAAATTAATTTTTTTAAAAAAGTTATGGGATAAACCTGACTACCACAGGAAGATGACCTCACCAATGCTTCCTGAAACCTCACTTCTCCCCAGCACTACTCCACTAGGGAAAGATCAAAACAAGCAAGGGGATGAATAAACCATTCAGGGAGGGAGGTATGGAGATAGCAAGATACAGGAAGCAAAATTGGGAACCTGTGAAGAGAGCTTGGAAAGTTGTCAGATCAAACTATAGGACAGACTGTGGAGCCCAGAATAGTCTACTGTCATTGAATCCAAAAAGAATAAAAAATTATTGCCATACTACTTTACATAGTTATGTAATAGAAAGACTAGAACATGGGTTTTTCAGTAGGAAGTAATTGGAAATGAGGATAGATAATGGGAATAAACCATATTTCATAGGGTGAGTATTGGATTACAGTTGAGGAAATAAGAGTTTTTGGATAAGAAATGGTAAAAAGCATTGTTCATTCTAACAGATCCCTCTCTCCACTATCACTGGTCATCTCCAATAGGAACATCATAAAGTCTCTCCTGAGCCTTTACAGGAAATTGTCCCCAATGTAGAATAACAATGGTAGGGACTGTCCCATTCTCTGAAGGGAGGCTTGTTAACATCCTCTGCCACTCAGTGAAAACTGGTTCTGAAATGAGTGCAGGCTAGAATGTTGCTAGCTATGGAATGTGAGCTCAGACTGACAGTGATGCAGAGGTTACACAGGCTCCTGTGCTAAATATGAATAGACATGGGCCCTGGGTCAGATCAATGGGGTTTACAGTTAATGGTATTTATATACTTTCCCCATATTTGGGAGCTACTCTATGCCCTGATGCAGCTTTCAACTTGACACCATTTCCCCAGACAATACTTTTTTTTTTTTAATAATTATTTTCCCTTTTGTTGCCCTCATTTTTATTGTTGTAGTTATCATTGTTGTTGTTGATGTCGTCGCCATTGGATAGGACAGAGAAATGGAGAGAGGAGGGGAAGACAGAGAGAGAGAAAGACAGACACCTGCAGACCTGCTTCACTGCCTGTGAAGCGACTCCCCTGCAGGTGGGGAGCTGGGGGCTTGAACAGGGATCCTTATGCCAGTCCTTGCACTTTGCGCCACATGCGCTTAACCCACTGCGCTACTGCCCAGCTCCCTCCAGACAATACTTTTAGCCCACTTATATTTTAGCTATGGATCTCAGGCAAAAATTAGTAAAGTTATGGGCCACTTGGCATATAAATAGACTTCCTAGCTTCTTCTAAGATGAAGACCCAAATCTCATCTGTTACATTCTTACCTTTAGGATCCTGGTTACTAAGCAGTTTGTTCTGCTTTATATATTAATGCTTTTCATCCAAGTTGCAGATGCTACCATGACACCAAACCTGACTTCCTCACTGATATTTCCTGGAACCCCACCTCTCCAGAGCCCTAGCCCACAAGGGAAAGTGCCGGGCTAGCATCACAGGCGGGAGACCAGGAACTCATGGCGTGGTAATACAATTCTTTATTCATGTGGGAACCCCAGAGTCAAGGGTGAGCACAGTGTGTTAAGCCATGTGGGACCAAACCGCAATGGCTGCCTCCTGCTCTGCATGCCAGCCCTTCTCCAGGTCAGGACGCGGGAGAGAAAAGAGAGTGAAACCAGGAACAGAAGTGGGTTTTATGGGATAAAACCAGAAGTGGCAAGTTGGGAATGGAGATGGCTAGGAAAGGGGGTGGAGAAAAGAAAAAGGCACCCTGGGAACTTCCTTAGTTACTGTTGCTATAGTTTTAGCTGGAGAGAATTAGCAATACCCTGAGGGGATAACATGGTGGGGAGACATTTAGTCATTTATAAGACAAAGCAGAAGATTGGTATGTAGATAAAGGTACTGGCCATACTAGCATAGGGTGGTTTGTGGGCCCTGCCTAACTCAACCACATCTGCACAACTTCCCAACAGGAAAGGTAGAGACAGGCTGGGACTATGGATTGACCTGTCAATGCCCAAGTCCAGTGAAGAAGCAATTACAGAAGCCAAACCTCCCACCTTCTGCACCCCGTAGTGACCTTTGGTCCATATTCCCAGAAGGATAAAGAATAGGGAAGATTCCAATGGAGAGGATGGGATATAGAACTCTGATGGTGGGAATTGTGTAGAATTGTACCCCGATTATCCCACAATCTTGTTGATCATTATTAAATCACTAATAAAAAGAAATCAACATTACCTGAATAAAAGTTTAAAGTTAGGGGAAAAAAAGAACACTTGAATATTAACAGATCATATAGTTACCAGCTAAATTTTACCTTTTCTCATTCTTCCTTGCAATTGGCATGGCCCTGAGTCCAAATTCTCAATAATGAAGTATGGGAAATAGCTACCGAAAAAGAAAAAAAAAAGAGCGCACATGGCAAGTGGCATGAAGTGCAAGGACTGCCTTAAGGATCCCGGTTAGAGCCCCTTGCTTCCCACCTGCAGAGGAGTCACTTCATAGGCAGTGAAGCAGGTCTGCAGGTGTCTATCTTTCTCTCCCTATCTCTGTCTTCCCCTCCACTCTCCATTTCTCTCTGTCCTATCTAAGAATGATGACATCAATAACAACAATAACTACAACAACAATAAAAAACAAGAGCAACAAAAGGGAAAATAAATAAATTTTTTTAAAAAAGAAAAAAAAAAGCATAGTTCACAGTAACTAGAATCTAAGAAATATTTTTAAAATGCATTTTTTGTTTAAAATTTATTTATTTATTGTTGGATAAAGAGACAGAGAGAAATTGAAAGGGGAGGTGGAGGGAGAGAGGGAAAGGGAGTGAGACAGAGAGACACTTGCAGTTCTACTTCAACACTCCTGAAGCTTCCCCCCTGCAAGTGGGGACCAAAGGTTTGAACCCAGGTCCTTGCACACTATAGTGTGTGCACTTAACCAGATGCACCACCACTTGGCCCCCAGAAATATTTTTTTCTCAGATAGCATATGCTTGAATATTTTTCTTTTTAAGATAGGAGATTCTGGAATGGATGAATGAAAGAATGAATTTTTGGTATTGTTTTTACCAGAGCACTGCTCAGCTCTGGTTTATGGTAGTGCTGGGAACTGAAACTGGGAACTCAGGGCCTCAGGCATTAAAGTCATTTGCATAACCATTCTGTTGTCTTCCAGATCCTGTTGAGTATTTTTGAGCAGAGAGGTTGAATATTCAGAAGATGGGAAGGGCTGTGGGCTGGGACAAAGTCCTATTTCCCTTCATTTTGACCTTTTGTTGCCACTTAGAACTCCAACTCTGGACCCTTTGTCGTATTCTAGAGGATAAAAATTGTCCGTTCCATCATGAGAAGGCAGATCTGACTGACTGGCCTTTAGATCTTTTAATGTTTTCTCTCTGCTCTGAGGTTTAGTGATTGATTTATTGGTGGCCCAAAGAAGCATAAATGTATTGGTTGACATGCTGTGGTCTTGGGTCAAGTTACAATGGAATGTGAACAGGAGGAAAAAATCAAATGGGGTGGAAAGGAATTCTTCTTGCCCTCCAATAGCCCCATCCTTTCTGTAATCCTCTTCCCCTCACTGATTGGCCCTGGCAGGTAGCCATATGCTTCAAAGGGAATAACATTTTTGAGGGGGTAGAAAAAGCATTAGGAATGACCAGATTGCTCTTACTTCTGGAAACTTGTGATCCAGGTCCTTATTAAAATTGCTGGTGTCCTTTCTGGAGGGAAAGGAGATTAAAAAAACCATATCCCAGAGGCCATCTCAAAGTTGTGAAACTGAGATCCTCATTTGCCAGCAACTGAGAAAGTAGAGAAGTTAGGCTTGAAAATAAATATGAAAATGCTCTATAAACTAGAACATACTCTACAAATGCCAGTTATTACCATCCTTTCTGACAGCCTGTTTATAGAAATATTTGCCTGAAGATGCCATAGTACTCAAAATAAAGCAACAGTAACTCAAAGGCAATTGTATTCCTTTTTAAAGCATGTGGTTTATTGCAGCATGGGAAGCTAAGCCTCATTTTCTGCTTAATGTGCACTTGACAGACTTGCTGGAAATAAAAGTCTCCTACTTCTCACACATTGCGTAATTGTGTGCCGAAGTAGGCCAGTTATTGAGTAACCACAACACAAAATGCAAAGCACTTAGCCACCATGCCTCCACTGCTGTGTGAATAATCAACATCCAATAAAAACTACCATACTAAAGCCCAAATAGTATTAGTGTTAAAGAGATGTTCAGTCATTTCGGGGAGAAAAAAAATCACATAGTTGTAATCAGGGGAATGGTGAGCTGTGGGTAAATAAAAATTTAAAAAAATTTAAGATTCATGGTGGATAACACACTCACCATTAGTACTTAGAGACACATTGAAGTTAACAAGAAAACTGACAAAAACAAACTGGTTAAATGATTCTGCTGGAAAAAAAAACAACAAAAACCTAGAATATTGTTTTGTATGATCTGAGTTTCGTTTATATCTATATCTTATTTATTGATTCCTGACTATGTATAAAGATGATTTTGTTTTTCTAACTCAAGTCATCTTTTTCTTGTTAAAACATTCATTTCTGGAAAAGGTAGCATTTAAGTTTTTTTATATTATTTATTCTAAGTGTACATTTATTTATTTATTTATTTTTTCTCAAGAAGGAGAATGCTGATTCCCAGGTGGGAGTGGGTAGGCAGAGAAGTGAGGTAAGGCTTATGCATGTCTTCATAGTTTTCTTAGGGGAAGCCTGAGGGATTGTGGCAGAGGGGATGGTGAGTTATAATTTTCTTTCTCTTTTTAAATTAATTTATTTGTTGGATAGATACAGAGAGAAATTGAGAGGGGAGGATGAGATCCAGAACATTTAACCAGGTGTACTACTGCCTGGCCCCTGAGAGTCATAATTTTCTATCTTTGAAAAAACTTTTTTTTTTTTTTTGCTGCCAGGATTATCATTGTTGCTGCATGCCTACATGATTCTACCTCCCTCACCTTTCTTTGTCTTCAGATACAGGCTGAGATCAAGAGAGGGAAGGAGAGAAAGGGTCTGAGAAGATGCCACAGCTCTGCTGCACCAATTTTTAAAGCCATCTTTTATTTGTGATTAATAGTGGTCTGTAAGATTATAAAATTACAGGGTATAAAGGTGGGGGTGGGTAGATAGCATAATGGTTATGCCAAAAGGCTGTCATGCCTGAGGCTTCCAAAATTCAGGTTCAATTCCCTGAATCACCAAAAGTGCTCTGGTTCAAAAAATAAAAATTTTTTATGGGACTCAGTGCCATGAATAAAAATCCACCTCTCATGATGGCCATTTCCCCTCCTTTTCTCCTTTCTATTTTATTTGATAGAACAGAGATAAACTGAGAAGGGAGGGAAGATAGAGAGGGAGAAAGAAAGATAGTCACTAACAGATTCCTTTCACAACCTGTGAAGCATCTCCCTCTGCAGATGGGGAGTGGCTTGGTTTTTTTTTTTTTTTTTTGTTGTTGTTGTTCTTTGTTTTGCAAGTTTAGGTATTTCATTCCTCTTGATTGCACATATGAGTGAAACCATCTGGTAGTTGTCTTTCACTTCTTTACTTCTTTTGCTAAGCATAGTCACCTCCAGTTCCACCCATCTTTTTTGCATGCTTTTTTAGATAGTGATTTAATAATGACTAACAAGATTGTAGAATAAGAGGGATACAATTTCACATAATCCCACCACCAGAGTTCCATATCCCATCCCCTCCATTGAAATTTCCTTACTCTTTTTTAAAAATATCTATTTATTTGTTTATTCCCTTTTGTTGCCCTTGTTGTTTTACTGTTGTAGTTTCTTCTTCTTCTAGCGTTTGCCCTTCTTCCGTAGCCAGTCAACAGCGTCAGGTTGAGCCTGATGTAAAGTTTCGAGACCTCCTTTGAATCTGGAGAGGTGGTAGTCGTTGACTATGTGGGTCATAGTCTGTCTGTAGCCGCAGGGGCAGTTCGGGTCGTCTCTGGCTCCCCAGCGATGGAACATAGCGGCGCACCAGCCATGGCCTGTTCTTTATTGTTGTTGATGTCATCGATGTTGGATAGGACAGAGAGAAATGAAGAAAGGAGGGGAAGACGGAGAGGGGGAGAGAAAGATAAAGACACCTGCAGACCTGCTTCACTGCCTGTGAAGCAACTCCCCGGCAGGTGGGGAGCCGGGGGCTCTAACCTGGATCCTTATGCCAGTCCTTGCACTTTGCACCACATGCACTTAACCCACTGTGCTACCGCCCAACTCCCACTTCCTTACTCTTTATCCCTCTAGGAGTATGGTCCAAAGTTCTTTTTGGGGTGCAGAAGGTGGAAGATCTGGCTTCTATAACTGCTTCTCCATTGACAGGGAGGTTGATAAGTCAATCCATATCCCCACCCTGTTTCTAACTTTACCAAGTGGAATAGAGCTCTGGGGAGGTGAGATTTCAGAACACATTGATGGGGTTATCTGCCCAAAGAAGTCAGCATGGCATAGTAGTATCCCATGTAATATATACCCCATAACATCTTTAATAAGTAATCTGTTGTTGGGCATTTAGGCTGCTTCTACTCTTTATCTATTTTAAATAATGCAGTTATTAACATAAGATTGCATGTGTCTTTAAAAAAATTTATTATCTTTATTTTTAAATATTTTTATTCCCTTTTTTTGCCCTTGTTTTATTGTTGTAGTTATTATTGTTGTTGTTATTGATGTCGTCATTTCACAAACATCTCATAAAAACTGCAGCAAAGGTGGGCGCGAGGAATAACATCATTGCAAGACTGGCCAGCTCCTCATGGGGCGCGAGCACTTCCACACTACGATCATCATCTTTGGCATTAT
The DNA here is from genome assembly GCF_950295315.1 of Erinaceus europaeus. Classification (NCBI taxonomy): domain Eukaryota; kingdom Metazoa; phylum Chordata; class Mammalia; order Eulipotyphla; family Erinaceidae; genus Erinaceus; species Erinaceus europaeus. Next base: position 30,408,718 of record NC_080163.1, read on the forward strand.
GCTATTCCACTGCAGAATACTGTGCCCCAGTATGGTTCCGTAGCCCCCATGTCCACTTGGTCGATTCCAAATTATATTCCTCCATGAGGATAATTTCTGGAACCATCCTTTCCACCCCGGTTCCATGGCTGCCAGTTCTTAGCAACATCGCCACACCAGATATTCGTCGGGATGCGGCATCATCTAAGTTCATTTCCCACGTCTACGCTCGACCGGACCTGCCAATATACGTGGATATCTTTGCCCACCCTGTTCAACGCTTGACGTCTCATCACCCAATCTGGTCCCCTACGCCTACACTGAACTTCTCTGTTCCAGTCTCTTGGAAACAGAGCTGGCAGTCAGCTGAGGTAAAGAACAAACACCTCATCACAGACCCCTGCAAGCGTCAACCCGGCTTTGACCTGGCAAATCATAACCTGGTTATGATTGGGCTCTCCTCAATGGGTATAGAACAGGCCATGGCCAGTGCGCCGCTATGTTCCATCGCTGGGGAGCCAGAGACGACCCGAACTGCCCCTGCGGTTACAGACAGACTATGACCCACATAGTCAACGACTACCACCTCTCCAGATTCAAAGGAGGTCTCGAAACTTTACATCAGGCTCAACCTGATGCTGTTGATTGGCTACGGAAGAAGGGCAAACGCTAGAAGAATTGATGTCGTTGTTGTTGGATAGGGCAGAGAAATGGAGAGAAGAAGGGAAGACAGAGAGGGAGAGAGAAAGATAGACACCTGCAGACCTGCTTCACTGCCTATGAAGCGACTCCACTGCAGGTGGAGAGCCGGGGGCTCGAACCGGGATTCTTATGCTGGTCCTTGTGCTTTGTGCCACCTGCGCTTAACCCGCTGTGCTACTGCCAGACTCCCTTATTATCTTTATTTTTTGATAGAAACAGCCAGAAGTTGAGAGGGAAAGGGAGAGAGAGAAAGAGAGAGGGGGATGGGGAGGGGGTGATGGAGAGGGAGATAGAGACCTACAGCCCTGATTCACCACTTGCAAAGCTTTCCTTCTTCAGGTGGGACCTGGAGTTCGAACCCGGGCCCTTGTGCATTGTAACATGTGCATTCAATCAGGTGCATCACCACCTGGCCACACATATGTCCTTTTAAATTAGTGTTTTCCTGTCATTTGGATAAATGCCCAACAGTGGTATTGTGAAATCAAGGTAATTCCATTTTTATTTGTTTAAACCCTCCATACAGTCTTCCAAAGGACTGCACCAGTCTGCATTCCCACCAACAGTGTATCAGAGTTCCTCTTTCTCCACATCTCAGTGACACCTGTCATTTTCTGTTTTGTTGATGTAGGTCATTTTCACACGTGCTCCACCACTCTTGAAGCTTCCTTACATAGTGCTCCCATGTGATTGCCAGGGTTTCAAACCTGGGTTCTTCACAGGGTAAAGTGTGAACTCTGTCAGGATTATTTCCCAATGCCCCATGAGTCTCAATTTTTCATTTTACCTAAACATATATCCATGTTTCCAAATTTTCCCCATTTCATTTTTTGCAGGTAGGAGTGCCTAAAGCTATAATTATTTGGTAGAATTTATAAGAATACTCCTTTGAAAAGGGGCAGTCCTGAAGCAAGCATTCTCCTCCTCCTCCTTCTTCTTTTTCCTCCTTTACCCTCCTTTTGCTGAGAGTGCATATATGATGGTGCTTCAGCAACCTCCTGTCAGTATGAGGATAAATCAGGGAAGCATTGTCAAAATAGAAAACTGAACAGAGCCAAATTCTTGGCGAGGATGAGGAATTCTCATACTAGTCCTAGACTGCTAACCTTTAGTATTATTACAGAATAAAAAAGAAAGAAATTTCAAATAAACCACTTTTTAAAAAATGCATCTTAAATTTTCATTTATTAATTTAAAGATTGAGGCCTATCTAGTCTTATTACAATATAAATAGTACATTGGATGCAAAAGTGTGACAAAGAAAATTCTTTTGTTGCCTTCAGGCCTATCAATGAGGCTTAGTGCCAGAACTATGAATCCACTGCTCCTAGAGGCCATTTTTTCCCATTTTTTTTTTTTTAAATTTTATTTTATTTATTCCCTTTTGTTGCCCTTGTTGTTTTATTGTTGTAGTTATTATTGTTGTTGTCATTGTTGGATAGGACAGAGAGAAATGGAGAGAGGAGGGGAAGAGAGAGAGGGGGAGAGAAAGATAGACACCTGCAGACCTGCTTCACCGCCTGTGAAGGGACTCCCCTGCAGGTGGGGAGCCGGGGTTCGAACCGGGATCCTTATGCCGTTTTTCCCATTTTTTTATTGGATAATACAGAGATAAATTGAGAGAGGAGGGGGAAATAAAGAAGGAGAGAGAAAGAGAGACACATGCAGACCCGCTTCATTGCTTGTGAAGCGACCTCCCTCCAGGTGGGGAGCTGGGGGCTCGAACCGGGATCCGCACACTTCGTAGTAGGTGTACTTTTTACTATGTGTGCTTAACCCAATGAGATTACTGCCAGCTCCCCAACCTCCACTTCTTTGTTTCAAGTTTCTCACAGTTGATATAGGTAAACTTTTCAGTAAACACACACACAGAAACACACACACACACACACACACACACACACACACACACACACACACACACACTTTAAAGTCCACGTGTATAACTCACAACTGGAGATGAAAATGGACAAATGGATGAACTTTCAGAAGAGATCCCCCCCCACATAAACATGTTACCTTGTCCAGGTACTTCTATCAGACATGCTATTGCGTTGCACTGAGCCTCATAGATACATTTCTCATTTTTAATTAGTTGCATGTGTGAATTTCATTGTAGAAACATTCCTTATTTTTAAGTAGTTCACAATCTGTGATAGGTCATATGGATGCAAGCATGTTAAAATATTTGAAATACAGTAGCTGCAAGAAGAAGTTTAAAAGAGTAGGCAGTTTGAAGAGCCTATAAAAGTGATATAGAAAGTCTATCCAAGAGGATTACTGTACAAAGAATTTTGACCTGGAAGTTCACATATCATATGAGAACAGTGCAAGTGGGAATGATACAACAAGGACTTATAACAAGAGATTACAGTAAAATGAAAGGTCAGAGATGGATTTTTTGGGACACCAATTAAGTTTACCCTCAGGATCTCAGGAGAGATTCTAGACATGGGTTCATGCAATTTTCTAAAATTTAAAAAAGTAATACATGTTAACCTTAATTAGTGATGACTACTGGGTTTTGTTTTCTTGTTTTTTTTTTTTTTTTTTTTATTTCAGTGGTTCAAATTCCCCTGTAACACATTTCTCCTTATATTAGAGAGTGGGAGAACTGCTCACACATCTTTGGGATCTAAATAGAACATAACTGAGCTATGGGTACCTTTTGTTTGCATTTAGTGAAAACGAGGGCCACAATTATTTCTATGTGCACTTAAGTTATTCCTAGCCATTTTGGGTAGGATTGGCTTCCAGAAATGTTCCTGCTGACCACAGTGACACACACCATGACATGGAGATATTCAGCCAGAGGTCACTCTGTGTTATAAATAAGGCCCGTAACATTAACACTGAAAGTATTTGAGCAGTAAAGTAGAGCCATGTTTGAAATGTCAGTCAGAAGCTCTTCCAGAAAAATCCTTTCAGTCATCTGTCTGATGCCTACATATTTTTAATCTTTTTGAAATTGTGGTACAATAGGCATAGAAATTAACTATCTTTACCATTTTCATGTGTACAGTTCAGTGACACTAAGTATATTCATGCTGTTGTGCTGTCATCCCATCATTACCACCCACCCACAGAACTCTTCATTTTTCTTTTTCTTTTTTTTAAGCATTCTTTATTTTTTAAAACTGAGACTACTCATTAGACATCGACTTTACATTTGTGCCTTCTGCCTAGTAGCTGGCACTTTGCTTTCTGTTTCTGTGAACTTGACATTCAGGTAACTTGTGTAACAAATGGAACAGTAGTTTTTTTTTTTTTTTGTGTGTGTGTGTGTGTGTAACTGATCTTTTTCCATTTAGCGTAATGTCTTAAAGAATGATCCATGTTCTAGTCTTTCAGAATTCCACTCTTTTAAAATAATTTTTATTTATTTATTTTTATTATTTATTTATAAAAAGGAAACACTGACAAAAACATAGGATAAGAGGGGTACAATTCCACACAATTCCCGCCATTTTGAACTCTGTATCCCATCCCATCCCCTCCCCTGATAGCTTTCCTATTCTTTAACCATCTGGGAGTATGGACCTAAGGTCATTGTGGGATGCAAAAGGTGGGAGGTCTGGCTTCTGTAATTGCTTCCCTGCTGAACATGGGCGTTGACAGGTCAATCCATACTCTCAGCCTGCCTCTCTTTTTCCCTAGTGGGGCAGGATTCTGGGGAATCAGAGCTCCAGAACTCACTGGTGGGGTTGCCTGTCCAGGGAAGTCTATTTGGCATCCTGCTAGCATCTGGAACCTGGTGGCTGAAAAGAAAGTTAACATATAAAGCCAGATCCTCAAAATTTCTTTGTCAGGTAATGTCTACGGGCTATATATGTGATCAAGCAGCTTTACTTGAACACAGTTCACTTGTCTGAACATCCACTGTGTAAGTATCTCAGGAAAAGAAGTTACAACCCATTCCAACCACCTCAGCAGACAGGAGTGGTTACATGACCAGATACACTCAAGAAGACGTGAACAGGACAGAGGTGTTTTTCAACATAAATGATATCAGAAGCTTCTGAGTTTAGGGGCACTAGGACCAGTGCCGAGTCTCCAGATATGAGAGCCCACAATAGGAACTGACATCTCTAGCAAGTGACAACACGAGATACTTCAGAGTTGCCTAAGTCTTGTTTGGCTGCAAAGATTTTTGAGAGTCAGTCTGCGGCCATTTGGGTTTTCTGAGGATTGCTTGAACTCCTTTCATTTATTTCCCTTTCTTTTAAATAAACCAAATAAAACTATAAAAACATATAAAGCCAAACAAGTTGTTGACTAATCATGAACCTAAAGGCTGGAGTAGTGCAGATGAAGAGTTGGGGGGGAGGTCTCCATTTTGTAGATAGCTAGTAGGCATATTTTAGTTATATTCCAAAGGGACTGTGACTATACTAGTTTTTGAAGAAGATGGGTCCTGATATTGGGGCATCTTGGAATATTCCTACTCATGACCACAGAATGTGAGCTCAGATCTACAGGGATGCAGAGATTACATAGGCTCCTAAGCTGAATATGGGCCCCAGATCACATCAAATCGATGGGGTTTACAGGCAACAATATTTATACCCCCTTTCCCATATTTGGGAGCTTTCTGGTCCTTTTTCCAGCCATGACATCATCTCCCTAGACAATAACAAGAATCCACCTGCATAACAGATTTCAGGTTCAGGGGGAAAAAAAGAATTCCACTCTTTTAAAATTTTTTGTCAAATAACTTTATTGAGGGATGGGTGGATACAATTTCTCATTTCCCAGTGACAGATGCCTGCAAAACACTCTCACCCCAAATCCAAGTCCTATTCCACTATCGTGCATCAGGAACTTAAACCTCTTTCCATGATTCCCTTCCCCTCTTTTCCCAGAGTACTTTGCTTTGGTGCAATACATCACTTCTTATCCAGGTTTTACTGCATGTTTCCCCTTTCTGTCCTTGTTTCTTAAGTTCCACCTCAGAGTGAGTTCATCCTGTATTCATCCTTCTCTTTTGACTTCTCATTCAACATCCAAGATGTGTCAAAGGAGATAAAGTAACCATTTTTTTTCAAAGTACAAAATTTATTTTAGAAGTTTGTTGTAATCATGAAGAGATACAGGTATCAAGGCCAAATATCAGTTCCATTACGCAAAGCCCATGTCCTCCATTGGAAACTTCCCTATACTTTATTATATTAACTTTCTTAATGAATATCGCCAAATTGTAATTGTTTTGGACCCCACATGATCTGAATCTGCCTCTGTGGGAGTTTGACAGCTTCCTGTCATGCCTTGACTCAAGATGTCTGTTTCTTTACCTCCTTCCCACTAGCTTTCCTGGCTCTCCCTTCTTCCTTATGTTCTGGCATATTGTGTAGGGGAAGTCCACATGGGTGTGGTTCACTTTGGCCTAGACTGAATGATAACTATATCACTATAGCCATAACGTGCTAAGTACTGATAAATAGACTCCTTGGGAGAACCTGACAAGAGATTCAGCAGGGGAATACTCAGGATAGGTTGGAGAGGTTCATGTTAACTGAATGCTAGATAGTTTGTAGTATGACTTGACATCGTTGTGCTCATGTGAATAGTTATTGTGCATTTTAGCAGTATCCCCCTTGGGATAGGTCTATAAGCTTCTTCTCTGAGTTTTTCCTCTATGATCCTACCCAAGATTCCTGATTTCTTTTTGTTCTTTGAGTTTTTTTTTTTCTTTTTTTGCCAGAGGTACTCTGTCTTTTCTGAATATAGTTTCTCTTAATTTTCTTAACATGTATATCAGTGGTCTCTCAAAAATGAATTCTTTGTTTCCAGGATAGCAAGACCTCTCAGAAGAATAAGAGAAAGCATTTGTATTTTATCTTTTAAAGCAATAAAGTGAGAGGAGATATACCACTTGTTTAAGTTGCCATATTAAAAGAGCCTGATCGTTTATATTCTGGCACATAACTTATAAAAAATATAACTTTAGAGTTGTAAGTAAACTTAGCAATACTCTCATTAGCTCTTATAATTTTACACATTAAGCAAATAAAATCCCCATATACTGCCAAGGTCAATGTCCTAGGAACTATAGAACCAAATTTCATTCTGGATCTCTTAGACCCCATTCCAGTGTGTTTTATTTCTGTCATATTCAAATCAGAGGTGCTTAGGAAGCTTTGGATAAAATAGTCAAATACCGTATTAATACTTTTTTATAGAAATGGATTTAGAAATTTTTACTAGAGGCTTTAAAAATTTGAGTAAGCAAAAAAAAAAAAAAAGCGTAAGCCCTCATTTACTTGAGTTGGCTTGGGTATAGCTTGCCTGATGGTTTCAAAGGCTAGATCAGTTTTCAAGATCATTTTCTTTTTAATACTATATGATTTCCATCCACACTCTTTAGCAAGTTTTTCTTAGGGCTTCGTCTTTAAGCATATTACCATACAGAAGAAAAATAGCCAGGGAAAGATAGAAACAGGCTGGGAATATGGATTGACCTGCCAATACCCATGTTCAGTGGAGAAGCATTACAGAAGCCAGACCTCTCATATCCTGCACCCCATAAAGAACTTGGGTCCATACTCCCAAAGGGATAAAGAATAAGGAAGCTTCCAATGGAGGGGATGGGATACAGAACTCTGGTGGTGGGAATGTGTGGAATGGTACCCGTTTTATCCTACAATCTTGTCAATCATTATTAGATCAATAAAAAATAATTAGAGAAAAATAGCTAGATAAAAATGCAATGTAAAACATGGTTCAGGCTTTCTGGAAACTCAGTGTTGGGGGTCAGGCAGTAGCAATGCGAGTTCAAGAGCACATGACACAAAGCATGAGGAACGCTGTAAGGATCTTGGTTCAAGCCCCTGGCTCTCCACCTGCAGCGGAGTTGCTTCACAGTAGTGAAGTAGATCTGCAGGTATCAATCTTTCTTTCCCCCTCTCTGTCTTCCCCTCCTCTCTCAGTTTCTCTCTGTACTATCCACAGCATCACTGGCAACAATAACAGTTACAGCAACAACAAGGGCAACCAAAAGGGAAAAAATGGCCTCCAGGAGCAGTTGATTTGTAGTGCAGGCACTGAGCCCCAGCAATAACCTTGGAGGCAAAACAAAAACAAAAACAAAAACTTGAGAAATTTAATGTCTAGTTTGGGGCAGGGAAATACTGCCTCCTCCATTATATAGACCCATACATTTAATAATAGTGAGTACATGACACTCATCCAAATTATAATACAGAGACATGACAATTGCAGGTATGTGTAGGCAAAAATGCTCACCGATGGTATTCTTAAGTTGTGGTGTGTGTCAATATTTTCTTACAGATAGGTAAGAGTCATAAGTTATCATTTGGAATGTTTTCACACTCCCCCTGTTTTCACACTACACTGAAACTCGAACAGGTATGTGTATATATGCAGGTGTCCTAGCTGGTACTGCATCTCCTTGATAGGGTAGGACCTGCAAACAAGAAAGTTAACACAAGGAGATGACTCAGAAGGGATTAGTGCCCCAACTTGTGTGGGAGGATTAAAGATTCAGGGTAAATACCTTGAAATCAGTTGTATTTTCTTTTTCAAGGTTTTATCCATTATCCATATGCAACCTTCAAACTCAACACACACATTTTAAAAATATAAACCACCTTCCCTCTATTATCTTCTTTGCTTTTTTCCTTCACTGTAGATAACTCTACTAGAAGATGATGTGTGTAGAGAGAGATAGTGATATAGAAGAGTTGGATGAATTCCAAAGTAGGTGTCTTAGCATCCTGACTTCTAAGTAGTGTCTCGGGGAGGCAGCAAAAACTTCAAAATAATAGAGAGAAATTTGAGATCAAGAGAGTTTTATAAGTCTAAGATAGAGTTTCAAGGAGACAGAGGAAAGTTGAAAAATTTTCACAGAGACCAAGCCTACAGGGTTTGGGCAGCTCTTCTGTAAGTTTCTGTATGTCCTAATCAAACAAGGAATTGCAAAATGACTAGAATGCCTCCATGTGTAGCGAGGATTTGGGAGACAGGAATATCCTCCTCGATAGGCATAAGTGGACTGCAACTAAGGACCTGCTGACTCCCTTTCAGAACTTTGTATGACATTGGCCTCCTAGAATTTAGACACAACCCTAGTGCTCAGTTGAGGGTCTCTAACTAACAAGAGGACTTCCTGCTCTTGGTGGTGATAGGGTGCTAGGTCTTCTAAATAGGAATGAACAAAAAAAAGGAATCAGGCTTTCATACTGGAGGATCATAAGTTACAAGTTCAATTTTTGGTCTTAATTAAATGGACCTGAGCAGTGTTTTGGTAAAACAAAAATGATTTAACACAATAATATAAGCTTTTAGGACTATAATTTCTTTTAAAATTTTAAAATATTTATTTATTTATTTTCCCTTTTGCTGTCCTCATTGTTTTTAATTGTTGTAGTTATTATTGTTGTTATTGATGTCTTCGATGTTGGATAGGACAGAGAGAAATGGAGAGAGGAGGGGAAGACAGAGAGGGAGAGAAAGATAGACACCTACAGACCTGCTTCACCGTCTGTGAAGCAACTCCCTTGCAGGTGGGGAGCTGGGGGCTCAAATCGGGATCCTTCCTCCAGTCCTTGTGCTTTGCGCCACGTGTGCTTAACCCAATGCAATACTGCACGACTCCCAGGACTATAATTTCACATATGTGTGTGTGTGTGTGTGTGTGTGTGTGTGTGTACTTGCTACCAAAATTTCTGTGTCATCACACCAAATGGAAACCTCCACCCTTTCCCTTCTTTTCCCCCTACCCCCATTCTATCTTAGAAATTAATTTTTGCTATGGAAGAATAAAGTATTATTTCTGGCATCTCTGAATTTATTCAGCTGAGATTCATACCCACTATGCCAATTTATTTTTCTCCCTAAAATATGTCTTAAACAATTATTCTTGTCTTTGTTTGAGTTGTTGAAGTTTCACAGGCAGGATTCAGGTAAAAATTCACACAGTATTCCTAAAAATGCCTGACTCCATGTGGTCTCCAACCTATTTTCTGGTAACTGTGCAGAGTTTAGAAACTTCAGTCTAAAGTTTTGACATGACACTGGCAGGAATAAAGTCATTAGCAACCTACCAGAGTCATCTTACAAATAAATGACTGGGCTCTGCTGGAAACTTATCTGGGCAAGTTGTTGTGGAGCTTCCATATGCTAAGATTCTTTTAGAATTTATAAAATGTGAAACTGGAATTTATTACCATAGTGCCAATCAGACCACTATGCTCTAACAACAGAACATCCTTAGTAGAAAGCAGAAAATAAAGGAATAGACAGTCTCCTGGGCTGGCAATATACCTCAGTGTTTGTGTGTGCTTAGTGTGCATGAGGCCCAGGATTGAATTCCCTCCCCATCACCACTTCCACACACAAGTTCTAAACAGGAGTCATGGGGGGGGGGGGAGAGGGGAAACCCACCAAATTTCTATTTGCTGAGAGAAGAGAGCAATTGAATAATCAGAGATCATTCATCAAGGGATCACAGCTTCTTTGAAACTTGCCGGGCTAGCTTCGTGGGTGGGGGAGAGAGACGACCAGGGACTCATGGCTGAGTGGTACGCAATTCAGTCTTTATTCATGTGGAATGCAGCGCAATCTAAGCTATCTCTAATCACAATCTTGTCATTATATATCCTGAGGCAGAACTGTCAGGTCCGAAGAGGATAGACATAGGATAGGGGGTGGGGAGAAGGAAAAAGCGTGCAAAACAGTGAGGATTAAACCAATGCCCTGGAGGCAGGGCGGTGCTTAGTTAACACTGATTATGTAAATAGAATGCAGTGTTAAGCAGGGGGGATTAAACCAATGAAACAGAAGGGGTCTTAGAAGCAGAATTTAGAAGCATACCAACAGAAACTACCTAAAATTTTATGGCCATAAAGCTTCTGGACCACTAATTTTAGCTGAGAATTGATGGTATAAAGTCTACTTTCTTGAGATTGCAAATTGAGTGAATACTCTCCAGACGAAAATGTCTTCCTGCACTTTAAGCAGGCAATCATGAAGAGAGATGGGATGAAAGATTAACGTTTCTAACCAGCTAAGTCTTGCACAATGAGTACTTAAAAACTCAAGTGAGACTCATATCACAAATTAACCACCTAATGTGCAGTCCAGTAGAGTTACTAAGCAACAATCACCTATTTCAGGGTCCCAAATCTTTCATCACCCCAAAGAAAGCACTGTGCCTGTTAAATGTAGATTCCCTATACCCCCTTCCCTGTGATCACTGACAACCACCAATCTGTTTCCTGTCTCTCTTACCAGTCCTCACTTCCAAAGTGGTCACTGAACCTGCCCAGGCATTCCTAAAAGGTTTTTTATCTCTTTGGCCTTAGTTCAAGATAGACACATTCCAGATGCAGAGATCCCTTTTGGAACTATGGAGATGGTATTTCCTTTCTGTTGAACTTGAATTTGGAAAATGGAAGTCTGCCAAGAGTCTCTATGTGGGGAGACAAAGACTCAAGTCAACACAAAGGAAAACAGAGGAAAAGAAGGCATCAGAATAGAATTCTGGGGCCATTAATGAAGCATTTGTGTGTGTGTGTGTGTGTGTAATATAAAGAATCTATATTATACTTTAAAAGATTTATTTAAGCAGAACTTGGACTGCTTAAATAATTGTGCAAAATATAATTTCCTTTGGTGTATTGTACCAAAGGAAAAGACACTGGGGCGGGGGGAGGGTTCAGGTCCTGGAACATGATGGTTGAGGAGGACCTAGTGGGGGGGTTGAACTGTTATGTAGAAAACTGGGAAAATTTTATGTATGTACAAACTATTGTGTCTTGCTGTCAACCGTAAACCATCAATCCCCCAATAAAGAAATTTATGAAAGATTTATTTATTTACTTTTTATTTAAAACAAACCAGAATGCTGCTCTGTCCTGTGCAGTACCAGGAATTGAACTTAGGGCTCCACATATGCATGTCTGACTGTCTTGTAAAGTTCAACTAGCCATAACCCTTTCTTTTTTAAAATTCTAGTTGTTTGAGTTAAATTTAAGTCACTTGCAACTTATCACCAAAAAAACATAAATAAGACCACATTCTACTATGACTTTGGTGAATAGTATGAATGAGAATATTCTTATTTCAAGTTTTGATTGCTGTGATTTCCATGACCCAAGGTTCACAGAGAACTGAATTTATTATATACTATAAGATCCTGAAAGAGAGAGGCCATGTTTGCTTATTACATTGACAGTATATTATGTTGTTAATCTATTGTACTTAATTTATAAATTAAAGTTGACCTCAGGCATATATTTATAGGAAAGAACGTAGTATATATAGGATTTATATAAATGTGGTTTCAGGCATTGACTGGAGATCTTTGAACATATCCCCTGAGGATTAGAGGGGACTGCTATAGTGCTTATCTTCTCATCTTGTCTGAGTTGTGATTTTACTCAGTTATGTCAGTAGTGGAAAACATAAAATACTATTTGGAGTTTTCTTTTTAAAAATTATTTATAGAAAGGAAATATTTTTAAAAATTTATTTATAAAATAGAAATATTGACAAGACCATAGGATAGGAAAGGTATAATTCCACACAATTCCCACCACCAGAGCTCCATATCCCCTCTCCTCCCTTGAAAGCTTTCCTATTCTTTATCCCTGTGGGAGCAAGGACCAAGCATCTTTATGGGATGCAGAATGTGGAAGGTTTGGTTTCTGTAATTGCTTACCCTCTGAACATGGGCATTGGCAGGTCTATCCAAACTCCCTGTCTCTCTCTCTCTAACCCTAGTGGGGCAGGACTCTGAGGAAGCAAAGCTCCAGGACTCATTGGTGAGTCTGTTTACCCAGGGAGGTCAGGTTGGCATCATGGTAGCATCTGCAGCTTGGTGGCTGAAAAAGCATTTAGATACAAGACAGAACAAATTATTAAATAATTGTGAACCTATAGGCTGGAATAGTACAGATGAAGATTTGGGGTCTCCGTTTTGGAAAAAGTGATTAGGTCTACTTTAGGAATATTCCAAAGGGCCTATGACTTTACTGGTTTTTGCCTGAGCTTGATAGCTAACATGCAGGTGGGCTAAAAGTATTGTCTGGGGAGATGGTGGGTGTTAGAGTTGAAAAAAGGACTAGAAAGTTGGATCAGGGAAGAGAGGAGATCCCAAATATGGGAAAAGTACATAAATATTGTTAACTGTAAACTCCATCAATTTGATCTTGGACCCATATTCATTGCAGGAGCCTGTATAACCTCTGCACCCTTGTAGGTCTGACCTCAAATTCTGTGGTCACAGCTAGGAACATTCTAGGCTGCACTAATTTCAGAACCCATCTTCCTCAAGTGGTAGAATATGTTGCCCAACCGCCCTTTGGAGAAAGGGGCTATCCTTACCATTATTGATCAACACTGAGGGCAAGGTTCTATAGGGGCCCACAGAGGGGCCCATTAGTTGTTCCTGATGGAGATAACCAGACCTATTAGGGGTCTATTAATGGTCTAGGCCCCTCATATCTATGTGCGAATCCCAGGACTCCCTGACTAGTACCCCAGGTGATGGGGTGGCCTGGTAGTGACCAAAGAGCTGACATTAAAGTATGCCGATCTCTTGCCAGTATCCAGCTTTTGTAGTCCTTACTTTGACTGACAAGGCTAGCCTTAGAGTGACTGAGGGAAGTGAAATAGGCAGTAGGTGAGGAGGGTATCTACGCCTAAGTAGAAACTATTTGAGTAGGTACTTTATGGTGTCTTTTTTAGGTCTCTTTACTTGCTTGCTGCATTTATTGACTCACTGCAAACTATTGTGCACTTTTGCTTTAAGGTATATATTTTCCCCTAACTTATGGATACATATGTACATATGCCCTATCTCATAGATCCTGTTCTATATCTAGGTTTTGAAGTTTTGTTAGCAAGTACACCACCCAAAATGGAATTAAGGAGTCCTATGAGCTAGGAAAGGTCTCAACAGAGTAATGAAGCTGGAGGGCTGACATTCCACACCTGATGTCTCCGGACACAGCCTGAAGTGAAATATGCCTAGATGGTACTCATTGCATTGATTAGGTTGAGATCAGCAGGTGCAGTATCAATTGGTATGAATTGAAAGCAGCATGCAGAAAAACAAGCCCCACCCCAGAGCTTCCAGGACTGGGAGAAATAATGGGCTTTATAGAAAGTGAGGAAGGTTCTTGCTGTCCTAAGAAGGCAATACATAATTTTTTTGTTATAACCAAATTATTTGGAAATTGGATTGACTTAGAAAATCCCATTGTTAGGATGCACTGTATCATACAAGACCTCACCATAATTTATATCCTTTAATGCTATTTATGTATAGCTGTATCTTATAAAGTGTTGCCACCAGTTGCTTCTGTTCTCCCTGGTCTAAGATTATAGGTGATTTAATATTTCAAAGAAAAAGTTATTTTTTGAAATGTGGTAGCAATTTGAGCCCACTGTTAAAATTCAATCTGATTACCAATTTGAAGTCTTAAGTGCTTAGATTGAAGGAACATATACTCATAACTGGGGTCTGTGCATCAAAAAGTTTGAGAAATTCAATATGTTTTTCCCTTCTCACATTTATTAAATAATGATTTGTGAGACTATATGTTAATCGGAGTGTATATTAACACCATTCTGCCACCAAAGGTATGTGTCCCTTCCCACTCTCAAACACAGTGAAGCTGAACGTCTACCCTCACCCTCCACCTAGAGATTTTTACATTGGTGCAATACTTCAAACTCAGTCAGATTCTGCTTTGAGTTAGCTTTATCATTGACTCAAAGTATTTATAGTGTAAATTTATATAAAAAGAGAAAGATATTCTAACTTTCTGTCTGATTTCATGACATTAGATGCTTGATAGTGCTGCTCTCTTTTGCCCAGTAGTTTAAAGGATAGACTTTAACTCAATAGCATAGAAAAAGATGAATATTTTATCATTAAAAGCATGAATAGCATTTTATATCACTAAAATCTTTTTGATTCAAGTTGTCATTAATCCAGTAAACAAAATATAGCTTTCAAAAATTAGAAAGACTTCTCCCTCTAAGTTTTTTTTTGATTCTCATATTTCACACTAGTAAAGATGATCACTTTTTCTGTTCTTAAAAACACACTTCTCTCCAGTGTGACTTAAGGTTTTAAGATAAACTTCCAAGTAAAAATTGGTAAAAATAAATAAATAAATAAATAACAAGAAGAGAACTTTCCTTCTGTTTTTCTTTGTCTTTAATTGAAAAGAAAATTGATTATAGAACATGTCCTTTTAATCAAGGATTTATCTTTTTTTATATGAGGATTCACATCATCTGTGGGCCTTTTGTACTACCAGAAATAGAATAACTTCATCAAAGCATGCAGAGGTTAATGAATCAATTTATTTAAACATTTAGATTTAATACAGTGAAAGCCCCTAAATTATCTGATTGGGTATTGTTAAGAGCTGAATTGTATGCCTGAAAAGATATGTTAAGTCCAAATCTTTAGTGCCTCATAATGCAAACTTATTTGGACATAGGGTCTTTGCTAAGATAAAGTTATACAGTAGTTGTGTGAGCATATGAGTAGTTTACTTACAAGAAAGAGATCATGTGAAGACAGTGACACACAGAACAACATGTGACACTGAAGGCAGAGATTGAAGTTATGCAGCTTTAAGCCAAGGAATACCAGAGCTTTTTGGCAAACAACCAGAAGCTAGGGAGACACAAGGAAGGATTCCATTAGAGGCTTTAGGGGCCTTTCTGACACCTTGATTTCAGACTTATACCCTCCAGAATTATGAGCTAATGTATTTCTGTGGTTCTAAGTTATTTGCTGTATCAGTCGTAAGAAAAGTATATGCTTATATTTTCTAGGCTATCAATCACTATTAAAAAGAAGGATTTCATAAAATGGACTTTACTGTCATTAATATCTAAAAACCACAAGCTCTTTGCCACATCAACTGTGAGAATAAAGATCATCTTAAGCAATTATAGTGTCAATGTTCCAGAAAATATTGATATCTCTCCTAAGGGAGGTACAGTAGTCATGAATGATCCCAGAGGAAGCTTGTGGAGGTTAAGCATATCAATATGAAATATATTCTTGAAAGAAATGGAAAAGGCTGCAGAGTGGTTGTGTGTAGCTAGTTTGGGTTGCTACGACAGAAAACCAGAGACTGGGTGACTTGTGACCATCAGAAATTCATTTATCATGGTTCCACAGGCTAGGATGTCCCAGAACAAAGAGCTGGCAGAGTCTGTGTCTGGCAAAAATTCATTTCCTGGTTCATAAATGAAAGTCTTTGGGCGGGGGCAGGGGGTAGATAGCATAATCATTATGCAAAGAGACTCTCACGCTTGAGGGTCCAAAGTCCCATGTTCAATCCCCAGCATCACCATAAGCCAGAGCTGAGAAGTGCTCTGGTAAACAAAACAAAATAAATACATGCTTCACTTGGCAGAAAGGCCAAGTGTACTCTCTAGGGTCCCTTTTACACTGACACTAGTCTTACCTATTCTTGAGGACTCTATCTTCATGACCTAATCATCTCCAAAAGGTCTGCTGCAAAAACATTGGAGATTAAGTTTCTTCTTTTCTTTTCTCTTCCTTTCTTTTCTCTCCTCCTTTACCTTTTTTTTCCTGAGTACCTAGATTTCATGCATGTTTTTTTGGTCATTTTTTAAATTTTTTATTTATAAAAGGAAACATTGATTAAATCATAGGATAAGAAGGGTACAACTTCACACAATTCCCACCACCACAACTCTGTATCCCATCCCCTCCCTTGATAGCTTTCCTATTCTTTAACCCTCTGGGAATATGGACTCAAGGTCATTGTGGGATGCAGAAGGTTGAAGGTCTGGCTTCTGTAATTGCTTCCCCGCTGAACTTGGGCATTGACAGATCCATCCATACTCCCAGCATGCCTTTCTCTTTCCCTAGTGGGGAAGGGCTCTGGGGAAGCAGAGCTCCAGGACACATTGGTGGAGTTGTCTGTCGAGGGAAATTTGCTTGGCATCATGCTAGCATCTGGAACCTGGTGGTTGAAAAGAGAGTTAACATACAAAGCCAAACAAATTGTTTACCAATCATGAACCTAAAGGCTGGAATAGTGCAGATGAAGAGTTGGGGGGGGGGTTCTTCATTTTGTAGATAGCTAGTAGGTATATTTTAGTTATATTCTAAAGGGCCTGTGGCTATACTAGTTTGTTTTTTTTTTCTTTTTCTTTTTTTCCTCTGAGCCTGAAATCTGATATGCTGGTGGGTCCAAGTTATTGTCTGGGGAGGTGATGTCATGGTTGGAAAAAAGACCAGAAAGCTGGATCAAGGAAGAGAGTAGCTCCCAAATATGGAAAAGGGGTATAAATATTGTTGACTGTAAACCCCATCAATTTGATCTGGGGCCCATAATCAGCTTAGGAGCCTATGTGACCTCTATATCCCTGTAGATCTGAGCTCTCATTCTGTGGTACGTGTGTTTCCACTGTCCTGGACTGACTCTTGCATTCCCTTTACTTCAGATAGAAAGGAGCAAAGACACCACAGCACCACATGTGGAACCTCCCTTGGTGCTGTCTGTCTGTGTTGTTCCTGTGTGGTGCTACATCTTGAACCAGGGTCCTTGCACATGGTAAAGTGTACACTCTACTGGTTAAGCTTTATCAGGTCCAGGATAAGTGTCAACATCTGCATTTGGGAGGGACAGAAAACTTCTACTTATAACAATGGTAAGAATAGAATTGACTACTATTTACATCCTTTGGAGTCATGCACAGATAATGTGAGATATTGGGTAACTATGACAAGGTGAGGGCTGTTTATTCTTCCTGCCCCATCAACATTGTTAGTAAGGAAACCATATCTGCTATTAAAATCTAAAAGTTCACATGAGAAAAATACAATTGCAGTGTGCACATGAGGATGGGTGTAGCTTGTTTAGTATCTAAACCCAGAAATAGGAGTTAGTTCTTGAAGGAAAAGACATTTAAGTTGTAGCAAATTCAGCTGAAAGTTCAAATAACAGTTAAAAGTTAGGGTTATCAGTTTCCTATGGTATCTGTGTCCTGAGAAGAAGAAAGTTCAGCAGGCTGATGAAGAAAATCTAAGAGTTGTCCAACTTCAGAAACAAGAAGATGATTCCTGATATATACTTGTGATAATTACGATATCATGAACAGTCATTTGTAAATATAGGACTTAAAATATAGACACTTTGATAGATTAGTTGATAAACTAATTATCTGTGATTCACAGTCCTTTATAAAATCTCACAACTGGGGTTGGATGGTAGTGCAGCGGGTTAAATGCACATGGTGCAAAGCCAGGGACCAGCTCAAGGATCCTGGTTCCAGCCCCTGGATCCCAACCTGCATCACGGTCGCTTCACAAGCAGTGAAACAGGTCTGCAGGTGTCTATTTTTCTATCCCCCTCCTCTCTTGATTTCTCTCTGCCCTATCAAAAAATGATGACAGCAATAACAACAGCAACAATAATAACGACAACAATAAACAACAGGGCAACTAAAGGGAAAGCCTCTAGGAGCAATGTATTCATGCAGGCACCAAGCCCCACCAATGACCCTGGAGACAAAAAAAAAAAAAATCTCACAACCCCATGTTAGAAAATAAAAAACTGAATTATGACATAATTTGAAATACCCTGCCTTGCACAACTACTATTTCCTTGCAGAGGCCTTAACTCATTTTTTAAAAATTGATTTAATAGGAAGTGAACTACCTGGGATGGAATTAGAGAATACTATGTCAGGAAAGGTCTCACCCAAGTGATGAAGTTGAAGGGTTGTCGTTGCACACCCCTGCCAGCCCAGGAAGCCACATGTCCACCCTCCTGCTCACCACAGGGTTTTACTTTGGTGCCCTACCTATAGACCAGGTTCCAGGAGATAGAGCATATGTTCACACTTATCCTAAACTAGGGCAAATATATACCTGAAAGCAGTAGTACACTAGAGTTTGCAGTGAGTACCCCCCAACACTTCATCTCCACTATTCCAACCTTTGGGTCCATGATTCTTCAACAATTTGTTTGGCTTTGTATGTTGACTCTCTTCTCAGCCACCGGGTTCCAGATGCCATCAGGATGCTGGCCAGGCTTCCCTGGACTGAAGACCCCACCAATGCGTCCAGGAGCTCTGCTTCCCCAGAGACACACCCTACTAGGGAAAGAGAGAGGCAGACTGGGAGCATGGATCGACCAGTCAATGCCCATGTTCAACGGGGAAGCAATTACAGAAGCCAGACCTCCCACCTTCTGCAACCCACAATGACCCTGGGTCCATGCTCCCAGAGGGACAGAGAATGGGAAAGCTATTGGGGTGGGGATGGCATATGGAGATTGGGTGGTGGGAATTATGTAAAGTTGTATCCCCCTGTCTGGCTGAGCTTCACTGACGGGAGACAGACCACCTGGGACTCATGGCTGGGTTGTAGGCAGTATCTCTTTATTCATGCAGGACGCAGCACAATCTATACCAAGCTAAGCTAAACTAAACTAACCAACAATGCTGTCTTTATATATACTTGCCAAGTAGGGTGTAAACAGGATGTGATGTAGAGAGGGTGGAGAGAAAAGTGACTGGTGAATATCAGGGTGTGACAATGAGAGGATCAGGGTGTGACAAGGAGAGGGGGTGGAGCAGGCAAGAATTCTACCACTAAACCACTAATGCCCTGGAGGGAGTGTGGTGCTTGTTAATAGTGGTTATGTAAATAGAATGCAGTGTTAAGCAGGGGGGATTTAACCAAATGAAACAGAAGAGGTTTTTAAAAGCATACCAACACCCCCCCATCCTATGATTTTGTTAATGTCTCCTTTCTTAAATAAATAAATAAATTTTAAAAAAGAAAAGAAATAACATTTTAAAAATTGATTTAATAATGATCAAGAAGACTAGGATGAGAGGGATAAATTTTACACAATTCTCACCACCCGAGTTCTGTATCTCTGTAGACTAAAGATCTTATTTATTTATTATTATTTTTTAAGATTTTCTTTTTAATTTTTTTTTCTCCTTTTGTTGCCCTTGTTGTTTATCATC
This sequence comes from Erinaceus europaeus, assembly GCF_950295315.1. NCBI lineage: Eukaryota > Metazoa > Chordata > Mammalia > Eulipotyphla > Erinaceidae > Erinaceus > Erinaceus europaeus. Next base: position 30,428,404 of record NC_080163.1, read on the forward strand.
ATTGTTGTTGGTGTTATTGTTGTTATTGCTGTCACTGTTGGTGGATAAGACAGAGAGAATTCGAGAGAGGACGGGAAGACAGAGAGGGAGAAAGAAAGATAGACACCAGCAGACCTGCTTCACTACCTGTGAAGCAAACCCCCTGCAGGTGGGGAAGTGGGGGATTGAGCCAGGATCCTTATGCTGGCCCTTGCACTTGGCACCATGTGTGTTTAACCCTCTGCACCACCACCTGGCTTCCAAGAATAAAGATCTTTATGGGGTGCAAAAGGTGGAAGGTCTGGCTTCTGTAATTGTTTCTCCACTGGAGATGGATGTTGTCAGGTTGATCCATACTTCCAGCCTGTTTCTATCTTTCCCTAGTGAGGTAGGGCTCTAGAGAGGTGGGGTTCCAGCACTCATTGGTGAGGGCATCTGTTCAGGGAAGTCAGGTTGATGTCATGGTGGCATCTGCAACTTGGTGGCTAAAAAAGCATTAAGATATAAAGCAGAACATTTTTTTTTTAGTATTCAGGATCCTAAAGGCAAGAATATATATATATATATATAATTTTATTATTTTTTAAAATCTTTTTAAAATATTTATTTTCCCTTTTGCTACCCTTGTTATGGTTATTGATGTCATTGTTGTTGGATAGGACAGAGAGAAATGAAGAGAGATGGGGAAGACAGAGAAGGGGAGAGAAAGATACCTATAGACCTGCTTCACCATCTGTGAAGTGACTCCCCTGCAGGTGGGGAGCCAGGGGCTGGAACCAGGATCCTTAGGCCCATCCTTGTGCTTTGTGCCACATGCACTTAACCCACTGTGCCACCGCCCGACTCCCTCTAAAGGCAAGAATGTAGCAGATGAGATCTGGGGTCTCCATTTTGGGAAAAGCTAGTAGGTTTATTTTAGGTATATTGCAAGGTGCCCATGACTACTAATTTTTGCCTGAGTCTGACAGCTAACATGCAGGTGGGCTAAAGGTATTGTCAGGGGAGATGGTCTCAGAGTTGGAAATAGAAAGTTGGATCAGGGAAGAGAGTAGGTCCCAAATATTGGACAAGTATATAAGTATTTTAACTCATTCTTAAAGCTAGAGTTTCTCAAACTCTTTGATGAGATTGCAGTTGGTGGAATTTCTAAATTTCCAGCCATCTTTCCTTATCCCTTACATCTTCTCCATTAAAGAAAATCAATTCTATAAAACTACTAAATAGGATTTATGAAAACACTGGTGCTTTTTAGATGGGACAATAATGATAGGTTTGGTTTATTTTGAGCATTATGATTCTATTACTTTTGCCAGACCTCAAAACAATTTAAATACACAAGAATCTAGACTGCCAGCCAGTTGGAGGTCATTCCCAATTTCTGGTGTCTCTGGGTGGCACCTTGGGAAAATGCTATGATAATTACTGAGTGTGGTGGTTCTTAACCCTGGCTGCACAGTAAAGTCACCTAGGAAGCTGCAAAGCCTTCTCACTCTAGATCGGTTAAACCAGAAACTCTAAGGAATCAGGCCTAGGCATAAGTAATTTGTAAAAGGCTTAAGTTAATTCTAACATAGAGCCACGGTTGAGAACTAGTGACTTCATGCCACGTTATATTATTGTTGGAGGCAGTGGGTAACACCCATCTCTAACCTTTATATCCCTCTGCTTTTAGTCTGATTGAGGTTATATAAGGGCTAAGTGGAACTAAGACTAAGCCTGACAACTGTTATGGCAATGCCCTATATTTCCCTTATCAACCCCAATCTTATTTAGAGTGAAATATGTAGAAGTGACTCTAGTGAGGTTAAAATATTTCTGTCCTTATTTAGACTATTCAATATTAAACTCAACTAAGTTTTTCCATAAAGTTTCACATACTAAAACCTTTGAAGACAGCAGATCTCACTCACCTAAAGAACGCATTATCATTCACTGTAAAATGTACTTGATCACAGAGAATTATTTTGGCAAACAGCATCATGTTTAGCCTTTAATGCCTTCTGTCTGTTAAATGTGAGTTCTGCATTGATCACAGTTTTATAAATTTCTTTGCTTAGGTATCCCTGCCTCCTTCTTTGAGTATATAATTTTCAGGATTTAAAAATCACAGCAGGCATGGAAACAATTTTTATTAAGTTCTCTGACTTTACAGTTGGACGTTTAGTTCACTCAGAAAGCTGTGATCTGTTAACTTCACAAATGCTATAGCATGGGCCACTGAAACATCCTTTTAACGAGTGCTTCATTTCCTGCCCCCTCACTTTGCTTTGCTTAACATTCTTCAAGCCCAGATTGAAACTTCTCAACCTCCCCTACAATTACGTGAGACCTGATATGACCCTGTTTTCCTCTCCAGAGTTATATTTTGGTGATGTACATTCTGTTCTTTCTCTCTCGGATATTCCCTTTCTTCTTCTCTTTCATTTGTATATCTTACATCAGGTTTTAGTGAGCTAGGAAGACATCAAAAGTTATAAGATATGGAAAATTGGAGAGTGCTTATTGATGTGAGGATAAAAGACTAGCTGGATGGTATTTACTTCCATTTTGTTGTTGTTGTCACTGGGACTTCACTGCTCTGTCCTGATAGAAAAAAGAGAGCAAGGCACCACAGCACCAAAGCTTACTCTATTACCATGGGCACTGGGCTTGAACCTGGATCACCCTTATGGCGAAACAAGCAACCTCTCAACTGAGTTATCTTGCTGACCTACCTCCCTCTTCATAACCATTTGTGTATAAAGAGCTTAAAATTTACATATAAGACCAAAGCCAGGTGGGTTGAGAATGCAACTCTGGTAGTGGTGTCAGTTATTTTAATGGGCATAAGGGGAGAGATAATGGATCTATCTATCTATCTATCTATCATCTATCTATCATCTATTTATCTACCTATCAACTGTTTTCCTACCTATTTACTTTATTTACCTATTTACCTTATATACATATAAGTAAATACTTACTTTTTAAGTTTTATTTTTTTTTTAACAAAAGAACTGCTTAGCTTTGGCTTCAGGTGATGTAGAGGATTGAACCTGAAATTTTGGAGCCTCAAGCATGAGAGTATCTTTGCATAACCATTATGCTGTCTCCTCCACCCTGTATTTATTTACTTTAACACCCATGTATCATCTGTAATCTCTAGCTCTAGTGGGCTCTTGGATACAGAGGTTAAATTAACCATAATCTATTTATGATATATTATTATAATTGACCTACACAACACTTCTATTTAATTCAGTCTTTTAAAACTTTTATATATATATATATATATATATATATATATATATATATATATATTCCTTATTCATAGTTCTCTCTGCATACATGGGAAGTTATTTCAGTACATTTAATGTGGGTCTTTTTTTTTTCACTTTTCTGTATTCTCTGACTTACATATATTTGAAATTTTGAATATTTTTAGTGGTATGTGCTTCAGACCTCATTTTGTATTTTTTTCAGTGTCTTTATGAGATTATACATTTTGCCATGTGTGTATCAGATATGTGGGTCCCTCATTACTGCTATTACCACCCTTCACCAATTCATCTTCCCCCACCGGCACCCAATGTATTGAATACCCAGATAGCCTCCAGTTCTGTCCCCACAAAAGACGCTGACATTTTTATTCTTTTGTAAGTCTCCTTAGAGATTTAGTGAAACAGTCCTTTTAGAAGTACTTCGAAATGGATTATTGATATATGCATACCTAAACCGAACAAATGACATTATCAATGTGTAAGATGGTGTTATACCTGTCTACACACCCACAAACAGTACATGACATTTCTACCTTTCCACCAACTATCATGATTCCATCCTGACTTTCCTGGGCAGAATACCTCACCAGTCTTGGAATCTCACCACTTCAGAGCTCTGCCCTACTAAGGAGAGTTACAGACAAGCTAGGGAGGATGGATCAACTTGCCAATGCCCATGTCCAGTGGAGAAGCAATTACAGAAGCCAGAACTCTCACCTTCAGCACCCCAAAAACTATTTTAGTTCATACTCCCAGTGGGGGAGAACTGATAGGGGACACTTACTTATTCTTAAAGAATCATTTCATGTTACAGAGGAAAGTAATATCTCATTTTTCTTTATATATTTTTAATTTTTGGTATTTTATTTTATTTATTTACTTACTTATTTATTTATTAGATAAAGACAACCAGAAATCAAGAGGGAAGGGGGTTGATAGAGCTGGAGAGAGACAGACACCTGTAATATTGCTGTCACCACTTGCAAAACTTTCAGAGGGAAAGCTGCAGGAGGCAGGTGGGGATCAGGGGCTTGAACCCAGGTCCTTGAGCATTGTAACATGTGTGTTCAACCAGGTGCACCACCACCAAGCCCTATGATATATCCTTTTCTTTGCTCCTTTCAGAAAAATTTTAGAACAGTTTTAGGTTCACAGAAAAAATTGAGGAAAAGTAGACATACACACCTTCTACCCCACCAGCTTCCTTCACTTTCAACATTCTATGACAGAGTGGTACATGTGTATAACCGATGAACCAACATCCATACATGACACTCACTGAAAATCCACAGCTTACACTTAAATTCACCCTTGTGAACCCCAAAGTGTTTTACATTCTACAAGTTTTGATAAAAGTTTAGTGACATGCTTCATTAATTTTAAAATCCTTAAAGACTTCTTGCTCAATGTTTCACTCCTATCTTCCCATAATGTCTGATATCACTTTACTATTCCTATAACTTTATTTTCCAAATTATAATATAGTTGGGATTATATAGTGTGTAACTTTTTCAGCTTGGTTTCTCTTACTTAACATTTTAACATTTAAGATTTCTTAGATACCAACCAAAAGCTCTCCCAATATCATGCACAGTTTACCATATGCCAAGATCCAAGGTGAGTCCCTGGCTATTACATGGGAACACCAGCACAGGAGAAATTTCATGAGTGGTGGAGTAATTCTGTGCTGTCTTTTTCTCTCTTACTCTCTTTCTCACCTTCTGTCAAAAATTAAAAAAGAAAAATAAAAGGCAAGAAACCTGCCAAGGCATGAAGCCTTAGTGATAGTTCTGGTAGAAGAAACAAATAAGCAAATAAACAAAACGCCAAAAAACAAAATATACCATGTCACTTCACAGCTTTTTTACTGGCTAACTGCTGTTGCTCCTGCTTCTACATCTCCTCTTCTTCCTTACTCTTTTTCAGTTCTGTCCTCCTCTTCCTTATTCTTTTTAAGTTCTAGTAATATCCTGCTAGCAATGAATGAAAGTTTTCTTTTCCTTACCAGCATTTGGTGTTGTCAGTATTCTGAGTGTTCACTGTTGTTTCAGCTTTAATTTCCTTTGTAACTTATTATGTAGGGCTTCTTTTCATATGCTTATTTGCTACTGATATATTTTCCTTTGTGAGTTATCTGTCCTTGGCACATATTTTTAATTGTATTGCTTGCTTTCTTATCTTTGAAGGTTTATTGTTATTTTTTTTTAACTTTTGAAAAGGAACTAAAAGAAGGGACTTCCTAATATTCAAAATGAAAAATGTTTCATGAGTACTTCTGTGAATTAGCTACAATTTATTCTGTGGTACTTTACTGGACATGGAACGATGTACAATACCCAATATTCTCTGATGTCTACAGAGTTAAATTAATAGGTGTACAGAGAAGTCATATACAACATGGATCCTCAACCAGGTGTGCCACCACCTAACCCCTTGTGAAGTCAGATGTATGCCATCAAAATATTTCTTACAAAAGGGACCAAATAATAGATTGGTAATATACTGGTGATACATTCACTTCTATTAGAGAAAAATGTCTTACTGATAAAATCACAAATTGGCAATATATTATAGGACATATTCTCATATAGTAGAGAAAAATTTCTTACTGATGAAATATGAAAATATTCTTACTGTAGGTGGTTGGTGTGCTAAGGAATTTGTACTGTGTTTTGTTGAGTCAAACAATGACATTACCAATGAATCCTCCAAAAAGGGAAATTTGGACTGGGTGTTGTGTGTTGCACCAAAGCAAAGGACTCTGGGGAAAGAGTGGAAGGGACAGAGTAGAAAGGGTGCTGGGGTTGTGGTGCATGATGCTGGGAAAGGACCTCGGTTAGGGGTGAGAATGTTTTGTAGATATCTATCAGGGAACTGAGAAATTCTATCTGTGCATCAACAACTGTATTGTAAATCATTAATCCCCCAATAAAATAAGAAGAAAAAAAAAGAGTCTGTTATTTACCTTTCTAGGTTTTAATGTTCAAAGTAGAAGGTACAATTCCCCAAATGCCTAGTACAACACTTTGTACCAAGTATCGCTCAGCAATTTCAGATGGTGGTCAACTTAATGGTCCTGCATGCTTCATATTTATTCTGCACGTGGGTTATGTGGCTTCCTCAAACTCATGAACATGAGTCTGTGTTATCAAATGACAATTGGAATTGTTGTGTGAGATATTTTTATTAATGAGAAAGATAGGGGGAGAGAGAGAAAGAACCAGATATCCCTTTGGTACATGTGCTTCTGGGGATTGAACTCAGGACCTCATGCTTGAGAATCCAGTGCTTTATCCATTGTGCCATTTCCCAGACCACGTGTGAGATATTTTTACATGTTACAAACTGCTAGTAGAAACTTACTAGTCAGGACAAATTAATCTATCAAAAGCCTGGACCACAGGAGAGTTTCAATATATGACAAGGACTTAATAACTTAAAGTAAATGATAACAATGACTGGGATTGGTATCATTGCTTTCAGAGTGACTGAATGACTATAAGGTCAATTAATACCTGCTTGATATTTTGGAATCAGTTTTTCCACTTGATATATCTGACTCCTTCCAAAACCACTGCAACAGTCTCCTGACATCCCAGGCATCTGATGGTAATATGTATCAAATGAGAATTGCTAAACGCTGGTGAAATAGTTCACTTGAATACTGTACTGCTTTGCATGAGCACAACCCATGCTTTGCATGGTTCAAGTTTGGCTTCCACTGCATTGAAGGAAGATTTGGGACTGTAATCTCTCTTCTGCTTCCAGTGAAGGACAGGCAATAGATATTTAAACTACAGTTCTTCTTCTTTTTTTTTTTTTAACATGGTAAACTAGAAGTCCTTTCTCTTTTCAGCCCTAATATATATATTTAACCTATAGGTTCTTTCTCAACAATAATGCTATTTAAAGTAGAGTTATTTTCTTTCCTCAGCTTATAGGATCTTTCATAGGACAGAAGTTTCTATCTTAGGAATATGGATGTTAACTAGAATTTGACCACACCCGCAGCTCTCCCTTTTAGTAACTTCAGTTCTGATGTCAGAATTTAAGAGTTTGCTTTATTGGTCAATTTTTTTCTTTATATTTCCACATACCATCAAAGTCATATGGTATTTGGTTTTCTCCTGACTTACTTAGCATAATCTCTTCAAGTACCATATTTTCTTCTTTTTTAACTTTTATTTACAAAAAGGAAACACTGACAAAACCATAAGATAAAAGGGGTACAACTCCATATAATTCCCACCACCAGAACTCTATATCCTACCCCCTCTCCTCTGGGAGTATGGACTCAGGGTCATTATGGGATGCAGAAGGTGAAAGGTCTGGTTTCTGTAATTGCTTCCCTGCTGAACTTGGGTCTTGGCAGGTTGATCCATACTCCCAGTCTGTCTCTCTCTTTCACTAGTGGAGCAGTGCTCTGGGAAAGCAGGGATTCAGGACATATTGGTGGGGTCATCAGCCCAGGGAATTCTGGTTGGCATCATGGTAGCATCTGGAACCTGGTGGCTGAAAAAAAGAGCTAACTTATAAAGCCAAACAAATTGTTGATTATTCATGAACCTAAAGGCTGAAATACTGCAGATGAAGATTTGGGGGTCTCTGTTTTGTAGACAGTTAGTAAGCCTATTTTAGTTATATTATAAAGGGCCCATGATATACTAGTTTTTTTTTTTCTGATCCTGACATCTGATATGCAGGTGGATCCAAGTTATTGTCTGTGTAGATGATGCTGGAGAAATGGCTAGAAAGCCGGATCAGGGAGAGAGTAGCTCTAAAATGCTCCCAAATATGGGAAAGGAGTGTAAATATTGTTGACTATAAACTCCATCGATTAGATCTGATCTGTGGCCCATATTCAACTTAGGAGCCTATGTAACCTCTGCATCCCTGTAGGTCTGAGCTCGCATTCTGTGGTCATGAGTAGGAACGTTCCAAGTTGCCCCAATTTCAGGACCCATCATCCTCACGTGGTAGAGTATGTTATCCATCCTCCCTTTGGAGGATGGACCATTCTCTACTGTTGTTGATCCACATTAAGTGCAAGGTCCTATGGGGGCCCCAAAAGGGGTCCATTATGTTGTTCCTGATGGAGATGATCACTGATAATGGATAGAGGGATCTATTAGAGGTCTAGGCCCATCATGTCTGTGTGGGAATCGCAGGACTTCCTGACTAGGGCCCCTGTTCTTTTTTCTTTCTTTCTTTCTTTCTTTCTTTCTTTCTTTCTTTCTTTCTTTCTTTCTTTCTTTCTTTCTTTCTTTTATAAATAATAGGCTTATTTACACAGTTGATTGTCAATTCTTTTTTATTTATGGTTTTTATATTTATGTATAATTTATTTCATTCTACTTTATTTTATCTTATTTTTTTTATTAGAGCACTGATCAGCTCTGGCTTATGGTTGTGTGGGGGATCCTCAAGCATGAGAGTCTGTTTGCAAATGTTTTTATATTTTTATTTATTTATTTTGAATAGAGACAGAGGAACTGAGAGGGAAGGGGCAACAGGGAGAGAGACATCTGCATCTTTGCTTCACTGCTTGAGAAGCTTTCCCCTTGCAGGTGGTAACCAGACACTTGAACCTGGGTCCTTGAGCACTGTAATGTGGGTGCTCAGCGATGTGCAACACCTCTTGGCACTTTTTGTTCTTTGTCTTTCTAGCTGTTATGAATAAATTATTATAATCTCCACCTTAGCTTTCTTTCATGGGTTTTTTAATTCATTTTCATTTTTTATTATCTTTATTTATTGGATAGAGATAGCCAGAGATCAAGAGGAAGTGGGGGAGATAGAGAGGGAGAGAGACGGAGAGCCATCTGCAGACCTGCTTCACTGCTCATAAAGCTCTTCCCCTGTAAGTGGGGACCAGGAGCTTGAACCCGGGTCCTTGTGCACTGTAATGTGTGCACTTAACCAGGTGTGCCACCATCTGGCTCCCATTTTCAAAATTTTTATATCTGAATTTTAGGAGTACTTCTCATTGAAAGTGTATTCCTGGATTTTGCTTTTATTTCTTAATATCATCAGAGAGTGCTTTTATTTGTGAGTTAACTCTATATTTACTATTATGACTATTATATTAGAAAATATGGCATCCACCATATCTCATATTTTCAACTTACTACACTTTCACTTTTCATGCTAGATTGAAAAAATGATGTTTTGGGAGTCGGGCGGTGGTGGTGGCCAGCGGGTTAAGTGCATGTGGTGCAAAGCGCAAGGCATAAGGATTAGGGTTCAAGCCACGGGCTCCCCACCTGCAGGGGAGTTGCTTCACAAGCGGTGAAGCAAGTCTGCAGGTGTCTGTCTCTCCCCCTCTCTGTCTTCCCCTCCTCTCTCCATTTCTCTCTGTCCTATCCACAACAATGACATCAATAACCACAACAATGTTAAACAACAAGGGCAACAAAAGGGAAAAGAAAGAAAGAAAGAAAGAAAGAAAGAAAGAAAGAAAATGACATTTTATTTTTGTTGAAGTGTGGTCACCCTTAAGATCTTTACTCATGTTTGCCTATTCCTGTTAATCTATTATCTATATATCTATTATCAATGTATTCCTTCTAACTAGGCAAATAATTAAGTATATGTATGTATATGTATTATAGCACATGTGAACAAACATTGTTTCTCACACATGCACTCATGCATGAACATATGCCGGTGGTTTGACTTCTCTGATTGAACAGAAAAAAAAATTAAATGGAGATAAGGACGAAAAATAAACTTAGGAACATCAAAATACAATTTAGTGAAATTTATGTAATCTTTGATGCAGTATTACTTTTATTTTTATCTTCATTTTAATTAGTGATTTAGTAATGGTTTACAAGATTATAAGATTACACCACAGTACTGTCCACCAAAGTTCTTTGATCCCATCCCTCACCCCACTCCCTGGCACCCCAAAATGACTAACCATACTTCTCAAAGTCTTAGAAACAGTTTGGCCACATTTTTAAAAAGACAATTTTGCTTTTATTAAAAAATTTTTTAAAAAGAATAAAACAGTGATTCCAAGGAGAAGGAATAATGAAAAAAATCAACTAGAAAAGAATTAGTTTGAAGAATAATGGGTGTGAGATGACAGATGGAAAAATGTTTTTTAAACATTAAGGGAAAATAAATTTGTCCCTTGAAATTTTCATTTATGTATTTATTATTGGATAGAGACATGGAAATTGAGAGGAAAGGGTGAGGTAGAGATGGAGAGAGACAGAGAGACACCTGCAGCTCTGCTTCACCACTTGTGAAGCTTCCCTTTGTTGGATGGGGACCAAGGGTTTGAACCCATGCCCTTGCACACTGTGATGTGTGTTCTTTTTTTTTAAAAATATTTTATTTTATTTATTTATTCCCTTTTGTTGCCCTTGTTTTATTGTTGTAGTTATTATTATTGTTGTTGTCGATAGGACAGAGAGAAATGGAGAGAGGAGGGGAAGACAGAGAGGGGAAGAGAAAGATAGACACCTGCAGACCTGCTTCACCACCTGTGAAGCGACTCCCCTGCAGGTGGGGAGCCGGGGTTCGAACTGGGATCCTTATGCCAGCCAGTCCTTGTGCTTTGCGCCACCTGCGCTTAACCCGCTGCGCTACAGCCCGACTCCCTGTGATGTGTGTTCTTAACCAGGTGTGCCACCACCTGGTCCCAGACCCTTGAATTTTATATTGTCTCAAATGATATATATACATATATGTATATATACATATATATCTGATATATATTATCTCAAATTATAAATACATATATATATATGAAAAGACGAGATAATGTCCTTTTTATTTCTTGAGGGCTTAATGGTTTATAGTGCAGTTATTGACACATGGGTACAGTCTTTCATCTCTCCATGAAAGTTCTTTGCAGAACTGTCTCACCCACATCTTAGATCCTTCTACATCATCACGCAACAGGATCCCAAGCTTCTCTTCACTTCTTCATTTCACCTCCTTCCCCAGAGTCCTTTGCTTTGGTGCAATACACATCACACCTAGTCCAAGTTTCTCTGTGTTTTCCGTCTCTGTCCAAATTTTAAAATTTCCACCTACAGGTGAGATCATTCAGTATTTGTTCTTCTATTTTTGAATTATGTAGCTTAACATAATGTCTTCAAGTTCCATCAAAGGTGAGGCAAAGGAGATGGCTTCATCATTTTTAACAGCTGCATAGTATTCCATTGTGTGTGTATATATTACAATTTTATTTTAATCATTTTTCTGCCATTAAATATATGAGTTGCTTACAAATTTTCATGGTTACAAATTGTGTTACTGTAAGCTTAGTTGTTCATATATTTCTTTTGATAGATGTGTTTAATTACTTTTGGTCAAATCCCTAGAAGATAAATTGCTTGGCCATAGGTTAGATTCATTTCTAGTGTTCTGAGAAATCTCCAGACTGTTTTCCACAAGTGTTGGTCCTATTTATACATGCAGCCTCCCATTCTGTCTTACTACTGCAGGACACATGACCTCCTGGTCTCTGTAACCTTGTTGACTGCTGCCAGTTTATGACTGGTTGTCTAGGTAGAGAAGAAGTGAGAACAGAACAGAAACATTTCCTTTGATGGCTCTTCTCATAGCTACTTCTGACTGCTTTCTTTTCCCTGCCCTAAGCTGGTTTCTTCTTCCATCTCTCCCTATTTATAAAATTATTCCCGAGCCTTCAATTTCCTCAGAGACTTCTCATTGTGTTTTATTTTACTTTTGTTGTTGTTGTTGTTAGTTTCTCAAATCCAAGTTACCCTCTGGCTTCTATAGTTTCTCAAGGGTTGATTTTTTTTTTTTTTTGGGAGGGAGGAAGGAGCCAGTGCCCAATGCAGTTTGTCATTTTATAGAGTGAGCAGGTGTATTATAGGAAGGGGAGAATCCGAGACCACAGATGTGTGAGCATTAGGGAAAGAGAGGCTATACATGTATACAAAGAGGTGTTCCCCTTCCCCCAACATCTGCTATTTTATTTTAATTAGTGTGTATCTATGAATCTGTATATATATCTTTGCAATTGAAATAATGCTGTGAGACAGCAGTATTTATTCCTTACTATTCCAAAATTGTACTCCCTCAAGGCAACAGTTTGCGATACCTAGAAAAAAAACAAACAACTGTTTCTTCCGATGTTTGTATCCATGTTCTATGTAACTTGCCAGTTTCTTGATTGTTCAGGCTTAGCTATAACCCTTGACTTTCTAAAGTCAAAGGGATTTGTGCTTAAACGACTGCATTTTTCCTTCCCACATGTCCTCTCTGTTTTCTTACTTCAGGCTCCTAATATAGGGTGACCATTTCTTCTACTGTTAATATTCATATGCACACTACCGCACCCATACAAATGCGCTTGTCAGCTGAGATATGGAGCATGCTAAGCTTTTGCTTCCTGGGCCAGTGTACTGTGTTGTCATGTGCATGAGCCATTTGAGCCTCACCCCCCTGCACTGAAGGAAAAAGCTCCTGTGCTGTGGTCTCTTTCACTTTCTGTCTCTATTTTTAAAAAGTAAGATTATATTTCCTTACTTATATAACTTTTTCTTTTTAAAAAATTTTTCATTCATTCATTCATTCATTATATTTATTTATTTTTATTTATTTATTGGATAGAGACAGCCAGAAATTGAGAGGGTAGGGGGATAGTGAGAGGAAGAGAGACAGAGATGCAACCTGCAGCCCTGCTTCACCACTCTTGAAGCTTTCACCCTGCAGGTGGGGACCGGGGGCTCTAACTTGGGTCCTTGTGCATTATATATAACATGTGTGCTTACTCAGTGCACCACACATGGCCTCCAACATTTTAATTTCTTAGAATCAATACTAGCCTTTCTCTCCACTTATAGAATGCTTTTCAGGCCTATCATATTTTTCTGTATACTTCCAATAGAGTTGACAAGATTTTAAGGCACTTAAAGTGGTATATAGCTAGAGTTAAAAGCATCAGGTAATCTGTCTGATTCTTCACCTTACCCTGTCCCCATCTCTTCTGTGCAAACTCTAGCTTCCTATTCATGTAGGAATAAGGAACTTCATTTGCTTTCCTTCTTGTGTTGAGGATCCTGTTTCCTAATTTTGAAGCTTTGCTTCCTCCCCTTGTTTGGTGAGGAAATGGTTTCTCATCTAGTATCTTCCTAAGGAATAGGTTATAAGCCATAAATGTCTAAGTGGTGTGTATGGTGATCATTTTGTCAGTCGAGCTGTCTCCTTACTGTCACATTAAGTTTCTCACATTACTAAATGTGTATCTTTTTTTTTTAATTTCTTTATTGGGGAATTAATGTTTTACATTCGACAGTAAATACAATAGTTTGTACATGCATAACATTTCCCAGTTTTCCATGTAACACTACAACCCCCACTAGGTCCTCTGCCATCCTTCTTGGGTCTGTATTCTCCCCACCCACCCATCTCAGAGTCTTTTATTTTGGTGTAACACGCCAAATTCCAGTTCAGGTTCTTTTTTTTTTTTTAATTTTTTTATTTAAGAAAGGATTAATTAACAAAACCATAGGGTAGGAGGGGTACAACTCCACACAATTCCCACCGCCCAATCTCCATATCCCACCCTCTCCCCTGATAGCTTTCCTATTCTCTATCCCTCTGGGAGCATGGACCCAGGATCATTGAGGGTTGCAGAAGGTGGAAGGTCTGGCTTCTGTAATTGCTTCCCCGCTGAACATGGGCGTTGACTGGTCGGTCCATACTCCCAGTCTGCCTCTCTCTTTCCCTAGTAGGGTGTGTCTCTGGGGAAGCTGAGCTCCAGGACACATTGGTGGGGTCTTCAATCCAGGGAAGTCTGGCCGGCATCCTGATGGCATCTGGAACCTGGTGACTGAAAAGAGAGTTAACGTACAAAGCCAAACAAATTGTTGAGCAATCCTGGACCCAAAGCTTGGAAAAGTGGAGAGGAAGTATTAGGGAGGTACTCACTGCAAACTCTAGTGTACTTCTGCTTTCTTACTTTGGTGCCATACTCCAAACTCAGTCAATCAGTTTCTGATTGTCAGAGAAATGCAAATCAAGACAACAATGAGATATCACTTCACTCCTGTGAGAATGTCATACATCAGAAAAGGTAACAGCAGCAAATGCTGGAGAGGGTGTGGGGTCAAAGGAACCCTCCTGCACTGCTGGTGGGAATGTCAATTGGTCCAACCTCTGTGGAGAACAGTCTGGAGAACTCTCAGAAGGCTAGAAATGGACCTACCCTATGACCCTGCAATTCCCCTCCTGGGGATATATCCTAAGGAACCCAACACATCCATCCAAAAAGATCTGTGTACACATATGTTCTTGGCAGCACAATTTGTAATAGCCAAAACCTGGAAGCAACCCAGGTGTCCAACAACAGATGAGTGGCTGAGCAAGTTGTGGTATATATACACAATGGAATACTACTCAGCTGTAAAAAATGGTGACTTCACCGTTTTCAGCCGATCTTGGATGGACCTTGAAAAAATCATGTTGAGTGAAATAAGTCAGAAACAGAAGGATGAATACGGGATGATCTCACTCTCAGGCCGAAGTTGAAAAACAAGATTAGAAAAGAAAACACAAGTCGAACCTGAAATGGAATTGGAGTATTACACCAAAGTAAAAGACTCTGGGGTGGGTGGGTGGGTGGGGAAAATACAGGTTCATGAAAAATGATGAATTAAATAGTGGGGGTTGTATTGTTAAATGGGAATCTGGGGAATGTTATGCATGTAAAAAAAAAAAAGAAGTAGAAACACAAAGCAGAAATTGACTGAGTATCTTTTTTTTTTTTAACCATTTTATTTAGTTATACATGAGAAGGATAGGAGGAGAGAGAGAGAGAGAGAGAGAGAGAGAAAGAGAACCAGATATCAGATATCACTCTGGTACCTATGCTGCTGCTGCTAGGGATCAAACTCAGGGCTTCATGCATGAGAGTCTAGCACCTTATCCACAGCACCACCTCCCAGACCACCTAGATGTGTATCTCTAACAAAGTTGTTAGGTTGCAGATAGGTGGTTTTTATTCTGCCAGTGAACTATTCCTGTTCCAGAGCTGAAATCTGGATCTGAAGCTGAATTACTTGGACAAAAGCCAAAAGCCTAAGACTTCTATTTGGCAGTCCAGATCAGAATGAGGTAACATAGAGTTCTGGAATCCCATGTGTGAGGCAACACCTAATTTAGTAGCTTCTTGACAATGGCAGGACCACAGGTTGCAACTGGCACCCTTGACAGCAGCCTACTTTCTTGGTGATTTAATTCAGAAGTAAGACCCCCCACCCCCAGAAAACACCTGTACTGTAATGTTAGATTGTCGTTTTCCTAGCCCCTTGATCTGTGAGTTCTCATCGCCTCATAACTAGTCCTTCTAACTTTAGTTTATATCTTAGTCTGATTGAACTGCTATAGCAGCAAACTAAGCTGTTATAAAAACCACAGACCAGTGGCTTACAAGCATTATATATCTATATCTATATCTATATCTATATCTATATATATATATATATATATATATTTCTTACAGTTCTGAAGGCTGGAAATCCAAGATCAGGGGAATAGCATGACTGTCTCTTGGAAGGATCCTCTTCTGGGCTGCAGACTGATAACTTTTCACTGTGCTCTCACATGGCAGAAAGAGCTCTCTGGGCCTTCTTTCATAAGGATATTAATCTTTTTCAAGTGAATTCCTTTTGGGTGAGAGAGATAGCATAATGATTATGCAAACATACTCATGCCTGAGGCTCTGAGGTCCCAGGTTTATTCCTCTGCACCACCTTAAGCCAGAGCTTAAGCAGTAAAAAATTACTCAAGTGGGTTCCTTCCTTATAATGTGCTCACTGCACAAAGATTACCCCCACCCATAGTATGAGCATTTGGGATTCCATCATATGAATGGGGGGAGTGGTGTCACTCAGACATTTAGATCATGTTGCAACTGGCTAGAACAACTTCTTCTGTATTTCACTGCTAGCTAGTATGCCTACAGGTGGCTTTATTCTAATTGAAACAGATTTTCATGGGAAATAAAATTCTAATTTGGAAACTATTTTCTTTAAAAAAATTCAGAAAACATTTATCCATTGTTTATGACTATTGCTGAGAAGTCATAAGCTACTCTTTTTTTTATAAGTATATATGCAGCTTACTAATCTCTCAAGTTTTTTTTTCTCAAAATGTTATCTAATCTCAACACCCTATGTTATAAAATATATGCATAGTGGTACTTTGCATATGACAACATATCAAATTATTTAACTCTAAAATATGGCTACAGGCTGGATGGTAAAGTGCACATATTGCCATGTGTGAAGATCCATGTTCAAGTCCCCATTCCCCACCTGCAGGAGGGAGACTACATGAGTGGTTTTGGGTCCATGAGATCCCTGAGACCAGCATCCAGGATGAGGTTTTTGATATGAGGAAAAGATCAGAGAGTAAAATCTAAAGAGCTGTAGATGGAAACATGGAGCTAGAAGGCCAAGCTCAGCTGTAAGGGAGTAGGATTCTACTCCATGGAAACCAAACCACTGTGGTCTTGGCAGGGGTGAACCAGGGGAGTCACATTACACTCAGATCAACTGCTTACTTTGAACTCTGTTTAGGCACCAGCAAAAACAGCAGCAGGCTGGCAGAGAAAGTCACTCAAGGGTGTCAGTTACAGCTTCATTTGTCTCTGGTGTAATTGCTCTTTCTAAAACAACTTAGTTTTCAAACTGACATAGATTTATTGAATTTTAAGAGAATACATTTTTTTTTTTCTCCAAAGGAACAAAGTAGTGGGACTCCATCCTCAGGTTGTAAACATCCGAGATGTCCTAAATGCATGGAAGTAGTGAGGGTATCCAAGACTAACTGATTTTCCTTTAAATAGATGCCAAGGACCCTTGTGTGTGGGTATGATGTGTGCTTGAGCATGGATGGCTGACCACCTCCACTCCCCAAGTTCGTCTGTTAGTCTCCCCTTGGCATGCCAGCCTTGCGGCCCAGCTAGATGTGGCAAGAGTATGTGGGGGAATTCCAGCCTTCCTATCAGTCTTGCCACATCACCCACCCCTCCCCCCTTTCTGGTGGGCTTCGCTTTCTTTATATTTCTATTTTCCTGTTCCTGCACCACCATCCATACCCTCTCATTGCCTAGCTCTTTTTTTTCCCTTATGAGATATTGACCTCATTGGCCAGCTGGCTACTTCCTCTGCACAGCTACCCCTTTATAAACTTGTAACTGCATCAATAAAGATGTTCTGTTCCCTGCAACAGGACCCTAAATAGGTTTGTGTATTGTCCGCTGCCACGCTATGCTGGAAGATCACTTTAGGGAGCTCACTCCTGCCTCGTTCCCCCTCCCCCCGCCAGGAACCCAGACACTTGTGGGATGAGGTTGGCTGTTAGTCAAGACAAAACTTGTGAGATAAAACATTCTGTCTATGTATCTTCAATTTTACCGATATTATTTCAGTTTCTGTTGACAGTAGCCACTCTATCTACTTGTTATGGACAACATTCTTCAGAATAATATGTTAAGATTCACTCCTCACCCTACAATATATTAGGAAGAGGGTCCTTTGGGATGTCATGGGTCTCGCTGTTGGCATTCTTGTGACTGAGATTAGTGCCCTAATAAAAGAGACCCTAGAGAGATCTTTTCATATCTTCCATGTGAGGATACAGCAAAAAGATGACTGTCTTTGAACAAAGAAGTAGTCCCTCACCAGAACACCAAGTCTATATAAGAAGGTATTTTGATCTTGACTTTTCCAGCCTCCAGAACTGTGAGAAATAAATGTTTGCTATTTAACTCCCCCATTCTGTTTTATTTTTGTTACAGAAGTCTGTATGGACTAAGAAACCTGCAATTTCGTTTTTGTCACTGTTTTTGTTCATTTTTTGTAGTTGAACATGAGTGATTGAGAAAGTGTGTGAACTAGGAAAAATTAGACCCGATGTGATTTTTGTGTCCAAAGCTCCACTCCAGTTTGTCTGTTGTACTAAACCCATTCTTTACACAAAGATAATTTATCACAAAGACAAATTTGAATTCAATTGGTATACTTCATGCATGAAAATTGGATTTTTTTCAAAGATTAAGAAGAAATGCCTAGTAACTAAGAAGATGAGCATAAGGAGCTCTGATCTTTGTTTCTCTGAACAGTAGTCAGAGACAAACAAAACACCTCCCCCCCATAAAATAAAAACCACAAACCAATTGAAATGCTTGGTGCATTGTTATATTCTCACACTGTGGTGAGAAACAGAGCTTTAACAAACAACATTAGGCTCAGCAGGAAACAGGGCGGTACTGTGGCTGCTGAAGCTTTTCTGGAAATGAAGAGAGTCAAATAGTCCAGACTAGGCTCCACATCTGTGACTATTACTAAATGCCCTTCCTGCTCCTTCACAGCTGTCTCTAAGGCCCTGAAAATCAGTTCCCTATCTTATTCCAAGGTGAATTGTACCTGCCAAATCTTTCAGTCACACTCGATTCTACCATCGTCATATTTGCACAGACATTGTGTCAGCTGTTCTGATTCCTTCGGTGATAGTAGGAACTGTGGCTAATAAAAAACACATTTGTCCTTTGTAGTTTAGGGGAGAAAGGGTACTAAAAACAGCTCCATATATTAAGTGGAAGGTATAGCTTGGAAATGAATGAATGGATTCCAATAAGATAAGAGAGAATATTTCAATCTGATAGCAAGTGTTTATAACTTGAAGGAATTCAAATATGAGAGGTGCTAGTCAAGCATTTTTCTTTCTTTCTTTCTTTTATTTATTTATTTTTTGCTAGAAAAAAGCAAAATCTCCAAAGTAAACAAAATAATCAGGATGTATCAGCTCAAGAGAGAACCAGGTATGGAACTTAGAAAAGAAAGGTAATAACAGAAACAAGAATTTTTAGGCTCTGTTATTTTTTGAGATCAGTTCATCAAAATGTAATATAACATTAACAATTACTTGGAAAAAAACCCAACAGGTAACTGCTCTTGCTCTCTCTTTTTTATTTCTGGCTTTTATTCAAGATGAGTTATTCACTCCTGTGGTTAGTTCCTTGTAGTTGTACATTACTGAAGAATTTGGTATGTTAAGTAACAATAAAAGCAAATTTGTAAAGTTTTATTTCAGAATAAATGATAATTAAAGCTTTATTTATGAAAGACAGCCTGTCTTTAACCTAAATGCTACCTAATTTTCAGCTATTGATTTCATTCCATTCAAACCTAGAGTTCTTACCATGAGTGTTTTATTCTACTACAATATGTCATCTTTTTCCATTCAAAACATCCTATTTACAGAGTGTTTTTTTTCTTTTTCAACTGTTTGTTAGCTTTCTATCTGTCCATATACTCCAAAGGATGACTGTATTACAGTGAGAGCAAAAATCAACCTTGAGGCTATATTTCCTCATCATTTCTGCTTTTTATTTTTCTAGCAGGTGTCAACTTTGACATATTATTCAACTTGTATCTATGTATTACAGGTATCTGTGATAATTTTCTGAGTGTTTTTAACTGAGAGCTTTATAAAGACAATATATTTTCCCCCCAGAATATTGAAACCAAACCCTGAAATTAGAACTGGTTATTGTGCCAGCAGACAGCTCACCTTGGCCCGTCCTAGGTTCAAGCCTGACACCCACTGCAATGAAGGAAGCTTCTCTGCTGTGGTATCTTTCACTTTGTCTTTCTATCTCTGTTCTTATCTTTCTATCTGAAAAAAAAAATTGGCCTGGAGAAGTGAAGTCCTAGTGATAAACAAAAGAAATCAAAGAAAAACAAAACAAAGCAAAACAAAACCCTGATTATTAATGCCAACAGTACTATAAATATCAAACTACAAGTCATCCGAATGTAAATCTTAATCTAATTTTCTAAGTCAGAGAATACTTTCTGTTAGGGTATCTATTCTCTTGGATTCTCCTTTTTATGCTCTTCATTGTCCCAGAATTCTGTGCGGGGGCAAGCCATTATTATTCTTTGGTTTTTTTGTTTGTTTGTTTTTGTTTTGTTATTGCTGTTCATCACTAGGGCTTCACCATTGCATGCTCACACTTTTTCAGATGCAAAGACAGAGACAGAGACTGGGATACCACAGCACTGAAGCTTCCTCCAGTACATTAGAGTCTGGTCTTGAACCTGGGTCATATACATGACAAAGAAAGTGCACTGCCCAGGGGAGTTATCTTGCTGGTTTCTATAGATGAGGTCTAAAGTTTGCTTTCAGTACAGGGTTTATCATTTGTGTTTAATGGCATGCTATTAGTGGAATGTGAAAATGTTGATATACTGGTCTGCTTGTATACCTGGGTGCAACTTGAGCACTGTTCTTTCATATTCTAACTGTAGTGTGACCTTCTCTCTGTTGAAATAAAAGGAGGTGAACAGTATTCCATTTGCCTCTTTTGGATGAAAAAGTGTCTTCCTGGTAAAGGTAAGGTAAAAATAGAATCCTTCATTGAGAGGTATGCAGATAGCTCCTATTCAGTGCCTTTAAACATCTCCTAAGCAACAATGGATCAAAAAAATGTATACTTCCTGGCCGTAGGGCATGCAAATTAATCACTTAGATACAGATACTATGCTGTGGGATTTAGGAACTCTACAATCAATCAACCTCTTTCCTTCTTTCTCTCCCCCACCCCCACCCTGCACCTTTTGCTCCTACTTTCCCCCTTTTCCATTTTTAGGAAATTTAGAAAGAGTATTAATTTACCATATTCTGAAAATAGGAGTGGTTTATCAACTCATATTCCACCTATTATGAGTTTTGACTTTGTATCATATTCATCTTTTAAAAAATATTTATTTATTTGTTACTTTTTGTTGCCCTTGTTGACTTTTTTATTATTGTAGTTGTTATTGATGTCATTGTTGTTGGATAGGACAGAGAAATGGAGAGAGGAGGGGGAGACAGAGGGGGAGAGAGAAAGATAAGCACCTGCAGACCTGCTTCACCACCTGTGAAGTGACCCCCCCTGCAGGTGGGGAGCCAGGGTCTTGAACCAGGTTCCTTATGCAGTTCCTTGAGCTTTGCACCACATACGCTTAACCTGCTGAGTTACTGCCAAACTCCCTGTCTTTTTTTTTTTTTAAGAAAGAAAAAAAATTGAGTGTGTGTCACTTTTAAACTACCAAAGAAGAATCAATAGGGGTGAAGTTTGTCTTTTTAACAACTTTTGTTCTTTAAAAAATTATGTTCACCCATGTTCAGCGGGGGAGCAGTTACAGAAGCCAGACCTTCTACCTTCTGCAACCCTCAATGACCCTGGGTCCATGCTCCCAGAGGGATAGAGAATGGGAAAGCTATCGGGGGAGGGGGTGGGATATGGAGATTGGGTGGTGGGAATTGTGTGGAGTTGTACCCCTCCTACCCTATGGTTTTGTTAATTAATCCTTTCTTAAATAAAAAAAATTATGTTCAGCCAGATTTGAGGACCACAGCCTAAATGTTGCCTATTGTAGCCATGATATGTCAAATGCGACATCTGATTGCACTGCTTGTCTTAGAGTTAGTTTGCTTATAGTTTCTCTTATGGCTTGGCTTGACAAACAGAATAGTTGTCATGGAGCCAGTGCATTTTTACTTTTTTTTCCTGTTATTTTATGGAGGATGTCATTTTCTTGTTCTGTTCTTGATACATGAGCACAATTTCTCATCTCCTTGTGATTGGTCTCTCACTTCAACTTAGGTCCTTTTCCATCATCGTACACCTGGACCTCAAGGACTTCTCCACATTTCCCCTTCTTTTTCCTTCCCTTCCCTTCCCTTTCCTCTCCTCATCTCCCCTCCCCCACCTTCCCTTCCCTTCCCTTCCCTTCCCTTCCCTTCCCTTCCCTTCCCTTCCCTTCCCTTCCCTTCCCTTCCTTTCTCAGAGTCTTTGGTATAGTACAGCCCACCTAGTAGTTTCAATTTATATATTTTTCCCTTTCTGTTTTTGTTTCCTAAGTTTCACCTACAAAAGAGTTCATTCAGCATTGGTCCTCTTTTTGGATTATTTCATTTAACATGATGCCTTCAAATTCCATCCAAGATGAAGCAAAGGAGATCATTTAATCCTTTTTTAACCTCTGAGTGGTATTTCATTACGTATATATGTATCAACTTTATTAACCACTCATCTATTGTTGGACATTTCAGTTGCTTTCAAGTTTGGGGCTACTATGAATTGTGCCACTATGAAAATAGATGTGCATATATCTCTTTTGATAGATCTTTTTGTTTCTTTTGGATAAATCCCCAGGAGAGAAATTGCTTGACCATCAGATAGTTCCATTTCTACTATTTTGAGAAATTTCCAAACTATTTTCCACAAGGCTTGGACCAATTTATATTCCCACCAGCAGCGTAGAAGTATATTTTTATTTAATGTTTCCTTCAATGGTTTGGCTTGAGAAACATAACAATAAGATTAAAGGTATGAATTGAGGGGCTGGATGGTGGCACACCGGGTTGAGTACACATGTTAGAATGTGCAAGGACCCAGGTTCAAACCCCCAGCCCCCACCTGCAGGGGGGAAAGCTTTGTGAGCGGTGAAGTAGGACTGCAGGTGTCTCTTTGTCTCTCTCCTTCTCTATCACTCCCTTCCCTCTCAATTTCTGACTGTCTCTATGCCGGGCTAGCTTGGGGGTGTCTCTTCCTGGGTGCTTACTCTTTGGGTTGGAGAGAACTCAACCGGAGCCAGCCTAGGCTGCTACTCACTCAGAGATGCGAGGGATATGTCTCAGGAACAGACTAGTGGCTAGACAATGCAATATCTTTATTGATCAGAGAGCCAAGGCTTTTAAAGTGTAGACCTGGAAGTGGCAAGTCGGAAATGCAATGGCTAGGAAAGGGGCAGAGAAAGGCAAAAGGTGGCTGGGAAGGTAAAATATTACTTAGCAACTTTTTGAAGGGTTTTAACTGGTAAGATTGGTAAGATTAATGATACCCTGCAGGCAGGGAGGGTCTTGAGAGTAGAAAGAAGATAGATCAAAGGAATGGAATGGGTGGGGATCTTTCAGGCAAAACAGTGATTATGTAGATAGGCCATAGTATCAGGAATGCAGCGTGCTTTGTGAGCCCTGCCAAGCTCAACCACATCTGCACAATTTCCCAACATCTCCCCCTTTCTTTTTATCTAATGGCCATAGTATCAGGAATACAGGGTATTTGTGAGGTAGGAAGTCTGATAAGACAAAGCAAACCTTTGGGGTTACTCCTGTCCCTCTTTGCTCAACCTCTCGGTAAAGAGAGAGAGAGACTAATAGGATAGACACACTCCTCAGGTCAAACCCTGCCAAGCTCAACCACATCCTCACAGTTTCCCCCTTTCTTATATCTAATGGCCATATTTAAATGGGTCAATGTCTGTAAAAGACTCCATCTCTGTTAGAGGAGTAGCAGTGAAGGGGTGAACAGAAACCTTTTGGGCAGAAACCTGAATGATATCGTGTTGATGTTTTTGAAAGAACTGGAATAAGACAGGGAGCGATAAGTAAGAGTAGCAAGGGCCAGCGTGAGGCCGAGGGAAGGCTTGGTAGGCCAAGGGGCGGGGCCTGACAACAAAGAGGTGGGGCCTAATGGCGAAGGGACTCACGGCCTGGCAGGTGGAGGTTGCCTGGCTTGGCAGTGAGGGGCTTGGCCTGCAGGGCCTGGCAGGTGAAGGGCATGGCTTGCCAGGAGAGGGGCTTGGCCTGCAAATAAATAAAGATAATAAAGAATTTTAAAAAAGTATGAATTGACATGCCAGACTTCCAAAGACTCTCTCCTTTTGTCTTTTGTTAAACAAATATTGAATGCTCCATGTTTCACATTTCTCCATGTGTTAAATAGGCAGTGAAATAGTTCCCATCACATAGCATGGTTAGATGATTAAGATGGAACATGTAAAGCTCTGAGAATAGCAATGACACATAGTGAAAGATGACACAATATTAGTCATTACCATTCTATGATCATAAGAGTCCTCTAGAGTTTAAAAGGAATTTACAAGATTGTGTAATCTTCAGGTAGTTGAATATTAGTATGATCCTTGTTTTGTAGATTAGATTCTTAAATTGATGTCTCCATCCTCAAATAATTCAGGATGAAAATAATATTTATAATAAAACAATAGTAAGCAGTACATACTGTATGGCTTACTACATGTTTAACTCCATAGACTAAGTGTGAAAGGTATTATATCATAAACCTATTTTTTTTTACACTCTAATGTGCACACAAATCACTGAGAAGTCTTGTGAATATGTAGATTCTGATTTCTTAGGTTTGAGATGGAGCTTGTGCTAAGAATGCACTTTAAAATAGGTTTCCAAGTGACAGTAGCATTACTGGCCTGAGAGTCACATTTTGAATAGCATAGGTTTAATCAAAATAACAACTATATCTGATTGGCACTAATATTTTCCCATATTTAACATATAGTAAACTTAAATTGCTGTAGTAGCCCAAACGTGGAAGCAAGTTAGATGCCAAATGACACATGAGTGCCTAGGAAAGTTCTGGTACATATACACAATGAAATACTATGCAGCTGTTAAAATGAAAGTCATCTCCTTTGCAATATCTTGGACAGAATTTGAAAGTATCATGTTGAGTGAGAAGCTGGAAAGAGAAAAAGCAATACTGAGCTATCTCACTCAGAGGTGGAACTTAAGAAACGGATGGTAAGGGAAAGCATAAGGTTAAACTAGGATTGGGAATCCTATATTATATCAATGCAAAGGGCTCTGGGGAAGGAAGGAAAGGGGTGGGGTTGAGGGGCATTGGGATCCTGGTGTATGATGGAAGAAGTTTGGGGGAGCAAGTATCTTCATGACACTGAGACACCTATCATGGGGAGAAGAGGGGTTTTACTTATGTGTCAATAACTACTATAAACCATTAGCCCCTCAAAATATTTATAATTTTATTCTTTAAACATTGAATAAAATAATGTAAAATTAAAAAAATAAACTAGAACTGTGAAGATAAATGATTCTCTCAAGGTTATGGAACTTGGAGGAGTAACATCAGGGTATCTTATTCCAGAGCTGTCACCTTAACCACCACACTTAACTTCATTCATGTGTTTGTCATGATGGTGTCTATGCCACTGGCCCCTACTAAGCAACAGGACATAGAGTAAATGCCATTTTCCCCCCAAACTTTTGAAACTATATTTCTTCTTAAAGCAGAGACCCTTGTGGAATGCTGTATATAGTCTCATTTTTCAAAGGCTTATTTGTTTATGAAAGAGAAAGAAAGAGAGGGAGAAAGAGAGAGAGAGAGAAGAAGAGTACCTACCACTCCACATATGTAGTGCTAGGAAATAAACCCAGGGCCTCATAAATGCTCCACCTGCTAAGCCACCATTCCAATAGCAATATATATATATATATATATATATTCCCCCCCAGGGTTATTGCTGGGCTCGGTGCCTGCACCATGAATCCACCGCTCCTGGAGGCCATTTTTCCCCCTTTTTGTTGCCCTAGTTGTTGCAGCCTCGTTGCGGTTATTATTGCCATTGTTGACGTTGCTTTGTTGTTGGATAGGACAGAGAGAAATGGAGAGAGGAGGGGAAGACAGAGAGAGAGGGGAGAGAAAGATAGACACCTGCAGACCTGCTTCACCGCCTGTGAAGCGACTCCCCAGAGTCGGGGGCTCGAACCGGGATCCTTACGCCAGTCCCTGCGCTTTTCGCCATGTGCGCTTAACCCACTGCGCCACCGCCCGACCCCCGCAATGTATATATTTTTAATTATACATCACTTCTGATTCTTGCAGTTAAAATGACTCACTCACATTTTTGGCTTCTTTTACCCATGAAAGAAATAATTAAATTCCAACTGGTGTTAAACCTAATGCTTGGGTTACTTTTGAGTCAATAGATTCATGCCCATCATATTTAATCGACTATATTTGGGTTGAGTCCATTTAAACAAGCTTAGCTTTCTTTCTCCATATTCTTAATTTGATCCCTGATATTTGTGTATTTTTTTCTGTCTTGGCCTGTGTGTCAGAGCTCATGACTTAGGCCCTCTTTGAAGAAAGGCCTTATTGTACAATTCCCAGGTGGACTTATTTGACATTTCAGTTGTTAGATTTTCCTGATTTATTTTACCTTTGACCCCCAGGTCTACCTGTTTCACAAATGCCCAATGCGCCATAGGTACTCTTTACTCAGAGCTCCCATGGAACTGGCAGAGACGTTGTCAGGTTGGCATTGTGGTCTAAAAACTCCCTGTGTACAATCCAACTGTATTCTTTTTTAAAAATTATTTATAAAAAGGAAACACTGACAAAAAACATAGAATAAGAGGGATACAGCTCCACACAATTCCCATCACCTCACAAAGTCTGAGAAGACAATTTGCTTATTTTTCTTGCAAGTTTGTATGCTTTGCTTTATTATTTATATTCCACAATTGTGTGAAATTTTTTAGCTTCTTTACTTATTTCATTTCATCCACTTCACTATGCATAATCACCTATAGCTCAGTCTGTTTAAGGAATTCATTTTGAGGGGGGTCAGGGAGTGGCACATGGGGTTAAGAGAAATGTAAGGACCCAATCCTTGTTTGAGCCCCCAGCTCCCCACTTGCAGGGGGTTCACTTCACAAGCGGGGTAGCAGGTCTGCAGGTGTCTTTTTCTCTCCCACTCCATCTTCCCTTTCCCTCTCAATTTCTCTCCAAACACTTGAAAAAATTGCCACAGGAGCAATAAAAAAAAAGAAGAAACAAATCCAGTAATTTGGGGGTGATGGTGCACTTGGTTAAGCACACACACACTACAGTGCTCAAGGACTCGGGTTCAAGCCCCTGGTCCCCACTTACAGAGGAAAGCTTCACAAGTGGTGAAGCAGGGCTGCAGGTGTCTCTTCCTCCTTCTCTATATACCCTCCCTCTCAATTTCTCTGTCCTATCCAATTAAATAAATAAAATTGAAAAATTGAAAAAATGGAATCCAACTTTTTTTTTTTTTTTCCCCTCCAGGGTTATTGCTGGGCTCGGTGCCTGCACCATGAATCCACCGCTCCTGGAGGCCATTTTTCCCCTTTTTTGTTGCCCTAGTTGTTGCAGCCTCTTTGCAGTTATTATTGCCATTGTTGACGTTGCTTTGTTGTTGGGTAGGACAGAGAGAAATGGAGAGAGGAGGGGAAGACAGAGAGAGAGGGGAGAGAAAGATAGACACCTGCAGACCTGCTTCACCGCCTGTGAAGCGACTCCCCTGCAGGTGGGGAGCCGGGGGCTCGAACCGGGATCCTTACGCCGGTCCCTGCACTTTGCGCCACGTGCGCTTAACCCACTGCGCCACCGCCCGACCCCCGGAATCCAACTTTTCTTACAGCAAAGATTGGGCACCATAGATAAAGGTCTTAGAAAACACAGAAGTGGGAGTCGCAGCAGGTTAAGCACATGTGGTGTGAAGCACAAAAATCGGGGTGTAAGGATCCTGGTTCGAGCCCCAGGCTCCCCACCTACAGGGGGGTCACTTCACAGGCAGTGAAGCAGGTCTGCAGGTGTCTATCTTTCTCTCCCCCTCTCTGTCTTCCCCTCCTCTTTCCATTTCTCTGTTCTATCCAACAACATCAATAACAATAATAATAATAACTACAACAATAAACCAACAAGGGCAATAAAAGGAAATAAATAAAAAATAAAACACAGAAGTAAGTTATAAAATGGAGAGCTGGGCAATTATATCTGTGAGTTGAGAAGAAAGGTTTGAAAATGTCTTTTTGGGTCAAAGAAGGGTATTAACTACTAATGAAACTGTGAGCTATTCTTCAGAAAATGGACTTTGCCTGATGAAAATGTAATACTTAGATTCGAAGTAGAATTTCTTGTCAACAGATACTGCAATTATAAATTAGTAAAGAAGGTGATAAAATTCACATCCATTTAATAGCTCTGGCAGGACCTTGCACAAGCAATAGTTTAGTTTAAAATAAATGTAGAATTTAAAATATATTACAAGAAATAATTTATTTTAAAGTTCTTTTAGCCCCTTGACTCTGCTTTATGTAGAAATAAATGTACTTACTTTTATAGTTTACCTGAAGACTAACATGTATGTAGCAAAGACCTGAGTATGTAGTTTTCTGAAAAACTAGCCTAGAAACTCACCAGAGCACAAACATACACAGTGTGGTGACTTTATCACCCATGGAGCAGCTAAAATGACATCAATAAATCATAAAATATGCCCAAAGGGCATGATAAATCATTTAGAGTTGCTATTAATATTTTAGACATGTTCATTTTTAGCAGTGTGTTAAATTTTAGTGTTTGCATTCTGTTTTAATTTAGCACTTGGTAATTGAAAAATGAGGCTGTAAAAATGATCTTTTATTATTATTCTTTTTTTTTTTTTGCTATTCATTTAAGGATTAAATCAGATAGAGGAGCTGGTTGCTGCTAGTTTTCATTTTCTCTAAAATTCTTTTCCAGCACTTTGGATACTGGTTCTTAAATTGGAGCACCACTGCAGGAACCATTGTTCTTCTTAAATGAGGAAGCTGAATTTAAATGCCTTTATGGATACTTGTTGTGGAGTACTCCTCAGGATTGTGGCAATGTGGCTGGCAGGGAAGGTAACCAACTCATACAGGGTTGCTCAGGCCTTTCCTAGTTTTAGCACTGAGTTGCAGGAAATACCTCTGTGCTGGTCAAACTAGGATGTTTGGTTATGCAGACTGCTCTTGAGTTCCAAAGAATTCCTTGTCAATATTGGTCTCTGGGAAAATGGTGGATTTTAGCACACTCATCTTTATTTTTATTTATTTATTTTTCAACCAAATCACATTACTGGGGCTGTGTGACGGTGCACCCAGTTGAGTGCATGTGCTACAATGCACAAGGATGTAGGTTCAGGGTCCCCAGTGTCCACCTGCAGGAGGGAAAGGGGGAAAGCTTCATGATCAGTGAAGCAGCACTACAGGTGTCTTTTTCTTTCCCTCCCTATCTCCCCTTCCCTCTCAAGTTCACTGTATTTCTGTCCAAAAAATAAACAAAACATTTTTAAGACTGTCATTATCACATCTTCCCAACATAGCTGTCAGCATACCTCATTCATCACCAAAATTTCAACTTCCAAGAATTCATTTTTAATGTCTATTACTTTATTTCTATGACCTGAAGACCACCATCCCATTCTCAATTTCTTTAGTAGATAAATGCTTTCTTTAGTTGATCAGAACACCCTGCTAGGCTCTCCCACTAGAAATATTCACCTCTTTCATATTATTAAAGACATTTCCAGAAATGAATACATGACTCTCTATTGAAAATCTATTTTGTGCCCAGAAATGTGCTAGGATTCTATTATATTATCATAACTATTTACAAACACCCTGCAAGGAGGGTGTTCTCACTCGTACTTATTATGAAAAAATTAGGCTCATAAGAATAAGAAATTAGGCAAAGGTCTCAAGTGGTAATTGGAAACAGTCATTACTCTTTTTTTTTCATTTTTTAAAATTTATAAAATGGAAATATTGACAAGATTATAGGATAAGAGGGGGTACATTTCCATACAATGCACACCCCCAGAGCTCCATATCCAATCCCCTCCCTTGATAGCTACTCTATTCTTTATCCCTCTGGGAATATGGACTCAGGATCATTATGGAGTACAGAAGGTGGAAGCTCTGACTTCTGTAATTGCTTTTCCCCTGAACCTGGGCATTGGCAAGTCGATCCATACTTCCAGCCTATCTCTCTCTTTCCCTAGCGGGTTGGGGATTTGGGGAGGCAGGGCTCCAAGATACATGGTGGGGTCCTCTGCCCAAGGAAGTCAGGTTGGCTTCAGCAGTGATTATTATTATTATTATTTTTCCTCCTCCAGGGTTATTGCTGGGCTCGGTGCCTGCACCATGAATCCACCGCTCCTGGAGGCCATTTTCCCCCCCTTTTGTTGCCCTTGTAGCTTTGTTGTGGTTATTATTATTGCCCTTGTTGACGCAATTCGTTGTTGGATAGGACAGAGAGAAATGGATAGAGGAGGGGAAGACAGAGAAGGGGAGAGAAAGATAGACACCTGCAGACCTGCTTCACCGCCTGTGAAGCGACTCCCCTGCAGGTGGGGAGCCGGGGGCTCGAACCGAGATCCTTACAATGGTCCCTGCGCTTTGCGCCACATGCGCTTAACCCACTGCGCCACCGCCCGACCCCCAGCAGTGATTATTTTTAAACCTCTATGTTTTCCCTAAGTTTTCTAAGTGGAATTTGATCCACTTAGGAGCTTCCTTCTTATTACTTATGGCTTCAAAGAATGCATCTGCTAATAGATACTGGTGTGTTTGTGATGATTCATAATTTATGAATGATGATGACTCACAAGTCATATCTTTCTAGAATGCTAAATTTCTTTTAATCACTAAGAGGCAATTCAAATGTCTATCTTTAAGGGACCAGTGGTGTCTTAGAAAAGGTAGATTCAGATTGACCAGTTCTGATTGTCCTGTGGTTGTTGAGAAGTAGGCTATATTTTTCTAGGACTCTTGATCGTGAGTGACACAAACTTGATTCCAACTGGTCAAAGGAAAGAAGGATGTTTACTGGTTCACATAACCATAAGGCTTAGTAAGGATATTTCTAACTTCTAGTGTTACTGATTCAGGCACTAAACATCATCAACAGGACATTTTATCTCTGTGTCTGCTTTCCTCACTATTGGCACCATTCCAGGCTGCCTCTCCCAAGGATTTTTCAGGAGCTTTTTGCATAGAGCCTCTTGGTTTAGCAATCTCGGGAAAATCCCAGAAAATAGTCTACAGTACTTATTGCAGTCACATGCTTGTCTCTAAACCAATTGCTTTGGTCAGGGAGATAGAGAACACATTGTTTGCTTATGCTCTAATCACAAGTCCACAGCTGGATTCAGGGTTGTATGACACCAGCTGAATCACATGCAAATGGAGAGGGTATGCCTCATCAAAAGAAAATTGAAATCTATAATCAGAAATGGAAAGTGTGACTATTGAGCAGAGGAAAACTGGAGATGGGCACTTGAAATAGCTATTTAAATTGAACTGACTTGGAGATGAAATGAGAAAATATAAAAGCATTTTATAAATTAAAATCTACTGTGTAATGTAAAAAGAGTTTTTCCTTTTATTAATTGATGTATTACTTCACTCAAACTTTAGAACTGAAAGACCTAAAAAGCCTGCACCTTGATTTGATAGTATATCATCAACTAAAAGTGAATGCAAAAAATAAATAAAATAAAAACCAGTATGGCCTTACAGGGAAAGCTCAGATGGCTTATGGAGGAGAAAGTCATGGGTGGTGGTCAGGAGAGGAAAGAGAGACTGAATGCCTTGGCCATCAAGATTGGTTTATAGTCAACTAAATGTGGTTCCTCTCTTCAAACCTCATACTTTATTTTAAAAAGTAAATACTGACTTCTTAATACAAGTAAAGTTTTTTTTATTAGTCATTTAATAATGATCAACAGGATTGTGGGATAAGAGTAGTACAATTCCATGTAATTCCCATCAACAGAGTTGTGTATCCCATCCCCTCCATTGGAAGCTTCCTTATTCTTTATCCCTCTGGGAGTATGGACCAAAGATCTTATAGAGTGTAGAAGGTGAAAATTCTGCTTCTCTGCTGGATATGGGCATTGACAGGTAATCCATACCCACAGCCTGTTCTCATTTCTCCCCTAATGGGGTAGGGATCTGGGAAGGTGCGGCTCTAGGACTTACTGGTGAGGTCATCTGCTCAGGGAAGTCAGATTGGCATCATGGTAGCATCTGAACTTAGTGACTGTAAAGCATTAAGATATAAAGCAGAACAAATTGTTTAATAATCAGGAACCTAAAGGTAAGAATATAGCAGGTGAGATTTGGGGTCTTCATGTTGGAAGAAGCTACGAAGTCTACTTTAGGTATATTCCAGGGGTCCCATGACTTTACTATTTTTTTCTTGAGCCCAACAGCTAACATGCAGGTGGGTTGAAAGTATTGTCTGTGCCCAGAGGGTTAAAGAACAGGAAAGCTATCAGGGGAGGGGATGGGATACGCAGTTCTGGTGTGAAGTTGTATCCCTTTTATCCTATGGTTTTGTCAATGTTTCCTTTTTATACATAAAAAATTTAAAAAAATAAAGTATTGTCTGGGAAGATTGTGTGAGAGTTGGGAGTAGGACTAGAAATCTAGATCAGGGCAGAGAGTAGCTCTCAAATATGGAAAAAGTATATAAATACCATTCACTGTAAACCTCATTCATCTGACCCAGGGCCCATGTCTATCCATACTTAGCACAGAAGCCTGTGTAACCTCTCCATCCCTGAAGATATGAACTCACATTCCATGGTCATAGCTAGGGACATTCTAGGCTGCATTCATTTCAGAACCAGTCTTCCTCTACTAGAAGAATATGTTGACTCAGCCTCCCTTTGGAGAGTGGGACTGTTTCTGTAATTGTTGTTGTATTTTGAGGGCAAGGTCCTGTAGAGGCCCTAAAGAGAGTTTATGATGTTTTTCCTAATGGATACAATCAGTGATGGTGGAGAGAGGGACCTCTTAGAGGTCTAGGCCTATAATATCTGTATAGGAATCCCAGGATTCTCTGACTAGGGCCCTAGATGATGGGGTGGTCTTGTAGTGACCCAGAGGGCCACATCATTAAAGTGTGTTGGCCTCTTGCCCTTATCCAACCTTTGTAGTCCTTACTTTATGTGACTTAAAGTGATTGAAGGAAATAAAACAGAAAGTAGGTGAGGAGGGTATGCAGGTCCAAGTAGAAAACACTTGATTAAGTACACAAGTAAAGTTTATATACAATTGAATGCAAGTCTAATGTAGCAAGTTCATCACACAAGCAAGTAACTTTAAATGATTGCCAGCTAATCTAATTATTTTATTTTGCCCATTTTTTCCCTTGGATTTAGATCCCAGTATTCCTGTTGTCCGTAAACCTATATAGTCACTCCTACGACTCAAGAAGTTTCTGCTCAGATGTCAGTTATTACGCAGGCAAATTTTCTCTTTAGGAAGGATGCAAGGTATGCCTGAACTCCAAGCATCTTTAGGATCTTTTCTGCTCACTCTGCTTGCCCTGAATATCTTTTGGCTAGGATCAAAAAATTTTCCCCTTAGGCCACATGGTTTAGCTATCAGGAGAGAAAGTATCTGTACAATACATCCTCTCTTTCAAATTCCATTTATTCATTTCCTTCACATTAAATGCTTGTCTCTGTGGGGCTATGTGTAAGCTTGATAGATCTTAGGGAAAACTCCCCCCATCTTTGGATGGAGGTCTGGGAAAGTCACCCCCTTGTTAGTCTCTCTCACCGAGATGAGCAAAGGGAAAAAACAGTCTTTCAGACTTAGTTCTTCCCTTTCAGACTCTCAAGCCCACAGAGACCTCACTGCCTCTCCCCATTAACTGCAGGCCACATGGCTGCCTGCCTTAAGGTTCATTCAAAGTTCACATAGTCACCCAGAGTTCACACAGTCACCTCACTTTTGATCACTAGAGAAAGCATACTCCATCAAACACCTCTCTGACATCAGTCAGTGAAACTCCAAACTTTATTTCCTTATAGCTTTGATAACTACCATGCTCTGTTTATCTTCTCTCTATCTCACCCTGCTGGTTTAACCCCTATGTTTCTTTCAAATACCTTTGGATAATTAAGTTGCTTGCTTCATGGAGACTAATTGTCTTGACCTTTATGTATCTCATCAATTCCTGTCATAACAGCCCCCTACCATAGGGGCAAGCTGTCCTTTAAGAAACCTGTAATTTCTGACATATTTGAAAAATATTCTTTGTCTGAATCTCTATTTAAACCCATGTCCATCTGCCATTAAACAAGAGTGTTCCAGTTCTCCCTGGTGTCTCTTGTCTGTTTCGTGTCGTCTTTTGAACTATCGAGGGAGAACTGGTCGTTTGCCTTCCTTGCTGGAATTCACCTCACGTACCCTTCAGCATGTCTCCACCAAGAGTGTATTTTTAAAAATATTTATTTATTTATTTATTCCCTTTTGTTGCCCTGTTGTTTTATTGTTGTAGTTATTATTGATGTTGTTGTTGGATAGGACAGAGAGAAATGACGAGAGGAGGGGAAGACCGAGAGGGGGAGAGAAAGATAGACATCTGCAGATCTGCTTCACCTCCTGTGAAGTGACTCCCCTGCAAGTGGGGAGCTGGGGGCTGAACCGGGATTCTTATGCTGGTCCTTGCGCTTAAGCACTTCACTACTGCCCGACTCCCCCAATAGTGTACTTTAATTAAATCTAGAAACACCTAGAAATGGAAAAATATAACTTTCCAAAAGATAGACACAGACAATTGCATGAATATATACATATAATTATTACTTTTATGATATTTTATTCTATAAATGTATGTTTATTAATCTTAAGGAAAAGAAGATTAAGATCCTCATATAGCCTTCATCTCAAATGTCAGCACTATGAACATTGCACAGTCTGCTCTTTTAGTTTTGGGGGGAGAAGGAGGCACTGGAATTTGCATATTTTTCTTTTATAAAAATGAGATTGTGTTATAACACTCATTTATAATAGGCTTTTTTCACATAGTAGTATCTGAATAGTATTCTTTTCTACTACAGTCTATTTCTTAAAGGGCTTATGTCTTATGTTTTCTTAAATATATACCTTAAGATATTATTAAGCAGAATACTATTTGTCAAATATGAGTGACTAGAGCTTTTTATTTATATTAATGGGTTGCTGCTCCTGCCAAGAGAGATGTTTGTATTTTAATATTGCTTTTCTATAGACAATGCTTATTGCAAGAAAATAAATCTAACAGTCCCATGGGGGGACATTTTAAAATAGAGTTCATTCATCATTCTCATCATGACATAATCTGTCCATTTGTCCTAAACAGTAACTGCACTGTAAAGAGAGACTTACCTCTTCTTCTCCTAAGAATCTGTACAGAGAAGGGAGGAATCAGATTCACTCTTCATTTTAAATGACACCAAATAAAGATCTTCCTGTTTATGCTAGGCATAACGTATCAGTGTCAATCAACTACACCTTTGAATACAATGCACTTTGCCTGCTGGACAGAATCATGCTACTTTAGAATTTAGGAAACATGATGTTTAACTTGTGTAAATTATTATCGGAGAGGACGATTGGAGGAAAGAGAATGATGGACTGATAAGACTGTAAATTCCAGATATTGTCAGATTGAAAGTGTGTCAAAGGGCTAAATCTTTTCTTTTCTTTCTTTCTTTCCTTTTTTTTTTTTTTTTTTTTGCCTCCAGGGTTATCGCTGGGGTCTGGAGCTTGCAGTATGAATCCACTGTTCCTGGAGGAGATTTTTTCCCCTTTTGTTGGCCTTGATGTTATTGTTGTTGTCATTATTGCTATTGTTGTTGGATAAGACAAAGAGAAATTGAGAGAGGAGGGGAAGACAGAGAGAGGGAGAGAAAGATAAACACTTGCAGACATGCTTCACTGCTTGTGAAGCAACCCATATCCAGGATTCTTAACGCTGGTCCTTGTGCTTTGTACATGTGCACTTAACCTGCTGGGCCCAGCCCCATAAATATTTTCTTAAATTTACTTTATTTGAAGGGCCATGTGGTGGCACACCATGTTAAGTGCTTGCACTACAGTGCACAAGGACCCTGATTCAAGCCCCCTGGGCTATGGTATCTCATATGTTACATAGATGATATTGAAGCAGGACCTGAGATTCAGAAACTTCTTCAAGGAAGTTCATCTACGCCGATGACAACTGCTGTGCAACTCAGGCATCAAAGTTCGACATCCTCGAGGAAACACTCACGAAAGACATGTCTCTGATATCTGATTACTGTAAAAAATGGCGACTAATCCCTAGCACTGCAAAAACGGTATCATCTGTTTTCCATCTACACCATGCCTCGGCCTCGCTTAATGTGCAACTTGACGATACGAGAATCCGGCATGAAGCCCAGCCAGTCTATCTTGGCGTTACTCTCGATCGCTCTCTGTCATTTCACGAACATCTCATAAAAACTGCAGCAAAGGTGGGCGCGAGGAATAACATCATTGCAAGACTGGCCAGCTCCTCATGGGGCGCGAGCGCTTCCACACTACCATCATCATCTTTGGCATTATGCTATTCCACTGCAGAATACTGTGCCCCAGTATGGTTCCGTAGCCCCCATGTCCACTTGGTCGATTCCAAATTATATTCCTCCATGAGGATAATTTCTGGAACCATCCTTTCCACCCCGGTCCCATGGCTGCCAGTTCTTAGCAACATCGCCCCGCCAGATATTCGTCGGGATGCAGCATCATCTAAGTTCATTTCCCACGTCTACACTCGACCGGACTGCCAATATAGGCGGATATCTTCGCCCACCCTGTCCAACGCTTGACGTCTCGTCACCCAATCTGGTCCCCTACACCTACACTGAACTTCTCTGTTCCAGACTCTTGGAAACAGAGTTGGCAGTCAGCTGAGGTAAAGAACAAACACCTCATCACAGACCCCTGCAAGCGTCAACCCGGCTTTGACCTAGCACGTTATGATTGGGCCCTCCTCAATCGGTATAGAACAGGTCATGGCCAGTGCGCCGCTATGTTCCATCGCTGGGGAGCCAGAGACGACCCGAACTGCCCCTGCGGCTCCAGACAGACTATGACCCACATAGTCAACGACTGCCACCTCTCCAGATTCAAAGGAGGTCTCGAAACTTTACATCAGGCTCAACCTGATGCTGTTAACTGGCTACGGAAGAAGGGCAAATGCTAGAAGAAGAAGTAGAAGATTCAGGCAAAGTGTCAGAGGGTAAATATTAGCAACAACCCAACCCCCATCGGATGCAAACAAAAATAGCCTGCATTGTGCTGATGCTAGTTTCTGGGGTGAGTTTCACCTGGGATGAGACAGTAAAAGGAACAAGCAGTTAATATAGCTTCCCTGGAGGGTCCAAGTTCAGAACTACATGTAACATTAATATTACTCTGGAATGCAACAAGTCTCTTAAAAGGTTAAAGATAATTGATGCTAAGGGCAGGAAAGAACGGACAAGTCAGAAATATCTTAAGGACTCTCATTTAGCACGAGCATGATGTTTAGCAGGTGGAGAGTGAGAGGGTGAGGCTAAAATGACAGACAGGACTCCATGGAAGATTTTGATGTGATGAAGAATTTGGATATATTCTGTGAGAGAAGGAAAAAAGGTACTGATGAGTTAAAGCATAGGTGTGATAAAGTCAATCTTGCTGTGGAGGTAGATCCGCTGGGTAAAAGTTTGAAACTTTCCTATAGAAAACAAAAGGTCCTTTAGAAGACTATAGCAGTGAAGATAAAAGAACACGTCTTTAGAACAAGAACTATTTAGAGGGGCAAAATGCTCAAAGCAATTTAAATAGTAACTAACATAAGTGGAGCTTTGCACTCACGAAGAAGAATAAAGTAGGTCTTTGACATGATACTAATATGGACTATTCTCTAGGGTATGGCCAATGAAAAGAGCCAGGTGCAGAATAGCCTGTGTACTATTCTAAATATTTGAATAAAGGGGGAAATATAAATATATCTTTGCAAATTCATAAAATCCTAGTATCAGGGTTATCATTGAAGGAAACCTGGGGTGGGGAAGAGGCTTTATGACTTATTGCACACTCTTTAGTATTTGAGCATTTTCCATACCAAGAATTACAATGAATAAAATTATTTTTAAAGTTTTGTGTAATAGCTTATATGAAGAGAATTTTCAGAACTAAGCAGTTTCAAGATATATTAATAGATTTCCCTGAGGGGAAAAAAAACCTTTTTTAATTTTTAAAAACCCAGCTTGTGTTTTTTTCCCCTCTATTTACTTACAATAGCTTGAATTACCTTCTTCGTGGTTATGACATCTCTACTCTATTCCTCATCTATTATCCAACCCAAGTCGGGGATAGTCTGTGAACATGGTAAATTAGTAAAGTAAATTGGGCATTTTTGAAAACCTCTAGACTTAATTGAGAATTCTGTCATGGCACATAATTCTACCTTCCCATAATTCTACCTTTAGGAGACACCATGTTTTGGATAACAATAGTTGAAGGATAATATAAATTTTACGTAAAAACAGTTGTTATGACAGCTGCAGTGAACACTGGATTTTCATGTTGTTATGGAAAAAGAAGAATCTCCCTCCACTATTCAAGCCAAGGTTAGCTCTTTGGTGATTTTAAAATTTTTAACTTCTGGATATAATGTGTAACTACAAAACCAAGCTGAGCTCTCACTCCCAGTGGGTTATTCGTGAGCTTGTCTTTTGTTCAAGATACTTCAGTTTTCTCATGTTGCTTTAAGACTTTGAAGAAAAAAAAAATCATAGAACTCTGTGGTATAGATTTTTCAGTTTCCCTGAAGCACCCGGAATAGTTTTTCTCTCTCTCCACTTTGAATCCAAGGAAAAAAAAATCATTTTTTTCTTCATACAGTTTTATTCACACATCATTAAGCTGATTTACCAATATTATGTACCACTGTAGGCTTAGCAATCGGGGCTTTCTCTCAATTGAGAGAATGAAACAATTATTCAGCTTCTACAATAATAAAGGGAATTTTTTGCCTGATTCTGAGAGTGCACACCAGTGGGGATTTTGCTAAATTCCCTGATTTTATTAAGGTTCACGTGGAGAGTAGGCTGTGCAGGGACAGAAATTAGTTATATTATAAATGCAATGAGTGATATGCTATAAAGAAGGATTATAAGGCTCTTCAGTCTCTGTTAACATAAACCATTTCTGAGGTTTTTTTTTTTTTTTTTTTTTTTTTAACCTGGGATTTCACCATTCCTTGTTTTACTTTGAAAAGAGCTTTTTTCTTTTCTTTTTTTTTTTTTCTTTGTTGTTGTATAGGGGCTGGAGAGACAACCAGGTCCCAGGTTAAATCCCCAGTGCTACCATAATCCAGAGTTCTGGCAAAACAAATAAACACAGAGAAAAAAAAAAAAGAAAGAA
This sequence comes from Erinaceus europaeus, assembly GCF_950295315.1. Classification (NCBI taxonomy): domain Eukaryota; kingdom Metazoa; phylum Chordata; class Mammalia; order Eulipotyphla; family Erinaceidae; genus Erinaceus; species Erinaceus europaeus. Next base: position 30,467,511 of record NC_080163.1, read on the forward strand.
AGAAAGAACATTTGTTTGATGGATTTTTTTTTCCTGTGTTTTGGAATGAATTCCATGATTTCATCTTTTCTCTTGAAACACACACACACACACACACACACACACACACACACGGGGGGGGGGGAGGGGATGTTTCCCTAATGCTAGATTTTTCAATATTCCTTCACGTTAGAATTTTCACTATTCTATGAGGTTTTTTTTTTTTTTTTGACTAATACAACAAAGACAGGAGGATCAAAAGTGATTATTTGCTAATGTTTGACACTTGGATTCAGGATCGCAATAATAAGCTGGCAACACAGGACAGGGACAGGAGATTAGTAAACAAGAAGCCATCATAGCCTGCAGTGATGAACCACCTGGAAGTTGAGACAGTGGCAAGTCTAATCAGAAAAATAAATGACCAGCTGCAAGGTTAAAAGCTCATTATTCAAGGAGTGTCCTTCATAAATTTGAAAGCATCTGGAAGGTACCTGGCGCCGGCATTAACTACAACTCATTTGCAAGGCTTGGCAGTGTCTTTCCACTTGACACCTCCCTAATCACTCATCTTGTGGGCTGTAGCGTGTAGGCTCTGCTCATAAAAAGACAAAGAAAAAACTTAAAACCAGCAGGATATTACCAAATGGGTGCTGGCCAGTGGATGAAGAGGCACACTAGAGGGCCTAGAATTTTCAGACAGTCTCTCTGTGTCCTTTCCTGTTCTGTTTCTTCAGACCAAACTACCCAAGCCACCCATTGGTTGCTTTTTGTTTTCTTCTTCTTTTTTTTTTAGTATTGTTTTGTTTTGACTGTTTTTTTTTATCAAGCAGTGTAAATTCATAGCAAAACTGACAGGAACATACAGAGATTTCATATATGCCTTCTGCCTCCATGCATGCATAGTCTCTCCCATTATCTGCCTCCGCTGAGTGTAGTTCCTACAAGTGAAGAACCTATACTGACTGGCACATAATAATCATCCAAAATTCATAGTTTCCTCTTGGTCTTAATACATAATGTATTCCTTTTTAATGTTTTTTAATTTAATTTTATTTATTTATTTTTAAATTTTATTGATTTATTTTCCCTTTTGTTGCCCTTGTCTTCTTTATTGTTGTTGTAGTTATTATTATTGTTGTTATTGATGTTGTCATTGTTGGATAGGACAGAGAGAAATGGAGAGAGGAGGGGAAGACAGAGAGGGGGAGAGAAAGATAGACACCTGCAGACCTGCTTCACCGCCTGTGAAGCGACTCCCCTGCAGGTGGGGTGGGGGGGCTCGAACTGCGATCCTTATGCTGGTCCTTGCATTTTGCGCCACGTGCGCTTAACCCACTGCGCTACCTTCCGACTCCCTAAATTTTATTTTTTAAGTTACTCTTGCTTGACCAGACTGTGTTTTGAGGTACAATATTCACCTCTTTAAGATATATTACGCCACCACCATCTCCTTCCCCTCAGACACCAATATCCCTTCAACAAAGTCCATTGGGCTATCTCCCTCCCTACAATTCCCTTGATGCCCCCAATTCTTTGTTGATTTCAGTTCTGCTGTTATGTCCATGGATAGTCTTCATCAGGTTGTGCTTGTTTTCATTTGTTTTCCTTCTGTAGGTGAGGCCATTTTTTTGTCTTTCACTTAATGTGAGTCCTATCAGTATCTCCTATATGACTGACTTAATAGAGATAGATTTCTTCAGCTATTGCTTATCTGAAAAGCACTTCATGGTTCCTTCAAAACTGATTAATAGCTTAGCAGAATAAAATGTTCCTGGATGTAGGCCTTTTCATTCAGAATTCTGAATATATTCTGCCAGTTATCTCTAACTTTCTATTAAGAAATCAGTTTATAGTCTTACAGGGTTTACTTTAAAAGTCACTATTTGCTTCTTTCTGACAGCCTTAAAAAATAATCTCTTTATCTTTGATTTTTGCCATTTGAACTCTTATGTGCATTGGTATATTTGGGTTTAAATTTATTTTTTGGACAGGTGGACTTTCATGACTCCTGAATCTAGGAATCCATAATATACTCTTAAGAAACATTTTATTTATTGGCTAGTGAGAAATCCAGAGGGAAGATGGAGATAGAGAAGGAGAGAGACTGAGAGACACCACTTTATAAGTGGTGAAGCAGGTCTGTAGGTATTTATCTTTCTCTCCCCCCCTCTGTCTTCCCTTCCTCTCTCAATTTCTCTCTGTGCTATCCAACAACAACAACAATAATAATAACAACAAAATGAAGAAACTGGCTTCCAGGAGCAATGGATTTGTAGTGCAGGCACCGAACCCCAGTAATAACCCTGTAGGAAAAATATAAATAAATAAATAAATAAATAAAATATTTCACATCATAAGTTATTGGGAAATGCAATACCTACAGACCTGCTTCACCACTTGTAAAGTGAGCCCTCCACATGTGGGGAGCCTGGGGCTTGAACCAGGATACTTAATGCCTGTCCTTGCTCTTTGCCAGTTGCGACATGTGTGCTTAACTGGGTGAGCTGTCTCCTAGTTCCCATCCATTACTTGCTTTAACAACTTCATTAGAATTAGCAGTACATATTATACCAGATATTTTCCAGATACCTATAGAGAGTAAACTTTATAGGCTTACAGTGATGCCAGATATATACTTTGAAAATATAACTTAGAAAAAATATTTAATCACAAATTTACGATGTATTACAGAAGATCTTCACCTATTTTGGTGAAAAATAATCTATTGATAAAGCTTGGAACTATTTTTTTTTTTTTACTTTTCAAAATCTTTTTATTTGTTTATTATTGAGTAGAGACAGAGAGAAATTGAGAGGGGAGAGTAAGGCAGGGAGATAGACAGAAACAACTGCAGCCCTGCTTCACTGCTTGGGAAGCTTCCCCTGCAGGTGGGGTTTGGAACTATTTTTCCATAGGAAAGCAACATGCTAAGGACTCCAAACTATGTCCTATTAGCTCTTTGAACTCATTAAACAAATGATATCAGTGACTCCTCAGATGTTTGCCTATCTGGACTTTAATGTTGAGAGTTGGAGGTGGAGTCCTATTTGCACTGAGAATAACGCCTTACACCAAGTATTGCCTCATAATTCCAGAAGATGACCAGCTCTAGTGGTCATGTGTGCTATAAATTCCTTTCCTAAACTCATGAACCCATTTATTAAATGACAAGTGCAGCTTTTGGATATTACGAATGACCTTATATACCATAAATGCTAATAGAAAACTCACTAGCTAGGAGAAGTGAATCCATCAAAAGGCTATATGGCTCACAGGATGAGGCTGCCAGCGTATGACAAGGACCCAATAACCAGAAGTAAGAAAGAATACTCAATGATTGGGAATAGTATCATTTTTTGCTAGATTCAGTGGGTAAATTCTTTATGCTTCAGAATAAATTTTTCTAGCTTAGAAATATTGACTCATCTGGGGCCAGGTAGTGGCACATCTGGTTGAGTGCACATGTTACAGTGCAGAAGGACCCAGGTTCCAGCCCCCGGTCCCCACCTGCAGGGGGAAAGTTTCGCAAGTGGTGAAGCAAGGTTGCAGGTGTTTCTCTGTCTCTCTTCCTCTCCATCTCTCCTTCCATCTCAATTTATGATTGTCTCTATCCAATAAATAAATACAATACAAAAAAAAAGAAAAAAAATATTGACTCATCCTAAAACAGTCAAGCAACCCTTTGCTTTTGATCATAATGTATATTGGATGAGAATTTCTAAGAGCTAAAGAAAAACTTGTTTGCAGTTAGGAAAGAATTACAGATCCTAGGAATATATTTTAATTATATATCTAAAATCCAAATATAATTTTCCCTCAAATACCCCCTCATAACTTCCTAGTTATAAACAGTATAAAATAAGGGGACAAAGGTCAAATACAGAAAGTTGAGATAACCTTAGAATCTAAAAATTTCTTTCTTTTTTCTTTTTTATATTTATTCCCTTTTTGTTGCCCTTGTTGTTTCATTATTGTTGTTATTGATGTCATTGTTGTTGGATAGGACAGAGAGATGGAGAAAGGAGGGGAAGACAGAGATGGGGAGAGAAAGACAGACACCTGCAGACCTGCTTCACCGCCTGTGAAGTGACTCCCCTGCAGGTGGGGAGCCGGGGGCTCGAACCAGGATCCTTATGCCCTTGTGCTTTGACCCACCTGCGCTTAACCTGCTGCACAATCGCCCGAATCCCAGAATCTAAATATTTCTTAAAGAGGATCCCATGCAATCTGTCCTCTCTCCCCACCCCCATTCAGAAACTTACCTGTTGAACTCAGACATCCTCTGAAGAAGTGTTAACATTTCTCAAGCTTATAGAAAAGCCATAGCGTAAGATAAATCAGCAAAGAGATGTTTACATCTGGGAGACTTTGCTTCTGAACCTGACAACTGGATTTACTCACATGTGGCTTATAAACTTGTTTTATTTGTAAAAAGAGATCTCGTCCTACAAGTGCTTACAAGGATATTTGGGTAAAAAGGAAGGCCATGAGAAATTATATTGTATTTTTGAAGGTGGCACCAAATGATCCCAAAATATTCTTTTTAAAAAAGTTTTTTATTTATTTTAGTGAAAGAGATATAGGAGAGAGAGAGAGAGAGAGAGAGAGAGAGGGAGATACCAGAGCACTGCTCAGTTCTGGCTTAATGATGGCACCAGGGATTGAACCTGGGACTTCAGAACTTCAGTCATGGAAGTCATTTGCATAACTTTTATGCTAACTTCCTATCCCTTGACAGATTCTTTAGAGAATAATTTCCAACTTCACCATAACTGAGTCTAGGAGTCCAGACAATGATTTTATAGAGTTTCTGAAATGGCAGAAAGGAATGAGTGCTCTTCAGAATCTGAAAAACTAGGCTTGGTCTGCTTTGTAAGTATCATTTGGGTACTAACTGTAGTTGAACTTCAGGGATAAACCTTTTACTGGTAGATGTGGTGACCTGGGAGTTGACCTGGCTAAAACCTTTATGTTATTCAGAAAATGTTGAAAATACTCAGTGGAGCTATCAGCTTCTTTAAATTATGGATAATAAAATATGAAATTTGATATCCCAAAAGGAATGAAATTGTAAATATAAAGATGTTTTAGAAAGTTCTCGATAAAGTCATAAAGACAAGGCTTAATGTGTTGGTAAAAATAAGTAAAATTTTGATGAGCAGGGACAGGCTTTTTGCCTCACTAAGACAGTTGAGCCAATATGTGACAGTGTCCACCCTCAGGAGTTGAGCATTTTGGGGGTTATATTATTAAGCTAGGTGATATGAATGTCCACCAGACCTTCTGGCTCTCAGATAGGTTGACAGTGTTGCTGCTATCATTACTGAGCAACAGAGAACTGGTGAGTGTGGACTGAGGAGACAGCAAAAAAAAAGACTTTCATGCTTGAGACTCTGAGGTCCCAGGTTCCATCCCTAGCACCACCATAAGCCAGAATTGAGCAGTGCTCTGTTCCATCTCTCCCTCCCTCACTCCCTCCCTCCTTTCCTCCATATCTTTCTTTAAAATAAAATATTTTTAAAAGAGCCGGATAACTGGAAGAGAGTATTGTCTTATATCCACAGCAATCCCATAGCAGATTTCCCTCACAGATGTTAGCTGAAATTTAGTTTCTCTGGGTTCTCTTTGCAAAGAGGAAATACCCCATACAGTATATAGCATCTCAGGATAATTCCTGCTCCTTATCCTCAAGTGGCTGTGGCTGTGGGTGTTAATGAGCAACAAGTATCTCAGCAGACATTGATGAAGTTCAGAGCCCTGAGTGATGCCCAAGGCCCAACCTCCAAGGTATAACTTACTCCCTTCTCAGAAGACCCCTTTCAGTTCACCTTAAAGAAAGTTGGTGGGAGGAGATTGCACAATGACAAAAAACAAACAAACAAACAAACAAACAAACAAAAAAACTTTTGTGGTTGAGACTCACAAGTCTCAGGTTCTGCCTGAGTCACGGCCCCTACCTCACGTTCACAAGTTTCTATACTTCTTTGTTCACACGGATAGTTATGGGCTACAACACAATTCTGCTCTCTCCTCAAACACAAGAGTTAAATGAATAGCTTTTAACTTTCCTAGTAATGTGGGTGTGATAGCCTTCTTAAGGCCTTGTTCTGGACAGACTTGGGAAAACTATAAAAGTCTGAGAACAGGCTCCTGCTACTAGGAGGTCACTTGGAACAGTTGGAGTTGCTCTTGGAGACTAAAGAACTACTTTTTATCTGAGAATTCTGGGACATTAAAAAGTGAGAATTAGCAGCCTGCAAAGTGGTACAATGGATGCAGCACTGCATTTTCAACTTGAGGTCCTGACTTCCATCCCCAGCATTATTATATGTGCCTGAGTAATGCTTTGGTTCTCTCATAAGTAAATAAACAAATAAATATTTAAAATAGGAAGCAAGACTAATTTGGAGGTTTGGCTATTAGTAACAGTCTTGCAAAATACTATCTTAAACAACAAGGTAATTTACATCTTTTTCGTATGAAAAACATCTGAAGAAGAGACAATCCAAGACTGGTTTGGCAGCCAGTGTTACATTTTCTAACCTAATAACTTCCATCTTCAAGACTACCTCATCATCCAAAATGTCCTCTTGGGTCTAGCCATTACCCCATTCCACACAGCAGGAGGCAGAAAGGCAAGAGAAAAAATGTATCCCTCCTTACAAGATTTCCTGAAATTAGCACATAATGCTTCTTTACTCAGTTCATTGAGTAAAAAGTATATATATTACCTGCAGGGTTATGATTGGGGCTCAATGCTAGCACTGTAAATCCACTGCTCCCGGTGGCCATTTTTTCATTTTTATTCAATAAGACAGAGAAATTGGGAGTGGGGATAGAGAGGGGGAGAGAAGGACAGACACCAGAAGACCTGCTTCACCACTTGTGTAATGTCTCCGCTGCAGGTGGGGAGCAGGGGCTCGAACCTGGATCCTTACACAGATTCTTCTGCATAGTACAATGTGTGCTTAACCGGGTGTATCACCTCCTACCCCTGTTGGTTAAAACTAATTAAGTCATAAGCTGACTTAGGAAAAGCTGGGAAATAATCATTTTGTTAATTGACAATATATCCAATTAAAAAAAAATCCAGAGTTCCTTTACAACAAAGTAAGGGTGAAGGGAATAGACCTGGGAAGGTAGCTGGGTATATCTGTCCCATTAAGGTAGTCCTCATATACTTCTGTCTCATGAACTTGTGGACCAAAGTCCTCTTTAATTATTTTTTTTTTTCTGAGTTGTTTTGATCAAATGGCCTAACCATCCAATGACACATTCTCCTCCTCTAACTGCCTGGGCATTTGGCATCTCTGTTCCCATTTTTCCCCCTGCTCTTTTCAACTATAGTTCCATACTGATCTGATTGCCAGTGTATAGACTCTTATTCTACAAATCTTGCTATATTGTAAGTGGGATGCTAAAATGATAGGTTCCTAGCAAGATGTACCCATTCTCTTAGAGTTAAATTTCCGGTTTTCTTTGAGAACCTTGCTTCTGGAGACCTTATCCAATACTAAAAATTCAGATGGTCTCCTTGTAGTGGATCAAGCTCATTTTTTTTTCCTGCTGCACTTATTTTGTTTCCCCTTGTAACCATTAGGCTCTACCTAATTCAACTGCCTCACAGATCTCTGCTTCATTTCTGAACATATTCCAGGTTGGTCTTCATCATCTCTTGCAAGTTTAAGATTTTAAAAGCTGCTAACTGAGGCAGTATGGTGATGCAATGTTTCCTAGTAAAGTTGTGTCTGTTATGTATAGTTTTCCAGAGAAAATGTCCCTGCACTTTTTAGTGTCTACTGATTTTAATGTAGCCAGCTTAATCACGTAGCTCTTTTCACCCTGTATATTTGAAGACTAGTAGAAAACTGGGTCAGAAAAAAATAAAGTGTCGTATGAAGAGAATACCTTGTTAGAGCCATATGGATGGACTTTGGAGTATCACATTCTCTTCAGAGGAAAAGACTGACTGTCCAAGCATGGATTGTATAAGTGTCGTGGAAGTGGGTATAACTACTCTAGTGGTTAGCTGACAGCCAGAGAACTGCAATCTCTAGTAGAGGCAGGACTCCTGCTGTATCTGTCATTACAAATCCATTCTCATTCACAAGCTAGTACTCCAGTACAATTTCTTTGATGGGAGAGAAGATGGTAGAGTTTTAGTTGTGCTTCTGGGAATGTCACAAAAAACTTGAGCATACTCTAGCAACACTCTAATATTATGTCAGTGTGATAAACCCTCCCCCCAATAAATTGAGACTTTTGGGATTAGAGCATTCTGCAATTCAGTATTATGTGGGGCTGGAGAGATGGTACAATGACTAAGGAAAAAACTTCCATGCCTGAAATCCTGAGGGCCCAGTTTCAATCCTCAGGTCCATCACAAGCCAGAGCTGTGCAGTGCTCTGGTTAAGAAAGAAAGAAAGAGAGGAAAAGAGAAGAAAATAAGAAAAAAATATATATGTACTCATAAATGCAAGAGCCTCAATTTATCCTTGGTATTTTTGAAGATGAGAAAAATATGTATTTGAATTCAACTGAATGAACATGCCAAATGGGTATGTGAATGTCTGACATGTGTCCCTGGGCTCTATCTTTGTCCAATGATGATACAGTTGTCAGGTAATCAAGTTTTTAGGTAGTAATTGGCAGTAGTAGCTAATCTTCTAGAGAACAGGTTAGATATTACCAGGATCAGGAGGCCAGGTTAAGCGTACACAGTACTTACTATATTCAAGGATCTATGTTCAAGCCCCCACTCCCCACCTGCAGCCGGGATACTTCACACGCAGTGAAACAGGTCTTCAGGTGTCTGTCTTTCTCTCTTCCCTTCTCTATCTCACTCTTCCCTCTCAATTTCTCTCTGTCCTACTGAATAAAATGAAAAAGAAAAAATGGTCTCCAGGAACAGTGGATTCATAGTGCTGGTACCAAACCCCAAAGAGACGGAGGCAAAGAGAGAGAGGTGGGGTGGGTGGAGAAGGATTATCAGGATCTAAATAAATATCAGCATTGAAATACATAAATGTACCAAAAAAAAAAAAAGGTAGCCAGCCTGTCTCTAGACCTTGGGAGAATTCTAACTCTGATGGTTATCTTTGGGGGGCTGGGGTAAAGAACTTTGTAATGGGAGTGGTGTAGGGTTATATTAATATTATTTTATAATCTCTTAAGTTACTAATAAAACTTAAAAAAAAACTAAATACATCACAGCAATCTGAAATGACAAGCTAACTTGACACTATCAAGATTAGCAGCTAACAGACATGATATCCTACCAATCACACATATATGTTGAAGAAGAAATGCTTATCATACCATTTTTGAGTAGGCTTTTAGCTTTATTTATTACTTCAACACAGATTGTTCAAGATCCTTTTTATATTCCTCACTTGGTTAGTGTTGGGCATTTAGTTAATAAGATCAATACAATTTTTTTCCTTATTGAAACACTTCAGTAAGAAATAAAAATAAAGGACAACAACACTTAAACAGTAAAGACAATATCCTAGAGAACACATAACTTTAACATTCAGGGAAGTCCCTTTTGAGAAAGTGACAGTAAAGCCAAAGTCTAGTAGCTGAGAAAATGGCTTAGCTGAGAGTCAAGGACTTGTATGCATGAGGTCCTGGATTTAATTCCCAGAGCCACATATGCTAGGAACGTGCTATAATCTCTTTTTCTCATTAAAGGAAAAAAAAAAGGAACTTTTAAAAGCTTAAATCTGCACGATGAATGAGTTGCTTTACTAGGCAGTGGGCAGAGAAAGAATGCTCTTGTAAAATGGAACAGCATGTGTAATGGCCTGGAGGCAAAAAAACATAAAACATTGTCAAGAAGGGAGGAGGTTCATTAAGACTGTGCCATAAAGGGTGGGAGAAATAATGCAAGATGGAATTGGAGAGGGAAAACTGGGGTAGGTTGTGAGGGATTTTTTAAGTCACTTACAGAGCTTGGATATTATTTTTGTAGAATGGGAACTTATCATATGGTCTCGAATAAGAAAGGGACCTAGTTGTATTTTTATTTTGGAAAGTCTCCACCAGCTTCCACATAGAGAAGGGAAGAGACAGGTCAGGGGGCCCAAGGAGGTGCCTGGTGACTGAAGTCATCATTACAGAGGGAGATAATGGGGCATCCACTGTAACACTGCAGATGGAAAGAAATGGGCAGAACAGAAAATACATATTGAAGAGAACCGGGAACTGATGATGGTGTGGGTGTAGGGGTAAGAGAGAATTTAAGGGTAACACTCAGACTTCTGTCTAGGGACAGAATGATGACTAAATGGGCAGCAAAATTGTTTCTTTACTCAGGGGAACAGCAGGAGAGGAGTGTGTTTGGGTAATATTTTCTTGGGATATGTTGAGTTTAAAATGGTCATTTGTCCAAGTGTTGACATCTAGGAAGTAGCTGGATATAAATCTAGAACATAAAAGAGAAGATTTGGGAGTAAACTTAGTCAACTAGTAAAAAGAATGAATTTTATTTTCTGATTATATTCATAAAAGTAGGGAACCTAGAATAAGGAAAGTGGCAATCCTGGCTCTGAAGTACAACATGGCACAGGGACTAAGAGCTCTGGCTCTGGTCAGTCTTCATTCTTCCTGATAAGGTCTGCGGGTAGTGACATATGTGTTTCTATTTTAGCTTCTCAATTGTAAATCACAAAACCAGTTATTACACACTGTTTTGTACGAATTAAATAAGCTGATAAATATAAAGATGATAATAATAGTACCTGGCACAGAAATAATAAGTACTCAAGAGATAATAACTGTCATTATTGTCTTTGTTGCTGTGTATATTTTACTCACTGGGAGAACTCATTTTACGAGGGATAACTACACTTTCTTTTACTCATTAGAAAAACTGAAAATTTGTCTCATGAAGACTAGGTGAAAAGCCAGGAGCTAGTCACTTTAAAATATAGGAAATTTGAAATTATATATTTTTCAAAATACACAAAACAAGACATTCTTTTAGAATTTTCTTTCTAGAAGGAAAAGGAGATGGAATTTCACAGTGGATCCCAAGAGGCTGGAAGCAGAATGAACTAACAGAAGTCTAGGAAGACTCACCTCAAAATAAATATAACAGAAGTCTCTAAGAGCCCAACTTCTCTACAAATAGATGCTTTCCCTCCCTTTCTCCTTTTCCTTTTCTTTTATAAAAGGAGTAACTACCTTGTCATGAAAGTAGAGATCCTATGACTTAAGTTGTTAACATCATACTTGTTATTGGAGGTGGAGTTGAATGTGGCCTTAGTGACTATAAAAGTGACTTGAAACGTGTTTTATTTAGGGTATGTTGTTATTCAAAATTTCATTAAAATTTGTTATAACACTCATCCTCAAACTTGTTCTTTAACTATAGAACAGACTGTTTTCTTCACTGAATATAGCAGGGACTGGGGTATTTTAGATGGAAACACCTCCCTTGCATGAGCCTGCACTCTACAGCTGTCCAGACTTCAAGTCTCAAGTGCATATAGCATGATGTTCTTGTGGGTAAAGGGCAAACAGTGCTGTTGTGAGGTTTTGTTTTTCCACTGAACTTTCCTACCCACTGAACACATCATTATCCTTCCACAGCTAAACATCCCTCCCCCAAGGTACAGCTTCAGGGAAGACATAGCAATGTGTAATAAATAAGAGGAGGTCAAGACTTTAAATCTAACCACTAAGGGTTTATTTTCTGATAGTAAAAATGGAAGGAAAACAGAGTGAAACCTTTTTGATTTATGTATTCTTCCGTTCAGAGTTTTTCCAGTTGCATCTTTGTGCTATGCTTGACATTTATGATATAAGATATTAATATCTGGGAAGAAGAACTGCTGGTGCTAATTATTCAGACCTGCTCTGACAGTGAACTGGTGAGCAACACTCATATGTCAGATCCTATCTATGCATTAAGTCCTTTACTTAAAATAGGTGGGAATTATGAGGTACTCTGGGCTTTAGCTATAGATTTCACAGTCTATAGGATATATTAGTAAATCAGCCATGATAGAGTTGCTGAAAAGCAAGGTAATAACTATCTGATATATGCAATGCTCAGGAAATTCTTTGCCTTAACAATGTGCCAGAGACACTAAAATGATACAGGAGAGGGAAAATGAAAATGATGGGACTAATGTTTCTTAATTCTGAAAGTATTTTCCTCTTCTTCTAATTCTTTAGGTTGTCATATACTCCTTGTTTCTAGCAGCTATTTGCAAAATTAATCATCTTAACAGTATCAAACAGGCTGGATTTTTACACTTGATAAATTTTTGATGTTGAACCTTTGAAAAATGCAGTGATGTGATTTTTTTTTTCTTAAGAGTTTCTCCCTAGAAGCTGGTGTTAATTTGCAGATGCCAATGTATGACTAATGGTTTTACTGAGGATTAATATACATAAAACCAACATAGGATGAAGGACTCAAGGTTGTATATACTTTTTGTAATAAGAGAATCCAAGATTTGTGTTTGTTTTCAAGTATGCTGACAGTCATCTTCTTATGACGAATGGTGCATGATCAGTTCATTGGTAGTCACTCTGGTAGACTCTGTTATAATCTGTTCTTCACTCAGATAGAGAGGTAGGGAGAGAGAGATACCACAACACCAGAGATGCCATCAGTGCCATTATTTCTTATTGAGAGGGTTAATCTTTCACAGAGTATTCGCTGACAAATGAGGACAGTTTCATTATGCACCAACTTAGGCCTCCTAAGTTCTCTCCCACACCTCCCTTCCCCACCTTCCCCAGAGGTTCTCCTTCCTCCTCCTCTTCCTCCTCCTCCTCCTCCTCCTCCTCCTCCTCCTCCCCTTCTTCTTCTTCTTCTTCTTCTTCTTCTTCTTCTTCTTCTTCTTCTTCTTCTTCTTCTTCTTCTTCTTCATCATCATCATCTTCTTCTTCTTCTTCTTCTTCTTCTTCTTCTTCTTCTTCTTCTTCTCCTTCTCCTTCTCCTTCTCCTTCTCCTTCTCCTTCTCCTTCTCCTTCTCCTTCTCCTTCTTCTTCTTGTTCAACCTTCACTTTGTTTTGTCTCTTCATGTCTCTATTTGTTAAGTCCCATTAGGAAGTGAGATAATTTTGTACTTCTCCTTTTGGTTTATCTCGCTTAACATAATATCTTCAAGTTCCATCTAAGATGATACAAAGTGGATAACTTCATTATTTCAAAGTTTTTATTTATGAAATGGAAATATTGACAAGTCCATAGGATGAGAGGGTTACATTTCCCACCACCAGAGTGACAACCCCCTTCTTTGATAGCCCTCCCATTCATTATCCCCCTGGGAGTATGGACCCAGCATCATTATGGGATGCAGAAGGTGGAAGGTCTGGCTTCTGTAATTGCTTCCCCACTGAACATGGGCATTGACAGGTCGATCCATACTAAAAGCCTGTCTCTCTCTTCCATAGTGAAGCAGAGGTCTGGGGAGAGGAGGCTCCAGGTCATATTGATGGGGTCATCTGCCCAGGCAAGTCAGGTTGACATCATGGTAGCATCTGGAACTTGATGGCTGAAAAAGAGTTAAGATATAAAGCAGAGCAAATTTTTTTTAGTCGTGAACCTAAAGCAGGAATACTGCAGGTGAAGATTCGGGGTCTCTGTTTTGGAAAATGACTTCATCATTGTTAATAGCTGAATAGTATTATATCCTGTATATATGCCACAGTTTTTTATAGGTCATTTATTTATTATTTTTAAAAACGTATTTGTAGAAAGGAAACACTGAAAAAAAAACCCCATAGGATAAGAGGGGTATTGCTCCACACAGTTTTCACCGCAAGAACTCTTGTATCCCATCCTCTCCTTTGATAGCTTTCCTATTCTTTATCCCTCTGGAAGTATGGACCCAAGGTCATTGTGAGATGCAGAAGGTGGAAGGTCTGGCTTCTGTAATTGCTTCCCCGCTGCACATGAGCATTGACAGGTTGATCCCTACTTCCAGCCTGTCTTTCTCTTTCTCTAATGGGGCAGGACTCTGGGGAATCTGAGCTCCAGGACACATTGGTGGGGTTGTCTGTCCAGGGAAGTCTGGTTGGCATCGTGCTAGCATCTGGAACCTGGTGGCTGAAAAAAGAATTAACATATAGAGCCAAATAAATTGTTGACCAATCACGGACCTAAAGGCAGAAATAGTGCAGATGAAGATTTGGGGGGGGGGGGCTCTCCATTTTGTAGATAGTTAGTAATCCTATTTTAGTTATATTCCAAAGAGCCCATGACTATACTAGTTTTTTTTTTTCCTGAGCCTGGCATATGATATGCAGGTGGATCTCTGTTATTGTCTGGGAAGGTGATGTCATGGCTGGAAAAAGGACCATAAAGCTGGATCAGGGAAGAGAGTAGCTCCCTAATATGGGAAAGGGGTATAAATATTGTTGACTGTAAACTCTATCGATTTTATGTTATCTGGGGCCCATATTGAGCTTAGGAGCCTATGTGACCTCTTCATCCCTGTAGATCTGAGCTCACATTCTATAGTCATGAGTAGGAACATTCCAAGCTGCCCCAATATCAGGACCCATCTTCCTCAGGTGTAGCATAGAGTATGTTGTCCATCCTCCCGTTAGAGGATGGAACATTCTCTACTATTGTTGATCTATGTTGAGGGCAAGGTCCTATGGGGGCCCACAAAGGGGTCTGTTGTGTTGTTCCTGATAGAGACAACCAGTACCAATGGAGAGAGGGATCTATTCAAGATCTAGGCCTGTCATGTCTGGGAATCTCAGGACTCTCTGACTATGGCCCCAGCTGATGGGATGGCCTGATAGTGACTAAGGAGTCATTAAAATATGATAGTCTCTTGCCCTTATTTAGCATTTTCAGTCCTTGATTTGATAAGGTTAGCTTTGGAGTGAGTGAGGGAAATATAGTAGGAAGTAGGTGAGGAGATTATCTAAGTCTAAGTAGACACTATTTCATTATGAACTTTATAGTTTCTTTTTAGGTCTTTCTACTTGCTTGCTGCATATACTGACTCACTGCAGACTATTGTGCACTTTTTCTTTCAGGTATATATTTTGCCCTAATTTATGGATACATGTGAACATATGCCCTATCTCATGGGACTTGGTCTATATCTAGGTTTTGGGACTTTGTTAGGAAGTGAACCACATGAAATGTAATTAGAAAATCCTATGAAATGAAAGGTCTCACCCGAGTAATGAGGCTGAAGGGTTGACATTCCATGCCTGATGTCTCTGGACACAGTCTCAAGTGAAGATTTCTGAGGTGGTACTCAATGTGTTGATTACATTGGGAAACAGAGCTGGCAGTCAATTGAGGTAAAGAACAAACACCTCATCACAGACCCCTGCAAGCATCAACCCGGCTTTGACCTAGCACGTTATGATTGGGCCCTCCTCAATCGCTATTGAACAGGCCATGGCTGGTGCGCCGCTATGTTCCATCGCTGGGGAGCCAGAGACGACCCGAACTGCCCCTGCGGCTACAGACAATGACCCACATAGTCAACGACTGCCACCTCTCCAGATTCAAAGGAGGTCTTGAAACTTTACATCAGGCTCAACCTGACGCTGTTGACTGGCTACAGAAGAAGGACAAACGCTAGAAGAAGAAATTACATTGGGATCAGCAAATGCAATATCATTTGGTATGACTTGAGAGAGGCATGTGGGAAAGTGAGCCCCACCCTAGAGGTTCCAGGACTGGGGGAAATATAGGTTCTATGGAGGAAGCATGAGGTTCCTGCTGTCTTAAGGTTTAAGAAACAACAGTTTTGGTGTAATCAAATATTTGGCAATTGGGTTAACTTTGAAAACCCCTTTGTTAGGATTTGCTGCATCATACACAACATCACCATAATGTATGTTCTTTGAGATTAACTTGTAGTCATATAAATCACTATTTAACTAATATGAGAGGGGAAAAATTAATTGAATGTTTCAAACTTTTTAATGCAAAAACCAAAGGATGAGTCTTTGAAATGCTGCCTCTCTTAAATGCTTATAGTGGAGAGAACAGAAGCAACTGGTGCCATTACTCTATAAGAGATAGCTATATACAAATAATGTCAAAGGAAACAGTTTTTTTTACTATTATTATTCACTTATCTGACATCTGGGTTACTCCCCAGTTCTTGCAATAACAAATTGTGCTGCTATGAACATAGGTATACACAGATCTCTTCTGATAGGTGCTTTTGTTTCTGTTGGGTGTATCTCCAGAATTCCTGAGTCACAGGGTAGATCCATTTTTAGTGTGCTGAAAAATCTCCAAACTACTTTCTACAATGGTTGGACCACTTTACACCTCTGCCAACAGTGAAGAAATGTTCCTTTTCCTTCCACATCTCTAACATTTGTTACTGTCCTTTCTCACAGGTGTAAAGTGGTATCTCATTGTTTGTATTTGCATTTTTCTGGTGGTAAGTGACTTTAAGCACCTTCTCATATATCTGCTGGCCTTCTGGATCTCTTCCTCAGTAAAATTTCTGTCCTTGCCCTTGCCCCATTTTCTAATGGGGTTGCTTATTTTTTTGGTGCTAAGTTTACTGAGATCTTTATGTATTTTGGTAGCTTTTTGAGGTGTGTTTTGTGAAGGTCTTTTCCCAAGCTGTAGGGTGTCTTTATGTTTGGGTGGTGATACTCGTTGCTATGCAGAAGCTCTTCAGTTTCATGTAGTCCCATTGGTTTATTTTTGCTATTGTTTTCTTTGCTATTAGACTTGAATCCTTGAAAGATTTTTTTTGATGCATAGATCATGAAGTGTTCTGCCAGTATTATTCCCTGTCTTTGATAGTTTCTGGCCTCATGTTCATATCCTTGATCCACTTTGAGTCAACTTTTATGCATGGTAGTGTGTGATGACTAAATTTCATCCACTTGAATGTTTTAACTCAATTTTCCCAACACTGTTTGTTGAAGAGGCTCTCCTTTCACCATTTGATTGTTTGAGCCCAGGTTAGTCAAACAGGCTCACTATTCAGGTGAGCTATTAGATTGCCAGAAAAGTCATGGTACATTTTTGCATAGAAAAATAAATCACTTTTAAAAATAAATAAAGAAAAATTTAAAAAATGACTTTTCTGATAACCCAAAAAAGGTTTTTATCTGCCAACTTTTATTTTGATGAACCTAAGCCTGGCACAGATTTGATTTCACTGGTCGCAGGCTGCTTTTTTCACTTAGAGAGGCAGACATAGAAAGTTAAACAGAGTTAGAAAGAGATAAACAGAGGGAGAGAGGGATACCACAGCATCAGAGCCATTGTTAAGGTTCAACTACTAGAGTGTTGGGACTGGGCAATGGTGCAACTGGTAAAGTGCCTAAGTTATCAACTATTTGAGTCTAGGTATAAAGCTCATTAAGTAGGGAGCCTGCCTTGCCATGTGCAGCCCAGGACTGAGTTCCAGCACCATATGAGAATGCCATGGTGTTGCCACAGGTTTTCCAGGTGGGCAAGGGTTGCTCCTCGTGGGATCACTGTGTCCCCTAATCATAACAGAATTTATGAGGGCACAATGTCAGTGAACAAGCAATTTTGTCTATTGGGAAGAAATTGAAGATGACAAAAGCAGTCTTCTATGCCAACAGAGTTTTTTTTTTACACTTTAGGATGGAGGAGACAGAATAGTAGTTATGCAAAAAGACTTTCTGGTCTGGGGCTCGAAAGTCCCAAGTTCAGACTCCTGTACCACCATAAACCAGAGTTGAAAATTTCTCTGATTTTTTAAAAATTTTAATATATTTATTTACTATTGGATAGAGACAGAGAAAAATTCAGAGAGGTAGGGAGATAGAAAGGGGAAGAGACAGACACCTGCAGCTCTGCTTCACCACTAGTGAAGTTTGTGCCCTGCAAGTGAGGACCAGGGGCTTGAACCTGGGTCCTTATTCACTGTAATGTGAGTGCTTAATGAGGTGTGCCACCGCCTGGCTCACTCTCTCTCTTTTCCGCTCTGTATAATTTCCCCAGCCCCAGAACCTATTTTCAAACAAATAGCAAATATGACTGAAGTCACTGTTAGTCAGATTTTTCTGTTTGTTCATGCTGGAAGTATTTCAGCAATTACAGTGAATTAACTTTGTAGGATTCAGAATTTTTCTATGTCTCATTCATAAAAGCTATGCTTGTATGCAGTAAAGCAAACTATTGAACAATATATGGCATTAAGTGACAAATGGACATCTGCTAGCCTCAACTGCCAGTACCCTCCTCAGTGGAAATTACTTTTAATTCCTTCTGTTTTTAGTGTTTGATGGTACCAATTATAGCTTAAAGTAATTTGCTTATTATTTTTTTCTGAATTTATTATTTTGATTGTGTTGCTTCCCCATTTTGAAACATGAGAAATTTACCTTTGTCAGTATCTATACCCTTCCTGTATCTATGTTAAATTTCTTATATCAATTGCACTTCGGTTAAATAAATACATATTATTGCTCATAATTTTAATTATTTAACTTTCAGTAAGTACAGAACCAGGTGGTTTAATTCTTAATTAAAAAAAAAAGTGTGTGTGTGGGGGAGGGTATAGTTTAGCCAGAAACTTTTTTTCACAGTTAAATTCTTCAAAATTATGCCATATTTTAGTTGTTCGTAATTGTATGCTGATTTCTTGAGCCAACACACATGTGTGCGCACACACACACACACACACACACACACACACATTTTTTTTACCAGCTCTGCTTGGCTCTGATTTATATTGGTGGTAAAGGGGGTTGACCTAGAGACTTTGGAGCCTCAAATATGAGAGCATTTGCATAACCATTATGCCATCTACCTCCTATATATTTTTATTGCTAAGTTACTCATCATTTTCTTATTGAGAATGGAAATGCAAGTGTTCTTTGTTAAATTTTAGCTATTTTGTGTTATATTGACTTACATTACTATATAAGTTTTAGGTGAATAGTATAATCACTTAAATACATATTGTAAAAAGATTACATCAAGAAGTTCAGCTAATGTTCATCATCTCAGAGAGATAAAAAATAAAAGTATTTTTCCTTGTGATAAGAAAAACTTAATACTTACTCCTATAACATTTTTTGAATATACCGTACAGAATTGTTAACTGAGTCACTACATTGTACATTGTATCCCTAGTACTTACTTATTTTTTAAATTATTCATTTATTTACTCCCTTTTGTTGCCCTTGCTGTTTTATTTTTGTTGTTATTGATGTCATCATTGTTGGCTAGAACAGAGAGAAATGGAGAGAGGAGGGGAAGACAGAGAGGGGGAGAGAAAGACACCTGCAGACCTGCTTCCCACCTGTGAAGTGACTCCCCTGTAGGTGGAGAGCCAGGGGCACGAACTGGGATCCTTACACCAGTCCTTGTGTTTTGTGCACCTGTGCTTAACCCGCTGTGCTACAGCCTGACTTCCATACTTACTTATTTTTACAGGAGTTTGTAGCTTTTGATTACCTTCCTTTAGTTCTGCCATTCCCTATCTCCACATCTGGTAACTAGTAATGTTTTTTTTTTCCCCCTATGGGTTTATTTTGAATTCCACATATAAGTGAAGTTATAGTGTTTATCTTTCTTTGTTTTGTTTTATTTTACTTAGCATAATACCATCATATGTTGTTACTAATGGCAGGATGTCCTTATTTTTGTGCCTCACCACTTGTTTACTCTTTTATCTATTCATAGATACTTACTTTGTTTCTATGTTTTGGCTGCTTTAAATAGTGTTGCTATGCACATAGAATGTAGAAGGGTATCAGCTTTTAGTCATATTATTTAGTGAATGGAAAGTGCTTCCTTAGAAGATAGCATTCACATGGCTGTTTGACTTCCTATTCTAATTTGGTGAACAGTATTTTCCAGCAAAATTATGAAAAGGTATTGTTTCATTGTTACCTCACAGTACTGTTGATGAGAGGTTTGTAGCTGCTTTCTCTAGACTTTTTTGTAGCTTTTTCTTGAAACTCTTTTTAGTCACCTTGCCCTGCTTCGTGCCTCTTTATTGATTGACTGATTTTTTTTTTTTATTTAATAATGATCAGTGTATTGCACCAAAGTAAAAGACTCTGAGGTGAGATTGGGGCAGGGTTCAGGTCCTGGAACATGATGGCAAAGGAGGACCTAGAGAGGGTTGTATTGTTATGTGGAAATGTTATGCATGTACAAACTATTGTATTTTATTGTCAACTGTAAACCATTAATCCCCCAGTAAAGAAATAAAAAAAATAATAATGATCGACAAGACCATAGGATAGAAGGGTTACAATTCCACACAGTTCCCACCACTAGAGTTCTGTATCTCATCCACTCCATTGGAAGCTTTCCTATTCTTTTTCCCTCTGGGAATATGGACCCAGGATCATTACGGAGTATAGAAAGTAGAAGGTCTGGCTTCTGTAATTGCTTCTCCACTGGACATGGGTCTTGGCAGGTTGATCCATACTTTTAAGGACCTACTTACTTCTTTGTGCACTCGTAAAGTTATGTTTACCTACAAATTATAATGATACGTGTTTTCAGAGCATTTACACCCCCCCCCAGACAGACCCCATACCCTTTATCAGCCATTCCCCATCCCCCTCTTCCTCAACCCCACTAAGCTACTTGCTGTGTCTATGGCTTTGTCTACTCTGGACACTTCACAGAAGTACTTCACATTCAATTTTATATCCAAATGATATTTTATTGTATATATAAATTACATTTTGCTTCTCCATTCGTACGTAACTATTTCTTTAGTTTTTTTCCATTAGATATTTTTCTCCATTTCTTTTCTTCTGGTACTTCTACTTGGTGGGCATGGGACTTACATGGATCCTCTGTGATTTACACTTTTATTATTTTTATTTCCTCTTGCCCAATATTTTAACTGCTTTTCCTTGGTTTTTATTTTTTATTCCTTCTATCACATTAGTTGGAGCTAACTCACCCTGTAGGGCACATGCCCTACCATGCATGAGGCCCTGGGTTTGAGTCTGAATAAATACCATGTAGCACTGGGGTGGCTTCATGGAGAGTGTAGTGGTACTGTAGAGTCTCTCCATCTACTCCTTCTTTTCTCCTGTTTTTCTTTCTCTCTTTCTTTCTTTCTTTCTTTCTTTCTTTCTTTCTTTCTTTCTTTCTTTCTCTTTCTCTTTCTTTCTTTTTTTTACTTTAAAAAATATGTATTAAGGGAGTCGGGCGGTAGAGCAGCAGGTTAAACGCACCTGGTGCAAAACGCAAGGACCAACATAAGGATCCGCGTTCGCGCCCTCGGCTCCCCACCTGCAGGGGAGTCGCTACACAAGTGGTGAAGCAGGTCTGCAGGTGTCTTATCGTTCTCTCCCCCTCTCTGTCTTCTGTTGGTATGCATGAGACCCCTTCTGTTTCATTTGGTTTAAATCCCCCCTGCTTAACACTATTCTATTTACATAACCACTTCATTCTATTTACATAACCACTGTTAACAAGTTCCACCCCTCCCTCCAGGGCATTTGTGGTTCAGTGATAGGATTCTCACCTAATCTGCCCCCTCTTTGTCACACTCTGATTTTCACCAGTCACTTTTCTCTCCACCCTCTCTATGTCACATCCTGTTTCCACCTTACTTGGCAAATATATATAAAGACAGCATTGTGAGTTTTATAGTACTGTAATTTGAGTTTAACTTAGCTCATCTTAGATTGTGCTGCGTCCTGCATGAATAAAGAGATACTGCCTACAGCTCAACCATGAGTCCCTGGTCGTCTGTTACCCGCCCGTGAAGCCAGCCTGGTGAAAACAACATAACCCATCGAAAACGACAGTCTTCCCCTCCTCTCTCCATTTCTTTCTGTCCCATCCAACAACAATGACATCAATAATCACTATAACTATAAAAACAACAAGGACAACAAAAGGGAATAAATAAATATTAATACATATATTAATTATTTATTTACTTTATAGAGATAGAGAGAAAACTGAGAGGAAAGGGAAAGATAGGGAGAGAGAAAGGGAGACACCTGCAGCACTGCTTCACCATTTACAAAGTTTCCCTCTGCAGGTGGGAACTGGGGATTTTAACCCTGGTCCTTTTGTATTATAATATGTGTGTCACCTACAAACCTTTTCCTCTTCTTTCAAAATAAAATATAAAACAAAAGAAAGGAATAAAAATTGGGCCAACTCAGCAGCGGTATTGAGCATGTGCAAAGTCCTGTATTGGTTCTTTGCTATTGCATTTAATAAAAAATATTTATAGCAGCTATAAATCTATATTTTAAAAATGTATTTATTTAGTAAGGGACAGACAGAGAAAGTGAGGCCAGAGCACCTCTCTGTCCCTGTGTAGCAACAGGGACTGAACATTGAGTCTGTGGCCTGGAAAGCATGCATTCTACCTACCGAACCACCTTGACTTCATATCTACATCCTGAATTTCTAGAAACCCTTTCCTGTTTTCTGATTGTCCCTCCTTTTTAAAGAGAAGAGTCTTTTTCCATTTAGTTTTATATAACTTTTATTTCAGTTTTTGAGCACTTAAGCTCATGTCCTAGAGAGATAAAGTTCATTTTCCAATACAGTCATATTCACTGTGTTGTGAATTAAATAAAACAAGGTCCCTTTGAATGTCTGGTACTTTATGTATACTCAATTTGCAGAGTAGGGCTTTCTCTTTTGTTTCCAGGTCAACTGGCTAATTCCTTTGTTAAGATGGAGCAAGCCTTTCTGTTTGCCACTCTTCTGTGTTAATAGACAAACAGATTCTCCAAGACTGCTGCAGATTAAATCAGTTATTGTCACCTTTGACCTTGTTTTCTTTTGTAAGTTCAGGTTTATTGTTTATGTACAGCAGAATTCAACCTTTAAAGATGTTTATTTAGCTTGATAACTTTTTAGACATTTATTTATTTATGCAAGATAATAATCAAGTCAGAGCCTCACTCGGACATGTACAGCACCCAGCTCTGACCCTTATGCTTCCAAGTTCCGCACTCTACCACTGTGCCACTGCTCCAGTTAGCCACTGCTCCAGTGGCTAACCTGATGAATTTTGACGGGTGTAGATAGTTATGTTACTACTTCAGTAATCAAGCTATAAATAACTTCATCAACCAGAAAGTTCCTCTGGGTCCCTTCTCAAATTTCTCACCTTAGTTAAGGATATAATTAAGTGATCAATACTATAAAATGGCAGGAGGAATAACTTACCCAGTTAGGTGCATACCTTACCTTGTGCTGTGGAAGCTTCAGTCTTGCCTATCTATCTATCTATCTATCTATCTATCTATCTATCATCTATGTATCTATCTGTCTGTCTATCTATCTATCGATCTATCATCTATGTATCTATCTATTTACCTATAATAAAGAAAATGAAAATGTCATTTCAGGAGCAGTAAAGTCATAATGTTCCAGTGCCATGAATCTGTCTCTGGAGAAAGAGTCCTTTCTGTTGTGTAGGTCTCACTTTCTGATAAGTCTTTTTAGTAACCATCAGATTCAAGCATTTGACTGTAATAGGAAATACTGAAGGGAAGCTGTCTTTTAGGGCATGTGGGTGTGGAAATAGGGAGGCAGAAGTTATGCAATTCAATTTTCAGTCTCTAATTGCTTTTAGGCAAGGGAACAGGAATGTAGTAGGAAGGTTTATCTGAACCAGATTTTTCACAAATATATAGTCTTCTAATTATACTGTTTTGCATTCTACTTCTGTTTTGGTGTCTTGTCTTCTACACACTTAAGACTTCTTATCTGGATTCTTCCAGATAGAGCGGCTTCTATTCTACGTTAGCTTCTCCTATATGTGTTCTGAGCCTCAACTTTCTTCACTGATTTACCCAGTAATATTTCCCCTTTTCCTTGTTACCAAGAAACTTGTCAAAATATACTCCTCTCTGATGAACCTCCTAGTAGTCACAATGGCATTGTGACTTCCTTCCTTCCTTCCTTCCTTCCTTCCTTCCTTCCTTCCTTCCCTTTCTTTCTTTCTTTCTTTCTTTCTTTCTTTCTTTCTTTCCTGTAAATGCCCTTTATGAGGCTTTATGAGGGAGTAGAAGTAAATAGGTAAATAGGTTGCTTGATATGCCATTGTATGCATTATTGAGGGTTCAATTCTCACAGAGCTTTGGTGGTGTGTGTCATGTGGAACTACGTCCCTGTAATCTTATAAACTTGTAAACCATTGTTCAATCACTAATGAAAAATAGGAAAAAATAATCTATGCTATATTCAAGAGGTCAGCAAGAATGTCAAATAACTTCTATATTTTCTTAAATGAAATGTTTCACTATGAAAAAGAAGTTTGATTTCTATCTGTGAATAGGCTTCATAATTCACACCATCACAAGCATGTACACTGAGTTTGCATTCAAGTTCTTTTATTGTGTGTAAATTAAAATATAGTCTCGGTTAAAGGAGAAATGAATTGATTCTCTGAGGTGGTTTCAGGAAGTGCACAAGAGATTCTTGGGTATAGACATCTTAGAGAAATTATAGTTCATTGTAGTCATTCTAATTATGGTCTTATAGTATATTGCCTCATCAAGCCACATATTTATGATGTGGATGGAAGCTACAATTTAATTTTTACCAATGTGGAACCTGAAATAAAATAGCTTGATCTAGGTCAGAGAGGAATTCAAAAGAAGACTAAACATTGTATTAAAATCTACTAGAGTGAATGGAGAAATGTAGAATATACCTTTATTACTAGTAATTTTTTTGAAATAAATACTTTAGAAAAAAATAAAGGATAATCAATTTAAAAACCAAACTAAATCCCCCATTGCTTATTACAAATCATAGATTGACACATATATGTATATACATACTTATTTATTTATCTTTTCTTTCTCTGTCTTAAAACTCTATGATGGAGGAAATAAACTAAAAAAGTAAGGGGCTGTCCTTAAAATGACTGCTACAAGGGGCCTGACAGTAGTGCAGTGGGTTAAGCGTGTATGGCAAAAAGCGCAAGGACCAGCATAAGGATCCTGGTTCCAGCCCCCGGTTCTACTCCAGCTCCCCAACTGCAGGGCAGTCTCTTTGTGAGCAGAGAAGCAAGTCTACAGGTGTCTCCCTTTCTCTCCGCCTCTTTGTCTTCCCTTCCTCTCCTGATTTCTCTGTGTCCATTCCAACAGCAACAACAATAACAATAACAACAAGGGCAACAAAAAGGGAAAAAAACTAGCCTCTAGGAGCAATGTATTTGTAGTGCAGACATTGAGCCCCAGTGTTAACACTGGGGCAAAAAAAAAAAGGCCTGGTTTTGAGTTGCAAGTAAAGAAGCTTCCAGCAGGTAGACAATTTTTAGTGAATGAGCTGTGGTCTTCTCATTTGAACTCTTGCAGCTGTAGTTTTTTGGCACTAGTAACTCCCATTCCATGAGGTGGGAGGGGAAGAGAGTAAGGTCATCCTGGCTTTCAGAACACTACTGAGGGGTTGGTACTCACAGAGTCTTGTAGAAGGGGAGATGAAGCCCTCTTACCGGAACACTTGTCTTTTTTTTTTTTTTTAATTTATTTATAAAAAGGAAACATTGACTAAACTATAGGTAAGAGGGGTATAACTTCACACAATTCCCACCATCAGACCTCCATATCCCATCCCCTCCCTTGATAGCTTTCCTATTCTTTAACCCTCTGGGAGTATGGACCCAAGGTCATTGTGGGATGCAGAAGGTTGAAGGTCTGGCTTCTATAATTGCTTCCCCGCTGAACATGGGCGTTAACAGGTCGATCCATACTCTCAGCTTGTCTCTCTCCTTCCCTAGTGTGGAAGGGCTCTGGGGAAGCAGAGCTCCAAGGCACATTGGTGGGGCTGTCTGTCCAGGGAAATCTGGTTGGCATCCTGTTAGCATCTGGAACCTGGTGGCTGAAAAGAGGGTTAACATACAAAGCCAAACAAGTTGTTGAACAGTCATGGACCTAACGCTTGTCTTTCTTTTAGGTCTTAGCTGTGATCCCATTCCTGGTCCTTCTGTGGAGCACATAAACATACTAAAGGACCGCTAAAGGGCCTAATGAGTTTGAAATGGTGAGCTGTCTTGTCTTTCACTTATCTTTCTGAGCTCTACATAAGTTTGCTCCTGGTATCTGATTTTTTAAAAAATATTTATTTCTTTATTCCCTTTTGCTGCCCTTGTTGTTTCCCCAGTACCTGATTTTATAAATGACAATGATACTTGGGTAAGACTGTAACTCTCACAGTAGAGTCTAGCCCAGCTCTGTCACAAACATCTGCCTGATTAGAACAGCCTCCTTAACCTTCACATGGACTCATCATTATTATTATTTTGCCTCTAAAAGTGATGCATAGTTCATATATTCTCCGTATTGTGAAGTAATAGACATACCAGGTTATTTGTGCCTGAGTTTTGAAGCACATAAAACTCTTGGCAGATGTAAGGCAATGTTGTTGTGGCTTCCCTCACCCCTGCTTTAGGCCCATGCCTAGTCCTGCCCACAAAAAACCAGCTGCTCCTGATTCTTCTGGGACCCGTAGTGGCACTTTGAACATGTATGCATTCAGCTCTGTCAGTTTCTGCCCACAGTCACTCAGGTCACTCTCCAGCTACACCCTCCCTTCCTTTGGGGCTGGGCTGTTCTCCATTAGATAGCCTCTCTGGAATCTGCCTTACTGTCACACACCAAGAACTCCTAAGAGTATAGTTATCTCTCCCAGTCACAGAGCCTCAGGAGAAGAAGCACCGAACTGGAGGAAGAAAGAGGCCTATTAGCATATACAGGGAGGTGCTGAGTGAATTTGTGTGAGCTACATGGGTGAGGCTGAGATGAGTTCACGTTGGAAGAATTAGAAGAATTGGGTGGAGGGGAGATGCTGTTGAACAGCCTAAGCAAAGGTGAGGTGTGAGAAATGGGTGTGAAAGCTGTGTGAGTGAGGAGGAAGCCAGAAGATCTCCCTCACTTATTTCTTCTCAAGCCATTCCCTCCTCTGTTTCTATGCTGTGTGTGCTATTTTCTTCCATGTGTCTTCTCCCCTCTGCCCTTAGCAGAGAGGGTGAAGGAAATCCCCAAACCAGGGGTGGGTAGAGAGAAAGAATTATATTGCCCTCTAGCTACCATATCAGAAGCTACAGGAATAATCTAGGTGGCCAGAAGCACACATATATATATATATATATATATATATATATATATATATATATATCAAAACACATCCTTTTTTATACTCCTTTATAAAATTTTTTTATTTATAAAAAGGAAACACTGACAAAAACTATAGAATAAGAGGGGTACAACTCCACATAATTCCCACCCCCAGAATTCTGTATCCCATCCCCTCCCTTGATAGCTTGCCTATTCTTTTTTTTTCTTCTTTTTTACAAAATTTTATTTATAAAAAGAAAACACTGACAAAACCATAGGATAAGAGGGGTGCAATTCCACACAATTCCCACCAACAGAACTCCTTATCACATTCCCTCCATTGATAGCTTTCCTATTCCTTAACCCTCTGGGAGTATGAACCCAAGGTCATTGTGGGATGCAGAAAGTGGAAAGTCTGGCTTCTGTAATTGCTTCCCTGCTGAGCATGGGTATTGACAGGTCGATCTATACTTCCAGCCTGCCTCTCTCTTTCCCTAGTGGGGCAGGGTTCTGGGGAATCTGAGCTCCAGGATACATTGGTGGGGTTGTCTGTCCAGGGAAGTCTGGTTGGCATCATGCTAGCATTTGGAACCTGGTGGCTAAAAGAGAGTTATTATATAAAGCCAAACAAGTTGTTGACTAATCATGGACCTAAAGGCTGGAATATTACAATGAAGATTTGTGGGGTCTCTGTTTTGTATATAGTTAGTATTCCTATATTAGTTATATTCCAAAGAGCCCACAACTATACTAGTTTTTCTTTCTTTTTTTTTTTTACCTGACATTTAGGGAATTTTGTTATTTTTATTCCCCTAAAGGATAAACACTGACAAATGATTAGATAAAAAGGGAAGAATAAATAAAATGAGGTAGATCAGTGAATTTTTATGATGGTTATTATTATTTGTTAGCTAAAGCTTGCATAGGAAGCAAATTTAAGTTCATGATGTCCCTTCTTGTATGCCCATCTCACTCCCCAAATGTCATGTAATATTGTCAGAAGCAAAAATGGTCTATTAGTAGGGTTTTATGACATGATATTTCTAACATCTGCCAGCTGCATTCTGCCTCACTTACCTCTGAGACCCACTTCTTGCTGTTTGTTTTCTGCCTTTCTCAAGTACATTCATGAGGCTAGAAGACAGGAAAAACTGTAACTAAGTTAAAGCTAAGCTTTAGTGGTTTCATACATGCATGCATCATTTCTAGGTGGCTGACTTTTTCATTTCGTTTAAATTATTTTTTGTAAAGAAGAGACAGGAAAAGGCATCATAGCATTGCCCCACCTTCATCCATGGAGCGCCCCCTGGTGGTCTAGTGCTCCTATCTGGTGCTGGGACATGTACCTGGGTTCTCATGCATGGCAAACATGTACTAGACAGGATGAGCCACCTCCCTTCTAAGTCTTTAAGTAAAAAATCTGGGGTGTCATCTCGGTCATTCTCACCTCATACATAGGATCTATATTTAAATTATCTAAATTTTGGCTCCAAAGTACAAATCGTTCTCCTTCTCTCAACTCAATTTATGCAATAGCTGCCTAGTTCATATTTCTTTTATTTTAATTAGTTTATTCCTTTATTGGGGATTAATGTTTTACAGTCAACAGTAAATGCAATATTTTGTACATGCATAAGGTTTCTCAGTTTTCCACATAACAATGCAACCCCCACTAGGTGCTCTGTCATCCTGTTCCTGTATTCTCCCTATCCCCCCACCCACTCCAGAGTCTTTTACTTTGGTGCAATACACCAACTCCAGTCCAGGTTCTACTTAGTGTTTTCTCTTAGTTTACTACTCCATATTTCTAATTCCATGCTCTATCCATTAACCATAGCAATCTCTGTACACTTAGAATAAATCTAATCTCTGTGCTGGGGAGATGGTTTAGGTAGAGCACAGGACTTGTATACAATAGACCACAAGTATGACCTCACCGTCACATAACCTAGAGCACTGTGTTTTGGTCTCTTTCTTGCTCATTCTCTCATAAAAGAAGTAAGCATTAAAAAAATAATAATAGGGTGTCGGTGGTAGCGCAGCAGGTTAAGCGCCCATGGTGCAAATCACAAGGACCAGCATAAGGATCCTGGTTCCAGCCCCTGGCTCCCCACCTACAGGGGAATCATTTCACAAGCAGTGAAGCAGGTCTGCAAGTGTCTATCTTTCTCTCTTCCCTGTCTGTCTTCCCCTCCTCTCTTCATTTCTTTCTGTCCTATCCAACAATAATACAGCAATGACAACAATTATTAACAATAATGATAAACAATAAGAGCACCAGAAGGGGAAAAATAGCCTCCAGGAGCAGTGAATTCATAGTTCAGGAAGAAACAAAAAATAAACAGTGACAGTAAAATCTAAGATCCTCAACATAGGTACAAAGCCCACGGCCAGGCAGTGGCACATCTGGTTAAGTGCACACACTACAAATCCCACTAGCGTTCATTCTTGTGTTTTTTACTAATGTAAACACAGGATCTTTTTCAGCCTTGCTCCCTGTCTCTTACCATACTGACCTTCTTTCTGTTCTTTGAATAGATAAAAAAGATTTTTTTATTTATAAAAAAGGAAACATTGAAGAACCACAGGATAAGAGGGGTACAACTCCACACAATTCCCACCCCCAGAACTCTGTATCCTATCCCCTCCCCTGATAGCTTTCCTATTCTTTGACCCTCTGGGAGTATGGACCCAAGGTCATCGTGGGATTCAGAAGCTGGAAGGTCTGGCTTCTGTAATTAATTCCCTGCTTAACTTAGGCGTTGACAGATAGATCCATACTCCCAGCCTGCCTCTCTCTTTCCCTAGTGGGGTAGGGCTCTGGGGAAGCAGAGCTCCAGGACACATTGGTGGGATTGTATGTCCAGGGAAGTCTGATTGGCATCATGCTCTCATTTGGAACCTGGTGGTTGACAAAAGAGTTAACATACAAAGCCAAACAAATTATTGACCAATCATGAACCTAAAGGCTGGAATAGTACAGATGAAGAGTTGGGGGGGGGGGGGTCCTCCATTTTGTAGATAGCTAGTAGGCATATCTTAGTTATGTTCCAAAGGGCCTGTGGCTATACTAGTTTTTTTTTTTCCCTGAGCCTGAAATCTGATATGCAAGTGGATCCAAGTTATTGTCTGAGGAGATGATGTCATGGCTGGATAAAGGACCACAAAGCTGCATCAGGGAAGAGAGTAGCTCTCTAATATGGGAAAGGGGTATAAATATTATTGACTGTAAACCCCATCGATTTGATCTAATCTGGGGCCCATATTGAGCTTTGGAGCCTATGTGACCTCTGCATCCCTATAGATCTGAGCTCACATTCTGTGGTCATGAGCAGGAACATTTCAAGTGGGGTGGTCCTTTGGTCTCCCTTGCTCATAAAATCAATCAAGGAGGAAGTAGGAAGTAGCAAAAGAGATGAAAGACAGTTAACATATGGCTTCACTTCTTCTTCTTCTAGCGTTTGCCTATGGCTTCACTCATATATGGGATCTAGAGAACTGAACTTGCAAACAACAACACAAAACAAAACAAAAACAGAAGTAAACTGTTTCCAAGACCTAATGAGAATTATGGTAGTTATCTTTGGGAGGTGGGAGCATGGCAATATAGAACTTTGGTGAGGGGTGGGGTGCAGTGTGGAATTATACCTTGTAATCTTACAATCTTGTAACCTACTATTAATCACAAATAAAAATGAGATAAAAACAAAACAAAAACTTTCACAGTCCATTGGACCGTTCAGTGTTGGGAATGGATATCTGTTTCTAGAAAGATAATATATGTCACTTGAATTAATTTGAATGCTATCACTTTTGTTAGTTTAAATTTAATATGCAAAATAGTCTAGCTTCACAAGAACTGTAAGCGTAATATGTTTACATCTGACTTTAGTGTCATACAACTCTAAATAACAATAACCTAGTAATGCCTAAGTGTAAGTGTTATTTTGTAAAGTACTTACGTGCAATTCAGGCCTGTGAGGATTTTTATTTTAAAAAGAGCAAGAACAGGGTTAGCAAAACTATTTTGAGTAATAAATATTTTAATCTTTAGGGACTGTATAGTTTGTATCAAAATTACTCAACTTTGATGTTGTGCATAAAAATAGTCATTGATGATAGTTGTAGAAACAGATGAGCATGGATGTTTCTTTTCTTTTTTTTGAAAATGAATAAATATAAAAAGATTTTATTTATAAAAAGGAAACATTAGTGACCCTATTTCTATTTATTTATTTATTTATTTATTTTAAAAGGGAGACATTAACTAAACTGTAGGATAGGAGGGGTACAACTCCACACAGTTCCCACAACCAGATCTCTATATCCCATCCCCTCCCCTGATAGCTTTCCCATTCTCTATCCCTGGGGGTATGGACCCAAGGTCATTGTAGGATGTAGAAGTTGGAAGGTCTGGCTTCTGTAATTGCTTCCCTGCTGAGCATGGGGGCTGACAGATCAATCCATACTCCCAGTCTGCCTCTCTCCTTCCCTAGTAGAGTGGGGCTCTGGGGAAGTGGAGCTCCAGGACACATTGGTGGGGTCAGTCCAGGGAAGTCTGGTTGGCATCCTGCTGGCATCTGGAACCTGGTGGCTGAAAAGAGAGTTAACATACAAAGCCAAACAAATTGTTGAACCATTATGGACCTGAAGGCTGGAATAGTGCAAATGAAGTGCTGGGGGTTCTCACTGCAGACTATTGTGTACTTCTGCTTTCAGGTATATATTTTGACCTAGTTTATGGATACGTGTGAACATATGCTCTGTCTCAGAGGACCTGGTCTATATCTAGGTTTTGGGACTTTGTTAGGAAATGAACCACCTGGAATGGAATCAGAGAATACTATGAAAGGAAAGGTCTTACCCGAGTGATGAAGTGAAGGGTTGTCATTCCACACCTGAAGTCTCTGGACACAGTCTGAAGTGAAGCAGAGCATGGATGTTTCTAATAAAACTTTGTTCAGAAAACTAGGCTGTATACTTGTTTGGGCGACATCTATAGCTTATTAGCTCCTGGCCTAGAGAATACAACCCACATTCCTTGGCAGTTTGTTCCACTTTACTTTTTTATAGTCTCAGCAGTCCCATCCTAGAGCACTTTCGGGAATATCATAACTATTGTGATGGGTGTTCACTCGATTATTTCACTGACTTCTGTTCTGCTTGAGAGCTGAGTCAGTTTTGAAGAAGCAAAGGGTGTAGACTCTCTCCTCTCTCTCTCCATATATATATAATATATATATGTTTGGAGTATGAATAGGTGATCCTAAAGATTAGACTAGACCATTTTGTCTAGATTTCTGAGCAGACCTTTTCCTGCTTGTGATTTGTATCTTTCTGTGGGCATGTCGACATTTTCATACCAGACTCAGATCAAATGTCTATCACTAGTGAAGATGAGTAGCTAAGATCCTCAATGGGAAATTACATTGGGTATATTATTTGAGAAATGCTAACACTTTATCATCTGATTGCTAAAATCAAATGCTTTTTTACAATTTTTATTTATAAAAAAGGAAACACTGACAAAAAACATAAGATAAGAGTGGTACAACTCCACACAATTCCCACCACCAGAACTCTGTATCCCATACCCTCTCCTGATAACTTTACTATTCTTTATCCCTCTGGGAGCATGAACCAAGGGACATTATGGGATGCAGAAGGTGGAAGGTCTGACTTCTGTGATTGCTTCCCTGTTGAACATGGGCATTGACAGGTCAATCTATACTCCCACCCTGTCTCTCTCTTTCCCTGGTGGGGTAGGGCTCTGGGGAAGTGGAGCTCCAGGACACATTGGTGGAGTCGTCTGCCCAGCGAAGTCTGATGGGCATCCTAGTAGTATCTGGAACCTGGTGGCTGAAAGAAGAGTGAACATATAGAGCCAAACAAATTGTTGACTAATCATAAACCTAAAGGCTGGAATATTGCAGATGAAGATTTATGGGATCTCTGTTTTGTATATAGTTAGTAGTTCTATTTTAATTATATTCCAAAGGGTCCATAACTATACTAGTTTTTTTTTTTTTCTGAGCCTGACATCTGATATGCAGGTGGACCCAAGTTATTGTCTGGGGAGATGATGTCATGGCTAGAAAAAGACCAGAAAGCTGGATCAGGGAAGAAAGCAGCTTCCAAATATGGGAAAGGTGTATAAATATTGTTGGCTGTAAATCCCACTGATTAAAAATCAAATGTTTTTGCTCTAAACACTTTTCATTAGAAGATGGTGATATTAGAGACTTTATGCAAACATGTTAATTGCCATGTTACGTTTTTAGCAGGGTCTAATTTGAAACATTGTTTACTTTTTTTTTTTAGCTATCAACAACTTAGTCTCTTTCTAAAAATGTATTTTATTTATTTTATTTTTGAGAGAAATGCAGAGAGAGGAAGACACAGAGAGAAACACAAGAGCACCGCACAGCTCTGACTTATTGTGGTGAGGGGGATTGAACCTGGGATTTAGGAACCTCAGGCATGAGAGTCTCTTTGCCTAACCATTATGCTATCTACCCCAGCCTGAGACATTGTTTTCTATAAAACAAACAAACAAACAAATAAAAAAATACCCCAATACTTCATTTAGTCAGAGCATGAAGTTTAGTGGTTCTTTGCTGGAAAAAAACAGCTATGTTGAGAGTTTGTTTTGTGACTGATATTGCATGGGTGGCAAATCAATGGTCATGGCAATCTTAGGGTAAATTCTATCATTATCTATATCACAGATGTGGATGCTAATCCAGGAAGGGTAAATGACTTGCCCAAAGCCACACAGGTTGTGAGCGGTAGGATCGAGAAGACATCTCTGACAGTCTGACTCCTGAGAACATGAACTTCTCTATATTTCTCACTATCCTAAATTCCCAAAGGGTGCCAATTTCTTCTAATCACTGCAGTTTATTCATCCCCTGTTTGGTGTCAATTTATGATCTATAACCACCTTTCATGAATAAAGTCAATTAAGCTTTGTCTATATAAATGACCTGTGCTAATGTTGTCTTGGCATTAAGACGACACATGAAAAAATGGAAATTATATTTGCAGTCTTTTTCTGGTTTCCTCAGTAATGAATTATGTCTACAGGATATGAATTCAAACCTATTGAGAAAGTGAAAGAATTACCGTTAATAACTGTACAACTGATATCATATGGATTTTGATGTGAGACATTGAGAAGGACACATCACCTATTTGATATCCTTGCCAAACTATTTCACCTAGTCTAATCATGAGGAAACCATCAGGCAAACAAACACACATTAAAAAAACATTCTGCAAAGTAGTTGGCCTTGACTCTCCAAAGACATCAGTGTCACAAAAAACAACAAGGCCCAGGAACACATTAAGATTGATGAAGACTAAAGAGGCAGGACATTGAAATGCATGCATAATCCTTGTTGGATTCTTGGATTCCAGGCCAGGGGTGGGGGGAGCCTTAAAGAACACTATTGGAACACACAGGAAGTTTTGAATATGTTGTATGTTTTAGATGGTACTCAATTTCCTTGGTGTATCAGTTGTATAAATGGATGCGTAGGAGAACATCTTTGCTCCTAGAAAACAAAGAATAAAACACATGCACATATATAAGCACAACTAATACACACACACACACACATACACACACACACACACACACACACACATACACACACATACACACATTCATTCACAAGCACACATACAAACTACAGATATGTATGGGAAATTAGCAAAATGTCAGCATTCAATGAATCTAGATGAATGATAAGTGATCACTATCACTACTTTCTGAAAGTTTAGCTATGTCCACAAATATATATGGAAGTAGGAAAATGAGGACTATAGATTAAACAAAATTAGCCCAGAGTTGAACATGATTATATTATTCTCCTTATTCTTTTATGTTTGAAAGCAAAGGACTCTGGGAAAGGAAGGCAGAGAAGGGGCAGAAAGGGAGGAAGAGGCTCTGGGTTTCTAGTGCATGATGTTGGAAAAGGTCTTAAGTTGGAGGTGAGACTGTTTTAGACACCTATCACGGTGAGATGAGAAATTTGATTCATGTGTCAACAAATGTACTGTAAACTATTAACTCCACCCCCCACAAATAAAATGATAAAAAAGAAAGTTACTACCCCTGTATAGTGACATAGGTTTGTGCTTGTTATAACATCATTTTTTACACCTATGCAGATGTTCATTTCTCTCACTAAATACTCTTTTTCCTCTTTGTCTACTTAGTACTTACTCATTTTTCAAATAGTGATTCAAATATCACTTGTTCATGAAATCCTCCTCTGGTTCAAAGTAGGCCCCCAATATGGGTTTCTTTGGAGATATATTTCTCTGGGAGCATTTATCCCAGTTGGCACTATAATTCTTTGTGATTAGTTTAATGCTTTGCTCTCTCACTGGATTTCTAATTCTCTCATATATTTGTCTTGATTACCATTGTGCTCAAGATTAAATGCTTGATGTTTATTTGTAACTTTTATGCCTATTTTAAAAACTGGCCTTTTACTAAAAATATTTAGAATTTTTATCTTTGTAGAATTTCATTGTACTTATCCTTAAAAGAATAGGAGACTGTCTGCTGAAGCTTAATTTCAGTTTTTAGGTTGATGTGATCCCTCTGACAATATAGATATATTATTGTCATAATGCTCATTGAAACATTGGTTAAGTCACTTGGCTTCTGTCTCCTTTCACAATCGATATGAGTTCATGCAAAATGATTCACATCATTCTGTCAGTCCCCATCAAGGAAATATTGTTTTCCAAAATTAAAATTGTGAATCAACTCACAGGAGGATGTCATCAAATAAACAAAGAATCATCGCTTATATTACCCTGCCAAGTTTGTGGTAAGCTTAATCCCTCTAAATGCATTTAACTTTAATGAAGAGTAATACAATTTAATAACAACACAAAATGGAATCATTTATCTTCCAGTCCTAGACATTGGGCAGATGTCTTTTTCCCTAACACATTGTTTCAAAATGCTAAAGTTTTCTTTCCTTCCCCTTCATATTTGTCTTTTCTAATTTTTGTGTATGTTGCTTGGAGAGTGATCTATATGTCCTTGTTTAATTAAATCACTCATCAGGCTGTAGTTTTAACGGCTGGAAATTTCTGGGGTTTGTTGTTTCTAGTTCCCAAGGCAATGATATTTATATAACCCAATAAAATTTTGTAATTATTAGCATATTAGTCAAGCTTTTTCAGTTGCAAGTGACATAAAACCAAACTCAAAATGACTTAAATGAAAAGAAAAATTTATAGACTCATAACTAGGGAGACAAAAGTGGATGCTGAATTCTTGAACTCAGATAGTGTTCCTAGGGCCTAAATAATCTCTTTTCTTGTTTTCCTCAGTATTAACTTCATCCTCAGATAAACTCTTCTTATGTGTTGGCAAAGGAATGTCCATGAAACCACATAGTAAGAGTGACCTTTGAATATTTATAAATGGAACAAGAGGCCTACCTTGGCCCAAATTGGGACCTTGGGTTTGCTTGGCTGTATTTATATGACCTGCACTTTTTTTGTTTCGTCCTTCCCCCCCCCCCTTTTCTTTTCTCCCTCCCTTCCTTTCTTTCTCTTCCCTTCCCTTCCTTTATTTTTCTTTTATTGTCACCAGGCTTATTGCTGGGCTCAATGCCTGCACAAAGAATCTACCACTCCTGGTGGCCACTTTTTCTTAAAAAAAAAAATGATAAGAGAGAGAAGAGGGGATGGGGAGACAGAGGGAGACAAATAAACACTGTAGACCTGTTTCCCTGCTCCTGAAGCATCCACCTTTAGGTGGGAAGCAGGATCTTGAACCCAGGTCCTTATGTAAGGTGTGCACTCAACCAGGTGCATCAGTGTTTGGACGCCCTACTTTTATTTATTTATTTTTCTTAAGCAAAGATTTTATTTTAAGGCCCCTGTGAGAGAGGCAAAATAGGAAGGCATCGCTAGATAATGTCACTTCTGCACAACGGAAGAACTAGTTCTTGTTTTTCTGAAAAAATGGAATTGTAATGGAAGGCAAAATCATGTACTGGTGAATGATTTGTAAAGCGTGAAGAGAATGAAGCATGGTTTTGGTGCATTAAAGGTGTGATAGCATTGAAATTTCTCCCAAAGCAACATCAGCGCAAGACAGGACAGCTTTTTACAGAGAATGATGAACCCAAAGGCTATCCTTTCTTTAGCAAACATCTTCTGGAGACTTTAAGAGCTACTTTGATTTCGGTGGCACAAAGATTGGTATTGAATTCCTTAATAGTATATTTGATCCTTTGTTTTAGAAGATGTTTCTAATTGGCTTATACACATGGACTACATGACCCCATAAGATTTCTTACAGGGATGGAAAACAATGCTAAAGATACCAGAGTTAGATCAGGATAAGTAAATGTGAAGTACAAATAAAATGGCTAATATGTGTTGGAAAATATTTCAAATTGATAATTGACTGAAACATGCAGCTTTTGTAAAATAAAAAGTATCATTTTTTTATAGGCTATCCCTCATGTTTTATGGCCTGTGGACAATTAAAACTATATTGTTTTGTATAGGTTCCCAAAGACTGAGCTAGTATTAGAAGAGCTGTTTCAGATGTGTTGCAAATAAGTGGGGGAAAAAAAAAAAACAAGATTTCTCACAATGAGAAGCACTTTTCTTGTTTAATCTCTTTTCTGGATAAACACATTTAAAATATTTAAGGAATACATATAATGTGATTTCAAGGATTTATATGTTCATACCAGTCATGTGGTCTGCAAAAGTTAACTGTAAATAGTTGTCTAGGTAAAAGCCTCTATTACTTTTGTTTGCATAAGCTTGGATTCTAAATAAAACTGCTGCCAGCAGAATGCTCATTAAAATGGATTTAAGATGCCAAGTGAAAAGTCATTGATTTCAAAAAGGGTAAACACTACCAAGCCTCTAGAATTATCTGAAGTTATTAACTTACTGATTTAGTTACTGTTAATATATTGTTTACTCTCTTGGTTGTTTATTAAATAAACTATATAAAGTGTAATGCTTGAAATGAAATGGAAGGATATTGTCCAATAGTTGTTTTTCCACAGACATTTAAAAATTAATGATCTGTTGAAAAATGTGATAGGTTTTTGTCTCTCTTGCCCCAAATTCTCTGACCCTCCTGAAAAAACACAGCCTATTTCATGTCTATGGGAAAGGAAACTTAGGATAGGGGTCAGATGATGCATTTTTAGCCACCAGCACTTAGCCAAAAGAGTCTGACTTAGCCTATCACATTTCTCATGTATATTTATGTACTTTACCACTTGGGTATTACAATAAAATGTTTTATCTGTCCTTGGAGGCAAAATTGAGTTATATATTAAATGGCTATTTTCTTTGTTTTCTGCTTAGGTATGCATGTAATGTGGTGGCATAATATATATTCCACACTTGTTTCATCCTGAAGAGAGATAATATTTTTGTAGCTGACAGAGTAAAGACATCCTCTGCTTCCAGAATAAGAAAGGACATATTGAAAGGCTAAAATATAGATGTTCCCAGTGTTTTTTCTTCTTATAGTTGTATTCAGCAGTGGAATTTCCCTATCCTTTTGAGGCAGTTGGACGCCCAACTACAGTGCATTTAGTACTGTAATAGGAGGTTTGAGGAAAGAGTACTAAGATGTCTTTGGTATGGGAGAAATAACCTGAAGATTTATTCCTTCCAAAGATTTTTTTATTACAATGTTATAATAAAAATCATATTTCTACTTCTCTATAAGGGAAGAATTTAAATATATATCCGATTTTTCTCTTTTTTTTTGCCACTGACACAAAAGTTTTCCACTTTTATTTTTTAAATTCTCATGCATGTTTCCACTTAATGATTGAATGAAAAGAAATTCTCTGGCTGTGCCTCAGTTACAGTTGGACCCTAATACAATAGGACCCTAATACAACTGTAATTCTCTTTTAAAAAATATTTATTTATTCCCTTTTGTTGCTCTTGCACTTTGCACCATGTGTGCTTTTTTTTTTTTTTTTAATTTTTTATTTAAGAAAGGATTAGTGAACAAAAGCATAAGGTAGGAGGGGTACAACTCCACACAATTCCCAACACCCAATCCCCATAACCCACCCCCTCCCCTGATAGCTTTCCCATTCTCTATCCCTCTGGGAGCATGGACCCAGGGTCGTTGAGGGATGCAGAAGGTAGAAGGTCTGGCTTCTGTAATTGCTTCCCCGCTGAACATGGGCGTTGACTGGTCGGTCCATACCCCCAGTCTGCCTCTCTCTTTCCCTAGTAGGGTGTGACTCTGGGGAAGCTGAGCTCCAGGACACATTGGTGGGGTCTTCAATCCAGGGAAGCCTAGCCAGCATCCTGGTGGCATCTGGAACCTGGTGATTGAAAACAGAGTTAACATATGAAGCCAAACAATTTGTTGAGCAATCATGGATCCCAAGCTTGGAATAGTGGAGAGGAAGTGTTAGGGAGGTACTCACTGCAAACTCTAGTGTAGTCCTGCTTTCAGGTATATATTTTGCAGTAGTTTATGGATACGTGTGCACATAAGCTCTCTCTCACAGAAACTGGTGTATATCTAGGTTATGGGACTTTGTTAGAAAGTGAACTACCTGAGATGAAATTAGAGTGTACTATTAAAGGAAAGGTCTCACCCGAGTAATGAAGCTGAAGGGTTGTCATTCCACACGTGAAGTCTCTGGATACATTCTGAGGTGAAGCATGTTGAGGTAGCAATCGTTGCTTTGGTTAGGTTGTGATCGGCAGATGCAATGTTATTTGGTTTGGATTGGGAGATGCATACGGGAAAGTGGGCCCTATCCAAGGGTTCCAGGACTGGGGGAAGTAGGGGCTCTATAGTGAAGATGTGAGGTTCCTGCTGTCTTAGGGTTCAAAAAGACACTCAATAGTTAATATTATCATCACATTATTTGTTAATTGGGTTAACTTTGAAAAGTCCCTTTGTTATGGTTTGCTGGACAGTACCCAGTATCTTGTATATAGCTGTGCTATTGGAAGCTTCTAATCTACTTGGTCTAGGCTTTTGAGAGAGTCCGCATATCAAATACATAGCCTATATATTAAAAAGATTCAGTTTGTCTTTTGAGAAACTTTGAGACATACAATTGATTTCCCCCTCTCATATTAATTAGCTACTGATTTATATGTCTACATTTTGCTAGGAGTGTACATAAACACCATTCCCACCACCAAAGGACTGTGACCCATCCCTCCCACCCACTCCCACCCCCCACTGGCCCAGGAAGCTACATGCCTACCCCTCACCACTGGGTTTTTACTTTGGTGCCCTACTTACAATTTGATCAGGTCCTGCTTTTAGTTTCCCTTTCAGATCTTCTTAGTCAGCTTCTGTTGATGAGTGGGATCATCCCATACTCATCTTTATCTTTCTGACTTAGTTCACTTAACATAATTCCTTCTAGCTCTGTCCAAGATGGGTCAGAGAAGGTGGGTTCATTGTTCTTGATAGCTGCATAGTATTCCATTGTGTATATATACCACAGCTTTCTCAGCCACTCATCTGTTGTTGGGCACCTGGGTTGCTTCCAGGTTTTAGCTATTATGAATTGTGCTGCTATGAACATAGGAGTACACACCTCTTTTTGGTTGGGTGTTATGGAGTCCTTGGGGTATAACCCCAGGAGAGGAATTATTGGGTCGTATGGAAGGTCCATGTCTAGCCTTCTGAGAGTTTTCCAGACTGCTCTCCACAGAGGCTGTACCAATTTACATTCCCACCAGCAATGTAAAAGGGTTCCTCTGTCCCCACATCCTCTCCAGCATTTGTTGCTGCTGTCCTTTTTGATGTATGCCATTCTTACAGGAGTGAGGTGGTATCTTAGTGTTGTCTTGATTTGCATTTCTCTGATAATCAGTGACCTAGAGCAGTTTTTCATATGTTTGTTAGCCTTTTGGATCTCCTCTGTAGTGAATGTTTTGTTCATTTCCTCTGCCCATTTTTGAATGGGGTCATTTGCTTTTTTGCGGCTAAGTTTGCTGAGCTCTTTATATATTTTGGTGATTAGTTTCTTGTCTGATGTCTGGCATGTGAAGATCTTCTCCCATTCTGTGAGGGGTCTCTCTGTTTGTTTAATAGTTTCTTTGGATGTGCAGAAGCTTTTCAATTTGATGTAGTCCCATTGGTTTGTTTCTGCTTTGGTCTTCCTTGCAATTGGGTTTGATTCATCAAAGATGTCCTTGAGGTATATGTGGGAAAGTGTTTTACCAATGTTTTCCTCTAAGTATTTGATTGTTTCTGGTCTGAAATCTAGGTCTTTGATCCATTTGGAGTTGATTTTTGTTTCTGGTGAGATAAAGTGGTTCAATTTCATTCTTCTGCATGT
Source organism: Erinaceus europaeus (assembly GCF_950295315.1). Classification (NCBI taxonomy): domain Eukaryota; kingdom Metazoa; phylum Chordata; class Mammalia; order Eulipotyphla; family Erinaceidae; genus Erinaceus; species Erinaceus europaeus. The sequence goes on from NC_080163.1 coordinate 30,508,850, forward strand.
TTCAACCCAGTTTTTCCAGCACCATTTATTGAAGAGAGCCTCCTTTTTCCATTTAATCCTTTGGGCCCCCTTATCAAAGATTAGATGCCCATAGGTGTTGGGATTTACTTCTGGGCTTTCAATTCTGTTCCACTGGTCTGTATGCCTATTTTTGTTCCAGTACCATGCTGTTTTGATGATGATGGCTTTATAATATAGTTTAAGGTCTGGGAGTGTGATGCCTCCATTTCTGTTTCTTTTCCTTAAGATGGTTTTGGCAATTCTAGGTGTTTTCAGGTTCCAGATAAATGATTGTAGCGTTTGTTCTATTCTCTTAAAGAAGCCTGGTGGAACTTTGATGGGTATTGCATTAAATTTGTATATGGCTCTGGGGAGAATATTCATTTTGATGATATTTATTCTTCCAATCCATGAGCATGGGATATCTTTCCATTTCTTGGTATCAGTTTCTATCTCCTTGAGTAGCGACTCATAGTTTTCAGTATACAAGTCTTTCACTTCTTTGGTCAACTTTATTCCTAGGTATTTGATTGATTTTGCTGAAACAGTAAATGGGAGTGATTTCTGGATGTCTTCTTCTTCAGATTTAGTGTTTGCATAAAGAAATGCCACTGATTTTTGTACATTGATTTTGTAGCCTGATACCTTGCTATATTGCCTAACAACTTCCAGTAATTTTCTACTGGATTCTTTAGGTCTTTCTATGTATACTATCATATCATCTGCAAATAGTGAGAGCTTGACTTCTTCCCTTCCAATCTGTATCCCTTTGATTTCTTTCTCTTGCCTGATTGCTATGGCAAGAACTTCCAATACTATGTTGAAGAGTAACGGTGACAGTGGACAGCCCTGTCTAGTCCCCGATCTGAGGGGGAATGCTTTCAGCTTCTCTCCATTGAGTATGATGTTGGCTGTAGGTTTGCTATATATAGACTCCACTATCTTGAGGAATTTCCCATCTATTCCCATTTTCTGTAGAGTTTTGAGCATGAATGGGTGTTGGATTTTGTCAAAGGCTTTCTCTGCATCTATTGAGATAATCATGTGGTTTTTGGCTTTGCTTTTATTGATGTGATGAATGACATTGATTGATTTACGGATGTTGAACCAGCCTTGCATTCCTGGGATGAATCCCACTTGGTCATGATGAACAATCTTTTTGATGTGTTGCTGTGCACCATGTGTGCTTAACCCACTGCACTACCACCCCACTCCCTATTAGTCTCTTTCTTACTCTATTCAGTTAACACGTTATTTATGTGAGAGGCTCCTCCTCCTTCTTTCTTCTTTTCTCCTTCTCCTCCTCCTCCTTCTTCTCTTTCTCCTTCTTCTCCTCCTTCTTCCTATTCCAGCCTTTACTCTTTCTTCTTTTAAAAAATTTTTAATTTATAAAATGGAAATATTAACAAGACTATAGGATAATAGGGGTACATTTCCACACAATGCCCACCCCCAGAGCTCCATATCACATTCTTCCCTTGATAGCTTCCCTATTGACTAGAAAGTTAGATCAGGGCAGAGAGTAGCTCTCAAATATGGAGAAAGTATATAAATGCCATTAACTGTAAACCCCACCCACTTTTATGATTTTATAATTGAGCCTGAAGTATGAAAGTCTTATTGCATAACTATTAAATTACCTCCTCAGTCCTAACAATTCACATTTGGTCCCTTTCATTTGAACAAATGAAAATATTAATTTATCTTGTGATCCATCCTTATAAAGGACTGGTTTTTTTCCCCAGGATTAACAATCAAAAGATGAATAGTGACTCATTACTGTCTCCTTCCTTCATTCCTACCTGTACTATTCCAGCCAAAAGTTTTCAACTTCAGTGGACATAGGTGAAAATTTCTGATGATGATAATGCACAAGTGGTATAATTATACTTTTAGTATTGCATTCTTTCTTATTCCAAATCATTTTACTCTGGTAGGGGGAATAACAGCTAATAGTACAGTTATTGACAGATGTGTACAATTTGTCATCTCCTCATGACAGGTGTCTACACATCACTCCTACTCCCAAATTAGATGCTTCTTCTACCATCATGCAACTCATTCCCAATGTCCTCTCTGCCCACTTCCGTCCCTCCCCCCCCCCCAGAATCCTTTGCTTAGATACAATATACCACACCCAGGTAAGTTAAACCTGTGTTTTCCATATCTTTCTTTGTTTCTCAAGTTTCACAGAATTGTCTCTTTCTGAAATAAAAAAAAGTTGATATCAAATATATGGTTATGATGATGGTATCTTTGTCATAGAAGTTTCCATTTTTTTTCTAGACTGTGACAAAATATAATTTTTATCACTTCAGAAAATTAATAATGGGAACTATGTGGAGTTGTACCCTTCTTATCCTATGGTTTTTGTCAGCATTTATTTTTTATAAATAAATTTTTTTTAAAAAAAGAAATAGGCTGGGGGCTCTTTGTATCAACCTGCCAATATACATTTTCAGCAGAAAAGCAATAACAGAAGCCAGACCTTTCACCTTCTGTAACCCCTAAAGATCTTTGGTGCATACTCTCAGAGGAATAAAGAATAGGAAAGCTTCCAATGGAGGGGAGGGGATAACTCTGTTGGTAGGAATTGTATGGAATTGTACACCTCTTATCCTATAATCTTGTTGATCATTATTAAATTACTAATAAAAAAATCATCATAACAGTCAAGTTCAATCTCTAGCACCATCATAATCCAGGATTGAGCAATGTTCTGTTAAAAAAAAAAGTTCAGATTAAGTAAGCATCTAGTAAAGCAGATTTTCCATGGAATAAAGGGAAATTTTGTGGGTAGGGAGCTGATTTAGTCTTTTGACCCACTGCTCAACTTTCTCTCCCCTCCACTCTGTGAACATTCACATCAGGCAAGTTAAATTGGTCAGTTGTTTGGAGAAGGATAGACTTTCCTTTATCTTTATTTTACTTTATTTTGTTTTATTTGACACTAAGGTTTACCCTGGAACTCAGTGATTATATGAATATACCACTTCTGGTGGCCATTTTTGTTTATTTTTTTATATATGGTGAATGACTGAAAGAGATAGCGAGGGAGAGAGAGAGAAAGGGAGAGAACAAGAAGAAAGAGGAGAAGAAGAAGTACTGAAACACTACTCTGCCATTTATGAAACTTCTTCCCCTGAAGGCATTTTCAGAGGTTCAAACCCAGACCACCATGGATGTTAATGTGTGCTTTCTACCAGGTGAGCCACTACCAGGTCCCAGAAGTGAACTTCTAGTGGTGAACTTAATGTAGTACATAAGGATATTTACTTGTAAAGATGTACACTACAATATTCCATAATATTGTAATTCTGTATTGCTTAAATAAAAATTATTTTAAAAATCTATAAATACTAGCACAAGTACTAAAGTGTCTTTTACTTTTTCAATGTTATTTTAAAATTACTATTTGTTTTGTCAATATCTTTAACATAGAAGTAAGTATTATGGTGATGTTCCTGTTTATAAGAGGTATTCTAGAACCTCTCTCAGGACAGGCTTGGTGATGGTTTTCTCCTTTAACAGTTGCCTTTTGGAGAAGAGTTTATGCAAATCTACTGTTCACTATAAATTCTAGAGATAGCAAGAGGATAAAGGAAAGTAGAAAGACACACACACACAGAGAGAGAGAGAGAGAGAGAGAGAGAGAGGCATCTCTGAATCAGATTTCATCCACAGAATGATTCACAAACTAGTGTCAGTGAATTTAGAAAGCAAAAAAAGAAAGAAAAATAAAAGAGAAGTGAAAGGAAAGAGTTTTTTTTTTTTTTTTAATTAGCTAGGAGGAGAAAAAGGAGATTGGAAGATTGGAGGGATTAGGGAGAGAGAAACAAGTTCCTCTCACAGTAGACAGCACACAGGATGACCAAAATTAACTGCTGTTGCCTTTTACATTATTAGGTGACCTGTGTCCTACCCATTGTGAGAGGAAATTGTTTCTGTCTCCTGCTTCCATCCACTCTCTTTTTTCTCTCTTCCCAGCTAATTAAAAAACAAAAACAAAAAACAAATCTTTGCTTTCATTGCTTCTCCCCTAACTTTTTTCTTCCCCCTATTCTCCTTTTCTAACTTCTTTTGCCTTCTGAATTCACTGACACTTGTTTGTAAATTACTTTGTGGAAAATATGACTTGGAGAACTCTCTCTCTCTCTGTTTTCTACTTTATATTCTTTCTCCTCTTGCAATCTCTGGAACTTATAGTGGACTATAGGCTTGCGTAACTCTCTACACTTGCTTTCCCTTTCTTACTTTCTCTTTCTTTTGGTTTTGTTTGGTATTTTTTTCTTGGACTGGAAGGGTTGTTTGGCTAACTGGTATTGGTTGAACTGCATCAATACTTGATTCAGTTGCTATTGTAATTTCTGAGGTTTGTGACTGCATTTGTGAAGTCTTTAATATAGCATGGCTCGTACTCAAAACAAAACAACTGAAGAATGACAGAACATAAAAATGCAAACCACATCAATAAAAAACGATTAAATCAAGAGCAAATAAAACTGTTGCCACAATGAATCAGTACAGGAGCCCAGAAGAAACTCCAAATCAGTCAGAAGTAACCATAGATAAGAAAAGTATGCAAGCAATAATAAACCTAATAATCACAGAAATGAAGACAACTATGGAGGAAAGGGCTATCAGAATTAGGGAAACAACAGATGAGACCCTCAAGGAAAACACTAGCTACCTCAAAGTAATTAGAGAACTGAAAGCTGAAATAGCCGAGCGAAAAGGACAACTAACAGAACAAGCTAATACAATAACTAAACTGAAGGAAGAAGCTGAGGGAAGGGAAAGTAGATTAAGAGAAGCAGAAAACAGAATTAGCCAGACAGAGGATGAGCTTGACAAAACTAAAAAAGAGGTAAAAGAGCTCAAAAAGAGATTGAGAGACACTGAAAACAGCAAGAGACATATGGGATGATCTTAAAAGAAGTAACATTTGTATAATCGGCCTACCAGAGGAAGAAAGAGAGGAAGGGGAAATAAACATCCTAGAGGAAATAATAGAAGAAAACTTATCAGACCTAAAACACAGAAAGGACATTATGACTCAAGAGGCCCAGAGAGTCCCAAACAGAATCAACCCAGACCTGAAGATACTTCATAGTTACAATGAAGAGAATTAAGGATAAAGAAAGGATCCTAAAGGCTGCAAGAGAAAAACAAAAAGTCACATACACAGGAAAAACCCATAATACTATCAGCAAACATCTCCACTCAAACTCTAAAAGCCAGAAAAAAATGGAAAGGTATCTATTGAGCCCTCAATGAAAATGGGTTTCAACCAAGGATAATATATCCTGCTAGACTTTCATTCAAACTAGACAGAAGGATCAAACTCTTCTCAGAAAAGCAACTGTTAAAGGATAAAACTATCACCAAGCCTGCCCTGAGAGAGGTTCTATAAGACCTCTTATAAACAAGAAAATCATCAAAATACTTGCCATATTTCATAGCAAATAAAAAATTGTTGAATGATGGCACTGCAATACCTTAAATATACAGCATCAATAAATGTCAGTGGCTTAAACTGACCCATTAAAAGGCCAGGAGTGGGGGGATGGATCCTGAAAACACAACCTAACCATATGCTGAGTGCAGAATCCCTCCTGACCCAACAACAACAACAAAAAAAAATCCACAGACTTAAAGTGAAAGGATGGAAAACTATCATATAGGCTAATGGACCACAAAAAAGGCAGAAACAGCCATTCTCATCTCTGACACAATAGACTTTAAGTTACATAATGATCAGAGGATCAATCAACCAAGAAGACCTAACAATTATTAACATCTATGCACCCAATGAGGGACCATCTAAATACATCAAACATCTACTGAAAGAACTACAAAAATACATCAATAGTAATACAGTAATACTAGGAGACTTTAACACCCCACTCTCACACTTAGACTGATCAAAGAAGCAGAGACTCAACAAAGAAATTAGAGAATTAAACAAAGAGATGGACAGACTAGACCTCCCTGACATTTTCAGAGTCCTTCGCCTCCAAAACTGGAATACACATTCTTTTCTAATACACACAGCACATCCTCAAGGATAGACCACGTGTTAGGCCACAAAGACAGTATCAACAAATTCAAGAGCATTCAAATCATCCCAAGCATCATCTCAGACCACAGTGGAGTAAAGATAACATTCAACAGCAAACAGAAAATTACTAAAAGTCACAAAATTTGGAAACTCAGGCACATGCTGCTTAATAACAGCTGGGTCAAAGAAGCACTCAAGCATGAAATTCAAATGTTCCTGGAAACAAATGAAAATGAAGACACAAGCTAACAAAATATTTGGGACACAGATAAAGCAGAACTGAGAGGGAAACTCATAGCCATACCCTCACACATTAGAGAACAAGAAAAAGCTCAAATAACTCACCTACATTAGTGCATGCCTCAAGGACTTAGAAGAAGAGAACAAAGGAACCCTAAAGCAACCAGAAGGACAGAAATCACTAAAATCAGAGCAGAAATAAACACCACTGAAAATAAGAGAACCATTTTCTCCTTCTAGCATTTGCCCTTCTTCCACAGCCAGTCAACAGCGTCAGGTTGAGCCTGATGTAAAGTTTCGAGACCTCCTTTGAATCTGGAGAGGTGGCAGTCATTGACTATGTGGGTCATAGTCTGTCTGGAGCCGCAGGGGCAATTTGGGTCATCTTTGGCTCCCCAGTGATGGAACATAGTGGCGCACCGGCCATGGCCTGTTCGATAGCGATTGAGGAGGGCCCAATCATAACGTGCTAGGTCAAAGCCGGGTTGACGCTTGCAGGGGTCTGTGATGAGGTGTTTGTTCTTTACCTCAGCTGACTGCTAACTCTGTTTCCAAGAGACTGGAACAGAGAAGTTCAGTGTAGGCATAGGGGACCAGATTGGGTGACGAGACGTCAAGCGTTGGACAGGGTGGGCGAAGATATCCACGTATATTGGCAGGTCCGGTCGAGCATAGACGTGGGAAATGAACTTAGATGATGCCGCATCCTGACGAATATCTGGCGGGGCGATGTTGCTAAGAACTGGCAGCCATGGAACCGGGATGGAACGGATGGTTCCAGAAATTATCCTCATGGAGGAATATAATTTGGAATCGACCAAGAGGACATGGGGGCTACGGAAGAGAAACATACAAAAGATCAAGTAAGCCAAATGTTGGTTCTTTGAAAAATTAAACAAGACTGACAAACACCTAGCCAAACTCACTAAAAAAAAAAAAGACTCAAATAAATTGAATTGTATATGATGAAGGGAATATCACAACAGACACCACAGAAATCCAGAAAATTATGCAAGATTTTTATGAAGAACAATACACCACAAAGCTAGAGAATCTGGAAGAAATGGAAGGATTCCTCAAAACATATACCCTTCCAAAAGTGGACAAAGGAAAACTACAAAACCTAAATCCACCAATCACAGAAAAGAAACCAGAAGAGTTATTATGAATCTTCCCAAGAACAAAAGTACAGGATCAGATGGCTTTACAAATGAATTCTACAGAACCTTCAGGAAACTGTTAATACCTATACTTCTAAAGCTCTTCCACAAGATCAAAGAAACAGGAACACTCCCGTCCACCTTCTATAAACCCAACATCACCCTAATACCAAAAGCAGATAGGGACACAATAAAAAAGGAAAACTGCAGACCAATATCTCTGATGAACATAGATTCCAAAATATTGAACAAGATTCTGGCCAACCAGATACAGCAGTATATCAAAAAGATTGTTCATCACGACCAAGTGGGATTTATCCCAGGAATGCAAGGCTGGTTCAACATATGTAAGTCAATCAATGTCATTCATTACATCAATAAAATCAAAACCAAAGACTTCATGATTATCTCAATAGATGTAGAGAAAGCCTTTGACAAAATCCAACACCCATTCATGCTCAGAACACTACAAAAAAATATGTTAGATGGGAAATTCCTGAAGATATTTGAGTCCATATACAGCAAACCTACAGCCAACATCATACTCAATGGACAGAAGTTGAAAGCATGTCCCCTCAAGTTGGTGACTAGACAGGGCTGTCCATTATCACCATTACTCTTCAACATAATATTGGAAGTTCTTGCCATAGCAATAAGGCAAGAGAAAGAAATCAAAGGATTACAGAATGGAAGGGAAGAAGTCAAGCTCTCACAATTTACAGATGATATGTTAGTATACATAGAAAAACCTAAAGAATACATCAGAATACTACTGGAAGTTATTAGGCAATATAGCAAGGTGTCATGCTACAAAATCAGTGTACAAAAATCAGTGGGATTTCTTTATGCAAACATTTAAACCAAAGAAGAGGATATCCAGCCATCACTCCCATTCACTGATGCAGCGAAATCAATAAAATACCTAGGAATAAAGCTGACCAAAGAAGTGAAAGACTTTTATACTGAAAACTATGAGTTACTATTCAAGGAAATAGAATTTGACCCAAGAAATGGAAAGACATCCCATGCTCATGGATTGGAAGAATTAATATAATTAAAATGAATATTCTCCCCAGAGCTATATACAAATTTAATGCAATACCCGTATAAGTTCCACCAAGCTTCTTTAAGAGACTAGAACAAAAACTACAATTATTTGTCTGGAACCAGAAAACACCTAGAATTGCCAAAACCATTTTGAGGAAAAGAAACAGAAATGGAGGTATCACACTCCCAGATCTCAAACTATACTATAAGGCCATCATCATCAAAAGAGCCTGGTACTGGAACAAAAATAGGCACACAGACCAGTGGAACAGAATTGAAAGCCCAGAACCTATGGACATCTAATATTTGATAAGGGGGCCCAAAGTATTAAAGGAAGGAGTCTGTCTTCAATAAATGGTGCTGGGAAAACTGGGTTGAAACATGCAGAAGAATGAAACTGAACCACTTTATGTCACCAGAAGCAAAAATCAACTCCAAATGGATAAAGTATCTGGATGTTAGACCAGAAACTATCAAATACGTAGAGGAAAACATTGTTGGAACACTTTCCCACCTAGACCTCAAGGACATCTTTGATGAAACAAACCCAATTGCAAGGAAGACTAAAGCAGAAACAAATCACTGGGACTACATTAAATTGAACAGCTTCTGCACAGCCAAAGAAACTATCATATAAAGAGACCCCTCACAGAATGGGAGAAGTTCTTCAGATGCCATATATCAGACAAGAGACTAATAAAAAAAATATACAAAGAACTCAGCGAACTTAGCAACAAAAAAGCAAATGACCCCATCCAGAAATGGACAGAGGATAAGAACCAAACATTTATTGTTGGGTAGTTGCCACCTCCCCCTGGCTTCTGCTTAACCATATGCCTATATAGGGATTTTACTGATCCAAAGCTTTGGTCTAGTTACATAAATCACTTTTACATAAAGCACTCCAGGGCATTGGTGGTTCTATGATAGGATTCTCTCCTGCTCCACCCCCTCCTTGTCACACACTGATCCCTTCTTTGTCACACTCTGATTTTCACCAGTCACTTTTCTCTCCACCCTCTCTATATCACATCCTGTTTCCACCCTACTTGGAGAGTATAAAAACAGCTGCTCTTCTGATTAAAGACACTTGGAAATTGCTTTCCTGCTCCGAGAGTTCCAGAGTGTATCTCCTGCGGAAGTTGGTGCAGCACGAGTTCCTGATCCCTCTCCAACACAGCAGCCTAGATCAGCTCCAGTTGAGTTCTCTCCAACCCAGAGAGCACTAGCTCGGGAAGAAGTACCCTCAGGCTATCCCGGCATCTGGCGCCCAGAACAGGGACACGTAAGCAGCAGATTTTCAAGAAGACATCTTAGATAAGTACACACCTTTTGGGTATCTGCAATATTGTGTTAAGGCACTGTGATTTTTTTTTCTTTCTTATTGTTTTCCTGAGATCTCTCCACCATGGAAAATCTTTTCCAAATCCTGCATTCTTTTTCCAGTATACAATTTTTATATATCTGGGACATTTTTCTCGGGGCTTCACCTTATATCCTGTTGATCATCATAGCAGCTTTTAAGGGATATATAGGGCAACCTATCAAAAGGCTTAAGGACCTAGAGGCTGAGGTCCAAGAGATAAAGGAAGTAATCATAGAACTTAACCAGCACCTTAAAAACAAGAAGAAGCAAAGGCCTGTCGTGATCTTGACCCACCCTAATTCCTCTGCATCTTGCCCTGAGGCCCCTATTTTGGCATCTTGCCCTGAGGCCCCTATTTTGGCAGACATGTGTCCGAATTCTCCTTTGGACTCCACAGCCACTTCTTCGGCCACCCCCATTTTGGCAGAAACGTGTCCGGAACCTCCTGCTGCCTCCACGGCTGCTTCTTCACCCACCCCTGTTTTGATAGACACATGTCCGAATTCTCCTGTAGCCTCCAAAACCACTTCTTCGGCCACTTGTCCAGAAGCTTCCACTTCGATGACTCCTCCTACCGCTACACACTTATCAGAGCAAGTCCACACATTTCTGGTCAATGTTGCCCCCAATAGACAAAAAACCTCAGGTCTGGTATCCATATTCCGCCACAGACCTGAAGGAACTACGCCAGGCTATCAAAGATGACGGTGTTCATGCCCCATGGACCAGGTCCATTTTACAAGGCCTGCTTCAGAACCTTAATACCCCTCAAGATTGGAGAGATGTGACTCGTGCTACGCTCCCAGGCCCCCTCTTCCTGCAATGGGAGGCATTCTTTCACGACGAATGTTTACAACAATCGCGGAAAAATATTCAAAATCAGCCAGAGGGTAATTTTGATGCATTGTTTGGAACAGGCCAATTAGAAACAGGGATTCAACAGGCGGAAGCCAAGTTTCCAGCGGGGTATTTTGATCAAGTATGCCTGTGTGCATTAAAAGCATGGGAGCGATTAACACCACCCATGGGAGCAGCCTCAGCCCCCATTCTCTCCCTGCAACAAGAACCTGATGAATCCCTCGCTAAATTCATTGCCAGGGTCCAGTCGAGTTTGGAAAGGAAGATTTATAATCCTGACGCTCGTTTTCTCCTTCTGCGATCCATAGTCTGGGATGGAATGCTTCCGCATTTTCGACAGGCCTGTATCACTCTTAAAAACGAACACCCAGATACTTGGATTCTAGCTACACAGGATCTCAGATCAAGCTCTTTTCAAGGACCTATGTTACAGGCCTATGCAGCTACCTTACATAAGCAAAAAGGAGCTTGCTTTCAGTGCGGTCGCCAAGGGCATTGGCGTAACCAATGTCCAGAAAATAGACCGCGACCCCGCCTCCAGTCAGGGCGACCCCACCTCCAGTCAGGGCGACCTCACCTCCAATCAGGGCAACCCCGCCTCCAGACAGGGAATCAGAGACCACGAATGCCTTGTCCCAGATGCCAGAAAGGATTTCACTGGAGGAGAGATTGTTGGTCAAGGTTCCATAGGAACGGCATGCCTCTGCCAAATGTAAACAGGGATTTAAACTAGGTATGGGGCTTCCCTTAGCCCCACCCCCAAGAGGGAAGGAAGCAGGTCGCCCGCTTGGTGCTGTGCCCTTCTTCCACAAACAGAAGCCCAGCTTGGGACCCAATCCGTCGCTATACCCACCACGCCAAGTAACAATAACAGAGGGTGAGCAGAAGGAGGAACCCGCGGTATGTGGGAACTTCCAGCATAGAAATAACCGGCTGGAGCAAGAGAACAGCTCGAATTCAGAGCCTGAGATTTTATGGACCACCCCTGTTTTAGAAAGGGGTCACCCAACTATGACAGTAAAGATTGGTAATATTCCTTTTAAATGTTTGATTGACACGGGAGCAGATAAGACAATATTAAGACAAGCAGAGGTTCCCCAGAGTTGGGAACTCCTCCCAGGACCACGCTTACATGGTGTTGGAGGATTGACTCAGGCATTCCGCACACGAGATTCCCTTGTGTGGGAAGATCCAGAAGGGACTACCGGACGCTTTCAGCCTTTAATAGCTGATATAAGCACCAATTTATTGGGAAGAGACTTGCTGGAATCTTTAGATGTAGTGATATCCTCAGACACCTCTGCAGGACACCACACTCACTCCTGTGAGACTGCTAGACCCAACCAGCACCCCCAATACTAACTGCCACTGTTCGTAACAGAACTCCCCGCTTAGATTGGCTTTCTAATGAGCCTGTCTGGGTGGAACAGTGGCCTTTGCCTAGGGAGAAGCTAGAAATTAAAAAAAAACTCGTCCAAGAGCAGTTATCTTTGGGACACATTCGTCATTCTCGGAGCCCATGGAATACTCCAGTCTTTGTAATTAAAAAGCGCTCAGGAAAATGGCGCCTCCTCCAAGATCTTCGTGCAGTTAATAAAACCATGCAGGTTTGGGGCTCCCCCCAAAGGGGTTTGCCTCTTGCTTCCGCAATTCCCACAGGAATTCCAATCATAGCTATTGATATACAGGATTGTTTTTTCTCTATTCCCTTACACCCACAAGATTGTAAATGTTTTGCTTTCTCTGTTCCTTCTATTAATAATGCCAGCCCTGCCGATAGATTTGAATGGGTGGTACTGCCCCAGGGCATGGCTAATAGTCCTACTATTTGTCAAGAGGTTGTTAAATCTGCCCTTTTCCCATATATTCATAAGGGCCTTAAGGTTTTTCATTATATGGGTGACGTGTTAATATGGGGAGAATTAGATACAGATCTCTCCGCCCTACGTGATTTTCTAATCCCTGCCTTAAAGAGAAGTGGACTTAATGTAGCTCCTGAGAAGATACAGCTAATCCCTCCAATATCTTTCTTAGGCTCAGAGATTTCCCTAACGCAGATTCGTCCTTTAAAACCTTGTGTTACTTTTCCTTCTAATCTCACTCTTGCTTCTTTACAAAGTTTTCTTGGAAATTTGAATTGGCTTAGGCAGTATCTTTATCTGCCTACAAGCTGCCTGCAACCACTGTTCGATCTGTTAAAAGGAAACAAACAGCCCTCCTCAAAGCGTATGTTAACCCCCGAAGCATCCTTGGCTCTGTAAAAAGTTAACCAGGCTCTCCAGGACATGCACCTCATTCGATTCTCCCCCTCCTCTCCAGTAAATCTTCTAATCTTTAACTCCACCCCCACGGTAGTGGGGGCATTGTGGCAGAAACATGGCGTTCTCAAATGGCTTCATACGCCAGTAGGCGGAGCTCCAAGACTCCTTACCGAGATTGATGCCTTAGCATTTATGGTTCGCCAAGGAAGAAACAGATCGGTTCAGGTCTTAGGAAGGGAACCAGATTCAATCATTCTTCCCTTTTCTCTCACTGATACAGAATGGCTCATATGCCACCATTCTCGTTTTGCCATAAGTTTAATGGGTTTTCCAGGACAATTAGATAATCATTTTCCCTCTAATAATTTGATAGCTTCTTTACCTCTGTTGCCTCTACTAGTACCTAAACTTTTCTCTCGAGATCCCATCCCCTCTGCTCCTACAGTGTTCACTGATGGTGGAAAAAAGGGAGCTGCTGCCCTTATATATTATCCAGACCAGCAATACCCCAAACCTCTCTTTACTGAACTTCCTGATAATTCCCCTCAGTACAAAGAACTTTATGCTGTTTTCCTTGCATTAAAAGCTGTACCAGAATCCTTCAACCTTTTTTCTGACAGTGTGTATACTGTTAACTTACTTCCATGGCTTGCTCGATCTTATGTAAGAATTGATGACAACCCACTTCCTCCTCTTTTAATTCAAATTGCCTCTATGCTCTGTTCTCGAACCCATCCACTGTATGTTCAGCACCTACGTTCCCACAGCCCTCTTCCTGGTCCCCTGTCCGAAGGGAATGCTGCAGCTGACCGCCTTGCCTCCACAGGAATTCTCCTAGCCTCTGTCTCTAATCCTGATGACTTTCATTCCCTAACCCATGTTAATCTTAAAGGTCTTCGAGCTCGATTTCCTGATATTCCTCTGCCACAGTTAAAACGTATTCTTGCTACATGTTCCTCCTGTGCAGGTCTAATCAAAACACCTGCTATTCAGACTCTAGGGGTTAATCCTCGAGGTTTAAAAGCCAACGCTCTTTGGCAAATTGATGTTACCCACATACCTAACTTTGGCAAACAAAAATATGTGTTCGTCTCAATTGATACCTTCTCTAAGTTTATGTGGGCTACAGCTCAAACTGGAGAAAACTCAAAAAAGCTTATAAGCCATATGCTCTCCTGTTTTGTTGTAATGGGCTTACCTCTTCAACTTAAAACGGATAATGGACCTGCTTTTACCAGCAAACAATTTAAAGATTTTTGTTCCCTCTGGAACATTACTCATACTACAGGCATTCCGTATAATCCACAGGGACAAGGCATTGTTGAGAGGGCCCATCAAACTCTTAAGGCTCAATTAAATAAAGAAAAAGGGGAAATGTACCCCCCTAATATCCAGCTGGCAAAAGCCTTAACTACATTAAATCTCTTTAATATTTACAAAAACTCTGACCAACCTCCTATAATTCTTCATTGGCAAACACCACCCACCCTCCCAGCTATTAAAGTCAAATGGAAAGACCCACTTGATAAAATTTGGAAAGGACCTGACCCCCTGTTGACTATGGGGAGGGGTTTCGCATGTATTTTTCCACAAAATTACTCCAAGCCTGTTTGGGTTCCTGCCCGCCATGTTCGGCAATACCCACATGATGGCGCTGATATCCCTGAAGAACAAGAAACACTGCAAGAAGACTGGCTGCAAGAGGACTGGCTACAGGATGCACCCCAGGATCCATAATACAGCATGGCAAAAAAAAAAAATCTGATTCACAGAACTTCCCCCCCCCCGAATGAATGTCTTATGCTATGACTGGCCAGTTGTGTTTTGTGAGTGAGTGAAAAAAAAAAAAAGAAAAAAAAATTGAGTGAGTTGAGTGACCAAAATTTTTGTATGACCCATTGTGCTCAGAGTACTCTGAAAGTTAACTGACTTTATATCAAACGGCTGGACGCAGCCATGGTTTCTGGAGACGTCCAGAAACAGTCCAAAAATTGTTCATTCCCCCTTTTGATTTCTTTTTTAAGTCTTGATATCAATATGAAATGTTTAGTCTTAAACTGTGTGAGTAAAGATGGTTCAACTATGACAGTAGTTCTAAATTCACATTTGAAATGATATATCTTATTTACAAGTTTTTCTCCTCCTGTGTGTTATAAACTATATGTTTAATATGCGTGTTTCAAGTTTGGTAAACACTAACTTAATAGTTAAATTGTAACTTCGAAGTTACATTTTTACAAGAAGAGGTAAAATCAATTCATTTAAGTAACTGAGTGTTTAAGGTAAAACTCTAAATATTCAATGTGACAATTCATCATCTCCTAAGTTAAAATACAGATTCTCTACACAGGACATTTTTGGAGGGCCCCCAAAAATGTCCTGTAAGCTATCTTGTGGAAATTAATCCACAACAAATTTGGCATCAATCTGATATTGTAAATGTACCAAAAAAAAAAAATTGTCACTAAAATGTGTTAACTTTAGTAACCTGAGTTTGCTTAAAAACCCAATGTAAAAATAGTTAAGAATCAATATGTGTGACTTAAATTTGGTATGAAAACTTTGCTATATAAAGACTGCTACATGAGGTCACGTAAGATGACCTTTACACGAAATTATAAAGATACCTAAACCAATTATAATCATTGAGTTATCAATTGTAGTAAACTTCTAATTTGTTACAAAGTTTTTTCATAAGTAATTGACTACAGCTATGACAAGCCTTTGCATAAAGAAGCATCTGCTCATATAGAATCCCCAGAAATCCATCTTGGACCCCTGACCTCTGACATCACCCACAATTACAGCCATCCCCCGAAACCCATGATGTGACCTGACACGATCTAGAGAACCTGATTCACAGACTCCGAAGGACAAGACTTTCCTACTGCCTTTCTCTCAACCATCGGTGTCTGCTCTTCCTGCTTCTGTTTTGCCCAGCATGTTTTGGCGGTTCCAGGTCACTCTCTACAGAGAAGAAAAGTTCCAGTGGCCGTCCTCCTCCATCAAGATAGACGTGTGGCATTTATTTCCTGGCCTTTGACATTGGACTGATGCTTCTATAGAACTTGCTGGACACTCCTTTTATACTGCTGGACTTCTTGAAGAATGACTGTAGCAGTTCATAGAACTTACCGCCAGCTGACTCGGGATTTTGCAATGCCAGATCACCCCTCTAGCCCCTCAGCTTATCAGGCCCCCACTCCTCCACCCATCAGGCTCACTCTGTCTCTTGCTTCTCTTACTTATCCCTCCCTGTCTTGTGCTAGTTCTTTTTGAAGACACTTACACACTATCATTCTGCTTTCTTCCCAACAGGTTTCCATTCACCCCTACACTGCTATTCCCCTGACAGAGATGAAGCCTTTTACAGACATTGACCCAGTTATATATGGCCATTAAGTAAGAGGAAGATGTTGGGGAATTGTGAGGATATGGTTGAGCTTGGAAGGGCTTGAGCCTGAGGGGTGTGTCAATCCTGTTAGTCTCTCTCTTCACGGAGAGGTTGAGCAAGGAGGGACAGTAGAACCCCAAAAAAAGGTGTGCCTCTTATCAGTCTCCCTGCCTCACAAAGTGCCCCGCACTCCTGATACTATGGCAAAAAGTTAAAAAGAAAGGGGGAGATGTTGGGTAGTTGCCACCTCCCCCTGGCTTCTGCTTAACCATATGCCTATATAGGGATTTTACTGATCCAAAGCTTTGGTCTATTTACATAAATCACTTTTACATAAAGCACTCCAGGGCATTCGTGGTTCTATGATAGGATTCTCTCCTGCTCCACCCCCTCCTTGTCACACACTGATCCCTTCTTTGTCACACTCTGATTTTCACCAGTCACTTTTCTCTCCACCCTCTCTATATCACATCCTGTTTCCACCCTACTTGGAGAGTATAAAAACAGCTGCTCTTCTGATTAAAGACACTTGGAAATTGCTTTCCGGCTCTGAGAGTTCCAGAGTGTATCTCCTGCGGAAGTTGGTGCAGCACGAGTTCCTGATCCCTCTCCAACACAGCAGCCTAGATCAGCTCCAGTTGAGTTCTCTCCAACCCAGAGAGCACTAGCTCGGGAAGAAGTACCCTCAGGCTATCCCAGCAATATATGACAAATGCAATCACCAACCTCAGAAATCAGAATAGTAACTGAAGCAAGGATTGAAGCAGTTTGACCACTACCAGTTAGCCAAACAATGCCTCCAGTCCATGAAAAAATAGCAACCAAGTCCAAGTGAAGAAGAAAGAGAAAGGAAAAAATGGATAGAAAGAATAGACAATTATGCAAATCTACTACCCACTGTATATTCTAGGGGTAGCAAGAGGAGAAAGGGAAGTAGAGCAGAGATACACACATAGAGAGCCCACTCTGATTCAGATTTCTTCCCCAGAATAATTCACAAATGGGTATCAGTGAATTCAGAAAGCCAACGAAGGAGGAAGAAAGGAAGACAAGAAAAAAAGAAAAGAAAAAGGAAGAAAAACAAGAGAGAGAGAAAAAAGATAAGAAAAAGAACTGTAATAAAGGAGCAGTGAAAGGAAAGTTTTTTAATTAATTATTTTTAATTTTATCTTTTTAAAAAATATTTATTTTATTTATTTATTCCCTTTTGTTGCCCTTGTTGTTTTATTGTTGTAGTTATTATTGTTGTTGTCATTGTTGGATAGGACAGAGAGAAATGGAGAGAGGAGGGGAAGACAGAGAGGAGGAGAGAAAGATAGACACCTGCAGACCTGCTTCACCGCCTGTGAAGCGACTCCCTTGCAGGTGGGGAGCCGGGGTTCGAACCGGGATCCTTATGCCGGTCATTGTGCTTTGCGCCACCTGCGCTTAACCGGCTGCACTACAGCCTGACTCCCTAATTTTATCTTTTAATTAGCTAGGAGGAGGGAGAAGGGGAGAGTGGGTAGAGGAGGTAGGAGTAGTGAAACAAGTTCCTCTTGCAATGGATCAGATGGTTAGTCCCCTAGCAATGGAAAGTACACTAAGAGTTAATTCTGGTCAATTAAAGGAGGGAGGGAAAGAGATATACCTTTATATAATAATAATAAAATAGATTAGGGTAAAAACCCTGTCCCAGATTGCCTCAAGCTGCCTAAGCAGAGGCATCTGATTGTTAAGAAAGTAAAACAAATAAACAACAAAAAACCCCCAAAACCAAAAAAAAAAAAAAAAAAACCACCCCTCAGGGCAGTCTTTCCCTTTTGTAGATCCAATTGACCATTTAGAAAGAAAGAGAGCTGAGGGTTTCAGAAAGGAATAGACTTGGAATGGAACCCCTGTTGAGCTAGGAATCTTGGTAAAGAAAGAAGCTCAGCAGGGAAGCCTGCTAGGAGCAGCTTTCTGGCACCCAGGGTCTGGTTATGGGGGGGGGGGGTGAGCTTTGAGAATAATAAAAAAAAAATTTCCTTTATTTTTTCCTGTATGCTTCTCCCAATTCTTATCAAATAATATTGCATCCGCTGATCGCAACCTAATCAACGCAACGAGTGCCACCCCAGCATGCTTCACTTCACTTCAGACTGTGTCCAGAGACTTCAGGTGTGGAACAACAACCCTTCAGCTTCATCACTCGGGTGAGACCTTTCCTTTCATTCTATTCTCTAATTCCATCCCAGGTGGTTCACTTCCTAGCAAAGTCCCAAAACCTAGATATAGACCAGGTTCCAGGAGATAGAGCATATGTTCACACGTATCCATAAACTAGGGCAAATATATACCTGAAAGCAGTAGTACACTAGAGTTTGCAATGAGTACCCCCCAACACTTCATCTCCACTATTCCAACCTTTAGGTCCATGATTCTTCAACAATTTGTTTGGCTTTGTATGTTAACTCTCTTTTCAGCCACCAGTTTCCAGACACCATCAGGATGCCGGCCAGGCTTCCCTGGATTGAAGACCCCACCAATATGTCCTGGAGCTCAGCTTCCCCAGAGACTCACACTTCTAGGGAAAGAGAGCGGCAGACTGGGAGTATGAATCGACCAGTCAATATCCATCTTCAGTAGGGAAGCAATTACAGAAGCCAGACCTTCCACTTTCTGCAACCCACAACTACCCTGGGTCCATGCTCCCAGAGGGATAGAGAATGGGAAAGCTATCAGGGGATGGGATGGGATATGGAGATTGGGTGGTGGCAATTGTGTGGAGATGTACCCCCCATCCTATGATTTTGTTAATGTCTCCTTTCTTAAATAAATAATTTTTTTAAAAAAAACCAAGCATTTACTACAGAGGTGATCCAAAAGGCTAACAAACACAAAAAATTGTTCCAGGTCACTGATTGTCAGAGAAATGCAAATAAAGACAACATTGAGATACCAACTCACCCCTGTGAGAATGGCATACATCAAACAGGACAGCAGCAAGAAATGCTGGAGAGACTGTGGGGACAAAGAAACTCTTTTGCTCTCTTGGTGGGAATGTAAATTGGTCCAGCCTCTGTGGAGAGTGGTCTGGAGAACTCTCACAAGGCTAGACATGGACCTTCCATATGACCCAGTAATTCCTTTCCTAGGGATATATCCCATGGACTCCATAATCCCCAGCCTAAAAGATATGTGCACACCTGTGCTCATAACAGCACAATTCCTAATAGCTAAAACCTAGAGGCAACCTAGGTGCCGAAAGTAGATGAATGGCTGAGACAGCTGTGGTATATACACACAATGGAATACTATGCAGCTATGAAGAACAATGAACCCATCTTGGATGGAGCTAGAAGGAATTCTGTTAAGTGAGCTAAGTCAGAAAGACAAAGACAAGTATGGGATGAACATAAGTTGTGAAATAAGAACAGAAAGGTAAAATCAGGGGTGCTGGGTGGTGGCACACCTGGTTGAGTGCACAGGTTACATGCACAAGGACCCAGTTTTGTGCCCCTGGTCCCCACCTGCAGGGGGAAAGTTTTGCAAGTGGTGAAGCAGAGTTGCAGGTGTCTCTCTGTCACTCCCTCTCACTATTTCCCCCTTCCCTCTCAATTTCTGGCTATCTCTATCCAATAAATAAATAAAGATAATAAAAAATTTACAAAAAAAATAGAAAAAAAGAAAAGTAAACTCAAAGCGGGTTTTGATTGAATTTGGGGTAGGGCACCAAAGTAAAAACCCTGGGTTGAGAGTGATATTTGGATATTTGGCTTCACCTGGTGGGGATTGAGGGGGGTTGTGGTGGATGGAATGGGACACAGTGTTTTGGTGGTGGGAATGGTGTTGATGTACATTCCTATTAACTTGTAGTCATATAAATCACTATCAAATTAATATGAGAGGGGAAAAATTGATTGAATGTCTCAAAATTTTTAATTCACAGACCATAGGCTGAGTCTTTGAAATGTTGGTTTTCCTAAAAGCTTAAACCAGGGAGAACATTCCTATAGTCATGAAATATAAAGATGGAAATATTGTTTCTGTTTTTATGTAATTCATACTCCTATCCTTTTTATCATGTTGGTAGGGCACTCTAGGTTCACCAGCCTTCTTCCCATTAGAGTTTCAGATTTTCAAAGTAACTTTTTGGTGATATCTCATGCCACTCTGGGACAGAGGGAGACCAGGGAGTTACCTCAAGTCCTCTCTCTTTAGAGAGGTTACCCTATCGAAGTAGTGCAGGGTAAAGTTAAGATGTCACCAGCTGGGACTAATAAGAAACTTAACTTGAACTGCCTTAAGGTAAGTTATTAGTTTGTAGAAGAAGACAAAAAGTAAGTTGAGCTTCAAGGTGAATTGACCCAACAGTTTAAAAATACAGTAAATACATGGATTCTTTCTGACTTTTGTCTGCCATCTGCAAAGTAAGTTTCTGTCTTGGTTATATGATAGCTGCCAGTAGAAATTAGGGCTTTCACTTTATATAAGTAATTGGTTTCTCTCTCTCTCTTTTTTTTTTTCAGAATGAAGAGGTCACTCTGGCAACCCTTTTTAAATCACTCATTGTCATAACTGGGTTGCACATCTAATGCTGAACTTTTTTTTTTCTTCACAGAAGGAATAGGATTATCCTAGACCAAAAAGCAGGTTGTAACATGAAGATGAGGGTGAAACTACTATCTCCTGAGGCACTTGGTTATGTGGAGAAGGGTGAGTACCTGAATTAAATATGTAATTTGTTAGCAACGAACACGAACGATGAATGGTCTCTGAGCAATAACACTGATCAGGATATAGTTACAAAACAAAATGCTCTAGGAAATTCAAGCAGAGTGAAATTTAGTACAGGGACTCAGACTACAAAATTGTTGAGAAATTGAAAGAGAGAGGGAAAAAAAACAGGTTAGGGTGATGTTAGCCAGTGTTTTGGAAATTCAGGAAAACTGTTCTTAGCCTGTAAGATTCCTCATTCATCCCTGTAAGAGACCTCACTTGTCTGAATTTCTCTGAATTTGTGCTCTTGTGTCACTGTACAGCCAGCATGATTCCCACATGGACAACGTTGATGCCTTGGCCAAAGTCAGACCTTTCTTTTTCTTCCTTTTTCCCTTTAACTTTTATTTTTAAAAACAGATTTGTTGAGTCATAATTTGTATACCATTCATCTCAGCAATTTAAACTACTATTACTATTTACAGTTTACTCACTTTTTTTTTTAGCATACTCACAATTCTCACAATTGGACACTCACCAATACAGTTAATTTTTATAGCATTCTTGTTACCCCAGAAGAGATTCTTTTTCCTTAGACTTCTCAGTCCCTCTATTGTAACCCCATTCTGAAGTCCTAAATAAACATTAAATTTCTTTTGTGTCTCTACATATTAGACTATTCTGACTGTTTCATATGATAGAATCTTATAATATATATTCTATTGTAATTGAATTCTTTCACTTAGTATATTTTAAAGGGCCATTAATATTGCAGTATGTATCATTACTATGTTTTTATTGCTGACAAACATTTCATTGTATAAATATCCCACACTCTATGTATCCATTCATTTAGTGGGCATTGTAAGATTATTACATTTTAGGGGCTATTGTCAATAAATAATGTCCCTATGAACATTCATGTATGTGCTTTTGTGTGTGTGTATATATATATATTTTTTTCTAATTCTAGAGAACTGATTTCTAAAGTAATTGCACCACAGTGTTATCACCAGCAGTGTGTGAATGTATCAGTTTCTTTACATTCCACAAACACTTGTTATTACCTTTTTTATTATATTTCCCTTGTGAGTTCCTATTGTGGTTTTTGAGATTTTATTTCCCTAATGGTTAATGATGAATATTTTTTCTAGTGCTTGTTATTATTAGACATTTGTATATCTTTTTTTTTTTTTAAATATGTGGCTGTTTATTTTTCCTTTTTTCCCCTGCATGACTGTTGTTAAGGTTTGTGGCTCCAGCAGGGCGGGCTAGCTTCATGGTGGTAGACAGAGACAACCAGAGGGCAGAGAGGCTTTATTCACGAGCGGGCAAACATGTGCTCTCCTGTCTTTCTGCTCTGGCAGCAGAGAGAGACCCTTAAACTAATCACTACACAGATCTGTCCTGCATCCTTCTTCTCTGGCAGCTGCTGGCAGAACTCTGGCACTATGTGGCATAGGGGGCGGGGAGAAAGTGAGGTGCGAAACTAGCAAGGGCCAAACCAATTCTTCCAGAGGTGGGGCGAAGGAGACCAAACCAATATGAAACATACAACAATTCCCCTTTTCTTTTTAACTAAATGACCACAGTATCAGGGGTGTGGGGTGAACAGAAACCTATATCGTACAGGCATTTTCAAAAAAGAAACTGGCACAAACATGAAGGAACATGTAAGACAAGAACCAGTGTGCTGCCAAGGGAAGGCCTGAGGGGAACCTTTTTTTTTTTGCCTCTGGGGGGCATTACTTGCCTCTATGGGCATTTTTTTTTCTCTGTGGGCATTACCTAGCATGGGGGCGGGGATATGGCCTAGAGTCCCAAGGCAGCTGGCTCCAGTCAGTCTTTGAGAAACCCAGCAGCATAAAGGGAAGCTGTTAGTTTTGTGCAAAGTGTCCAAGAGGTGTACCAGTGAGTCTGATAGAAATGCCAGTCCAAAGCAGATGTCCACGGAAGAATGCCAGGGGGTGGAACATTGTATGAGGAAGGTCAGCTGCTGGAATTCCGCTTTTCTGTAGAGAACTTGACAGCTGCAATTTACTTACTATGAAACAAAACTTGTAGCAGGTTAGAAGTTTATCACAATTGATAACTCTATTACAATCATTAGCATAACCATAGCACAATCTAACGTTTTTAATTGAGAAGGAATTTGAGAGTTTTACATATAAAAAAGCCTGTTTAACCTTTTGTTACACCCATTCAAGATGGAGACACACCCTAGGTGTGCACAGGTTTTTTTAGACCAACTTAGTTAAAATATATTGATTTTTAACTAATTTTTACCTCAGACTTTAAATGTAAGTTAATTTTATCTTTATGAGAATTATGTTGAAAACCTTTTTCATTTAACTTTTCCTGGTAAGATTATAGCCTTAAAGTTATATTTTTAACCTTAAAGTTAATGTTTACCAAACTTTAAACACACAGGTAAACATGGTCTTTAATACACAAGGAGAGAAACCTTTGTTATGAAGACATGTCATTTTAAACACGAATTTAGATCTATACTGTCTTAGTTGTTGGGGGGGGTCACCATCTGGAGGTGGCCTCCTGTCTAGCTCCACTTCTAGGAATTGTAGGTTGTGATCTCTGGACGAATCTCTGCGTATTCTAGCTCTTCTGACTTCAGAGCCGAGTTGAGGATATCGGCCAGGGGGCCCAGTTTCTGCAGGGAGCCTGCGGTCTTCAGGTGGTCCGGGATCTGCCCATACTTCATAGGAGGAGGGCGGGCCAGCCAGCCGTGCAGAAGGTGTGGGCCAAGGTGCGTGGCCATGAGAGGCTGCAGCTTTGCCTGCCATGTCTGGTGCCTTGCTCTCGGTGGCCGAGCAGCATGGGAGGAGCCCACGCCCAATGCCCCGCGCCACGAGGTGGAAAGCCGGCTCATGTGGGCTGGCGTTGGGCAGAAACCACAGAGTGGTCCAGAGATAAATATTCCAGAAACAGCGAAACAGTCTCATGAAGAAAGGTCAGAGGCCTTTGGAGATCTCTTCACAAGCAGAAGAGAAGGCCATAGTGCATAGGTAGCCAAATTGTCACATATCTGAGAGATGCGCAGGTCAGGTCCACATGGGCACCATTTATCGTTAAGGTTCGTGGCTCCAGCAGGGTGGGCTAGCTTCACGGTGGTAGACAGAGACGACCAGAGACACACGGCTGAGCAGAGAGGCTTTATTCACGAACGGGCAAACATGTGTTCTCCTGTCTTTCTGCTCTGGCAGCAGAGAGAGACCCTTAAACTAATCACCACACAGATCTGTCCTGCATCCTTCTTCTCTGGCAGCTGCTGGCAGAACTCTGGCAGTACGTAGCATAGGGGGCGGGGAGAAAGTGAGGTGCGAAACTAGCAAGGGCCAAACCAATTCTTCCAGAGGTGGGGGGAAGGAGACCAAACCAATATGAAACATACGACATGTCGGGCACAGCCCGACACATGATAATAGAGCCCAGAGTCCACCAAAAAATGGTTCCACCATTTTTTCCTTTTGACTTGATGGAACTTTTTATTTACTTTTATTTATTTATTTTATTTATAAAAAGGAAGCGTTGACAAAACCATAGGATAAGAGGGGTACAACTCTACACAATTCCCACCACCAGATCTCTGTATTCCATCCCCTCCCCTGATAGCTTTCCTATTCTTTAACCATCTGGGAGTATGAACCCAAGGTCATTGTGGGATGCAGAAAGTGGAAGGTCTGGCTTCTGTAATTGCTTCCCCTCTGAACATGGGCATTGACAGATTGATCCATACTCCCAGCCTGACTCTCTCTTTCCCTAGTAGGGTGATGCTCTGGGGAAGCAGAGCTCCAGGACACATTGGTGGGGTTATCTGTCCAGGGAAATCTGGTTAGCATCATGCTAGAACCTGGAACCTGGTGGCTGAAAAGAGAGTTAACATAAAAGCCAAACAAATTTTTGACTAATCATGAACCTAAAGGCTAGTATAGTGCAGATCAAGAGGGGGTGGGGGGCAGATGAAGAGTGGGGTGGTGGTGTCTCCATTTTGTAGACAGCTAGTAGGCATATTTTAGTTATATTCCAAAGGGCCTGTGGCTATACTAGTTTTTTTTTTTCTCCCTGAGCCTGAAATCTGATATGCAGGTGGATCCAAGTTATTGTCTAGGGAGATGATTTCATGACTGGAAAAAGGACCAGAAAGCTGGATCAGGCAAGAGAGAAGCTCTCTGATATGGAAAGGGGTACAAATATTGTTGACTATAAACCCCATTGATTTGGTTTTGTCTGGGACCCATACTGAGCTTAGGAGCCTATGTGACCTCTGCATCCATGTAGATCTGAGCTCACATTCTGTGGTCATGAGTAGGAACATTCCAAGCTGCCCCAATATCAGGACCCATCTTCCTCAGGTGTAGCATAGAGTATTTTGTCCATCCTCCCTTCAGAGGATGGAACATTCTCTACCTTTGTGATCCAAGTTGAGGGCAAGGTCCTATGGGGGGCCCACAAAAGGGTCTGTTTTGTTGTTCCTGATAGAGATGACCAGCAACAAAGGAGAGAGGGATTTATTTGAGGTCTAGGCCCATCATATCTGTTTGGGAATCTCAGACTCCCCGATCAGGGCCCCAGCTGATGGGGTGGCCTGTTGGTGACTAAAAAGTCATCATTAAAGTATGCCAGTGTCTTGCCACTATTCAGCTTTTGCAGTCCCTGCTTTGCTAAGGTTAGCTTTGGAGTGAGTGAGGGAACTCTAATAGGAAGTAGGTGAGGAAGGTATCCTAGTCTAGTTAGATACTATTTTATTAGGAACTTTATACTGACTCACTGCAGACTATTGTGTACTTTTGCTTTCAGACATATATTTTGCCCTAATTTATGTATACATGTAAACATATGCTCTATCTCACGGGACCTGGCCTATATCTTGGTTTTGCGATTTTGTTAAGAAGGGAACCTCCTGGAATAGAATTAGAGAATACTATGAAAGGAAAAGTCTCACCTGAGTAATGAGGCTGAAAGGTTGACATTCCATGCCTGACATCTCTGGACACAGTCTGAAGTGAAGCATGCTGAGGTGGTATTCCTTTCGTTGATTAGGTTGGGATAGATGGATGCAATATCATTTGATATGAATTGAGAGAAGCATGCAGGAAGGTGAGCCCCACACTAGAGGTTCCAGGACTGGGGGAAATATAGGCTCTATAGAGGAAGTGGGAGGTTCCTGCTATCTTAGGGTTAAGAAGACAGTAGATAGTTATTGCTATAATCACATTATTTGGCAATTGGTTTAATTTTTAAAAATCCCTTTGTTACGATTTGCTGTATCATACACAATATCACCATAATGTACGTCCTTTGACATTATTTGTATATAGCTGTGCCACCAGTTGCTTCTGTTCTTCCTGGTCTAGGCTTTTAAGAGAGTCAGCATGTAAAAAAACTCAGCCTATGTATTAAAAAGACTCAGTCTGTGCTTTAAAAAATTTGAGACATACAATCAATTTTCCATTCTCATATTAATTAAATAGTGATTTATATGACTACAAATTAATGGGAGTGTACATAAACACCACTCCCACCACCAAAAGTCTGTGTCCCATAGCCACCCCACCCCCATACACACATACACTGCCCCAGGAAGCTGAACATCCACACTCTCCCTCTCCATCACCCCAGGGTTTTAACTTTGGTGCCCTAGTGACTCCACCATTTATGGAAATAACTTTTTTTTCTGATAAAGTATAAGAGACAGGGAGAAATGGAGAGTCAGAGAGGTAGAAAGAGATAGTGATAGAGAAGGAGAGGTATTTGTAGCACTATTCCACCATATGGGAAGCTTCCTTCAGTAGGTGGGGGCCAGGGACTTGAAGTAGGCCCTCATGCTGTTAGCAAATATGCTGTACCTGTGAGCCACCACCTGGCTTTCCTTTGCCTATTTTCATTGATATATCCTTTTGTTTTTAAGTTGCAATTGCACTTAATATATTATAGATGTATCTACCTTATCTGACCTGTGATTTGCATATATTTTCTCCCATATTGTGGGATCTCTTTTTTCATTTTTGATAGTGCCTTTTGGTGCATAGAAACTTAAAATTTTGATGAAAGGGCTGGAAAAGTTGCTCACTTAGGGGGATGCTTGATTTCTCATTCATTCAATGCAGATTTCATTCTAGCCTCCACTGCACTGCAGGGAAGTTTTCGTAAAAATGAGAAAGTTCTCTTTCTCATTCTCTCTTTTCTGTTTGACAATGTCTGCCCAGAGCCATAAAGTCCCAAAACAACAAGAAAATTGTTGATGAAATCAAATTTAACTGGTTTTATTTTGTTTCATCTGCATTTTGTGTCATATCTAGAATCTTTTGCAAATTCTGAGATCATGAATATCTATTTCTGTTTTATTTTTTAATTTTTTAAATTTGTTTTCCCTTTTGTTGCCCTTGTTGTTTATTATAGTTGTTGTTACTATTGTTGTTATTGCTATTGTTGTTGTTGGATAGGACAGAGAGAAATAGAGAGTGGAGGGGA
Organism: Erinaceus europaeus; assembly: GCF_950295315.1. NCBI lineage: Eukaryota > Metazoa > Chordata > Mammalia > Eulipotyphla > Erinaceidae > Erinaceus > Erinaceus europaeus. The sequence continues at coordinate 30,536,406 of NC_080163.1, forward strand.
CAGAGAGGGGGAGAGAAAGATATACACCTGCAGACCTGCTTCACTGTTTGTGGGGAGCCAGGGGCTTGAACCAGGATCCTGATTCTGGTCCCTATGCTTTCCGCCACGTGCACTTAACCAGCTGCACCCCTATTTCTGTTTTATTCAAAGTATTTTATAGCTTAGGTTCTATCTGAGTCTTAGATCTATCTTTAGTTAAATTTTATAAATAGTGTGAAAAAAGATTCAACTTCATTCTTTTGCAAATAAATACCACTTATCAATGGAGGTTGGGGAATGTAGTTTTCAGTTACCTCATCCTGTGATTAGTCTTCTGTGATTGTTTGCTGCCTTTTTAGTGTATAGACAAAAATCAGACTATAAATATGCATTTATTCAAAGATATGAAGCATATCTAGAAACATTTAATCACCCTCAACTCAGTGTATTTTATTTATCACTTTTTCATTCTTTTCTCTCCTCACTTCAATTTTAAAATTGAGTCTAAGGAATAGCTCAGCCATGTTCCTTGTGTCTTTTCTTTGGTAGCTCTTTTTTTCTCTCCTAGATTGGGTCATCAGATGAGACTGCCTAGGAGAGAGAGAGAGAGCAAGAGAGAGAGAGAGAGAGCAAGAGAGAGAGAGAGAGAGCAAGAGAGAGAGAGAGAGCAAGAGAGAGAGAGAGAGACAGAGAGAGACAGAGAGACAGAGAACTGTGGTAAAAGTTGAACAACATTTTGCATTACTTAATATTCTGTAATTTTTAAACTTTTATATACATACATATTGATATGGATAGAGACAGAGAGAAGCCGAGATGTGGGATATGAGAGAGAGAAAGAGAGAGAGAAAGGGAGAGAGAGATATGACTGCAGCACTGATTTTCCAGTAGTGATCTAGGGGGGGGGGGATTCAGAAGTTTTATTTTGTCTCATATGGTCATTCTGCTGATGGAATAGAAATAGAAACAAAGTGGGTATGGGATGGATGAATTCTTACAGCATTTGATGGAAGTAACAAGAGTTGTGCTAAGTCAGACAAACAACAAAATTCCAGTGACTATGAAATACATATGGTATTAGGTGTTGCATACTTTGAACCTTGTGGGATTGCTTCTCTCAGATTTGAAACAATTCACAGCATTCTGTGATGAGACTTTAAAAGAATAAACAGAACCTCAAATAGATTGTTTTAGCTCAATTATTAAACAGTAGAAAGTGGTATTTTGACTGACTAATTGGAAATGGAGTTTTATGAACATCATGCAGTGCTCAGAGACAGGGACATGACTTTGGAGATGGGAGAAAGATTCTCTAGAGAGAGGCAGGTAATTATAGATAAAGGGCTAAAATTAACAGGTCACCAGCACACTGATGCCTTTGGCAGAAGGTTTGAGTTATGATAATGAAGATATTAGGGATAACTTAACAATAATTTTACACTTATATTTTATAACAAACTGTAGCATATTAATAGGTATAGACTGAACTGTTTAAACATTTGGAGACTTTAATATTTTAAGCTTAAATGAAAAAAATAATAGAAAGTAAGATGTAGGACTGCTTTTCCTGAATTCTAAATTTAGCTTAAATGCATTTCTAATCCTCTATTCCAGGGGTGTTTTCCTGAAAATGTATTTGAATTGTATAACCTGATTTTGATGGGCATAAACATGCTTAACTGTTTTCAACTGTGTCAATTTTTAGACCAGGTAATCCTGTAAATTACTAATTATATTCTGATTATCTAGCAACTTCAATATTATCATAAAAGATAAAAAATCTTTATTGTCAATAGTGATATCTTATAAGACAAGAGAGACTCTAGTGTATCAGACTCTGCACAAGATTAAACCCTCATTAAACTAATGGAAGCAACTGAAAACAGGAATAGAATGGAAGAAAAGCACCAGAAATTCACATCCATAATTTTGGATCTGGGTGACTCAAAGATAAACATTATTCCCTGAGCTGACTCTCATATGAAATTTAATGGGAAACATTCCAACAGGAAAAAATGCCCCTTTCCATTGTTTATTTAGGTAAAGATGACATAAAATATTGTGATATATTGTTGTGCCCAGAAGTTCGAGTCCCAATCTTACACAGGAAGACCAGCATCACATGCAATAGCAAGAGCCTTTATTAGCAAGATTAAGCTTGGGCAGCCGACACCCTTCCACACAAGGGGAGAGTCTGCTGACCACGACCCCACAACTTTGTTGCTCTTGGCTTTTTATAGTACACAGAACAAAAGTGGTTGGTTTCCGTTTAACTGCTTTAACAGCTGTAACAAGGAACTGTTGGTTTCAATGTAAAAGTCTCTAACAAGTAACAGTTGGTTTCAGTGTAACAGTCTCTAAGAAGTAACAGTTTCTAATGTCCACATTCTAATCTCCACAATATGGAGCTTCTTAATGAGCAGTAGAAAAGAAAAACAGCATGTGAGAGCTCAGTGAAAAAATTAAGTTGTTTAGAGTGTCTCTCACATGAAGGATATACTATATCACTTAGTTCTTATGACATATGAGAAGAAGCTGTTTTTTCTTTCTAGATATGGAAAATGGGTCAGAAGTATACTAGAACCTGGTTTGATCCCAAATTGTATGCTTTTTTATGGTCACTTTTTTTCACTTTTTTATATTTATTTTCCCTTTTGTTGCCCTTGTTCTACTGTTGTAGTTATTGATGTCATTGTTGGACAGGGCCGAGAGAAATGGAGAGAAGAGGGTAAGACAGAACGGTAGAGAGAAAGACAGACATCTGCTGACCTGCTTCACTGCCTGTGAAGCGACTCCCCCTGCAGGTGGGGAGCGGAGGGCTGGAACCGGGATCCTTACACCAGTCCATTGCGCTTGGCGCTATGTTCGCTTAACTCACTGCGCTAATGCCCGACCCCCAATGGTCACTTTTAAATACTCTTTCAATGACAAAAGACAGAGGCACAATTCAATATAGAGAATAGGAATTGGGATGATATCAAACTAATAAAGCTTTTGCATTTTGAAAGAAACTATCAATAAAATTAAAAGACATTACTTTTAAAAAATCTTATTAGTGATTGATTTACAAAATCGCAAGATAACAGGGGTATAACTCTGCACCATTCCTCCACCAGAGTTCTGTATCGCTGTTCCCTCTGTTGGAAGCTACAGCAGTTCTCTTAAGGTTGCAAATATGGGTTCACTATTATTTCTATAACTATCAGTCTATATTTGTATATATTTGACAATTTGTTTTCCATTATCCAGTCTTCTTTTCCAAGTCATACATAAACTTATTACTACATCCACATGTCCCTCCTTTTTTCCTCTTCTCTCTCTGGGTCCTGATGGAATTAGAGTTTAGAGCCCTCTCATCATCTTCCCCTATTATTTCACCCTCACTGGGCATATGGACCAAAATTCCTTTTGGAGTGCAGAAGGTAGAAGTTCTGGTTTCTGTAATTGCTTCTCCACTGGACATGGGCATTGGCAGTTCGAGCCATACCCCCAGCCTATGAAAAGATATTCTTCTGAATGAGAGAAAATATTTGTATATCCTATACCCAACAAGAGATTGATTTCTGATAAAAATTCATAAAACTCAACAATAACAACAAACAAGTAACCCCTTCAAAAATAAGCAGAAAATCTGGATGATGCTTCTCCAAAGAAAATATACAAATGAAAAAAAAATAAAAAAAAATAAAAAAAAATAAAATATACAAATGGCCAAGATGCATGAAAAATGTTAATTTTTTTTGAAGATTTGTATTTTTTATTTTTGGTTAGTACAGGCCTAAACTACCATGATAATTTTTCCAGAGGAATGCAATTTGGTTATTTCATAGGCAGTTTTGGAAATCTTGTAATATAACTTGTTTGTGAACAATAAAATTCAATGTTGTTAACATGTATTTGTATTATAAACTACAGTGTCCATTTTCCTGTATGATGTTTTGCAATCTAATCATCAGATATTTATTAAGTGCCCACCAGGTGCTGGACACTATATTAGATACAACTGATTCAAAGATAAACAAATAAGAGATTATGTCTGAACATACAGGATTTACATTTTTTCTTTTTTCTTTCTTGGGGAATTAATGGTTTAGAGTCAACAGTAAAATACAATAGTTTGTATATGTATAACATTTCCACATAACAATACAACCTCCACTAGGTCCTCCTCTGCCATCATGTTCCAGGAACTGAACCCTTCTCCTAACCCTAGAGTCTTTTACTTTGGTGCAATACACCAATTCCAATCCAAGTTTTGCTTAGTACTTTCCATTCTGACATTGTTTTCAACTTCTGGCTGTGAGTGAGATCATCCATATCCATCCTTTTGTTTCTCATTTACCTCACTTAACATGATTTATTCAAGTTCCATTCAAGATGGGCTAAAAACAGTGAAACCACCAGTTTTAATAGCTGAGTAGTATCCCATTGTATATATATATATATATATATATATATATATATATATATATATATATATATATAATGGGATATATATATATATATATACAAATTATATATATATCTATCTATCACAAATTACTCAGCCACTCATCTGTTGTTGGACACCTGGGTTGCTTCCAGGTTTTAGTTATTACAAATTGTATTGCTATGAGCACAGCTATACACATTTTTGGGGGGTTGGATGTGTTTGGTTCCTTAGGATATAGCCCCAGGAGAGGAATTGCAGGGCCATTGGGTATGTTCACTTCTAGCCTTCTGAGAGTGCTCCAGACTGCTCACCACTGGGGGTTGGACTAATTTACATTCCCACTAGCAGTGCAGAAGGGTTCCTTTGTCCCCACAACTTATCCAGCATTTGTTGCTGCTGTCTTTTCTGTTATATGACATTTTCACAGGAGTGAAGTGGTATCTCATTGTTGTCTTTGTATGCATTTCTCTGATAATCAGTGACTTGGAGCATTTTTTCATATGTTTGTTGGCCTTTTGGATTTCTTCTTTGGTGAATATTCTGTTTATATCCTCTCTCCATTTTTGGATGGGTCATTTGTTTTCCTTTTGCTGAGTTCGGCGAGCTCTTTATATATTTATCTTTTTTAATATTTACTTATTTATTCCCTTTTGTTGCTCTTGTTTTATTATTGTTGTAGTTATTACTGTTCTTGTTATTGATGGTGTTGTTGTTGGATAAGACAGAGAGAAATGGAGAGAGGAGGGGTAGACAGAAAGGGGTAGAGAAAGATAGACACCTGCAGACCTGCTTCACCACTTGTGAAGCGACTCACCTGCAGGTGGGGAGCCAGGGGCTGGAAATGGGATCCTTACGCTGGTCCTTGCCCTTTGCACCACCTGCGCTTAACCCACTGTGCTATACAGTCCGACTCCCTATATATTTTGATTATTAGCCTCTTGTCTGATGTACAACATGTAAAGATCTTCCATTATGTGGGAATTCTCTTTGTTTGGGTGATGGTTTCTTTTGCTGTACAGAAGCTTTTTAATTTTATGTAGTCCCATTGCTTTATTTTTTACTTAGTTTTCTTTGTAATTGGATTTGTTTCATTTTAGATGTCTTTAAAATTTATGTGGAAAAGAGTTTCCACAATATATTCCTCTAAGTATTTGATAGTTCCTGGTCTAACATCCAAGTCCTTGGTCCATTTAATCTTTGACAAAGGTGCCCAGATTATTATGGGGAAAGGCAAGTCTCTTCAACAAATGGTGTTGGAAAAAATTGGGTTGAAACATGCAGAAGAATGAAGCTAAACCACGTTGTCAAAGATTAAATGTCCACAGGTGTAGGAACTTATTTCTGGGCTCTCAGTTCTACTCCACTGTTCAGTGTGTCTATTTATATTCCCGTACCAAGCAGTTTTGATAACAGTGGCCCAGTGATACAAATTGAGATCTAGGAGTGTGATGCCTACTATTCTGTTCTTTTTCCTCAAGATTGTTTTGGCAATTCTAGTTCTTTTCTGGTTCCAGATAAACATTTGTAGCTTTTGTTCTATTATCCTAAAACATGTGGTTGGGATCTTGATGGAGATTGCACTAAATTTTTATATGGCTCTAGGTAGTATATTCATTTTAATGATGTTAATTCTTCCAACCCTTAAAAATGGAATATCTTTCTACTTCTTCATGTCCCATTTCCTTGAATAATGAAATGTAATTTTTCAGTATATAAGTCTTCCACTTCTTTGGTTAGCTTTATTACTAGATATTTTATTGTTTTTGCTGCTAAAATAAAAGGAATTCATTTCTGGATTTCTTCTCCTGCTGCCATAATGTTTAATAGAGGAATGCAACTGACTTTTGTATGTTAGTTTTATAGTCTGACACCTTACTATATTGCCTGATAATTTCCAAAGCTTTCTCTTGGATTCTTTAGGTTTTTCTATGTATAATATCATATCATCTGCAAATAGTGAGAGTTTGACTTCTTCTCTTCCAATGTGTATTCCATTAATTCCTTGCTCCTGCCAGATAACTATGGCAAGAACCTCTAACATTATGTTGAATAGTAATGGTGATATTGTTAATCTGACTTATTGTTAGAGTTATACCAATAAAATCTACACTAAGATAACATTTCACACTTGTGAGAATGACTTATGTGGTAGTGACCAGAAACAAGTGTTGGTAAGGATTTGAAGAAAAAAAGTAACACTTGTGCTTTGTTGGTAGCTATATAAAATGGTTCAGCCTTATTGGACTAGTGTGGAGATTTCTCAAGATGCTAAAAACAACAGAACTAGCATACTGTTCAGATAGTCCACTCCTAGATATCTATATGAAGCATATACAAACATGAATGTAAACAGATACATAACTTGGGGCCCGGTAGTGGCACACCTAGTTGAGTGCACATGTTATAGTGCTCAAGGACCCATGTTCAAGCCCTTAGCCCCCACCTGTAGGAGGAATATTCATGAGTGGTAAAGCAGTGCTACAGGTATCTATCTCTCCCTCTCTATAATTCCCTTCCCTCTTGATTTCTGGCTGCCTCTATCCAATAAATAAATAAAGATAATACCAAAAATGTTTTTTTTAAAAAAATATATATATACATATATATAACTCTAAATTGATTGTAGAGTCATTTACAATTGCCAAGATACAGGGACAGCCCATGTATCAACAATAGATAAATGGATAAGGAAGGGGTGGGATATATGCACTGTGGAAGACTATTCAGCTATAGGGAAAAATAGTGAATCCTTGATGTTTTCAACATGTATGGAGTTGCAGGGTGTTATGCTAAGTGAAATCAATCACATAAATGTAAATACTAGGTCATTTAACTTATATTTGAGTTATAAAGGAGCAAACCAAAGGAACAGAAAAAAAAATTTCAAAGCAAAGCCCTGAATTTGAACTGCAGAACTGAGGTTATCATAGGGTCACAAAAGGTCGAAGGGGTCCACTGTACTGTGTGACAAAGGGGTTTCACTATTTTGATGGTGTTTTGATGGTATTTGGCATGGTGTGACAACTTAATTTCTAGAGGTGTGAGAAAAAAAACATTTCCTGAAACATATGTAATGGTATAAACCAATGTTTTCTAAAAATAGCTTAGAGAAAAGAAAAAATTAATTGAGTTATTAAGTAATATAGACTTGATTCTTCTCAGTTACCACTACCTATTGTAGGCGTAATTGGATATAAAAAGAAAGTGGAATTCTTTCTAAATCTTTCAGTTCTACCTTTCTCTTTATTGGTCTCACTCTTAGGAAGGCTCTTAGGAATTTTAGTTAACATCATTGCCATTTCCATTTCATGAAAAAAAGATATTTTTATGTTAAAATAAATTTCCTGGTATTGAATCTCATTTTCCTGATTTGGTCTAAGCAATCTTAACCACACACTATAGGCAATTTGAGGAAAGAAAAGAAAAGAAAAAAAGGAACTGCAACAGCTAGTTACTTCAGAAAACATATATTCTAACCCCTAAATCTTATACATACATGTTGAAGATGAAGATATAGGCTGAAGAACAACTACACTATTTCTGAGATGATTTTTTTCCTCTGTGGATTATGGATATAATCAAATAAGTATAACAACTGGTTCTGGTCATGAAGGTTCTTGAAATAAATAGGCCACTTTTACTTCTCTGCTGTTGAAACTGTCTTAAGCACACTATATGGTCACAGATACAACTTTATGTGAATCTTTATATACTTGCTTATTTCATAGCATGCATTTAAAATATGTTTGAAAGATAAAAGTCAACATTTATCAATTATGTGCTTTGTACAGTCAGAATATTGGTACTTTATATTCACTTATGTTATAAAATGATTCATTAGCCACACACACAACTATTTAAATTAAAAACTTAATTAAGAGGAAATTAAATTAAAGTCCAGTTCTTTAGTTATGGTAGCTACATTCTGAGTGCTAAATAGTTATGTGACTGATTGCTACTATTTAAATAATTGTTACTTTGATGAATGACATAGACATGTTATCTCCATCATTGAAGAAGTTTCTATTGGAGTACTCTGAAATTCTGTCTCAGTTCCTTATTTCTTTTACTTTTCTTTTCATCCTTCTCCTTTTTACTCTCTTCTCCTCCTTCTCCGTCTCCTCTTTATTCTCCTTTTCCTCTTCTCTTCTCTTCTCTTCTCTTCTCTTCTCTTCTCTTCTCTTCTCTTCTCTTCTCTTCTCTTCTCTTCTCTCTCTACTGGGATTAATGCTGGGCTCTGTGCCTACATGAAGACTGCAGTGCTCCTGGCAGTCATATTTTATTTTGCTGATAGAGGGTGACTAGATAGATAGATAGATAGATAGATAGATAGATAGATAGATAGAGAAGAGACTGAGGGAGACACCTTTATCACTGTCCTACCATTTGTAAAGCTTCCCCCCCAGCCCTTTACCTCTTTCCCATCCCTCTGCACATGGGATAGGGTCTTGCACCTGGATCCTTATGCAATATAATGTTTATACTATACTAGGCAAGCCACTGCCAGGCCAATTCTAATAGCCTTTCATTATGTTAAATAGCACCATGAAAAAGCCCCCGCCCACACAGGTTATTACTGAAGCTCAGTGGCTGCATGACAAAACTATTTTCTTGGCAATTATTTCTTTCTTCCTTTCTTCTTGCTGATAGTGACAGAAAGAAAAATGAGAGGTAAGGGGAAGACTAATAGGGAAAGAAAAAGAAATACTTGCAACACTGTTCTACCCCTAGTGAAGCCTCTCCAATGCAGGTGGCATTTGGGGTTTGAACTCTGGTCCTTGCCCATAGTAAGGAAACTACATGTTTTTTCTACAAAAGAACTTGTCTAGATCTTAGAAAAGTCAGTGTCGTGGGTAAAAAAAAAAAAGTAAGGGTAGTGAGTATTGTTTTAGACATTAAATGACTTCAGAGATTACCAAATGTAATGTTTGATCCAGGTCTAAACAGAAAAAGTTAATTTATTTTTATTCAGTGAGGCAATGTGATAGTAGACTGAACAGTAGATAATGTTAATTCTGTTGAATGTGGTACAACTATTTTTTAAACAATTTATTTGTTAATGAGAAAGATAGGAGGAGAGAGAAAGAACCAGACATCACTCCGGTACATGTGCTGCCAGGGATTGAACTCAGGACCTCATGCTTGAGAATCCATTGCTTCATCTACTGCACCACCTCCCAGACTACAAATGTGGTACAACTATTCTGTTAAAGTACATAACATTTTGAAGATTGAGGTTGATGCATTTAGAAGTTAAATATATTGATGTTTTCATTTACTTTGTTATTATACAGTAAGAGACATAGGGAAACATGAAACAGTTATAGTACAATGTAAACTATTGTTAAATATAGGCAGTAGATATTATTGTTTCTAATTTCCATTGGCTTTAAAACTTGTGAAATGCATGGCTTAAAAAGCTTTCTCCTTTCATGGGTTTTGCTTTTAGAAAATGTTTTGTTAGAGGGCAGGACAGTGGCACACCTGGTTAAGTGCACATACCATGCATATGGTTTGATCCCCCACTCCCCACCTGCTGTGGGAACGCTACATGAGCAGTGAAGCAAGTCTGCAGGTGTCTACTTTTCATTTTCCCTTTCTGTCTCCTCTCTCCTCTCAGTGGCCGCTGGGAATGGTGGATTCATAGTACAGACACTGAGCTCCAGAGATAATCCTGGTGGAAAAATTAAATAAAACAAATAAAGGAAAATGTTTTGTTAAATAAAATTTGAAAAGATATCCATCAAGATTATTTTCTGGTCTCATAATGGCTCATTTATTTTAATGTAATTTTGTATATCTGAAATTTGGGTTTAATATACAACATAAAGATTGCTTTCAATTTTTGGTAGAGATTGTAAATATCTGTATTTGCTTCTCTAAATCTGCTTATTGCTTTTTTTTTTTTTTTTTGCCTCCAGGGTTATCGCTGGGGCTCAGTGCCTACACTAGGAATCCATTGCTCTTGGCAGCCTTTTTTCCATTTTATTGGATAAGACAGAGAGAAATTGAGGGGGCTGGAGAAGATAAAGAGGGGGAGAGAAAGCTAGACACCTTGGGGGTTGTATTGTTATGTGGGAAACTGGGAAATGTTATGCATGTACAAACAAACTATTATATTTTATTGTCAGCTGTAAACCATTAATGTCCCAATAAAAAATTAAAAGAGAAAAGAAAGATAGACACCTGCAGACCTGCTTTACCACTTGTGAAGTGACTCCCCTGCAGGCAGGGAACCGGGGATTTGAACAGAGATCCTTGCATGGGTCCTTGTGCTTCCTACTATGTGCACTTAACCTGGCTCACCACCTCCCGGCCACTGCTCATCACTTTTTTCTAGAAAAAATAATCTCCTGGTTTTAATTTAGGGATTTTTTAATGCCTTTTATTTTCTGATCATATGTTCTAGGTAGTACTGAAACAGAAAATTATAATCTTGGTACTATTTTTAGAGATTTATTTATTTAATGAGGGAGATAGACTAAAGCACTGTTTTGCTTGGGCATATACTGTGAGAAGATATAACTTGAGTTTCCAAACCCTGTGTCCTATTTGCTCAATTACTTCTCTGACAACACTGAATTTAATTTAGTTTGGGAAAAAACAAAAACAGAAAACAAAACAAAACAAACAAACAAACAAATAAAAAACAGCGGGGGCAGAAACCATAATCCTTGTTGATAACTGTATAAGAAATTTAAAACTCATAGTTTGTTATTTTGTTGATGCATGGACAGACAAGTCCTATACTAGTATTAAAATAATACGATATTCTATTAATGTCTGTTCAATGCATGGAAAAAAGTTGACTGTGTATTAATGTAACTATTACAAAATGTAATTAAAATTTTGTATGTTTACTAGATGTCTGTCATTAAAAAGGAGACTGTGTTTGTAAGAAAAATGTTTCAGACTTGTCAAGAAAAGAAAACAGAAAACACTGTAGGTCTCTAAGGCAGAGAGTTTGCTACAAGGACTCCGGTACTCATAGAATCATTAGAGGGGCTGAATGAGGCCAGACAGGAGACTATCATTAGCTTGTAGGTTTACCGTCACACACACACAAAAAATTAGAAAGCCTATGTTTGCCAGAGTCAAGAAAATGTGGGAAACTGATTTTCATCTCTTGGTACTTTGTAGCTTTTAAGATAGGTAAAATAGCAGCTACTCCAAAGTATTAACATTTGAAAAGTTAGACTACACATCCCCCTGTTTCTAGAGAGTGAAGGAAAATGATTTCCACCTCTCTCCTACCTTTAGAGTTATCACATGAATAGACTAACTATTGGTGATGCCAGGAGTTGAACCCAGGACTTCTTTCATTCAAGTCCTATGGGCTAACTGCTGGACTATCTCTCCAGCCTTCAAAGATACTACCAAGAAAGTAACTCAGTGAATAGAGCACAAGATATATAAAATGGGGCACTGAGCTCAGTCCCCAGCACCATTCAGAATTCCCTCTCATTTGATTTTTGTTGGTTTTATCTTTGATCAAATTATGACCCAGCTCAGGAATATTGAGCTTATCTTATTGAGCTTAACACATGAGTTTATCTGTAAGACAGAGCCTAAACATGCATTCCAAACTCTGTTGTCTAGAAAGTCAGAGAAGCGAACTTCTCAGCCTTCCAACCTTATCAATGTAAGGAAGAGATAAAACAGTCTCCTCAGGTTAAAATAATATTTATTGGATAAAGACAGAGATAAATTGAGAGGGAAGGGAGAGATAGAAAGGGAGAAGAAAGAAAGACACAGAGAGAGGGCAACCTGTAGCACTGCTTCACTGTTGAATCTGTAAACCATATTTGTCATAGACAATTTATTTCACTGACCAGTTGACAGGCATTAACTTTCTTTTTAAAAATTTTATTAGTGATTTAATATTGACTTACAAAATTTTGAGTTAACAGGGGTATAATTCTGTACCGTTCCTACCACTAGAGGTCTGTGTTCCCATTCCCTTCATTGAAAACTGCAGTAGTTCTTCCAAGGTAACAGATATGGGTTGACTATTATTTCTATAACTATCTATGTATAATTATACATATTTGCTCATTTTTATGTAGTCTTGCTATGTCTTCTTTTCTAAGCCACACACACACCTGTTACTACTTCCAAATGTCCTTCCTTTTCCCCTCTTTTCTCTCTGGGTCCTGATGGAATTAGAATTCAGAGTCCTATGGTCATCTTACCCCAATATTTGCCCCTCTGGGAGTATGGACCAAAATGCTTTATGGGGTTTAAAAGGTAGGAGTTTTGGCATCTATAAATGCTTCTTTGCGGGACATGGGTGTTGGCAGGTCAATCCATATCCCCAACCTGTTTCTATCTTTCTCATTGGGGTAGAGCTTTGGAAAGGTGAGATTTAGGGATACTTTGCTAAGGTAATAAGGCATTAACTTTTTATAACATTATCTAGTCCAGCAGAACTTCTCAAATGGTATGTCAACCTGTTCTAGAGGTAACTAAGCAGGGCTGAATAAGCAGAGAGACTTTCATAAAAACTCCAATTCTCTTGATTATCCTAGTGTGTAATACAAATATAGCCCTCCCCTTAATGTATTATAAAAATGGCTATAAAGCACTACATTACAGTAAAATAATATTTTGTTGTTTTAAGATGAATAATATTCCTGAATGTGAAGACTTTAGAGTGAATTAATGTACAATAAGTATATAGAAGATTTTTCAGAGCTCTTGTCTATTATTATTGTGTGAATGCATTATTGTCATAGCAGAGTGTGAATACCAGAATATAATATTAATATTCCAGATAAGAATGCTAGGTAAATAACAAAGCAGACTGATAACAATTACCTGGGTTTCAGAAAAGTTAAAGGCTTGATTAATTCTTTATCAGTATTATCTTCTCACTTTCTTTACTTTCATACCAAGACTGAGATAATTACTAAAATCTGAGAGATAAACCAATCTACTGGGAGCCATATTCATGCAACTATGTGTGGTTTGGACAAGTGTATTAAGTGACTTAGAGAAATCCATGCTAATTTAAGATTGATCTTAAACCGATGTTAAAAAATGAAAAGTCTATACTAAGTTATAAGACTACTGTTAAATATAGTCATTGTTATTGAGAAATTATTCTTTATCACTACTTAAGATATAGCCAAATAGACATAGGTTCTGCTTTTTAAAAAGTTCATAGTCAGTCAGAAAAAGACAGATATCAACCAATAAACATAAGAAGTGAATTATATAGTGTATTAGAAGGTAAGCACGTTATTAAAATATATGATATATTAAAGGTAAATAATGTTTTTGAGAGATCTGGAATAAGTTGTAATATTGATAGAAAGCTTCAATGAGAAGGCACAGTTAGAAATTAAGGAGATGGGAGTCAGGTGGTAACGCAGTGGGTTAAGCTCACATGGTGCAAAGCACAAGGACCAGAGCAAAGTGCAAGGACTGTCATAAGGATCCCGGTTCGAGCCCCCAGCTCCCCATCTGCAGGGGGTCGCTTCATACGTGGTGAAGCAGGTTTACAGATGTCTATCTTTCTCTCCCCCTCTCTGTCTTCCCCTCCTGTCTCCATTTCTCTCTGTCCTATCCAACAACTACAACAGTAGTAACTACAACAATAAAACAAGGGCAACAAAAAGGAATAAATAAATAAACAAATATTTTTTAAAAAAAAGAAATTAAGGAGATGAGAGAACAAACCACATACCCAGATAGAAGAAATATCAAGGTTCCTAAGAGGGAAACACACCTCATATGTTTGGGGAAAAGATGGGAGACCAATGTATCTAGAGGGGAGTGAGCAAGAGGACAGCAGTAGGAGAGAATCAGAGCAGCACTGAGAAAATATAATGGATGTCATAGTGCACTTTATGACCAAAGCACTTATTTCCCCAGATGCAAGGGTCATTAACTGTAGGTAGCTCCTAACTAAAGTTCTCACCCAGAATTATCCTTAATAGAAAAGAACTCCCTCTTTCTTTGGTTGTACTCTCTCCCTGTGAGCAGCCCACATCCAATTACTGGTATGCTAGCTATTGGTAGAGTGGGAGTGTTCTAAAAAATAGCTACACACAATTCAAGCCAACTATGCAGGGGTTAGTGTCTTTATACCAAAGTCCCACTTACCTTTCTGGCCAATTCTGCTTTTCTATAAGTAGATTTTTAGCTTAATCATTCATTCCTGACCAAGAGATAAAACAGGGTGGGGGAGAGTTAGCACAGTGGTTATGCAAAGAGAATTGTAAATCAACATTAAAAAGAAAGACAGGCATTATGAACTGTTGTTGAAGATAAGGGACAACTTTACTACACCATAGGTGGAAATATAAAGTTAAATATTTAAAAAAAATTTTTTTATTTAGGGATTAATGGTTACAGTCAGCTGTGAAAATACAATAGTTTGGACATGCGTAACATTTCCCAGTTTTTACATAACAATTCAGCTCCCATTAGGTCCTCCTCTGTCATCATGTTCCAGGACCTGAACCCTCCCCACAAACTCAAGTCTTTTACTTTGGTGCAATACACCAACTCCAGTCCAAGTTCTGCTTAGTGGTTAAACACTATTTGTATAGTTAAACAATACTATACTAGCCAGTAATCTCTTTCATATGAAACAAGATATTAATAGCATATATCCATATAAAGACATGTAAAAGAATATTCTCAGCAGCTTTATTCCTGATTAGAGTAAATTAGAAACAGTCCAAATGTACATATTATGGGATAATACTCACCTATAAAAGACAGATTCAAATATCAAAAATTGCTGAGTGAGGGAAACTAGATAGAAAGAAATACATACTATACAATTCTATTCTAGAAAAGACAAATCTATAGTTACAGAAAGTAGCTCAGTTGATGAATACAAATCTCTTCCATGAAGCTGATTAAAAAAAAAATCAAAGTGGAGCAAACATGCTTTATTATTTTTTGAATTGTTATTTATTTGTATATATTTGCCACCATGGTTATTTCTGGCATTCTGATTCTGCACAATGAATCCTTGGCTCCCTGTGTCTGCCAGGCTAGCTTTGTGGGCAGGAGACAGACAACCAGGTACTCATGGCTGAGCTGGGAACGCAGTTCAGTCTTTATTGATTAGCGGGAATGCAGTGCAATCAGTCTAATCTTCATTCATTAGAAAATCCTGTCTTACTTGTGTTTTTGTTTCTGATATTGTTTTTCAACTTCTGCCTGAGAGTGAGATCATCCCATATTCATCCTTCTGTTTCTGACTTAATTCACTTAACATGAATTTTTCAAGGTCCATCCAAGATCGGCTGAAAGCGGTGAAGTCACCATTTTTTACAGCTGAGTAGTAAACACAAGTAGAAAACACAAGTAGAACCTGAAATGTAATTGGCATATTGCACCAAAGTAAAAGACTCTGGGGTGGGTGGGTGGGGAGAATACAGGTCCATGAAGGATGATAGATGACATAGTGGGGGTTGTATTGTTAAATGGGAAACTAGGGAATGTTATGCATGTACAAATTATTGTATTTACTGTTGAATGTAAAACATTAATTCCCCAATAAAGAAATACATTTAAAAAAATAATAAAAAAAGAAAAAAAAAGAAAATCCTGTCCTTTATATCTCCTGAGGCAGAAGTGTCAGGTTGGAAGAGGAAGTACGTAGGATAGGGGGTGGGGAGAAGGAAAAAGCGTGGGCACTCAGAAGTATCAAGCTTGCATCTAACCAGTGAGGATTAAACCAATGCCCTGTAGGCAGGGTGGGTCTCAGGTAAAGCAGTGATTATGTAAATAGATTACAGTGTTCCTTAAGCAGTGCAAGTGAACCTAATGTGATGATCAAAACAGAAGGGGTCTTAGAAGCAGAATTAGAAGCAGACCAACATGTGTCCATATATTTTTTTAACTAAATTTTTCCTTTTCTTTTTTAAGTGTTTATTTATTTATTCCCTTTTGTTGCCCTTGTTGTTTTATTGTTGTAGTAATTATTGTTGTTGTTGGATAGACAGAAATGGAGAGAGGAGGAGAAGACAGAGAGGGGGAGAGAAAGGTAGACACCTGCAGACCTGCTTCACAGCCTGTGAAGTGACTCCCCTGCAGGTGGGGAGCAGGGGGCTCGAACCGGGATCCTTACTGCTGGTCCTTGTACTTTGCACTACATGTGCTTAATCCTCTGTGCTACTGCCTGAATCTCTCATATATTTTTTATCTTTCTTTTTTTTCTTTCTTTTTTTTTTTCTTACTAATGTCTAGAAACCTAGAGACTGTCATAGAATAGGGATCAATCAGTTCTAGATTTTTTTTTTGTCTTGTACTACCCTGACCAAAGTTTGAATTCTTGGAAGACAGAGTCTGTGGGGAACTTCACTGAGCTTTCCTACTCCTAAAGAGGCAAAAAACGGTTCATCAAGCTGACTTATTTCCCATTCATACTAGTCTAACAGGTATTGTTTTCCCAAATCATTTTAAGAAGGGACTAATGGTCTACAATACAGTTGTTAACACACGGGTACAATTTCTCATCTCCCTGTGAAAAGTGTCTGCAAAACATTCTGATTCCCAATTTAGATCCTTCCCCACATTTATGCATCAGGACCCTAACCCCTCTCCATCTCCTTTCTTTCCTTCCCCTGTTTTTGTCAGGTAATGTTATTGACTAGAGACTCCTAAGCATTTGTGGATTTTCTTAAAAGAAATTGTTCACATTAATGTAAGGAAGAGAAACCTGGTATGAGAGTTTTTTGTTTTTTGACGTGGGCATGGAGTGTAAGCCTTTTCTTCCTTCCTCCCCTCCTTCCTTCCTTCCTTCCTTCCTTCCTCCCTCCCTCCCTCCTTCCTTCCTTCCTTCCTTCCTTCCTTCCTTCCTTCCTTCCTTCCTTCCTTCCTTCCTTCCTTCCTTCCTTCCTTCCTTCCTTCCTTCCTTCCTTCCTTCCTTCCTCCAGGTTGGGTGGATACCTGGAAAAGATAGAATTCACCAGAATATAAGAAAATACTTTCCAGTTATTGGAGATTTATGTCTATTTGGGTCCTCTATAAATTCCTTAATGGGAAGGAGAGGGTGGGTGGTCAGAGACTGAACTGAATTTAATTCAACTCCTAAATTAAAGCCGGCCCAATCCACAAAGACAGAAAAAACCTTTTCACCAAATAACCTCTTTGAGACTGCCCGGACTTCCTTAGTGAGTCGGCAGAGGGAGCACTTACCCAAGAAATCTCCTGAGAGCAGCGGTCCCTCCAACGGCCTTGGAGGGGGGTGAGGGGTGGAGGTCTGGTGACTCCAGGGAGTTCTCTCTGCCAGTGTCTTTGAGACAGATCCCTCACACCAAGGACCTCCACGCCAGCTCCCCGCCCCATCTTCCCAACCACTTTGCTGTTGCTTTGCACTGTCTGGAACGGCTAGTTGGTCCAGCCCTGTGTGCCACTGTCGTGGGCCCTCTCTGTCAGCGCTCAGCTGGTAGCTCCCCCAAATCTTCCCAGGAGGTCACGAACAGCTTCTCAGGGACTTGGGCACTGGGGGCGCTCACAGATCGTGGATGCAGACGGGCCCTCATTTTGCCATTCCCCCCACCTGGAGTTCATCTCTTTCAGTAACCCCATCACTGTTTGCCAACTTCACTCCCGGGGCGCTGGGAGTCGTGCGGGGCAGGGGCGCGGGACTCTGGGCGGGAGCACCCAACTGGCTGCACCAGGGACTTCAAGCTGCGCCCAGAGACACCCCCAATCCCCCAGAGGCTGCTGCCAGGAGGCAGCAGCTGCAGCCGCGGCAACTGCGGGAATCCTGGCCTGGCTAGGGTTACTCCCCCTACCCACCCCCGCCTCCTCCTCCAGCATCTCGGGCCAGACGGGGAAAATTTTGTTCAAGTTTGCAAGCAAGTACTTTTCTCCGCGCGCAAAGCTGAGGGTCAGGGGAGGCGTGGAGACCCGCCTGCTTTGCCCTGTGCCCTCCGCCTTTCAGCCTGAACTAAGACTCCCTCCCAAGTGTTCCTCTCCTTTGGGTCGCTGCTTGGAGGCTCACAGTGTTGTTTGAAACAAGATTTTGCTTCTTGGCTGACGCTGGGGGGGAAAGAACAGCGCTGAGAATCTCACGGCCTCGGGACCTCGGTAAGAGTTGGGCAAACTTAGTTCTGACAGTCCAGTCGACTGGACCTCGACGGAACTCTGAGTGGCTTCTTAAGGGTGGGAGCACATTTTCCTTAGCTATCGTTCACAACACACACACACACACACACACACACACACACACACACACTTTTGTTGTAGTTATTTGTTTTGTTTTGATGTTACTGTTTGTTTGCACTATGTCTTGTTGCTTGGGGTTGTTTAGAAATTTCTTGGAGTAATTTTCATGGGGAGATGCCCCCATTCTATATTGTTTTGTATCTGTTCTTGCGTTATTTTATTTCTATGGGTCCTATGCTGATGGGATGTCAGAGCTGGATGTGAGGAGACTGGGGAAAAACAGACTGAGAATGAAAAGCAGTTTCAGCAGTGAGGGCCTTTGCCTTCCAGGTCAGCTTCACGTCTCCCCTTGAAATCTCAACTTATTTCCTGGAGTTTGCTTTCTCCAGTAACTAGTATTCCGTTTTGCAGACAATTCACTCTCTCCACAGTCTGGGAAGGATGTTCACTCTTTCCTGAGTTTCCTGTTTCCTACAGGGGTGTTATAGTCACTAACTGGGTGATTGAAAGCAGAGACATCTCTTCCTTGTGAAAATGCTTGGATGCTTTTGAAGAACTGTTCTTTATAGTTACCCCAGAGAGATTTGTCTTGGTTGGTCTTTTCTTTTAAATTCCTTTATAATCTAGGACTTATGCCTGGTTTAGAGAAGTCCTTTGTCTTTTATTTTTCTCTCTGGATGTAAGAATAATGCCAAGCAAATGATATATAGTAGTATCTTTGACGCTTCTTTAGAAACTATGCTCACGGGACTCAAATTATTTAGGGGAAAAGTTAAAGTTGAAGATTCTATTGGTCCCAAAGTTTTTAGGTATCAGTAGTCATACGGATGCAGAGGAGAATGGCATTCCTTTCTAGTTGATGCCTT
Source organism: Erinaceus europaeus (assembly GCF_950295315.1). Lineage (NCBI taxonomy): Eukaryota > Metazoa > Chordata > Mammalia > Eulipotyphla > Erinaceidae > Erinaceus > Erinaceus europaeus. The sequence goes on from NC_080163.1 coordinate 30,555,819, forward strand.
TTTCTCATTTATAGCAATTTATAGACTTTCTACTGATGAGGACTGGACATGATCTTTTTATCCAGATATACTATTTTTATTTATTTTTTTAATTTACTTTATTAGGGGGTTAATGGTTTACAGTCAACAGTAAAATACAATAGTTTGTACATGTCTAATATTCCTCAGTTTCCTACGTAACAATCCAATCTCCTCTAGGTCCTCCTCTGTCATCATGTTCCAGGACTTGACCCCCCCCTCCATGAGTCTTTTTCTTTGGTGCAGTACAAATGCCATTGTTTCAAGAGGCCTGCTTGTAAAGTTCTATTTATTTTGCTGATGTGAGGTCAAAGAGTTCAATGGAAGGTGAGCTCTGGGTCCTTCAGGTGCCCTGGGCTCAACTCTCAACTCTGCTTCCTTCCAGTTGTTTGCTTTAGGCAAATTACTTAAGCTCTCCATCCTCATTTATGAAGTCCAAGTGAAAACAACTGTGCTTATGTCAGAGAGCAGTTAAAAGGATTAAATAAGTTAAATACACATGGAGTGAGAATTAGCCTGACAGAGAGTAAGCATGTAAGTACATAAGAGCTACTATTGTTATTAAGCTGCCATTCTTTTTTTTTATTTAAGATTTTATTTATTTATTTATGAGAAAGATAGGTTGAGAGAGAAAGAACCAGACATCACTCTGGCATATGTGCTGCCGGGGATTGAACTCAGGACCTCATGCTTGAGAATCCAAAGCTTTATCACTGTGCCACCTCCCGGACCACATTAAACTGACATTCTTAACAATTGTTGTATTACTATCATAATGCTCTTAATAGCTACTTGTAGGTTTTACTCCTCCTTGCATGTACTCTGAAGGCTGCATAACCACCTAGAATGTGATATATTATTGAAAGTACCTCAGATAAGATCTTCATATTGTTTTTTTGTTTTTCTTTTCTTTTTTTATTTTTTGGTTTTGAAATTTCTTTTCCATTTATTAATTCAGCCAAATCAGTTATACTGATTAACTTTTTTTTAAATTTATTTTTTATTTAAGAAAGGAAAAATTAACAAAACCATAGGGTAGGAGGGGTACAACTCCACACAGTTCCCACCACCCAATCTCCATATCCCATCCCCTTCCCTGATAGCTTTCCCATTCTCTATCCCTCTGGGAGCATGGACCCAGGGTCTTTGTGGGTTACAGAAGGTGGAAGGTCTGGCTTCTGTAATTGCTTCCCCCCTGAACATGGACATTGACTGGTCGGTCCATACTCCCAGTCTGCCTCTCTCTTTCCCTAGTAAGGTGGGTCTCTGAGGAAGCGAAGCTCCAGGACACATTGGTGGGGTCTTCAGTCCAGGGAAGCCTGGCTGGCATCCTGATGGCATCTGGAACCTGGTGGCTGAAAAGAGAGTTAACATACAAAGCCAAACAAATTGTTGAGCAATCATGGACCCAAAGGTTGGAGTAGTGGAGAGGAAGTGTTGGGGGGGGGGTACTCACTGCAAACTCTAGTGTACTTCTGCTTTCAGGTATATATTTTGCAGTAGTTTATGGATATGTGTGAACATATGCTCTCTCTCACAGAACCTGGTCTATATCTAGGTTTTGGGACTTTGTTAGAAAGTGAACCACCTGAGATGGAATTAGAGTATACTATGAAAGGAAAGGTCTCACCTGAGTAATGAAGCTGAAGGGTTGTCATTCCACGCGTGAAGTCTCTGGACACAGTCTGAGCTGAAGCATGTTGAGGTGGAAATCATTGCATTGATTAGATTGCAATCCGCAGATGCAATATTATTTGATATGAATTGGGAGAGGCATGCAGGAAAGTTGGACAGAGCTAGAAGGAATTATGTTAAGTGACCTAAGTCAGAAAGATAAAGATGAGTATGGGATGATCCCACTCATCAACAGAAGTTGAGAAAGAAGATCTGAAAGGGAAACTAAAAGCAGGATCTGACTAAATTGAAAGTAGGGCATCAAAGTAAAAACCCTGTGGTGAGGGGTAGACATGCAGCTTCCTGGGCCAGTGGGGGGTGGGGGTGGGTGGGTGGGATGGGACACAATCTTTTGGTGGTGGGAATGGTGTTTATGTACACTCCTAGTAAAGTGTACTCATATAAATCACTAGTTAATTAATATGAGAGCGGGAAAATTAATTCTATGTCTCGAAATTTTTAAAACACAGACTGAGTCTTTTTAATATATAGGCTGTGTATTTGATATGTGGACTCTCTCAAAAGCCTAGAGACCAAGTAGATCAGAAGCAACCAATGGCACAGCTAGATACAAGATACTGGGTACTGTACAGCAAACCCTAACAAAAGGGCTTTTCAAAGTTAACCCAATTACCAAATAATGTGATGATAACATTAACTATTCATTGTCTTTTTGAACCCTAAGACAGCAGGAACCTCACATCTCCACTATAGAGCCTATATTTCCCCCAATCCTGGAACCTTAGGATAGGACTTTCCTGTTTGTTTTTTTTTTCTGCTGGAGTCCTTTCATAAGAAAGAAAAGTGTGCAGCAGAGCAGGGATCCATCAAGCAGGAGTCATTAAGTACTAAAGAGTACTTAAGATAGTCTAGCATGTGAGGACTTTATGCTCTGTTTACAACCTAATATTGCCTTAGAAAATCCTTTCACTAATACATTTTTTTAGCTAAAGTAAGTTTATATTTTATATTTTTAAAATTTTATTTATTATTAGATAGAGACAGAGAGAAATTGAGAGATGAGGGGGATATAGAGAAGGAGGGAGACAGAGAGACACCTACTGCTCTGTTTCACCATTTGTGAAACATTCCCTCTGGAGGTGGGAATCAGGGGCTTGAACCTGGGTCCTTGCTCACTGTAGTGTGTGCGCTTAACCACCTGTGCCACTGCCTGGCCCCCAAATATTTCTATGTAACACATTCTTTTAGAAATTAGTCGCTTACTCAGTAAATATTTATTTTTAAAAGACTTCCTTTTTGAACATTTCATTTATTTTTTATTGAAAGAGAGATACAGAGAAAGACTAAAGCACCGCAGTTCTGGTTTATGATGTTGCTGGGGATTGAACCTGAGACCTCAAGACCTTCAGGAATGAAAGTCTTTTTGCATAATTATGCTATCTCTTCAGCCCTTAAATATTTATTTTTTGAATATTTATTTATTATGAGAGAGATGAAGATAAGAAGGATAAAAGGAGGGACGGAGGATGAGAACCAGAGTATTGTTCAGCTCTGGCTTCAGGTGGTGGCTTGGGATCAAACTTGGAAGATAAATTGGTGCTCTGACAGACCGAGTCATTTCCCTAGTTCCTTCAGTAAAAAATTATTAAGCATTCACTGCATTTTACTTACTTTCCTAATGTCTGCATTAAGTTTGTTGGCTTCCTTTAAGAAGTGGGTATGTCCAAATATTTGCTTGTTATGTCTTTTCCTCCACCATTTTAAGTATCTTTAGGCTTCATGTAACACTAGCACTCTATAAATTTCATCCCAAATTCCTTTTAGTTATAATCATTTCGACAGCAATTACACTGAAGAGCACGTATTGTTGAGTACTTGAACAAAATAATCAGTATACCCTCTAACAGGTTACATCACCCATCATCAGTCTCATTCACTATGTGTAACCTTGTGATGGGAAATGAGGAAAGATCTAGAAAACGTCATGTTCCTTCTGGCTCTAACCTCCTTAAATTCACTGTCTTACCTCTGTGGTGGTCATTTTTTAACCTTCTTTATACTTTTAATATTTGTTTTAGGTATATAAATTATGTCTCTTCCATCACTGTGTGCTAATCAAAATGAATAATGACACAGATAATAAAAGGGAAAGCACTCAGCTCTACATGAATTTTGTCAATTATGCTCAGGCTTTCATGGGCATCAGAAGCATGAGGGACTTTTAAAAATTTACGATTTTTGACCTTTATTAAGTGATGAATTTATACAGTTACAACTCAGTATGATTCATAGTGACCTCTCCGTTGATTCAGATGAACTAACTCTTGAGTTACATGAAGTGCAGTTTTACAAGTTCTCCAGATGATTCTAATGCAAACCCAAGTTACATGAGCATTTAACCAGATATCTACCATCTTACAAGATCATCTACTTTGTCCAATGACATAGTTCTAGAATACAAATATGATTGTTATTCCCTAGTAGTCTAAGGTGACTGCCCACATGGTATCAGTGTCACATAGCTCTTCATTAAAAATGAAAACCTACAACTGGCACAATATTTTAAGCTGTGGTTTCAGTCTCTGCTACTTTATATTGTTTATTTATTTTGCACAGTCTTCTGTTAAGTATGGTGCTTGTACTAGTTTAAATAAAATGTTAACATAAAAGGGAAAAATGAATAAAAATTCCAGGGTTTCAGTCCAGTGCTATAAATCTGCATTTCAACAGATCCCCAAATAACTCTGTTAGAGATGACTTCAGATTTTTTTTGGAGAAACTCTGACTGACTTATAGCACAAAGATTAGTTTTTCTGATATATATGCTCTCTTGTTCCCCCATTCCATCATTTTATTATAGTTCCTGTTTTTTGAAAGCAACAACTCCTATTTTTGTTCCTCTCTGACTTGTGTGTGCTACTTCCTCTATGGAAAATGTCTTTGCTCCTTTCTTCAGTCTTACAGATTACTTACTAGCATTTATCTTTCAGGATAGAGTTTTGTAGTCCTCCATTCAGAAGCTTTTCCTAGTTCTCTCAAATAAACTTAGTGTAGTGATAATGCTATATGATGCCTAGTACTGGTTAACTTTAATATAGCAGCTATCACATTTTATCAGCTGTTTGCTATCTGAATAGTTCTCTAGTGGATTAGGTAATTCATTTTTCTTTAAGCCTTTATCCAAAATGTTGGCACATAATAATTATTTAATCAGTGCAGTAATGTGGGGAAAGGATGAATCCTAGTTAATATTTTCTTAACCCAACACATTTTTGTGATAGTTGCTAAGTATAATATAGCCTATGGATCATGGAGAGCTCAGTCAAAAACTCACAATTTGGGTAGACACAGATTGCAAAATAAATAACGTGCATTTGTAAAAGAAATGTGTAGAGTCTTCAAGAAGATTTATGAAACACCAAATTAGTATTACATGTTCAGCACTCTGGCAGCATTATGATGCTGAATTTATCATCATACCTTTGAGATAGTTTTGGTTGCACATGTAGTGTCAGGAAACTAGGAAGGATGTCACAGTGTTAGTACAAATAACCAATATTTTCCTTGGTCTTTTTAGCTTATGAGACATCTTTGATCAGAAACATGGCTCATGATGACTACTTCTGCTATGTTAATATAGGCTGAATTCCTACAAATAGGTCTAAAGATTGTGCAAAAACTTAATGATAGAAGGAATGTTGACCTTTAGTACACAAACACTATGAACTTTCTAGTTATCTATTTCTATTTTGACACAGAATTCAGTATATGCTCCTTTTTAAAATTTTTTATTTATAAAAAGGAAACATTGACAAAAACATAGGATAAGAGGGGTACAACTTTGCATAATTCCCACCACCAGAACTCTGTATCCCATCCCCTCCCCTGATAGCTTTCCTATTCTTTAACTCTCTGGGAGTATGGACCCAAAGTCATTGTGGGATGCAGAAGGCTGAAGGTCTGGCTTCTATAATTGCTTCCCCGTTGAACATGGGCAATGACAGGTTGATCCATACTCCCAGCCTGTCTTTCTCTTTCCCTAGTGGGGAAGAGTTCTGGGGAAGCAGAGCTCCAGGACACATTGGTTGGGCTGTCTGTCCAGGGAAGTCTGGTCAGCATTATGCTAGCTTCTGGAACCTGGTGGTTGACAAGAAAGTTAACATACAAAGCCAAGGAAATTGTTGACCAATCATGGACCTAAGGGCTGGAATAGTGCAGATGAAGAGTGTGTGTGGGGGAGTCCTCCATTTTGTAGATAGCTAGTAGGCATATTTTAGTTAAATTCCAAAGGCCTGTGGCTATACTAGTTCTTTTGTTGTCGTTGTTGTAGTTGTTTTTCTTTTTCTTTTTCTTTTTCTTTTTGCCCCTGAGCCTGAAATCTGATATGCAAGTGGATCCAAGTTATTGTCTGGGGAGATGATGTCATGGCTGGAAAAGGACCAGAAAGCTGGATCAGGGAAGAGAGTAGCTCCCTAATATGGGAAAGGGGTATAAATATTGAAATATTATTGACTGTAAACCCCATCAATTTGATGTCATCTGGGGCCCATAATCAGCTTAGGAGCCTGTGTGACCTCTGCATCCCTCTAGATCTGAGTTCACATTCTGTGGTCATGAGTAGGAACATTCCATGCTGCCCCAGTATTGACCCATCTTCCTCATGTGTAGCATAAATTATGTTGTCCATCCTCCTGTCGGAGGATGGGACATTCTCTAACGCTGTTGATTCAAGTTGAGAGAAAGGTCCTATAGGAGTCCACAAAGGAGTCTATTTTGTTGTTCCTGATAGAAAAGACCAGTAACAATGGAGAGAGGGACTTATTAGAGTTCTAGGCCCATCCAGTCTGTTTGGGAATCTCAGGACTCCCCGACTAGGGCCCCGGCAGATGGAATGGCCTGATAGTGACTAAAGAGTCATCGTTAAAGTATGCCAGTTTCTTGCCCTTATTCAGCTTTTGCAGTCCTTGCTTTGATAAGATTAACTTTGGAGTGAGTGAGAGAACTGTAATAGGAAGTAGGTGAGGAGGGTATCTAAGTCTAAGTGGACACTATTTCATTATGAACTTTATACTGATTCACTGCAGATTATTGTGTATTTTTGCTTTCAGGTATATATTTTGCCCTAATTTACGGATACATGTGAACATATGCTCTATCTTATAGGACCTTGTTTATATCTAGGCTTTGGGACTTTGTTAGGAAGTGGACCTCCTGGAATGGAATTAGAGAATCCTATGAAAGGAAAGGTTTCACCCAAATGATGATGGTGAAGGGTTGACATTCCATGCCTGACGTCTCTGGACACAGTCTGAAGTGAAGCATGCTGGGATGGCACTCATTGCAGTGATTAGGTTGGGATTGGCAGATGTAATATCATTTGGTATGACTTGAAAGATACGCTCCTTTTTTTAAAAAAAAGTTTTATTGGGAGCTGGGCGGTAGCACAGAGGCTTAAGTGCATGCAACGCAAAGCGAAAGGACCGGCATAAGGATCCTGGTTGGAGCCCCCAGTTCCCCACCTACAGGGAAGTCGCTTCACAGGTGGTGAAGCAGATCTTCAGGTTTCTATCTTTCCCTCCCTCTCTTCTGTCTTCCCCTCCTCTCTCCATTTCTTTCTTATTTTATTTTATTTTTTAATTTTTAATTTTAATTTATTTATTTATTCCCTTTTGTTGCCCTTTTTTTTGATTGTTGTAGTTATTGTTGTTGTTGTCGTTGTTGGATAGGACAGAGAGAAATGGATAGAGGAGGGGAAGACAGAGAGGAGGAGAGAAAGATAGACACCTGCAGACCTGCTTCACCGCTTGTGAAGCGACTCCCCTGCAGGTGGGGAGCTGGGGTTCGAACCGGGATCCTTATGCCGGTCCTTGTGCTTTGCGCCACCTGCGCTTAACCCACTGCGCTACAGCCCGACTCCCTCTCCATTTCTTTCTGTCTTATCTAAGAAATCATTAATGATTTAATATTGATTTATAATATTACAAGGTAACAGGGGTACAACTCCACACCATTTCTTCCACCAGAGTTCTGAATCCCCAATCCATCCATTGTAAGCTACAACACTTCTCTTAAGGTTGCAGGTAGGGGTTAACTATTATTTCTGGGAGTCGGGCTGTAGCGCAGCGGGTTAAGTGTAGGTGGCGCAAAGCACAAGGACCAAGGACCAGCATAAGGATCCCGGTTCGAACCCCGGCTCCCCACCTGCAAGGGAGTCGCTTCACAGGCGGTGAAGCAGGTCTGCAGGTGTCTATCTTTCTCTCCTCCTCTCTGTCTTCCCCTCCTCTCTCCATTTCTCTCTGTCCTATCCAACAACAAGGACAATAATAATAACTACAACAATAAAACAACAAGGGCAACAAAAGGGAATAAATAAATAAAATAAATATTTTGAAAAACTATTATTTCTACAACTTATCTGTATATATTTGTATATTTTTACTTTTACTCCCCCTCCACTTTTTTTTTCCTCATGGTCCCATTTTCTATTCCCCTCCAAGCCACACATAACCCTATTACTATATCCAAATGTCCCTCTTTTCCTCTTCTCTCTTCGGGTCTTGATGGAGTTGGAGTTCAGAGAACCTCTGGTCATCTTCCCCATATCATTTCTCCCCCACTGGGAGTATGGACCAAAATTGTTTTTGGGGTGCCGAAGTTGGGAGTTGTGGTTTCTGTAATTGCTTCTCCGCTGGATATGCAATTGACAGTTTGATCCATACCCCCAGCCTGAAAGGTGGCAAGCATAGTGATTATTCACTGGTCTTAACTTCAGCACCATCATAAGCCAAAGCTAAGCAATGCTCTGGTCTGTACCTTTCTTTCTGTATCTCTCTCTCTCTCTTTTTGCATAGGACAGAGAGAAATTGAGAGAGTAGGAGAAGACAGAGAAAGACAGATACCTGCAGACTCGCTTCACTGTGAGACGACTGACCTGCCTGCAGATGGGGAGTTGTGACTCCCAACTGGGATCCTTACTCAGGTCCTTGTGTGTTTCATAATTTGTGCGTTTAACCTGGTGCACTACCGTCCGGTGCCCCTCTCTCTGTATCTGTCTTTCATTAATAAGTAAATAAAACTAAAAAAAAAATCTTGTATTTACCATTGGGTTTTTCATTTTTCCATTTCTTCACTCTTTTTTTGTAATAGAAATATTCAGTAACAATTGAACAAGCAAATGAAATGGCAGGTTGATGGCAAAGATGCTGCAAGAACTGAAGTTTTAGCTTAGGGACAACACTATCATAACAGCAGAAAATGTTCCTTTAGTAGGCCGACTTATGAGAATACCAGTTACACAGGGCAAGAAAGTAGCAGCATTAATACATAAAGTACAAATACTACTACTGCTTGGAATTTTAAACAATGCCTTATTAAGTGCTACTTGTCCCCTCAATTCCTCCGGGAAGTGTGCCAGTTTTTGTTTTAAAAATTAGCTTAATTTTAAGAATGAACACTGCCAAGAATTTAGTTCTTATGTTGATTTTTATTCTTTATTCAATGTCACTTTCAAATTAAGTATACATATCTTGATTAAGATTCCTTTGGGCTCTGATTTTTTTTAGTATTTTTTAAAAAATATTTATTTATTTTCCCTTTTGTTGCCGTTGTTGTTTTATTGTTGTAGTTATTGATGTCATCATTGTTGGATAGGACAGAGAAAAATGGCGAGAGGATGGGAAGACAGAGAGGTGGAGTGAAAGATAGACACCTGCAGACCTGCTTGTGAAGCGATCCCCCCTGCAAGTGGGGAGTCAGGTCTCGAACCGGGATCCTTACGCTGATCAGTGTGCTTTGCGCCACGTGTGCTTAACCAACTGCGCTACTGCCCAACTCCCTTTTTTTAGTCTTTTAACTAGTTCCACTAGTCTTTTCATTCATTCATTCATTCATTCAATCATTATTCCTGTTTAAAATTTTCAATATTTTGTATTCAGCTCTTGTCTTTCTTCACAAGTTAGAATTGTTTGGCACTGTAAACATTCTAGTTCTTTTAAAACAATTCACTGAAAGGGCTATGTAGATAGCATTATTGGCATGAAGAGTCTTCATGCTCAAAGCTCTTGAGGTTCCAGGTTCAATACCTAGCACTACCATAAGCCAGAGCTGGGCAGTGTTCTGGAAAAAGAAAGAACAATATAAGTAGTTGCAGGGTCAAGAGCTAGCTCACCCAGTGGATCATCTACTTTATGTCTGTGAGAGCCCACATGGAAACACCTGCACCAGGAAAAGCTTCATGAATGGTGGATGGGTGCTATTGTGCTCCTCCCTCTCTGTCTCTCTCTCTCCCTCTCTACCACATTCTCCACCTGTGTCTCTGTCACTCTGTGTCTATATCTAAAATATTTTTTTAAAAAAGTCTACCAGGAACAGTGGCATCATGCAGGTGTAGAGCCCTCAGGGGGTAAAAAAAGAAAAGTTATTGCAGAGAATTAATTTATAGACTGCAGTGAAAGCATTTTTCACACGAGGGAAAAATAAGATACAAGCAATGTTTTGTAACTTTACACAACTTCATCTGTAAAACTGCAGGTTGCTGTGTGAGTGCTATCTGATGGTGTGTACTCTGCCATTAGCCAGTCTGCAAAGTGTGAATGTGATAATACAGCCTGTTGTTATCCATGTCCAATGCTAGTAATTTCCTCTCATTTCATATCCAGTGATTTATATTCCTAGATAAAGAAACTATGTATAGCATTTTAAGCACCTCAGTTTCCTACCCTGAGGGCAATATATTTTACACCCCCTTTGTAAGACAAAGAAAATAGTTTTTCAGTATAAAAAGCTTCATCATGATAGGCACATGTGCAGGATGTTAGCATCTGTTAAGACTATCTTTTTTTCAGGAATAAGGAGGCTTCATTCTAACGAATGACTAATGCTTTGTCATTAATATCCTGGCTGACCTGAATTAGCTGCACAGATTTGGTTAGTTCTAAAACCTCACCACAGGTGATCATTTCCATGAGGGATCTTTCAAAACACCTTTAAAAGAATTACTGTCATTTTTTTGAAGGGCCAAATGAGCAGCTCTGAAAACTCATTCCAGAGAGAGGGCTCTGGGTATTCATCAGAGCTTTCCTGGTAGCATGTGACTTTGGAGGAGAGGGAAGGGATTAGTTTGGGTGGGAAACTTTAAATAGGGCAGTAAGCTCACAACATATAGTGTTGCAGGAATTTTGAGGCATCTTCAAGAAGTAATGGCTAAACTAGTTCACAAGAATCGTGAGCTAATGTTTGAGAATCACTTTATAGTAACCGTGCATAGTGCCATATGACTAGAGTTTGCTTGTCCCCATCACACCATGTGCACTAAATGAGTCATTCATAATACACTGCTACAATTTATTATTGAAACCAGATGTGGTTTGGGATATCCTACTGAGATTGAAGTCAAAATTAAGTTCCTATGCTTGAGAAGGTGTGAGATGAGAAAAGTGTTGTTTATGCCACTTCTTAGGGTAGGGAACAGGGCTATTTTTTTTCCAGCATCATCTGGATCTAAATTCATGTCTTTCCTATGTTTATTTCTTTTATTTTCTTTTATTTATTTATTTTAATTTCTTTATTGTGGAATTAATATTTTACATTCGATGGTAAATACAATAACTTGTACATACATAACATTTCTCAGTTTTCCACATAACAATACAACCCCCACTAGGTCCTCTGTCATCCTTTTTGGACCTGTATTCTCCTCCTCCACCCACCCCAGAGTCTTTTACTTTGGGGCAACATGCCAATTCCAGATCAGGTTCTACTTGTGTTTTCTCTTCTGATAATGTTTTTCAACTTTTGCCTGAGAGTAAGATTATCCCATATTCATCCTTCTGTTTCTGACTTATTTCACTTAGCATAAATTTTTCAAGGTCCATCCAAGATCAGCTGAAAACACTGAAGTCACCATTTTTTATAACTGAGTAGTATTCCACTGTGTATATATACCACAGCCACTCACCTGTTGTTGGACACCTAGGTTGCTTCCAGGTTTTGGCTATTACAAATTGTGATGTTAAGAACATATGTGTACACATATCTTTTTGGATGGTTGTGTTGGGTTCCTTAGGATATATCCCCAGGAGAGGAATTGCAGGATCATAGGGTAGGTCCATTTCTAGCATTCTGAGAGTTGAAAGGTAGAGACAGAGATAACAGAAAGATGCCACTGTGCCAAATAAGCTTCATTCAGTTTGGTGTGGACAGACTTAAACCTGGGTCATGCCTATGACAAAACATGAACACTATCCAAATGAGTTATCTTGCCAGCTCAACGAAATGTAATTAAAATATGTATTTGGTTATTTATGTATTAATAAGTCTCTATCTCTCTCTGTGTGTGTATATGCAAGAGAGAGAGAGAGAGAGAGAGAGAGAGAAAGAGAATCAAAGCATTACTCTGTCATAACACTCATTACCAGAGATCACCAGAGATCAGACTTGTGACCTTAGCCATGCAACTTTGGTGCTCTAGTCACTGTCAACCAACTGGATGACTGAAGAATGTGTAGGTTTCACCGTATATTATGATACAGGTAGTCCATGAATGTCTTATAACCCTTGTTAGGATACATGGAATCCTAAAACTGCTCCATTCAAAAGGCACAACTTTTCCTTTTTAATACTGAAACAATTTGGTTAGGGGGTCAGAGAAAATAGTTAGTCTTTTAAAAGCCTTGTCTCTCCCTCTCTGTGAGAGGGACAATGGCTGTAACATAACACTGTTCATGTGACAGCCAGAGAAAGAAGCCCATTGTTCAGGGTTGGCTGATGCTCCATTCTGCTCTGGCCAGCCATCCAACTGAGCTTGGTAGCCCCAAGGAAATAGACATACTTGGATCCAAGAGACAAAGAAAGGAGGTCAAGGCCTTTCACTGTTAAAACTACTTGCAGCAATGTGTCAGAGGTAGGATTTGGGAAGGAAAATAATAATTCTGTGGAAGCATCATTAATCTACTGTTTTTGGAGCTTGATCAGTAGTGTTAGGGGAATACAACTCTATTAGAATTCCAAATTTATCTTTGACCAAGGAAGAATTGTTTCCCACTCTTGTCTCACTGATTTATCTTATTGCAAAGTTTTATTATTATTATTGTTAATTTAAAAATATAGAAGATCTCTCTTTGCTATATTTCTCAGTTTCTTTTTCCCAGACTTCTTCAAACAGCTATCTTGTCTGAGAGGCTGACTTAAATCAAGGCTTATGACTTCAGAGAATGTTTTTCTGCTCTAGGATTTGGTTGCCATGTGTATGATGCATTGATAATTTCCTCCAAATCTAGATTCAGTTAGCAGTTTTGAAACCAGTAATTCTTTTTTCAGTTTCAAATAAAATTAAATCTATTAGAAACTTATTGACCTTTTTGGATTGCTGTGAAGTTGGGAGACTCCTGGGATGTCATTTGGATACCACTCTTCACCCCAGACTTTTAAATTGAATTCTGGCTCTGAAGGGAGAGAGTTACAAACTTCCTATAAAGATCTCATCTGGAGTTCAACAATTGACTACATTCTCTGTGTCAGAAGAGTCAAATTCAAGGCTATATTCTCAGCAGAGGCCACAGACTTTTCACACAGGATTGTTCTTTTAGCCTGATTACTCCCTTTATGAGAAAGTATGTCATTCATTCAGTCCTTGCCTCTGGGTTTCTTTCAAAAGGAAGCTTAGTCCTTATTTCCTGTAGGTTGCTTTTTTCCCCCTTCCCTAAATTAGGCAGAGAATACAGCCTTGGGAGAGATAGAGTGAGGAAAGCCTTTTCTGGATGTAGCACGTTGTGGAGAGCCTATTTATAGTGTTCACTCAGCTCGTGCTCATAGTCTAGTAGGAGTACTTTTGTCTCTCAGATAAGAGGTTTCCTGACTGGGAACATTAGACTTAAGGAGGTTTGTACCCAGGAGAGGGCAATATATGATCTACCTGAGGTCACTTTGAGTTCCTTGTAATTAAGTCTTTCATTGCACCTTGATTATAGACTATCATTGCAAATCCATTAAAGAAGGAGAAGTAAGTGAATTGCAGAGGCAAAAGTGGCTTAATTTCTTCATTATGTTTCTAGTCCTCCCTTTACTTGCAATTTGTTTATACCTTGCTAAGTGGTCATTTGGTTTGCCAATGACATAGATGCCTTTGAAGTGGAGAAGGAGGGCGATGAGACTGTTTGCAGGTGGCAAAAGGATTATATCAAACTCCCCTGATTAGTTAATTAATTTTCACTCTGATGCCATTAAGCCTGTTCATTTTGGCTCCATTGTTATTTAGAGAGGCTCTATCCTCATGCTGTGAGGCTATGAGTATGATGCTGTACTTGAAGTTCTGTGGGGATGCTGTTCTTGTTTAGAAAAGAAAAATGAGAAAAAGGTATGCTCTCTTTTATTGTTGTTCGTGTGCCAAGTAACACGCTTAACACTAAATGCCTTTTCAAGCATAGAATGCTTGATAGGACTTAATTTTGTGTCATAATTAAAGCCCAAGTGAAGGAAAGATACAGGGATGCTAATATTGTTTTATTTCTCTCAGTTCTGGCTATCTGGGCATGTTGAGTTTATGAAAATGTGTGGACTATTTAATTTCTATTTGTATCCCTTTGGGGGTATAGAGTTTATATTTTGATAAAAAATAAAAAATGAAAGTATCATGTTTAATATGTAGTTAAATTTGTAGGGATGATGGAAAGTTGTAAATTCTGGGACCCTTCACTGTCATTTAATTTGTATCTTGGTGGGACTGGGAATGCCTGCAACTGTAAATATCCATTAATTCACCTTTACTTCCTAGCTGGAAGACCTGTGGATCAGAAAGCAATCCACCAGCTACATCAGAGCTAATTGTTTTATTTTTCTAGGTAGTAAATCTAGTTAAGAGATCAGCAGTGCTTATAAAGTTCTATTTATTAGAATCTGAAACAAAACAACCCTCCAAGTAGGTCAATTAGCAAATCTTCTGATTCTCCTACTATCTACCTTAGTCAGAAACTCATCAGAGAAAGACATGCCATAGATTCTTTTCTGAATCCTATGATGACATCTTTCCTAATGTCTAATATTGACATGATTTTCTTTATCCAGTTTATTTATTTATTTTTTTATTTAATTATGATCAACAAGTCCACTGGATAAAAGGGGTACAATTCCACACAGTTCCCACTACCAGAGTTCCACATCTTATCCCCTCCGTTGGAAGGTTTCCTATTCTTTATCCTTCTGGGAGTATGGACCCAGGATCATTATGTGGTACAGAGATAGAAGATCTGGCTTCTGTAATTGCTTCTCCACTGGACATGGCCGAGGCAGGTAGATCCATACTCCCAGCCGGTTTCTATCTTTCCTTAGTGGGACACGGCTCTGAAGAGGTGAAGTTTCAGGACACATTGATAAGGTTGTTTGCCCAGGGAAGTAATGGTAGCATCTTCAACTTGGTGTCTGCAAATGCACTAAGATATAAAGTAGAATAAATTGTTTAATAATTAGGAATCTAAAGGTAATAATATAGCAGATGAGCTTTTGGGTATCCATTTTGGAAAACAGCTGGGAAGTCTATTTTAGGTATATTCCAAGGGGCCATGACTTTTCTAATTATTACCTGAGCCCAATACCTAAAATGCAGGCAGGCCAAAGGTATTATCTAGGGAAATGGTGTCAGAGTTTTCTCTAGTTTTTTAACTTGGACAAAATGATGTGAAGTGTTGAATCCTTGGCTCTTACCTTTCACCTATTTTAACTGTTAATTTCAGAGCTATAGTGCACATAGAATAATATTATAAGAAATATCATTGGGCCTAGTGGTGGTATACTCAATCAAGTGCACAAGTTATCATGTGCATAGGCCTGGGTTCAAGCATCTGGTCCCTACTTGTAAGGGGGAGAGAGTAGCTTCATGAGCAACGAAGCAATGCTGGAGGTATCTTTCCACTCTGTCTCACTTCTCTCTCTTTCCCCACCTCTCTCTCCTTCTCTCTCTCTCTCACTCTCTACCAGGAGCAGTGGGCCATTCAGGCACTCAGTCCAAGTGTTAGTGCCAGTGGGAAGAAGAAAAAGAAACACAAAAAATGATACTTTTGATACATGAGCAGATATATATTTCTTCCTTCCTGTTTTCTCTTTCTGAGACTTCACTATTATAAGCCAACTTTTTTAGACAGAGAAAGAGGGAAAAGGGAAAGACAGCACAGCACTGAAACTTCCTCCAGTATAAGGGGCAAGGTTGAGCAGGGGTGGCATGGAGGCAAGCAGGCAGTCTCCAAGGTGAGTTATCTTGATGACTCTGGTTATTTTTTTTTATGTAGAGAACATCTTTCATCATCAGGATGAGCCACTGTACTTACAAAATACTCTGTTTGCTGTTACAATGTGGGGTTGGTAGACTTCAACAAAGAACTGAAGAACTTTTTTATTTTTCTGATACAAGGGTCTTACTTATGGGATTTCTTTAATTCTGGGCTGACTTTCTCATTCAGACAGACAGACATATGGATAAACAGACATATTTCACAGCACTGGGACTTCCTCCAGTGCCATAAAACTCTCATATAGTGTTAGGATTTGATGCTGGTCATACTCATAAAGAGGTATGTGCTCTAGCTGATGAACTATCATCTGATCTTGGAACTTTTAATATGTATATGGAAAATAATGAAGAAGCAGGTGATAAACTCCAATTAAACCCATCTTGGAAGAACACTCAGTCACAGGATTAACAATCAGAGAAGTATTCTTAAAAGAATTGAGACTCCAAATGGATCAAGGACATGGGTGTTAGACCAGAAACTATCAAATACTTAGAGGAAAATATTGGCAGAAATTTCTTCTAAGTTCTAGAGGCATCTTTATTGACTCAAGTCCAATTACCAGGAAGATTAAAATGAAAATAAACCAATAGGTCTATATCAAATTGAAAAGCATTTGCACAGCAAAAGAAACCACCACCTAAACACTGAGACTCCTTACAGAGTGGAAAAAGATCTTTACATGTACATCAGATAAAAGGCTAATAACCAGAATATATAAAGAGTTCACTAAACTCAGCAAGACAAAACAAAAAAACAGATAAACAACAAAAACAAAAGCCTACCCCATCCACTACTAGAGAGAGGATATGAACAGAATATTCATCGAAAAAGAGATCCAAAAGGCCAACAAACATGAAAAAATGTTCAAAGTCATTGATTCTCAGAGAAATGTAAATAAAAACAATGAGATACTGCCAGGCTAGCTTCGATGGAGAGAGAGATGAGGAACTTGTGGCGGCATGGTAATACAATTCTTTATTGATGCAGACACCCCAGAGTTGGGTGTGAGCACAGTGGGTTTAGGCCATGTGGAGCTAGCAAAATCGCCGCCTCCCACTATGCATGCCAGCCCTTCTCCAGGTCGGGACGTGGAAGCAAAAAAGAGTGAAACCAGGAACAGCAGTGGGCTTTATAGGATAAAAATGGAAGTGGCAAGTCAGGAACGGGGTTGGTTAGGAAAGGGGGTGGAGAAAACAGCTCAAAGGTAGAGAGCTTCCATAGCAGTTGTTGTGAGGGTTCTAGCCAGTGGGATTAACCAATACCCTGCAGGTAGGGCGGGTCTCAGGCAAAACAATGATTATGTAAGTAGACCACAACATCAGTGATGGAGCAGAGCAGGGGGGCTGCCTGACAAGATAACACTTCACTCCTGTGAGAATACCATACATCAGAAAGGATAGTAACAACAAATGCTGGCAAGGTTGCAAGGTAAAGGAACACTCCTGCACTGCTGGTGGCAATGTAAATTGGCCCAACCCCCTGTGGAGAGTAGTCTGGAGAATTCTCATAAAGCTAGAAATGGACCTACCCTATGACCCAGCAATTCCTCTCCTGAGGATATATCCTAAGGAATCAAATACACTTATCCCAAAAGATCTATGTATACCTATGGTCATAGCAGTACAATTTGTAATAGCCAAAACCTGGAAGCAACTCAGGTGTCTAACAACAGATGAGTGGCTGAGTAAGTTTTGGTCTATATACACAATGGAATTTTGTTAAGAATGGTGAATTCATCTGTTAAGGATGGTGAATTCATCTTTTTTACCTCATCTTGGATGAAGCTTGAAGAAATCATGTTAAATAATAAAAGCCAGAAAGAGAAGGATGAATATGGGGTGAACTCACTCATGGACAGAAGTTGAGAAATAAGAACAGAAAGGGGAGACACAAAGTAGAACTTGAAGTAGGTTTGGTGTATTGTACCAAAGTAAAGGACTGGGGGCTGGGGGTGTGGGCGGGAGTGTGGCTTTCAGATCCTGGTATATGATGGTGGATGAAGACCTAGGCTGGGGGTGAGAGGTTTTTTTTTTCAGAAAACTGAGAAATTTTACACATGTACCTAGCTGTATCTAAAAGAAAATGAGACTTTGAAAGATAAGTAAGATTTATGTAATAAAAGGTAAAAAAAAGAAAGGGCCCCATGGAGAAATAACCATAATTAACAGTAGTGCATACACAGTGTGAGGGAGATTGAGGGCAGGAATAGTCATTGGTGCAGAATGAACTTTCTATATAATGGCATAGGAGACATATTAGAGAATCTTGATGTTGGAAAACTGCTCATATCTAGAGGCAATGGATAGCAAAGGACTACTAAAGGATTATGACTGGTGATGGGAGTTGGAAATGGGAAGAAAAAACAAAAAGCAAAAATTGATGCCAGGGATAGTTCAACAGTAGAGTTTACGCTTAAAATGAGGGAAGCCCTCAGCTTGACCCCTAGCAATGCATAACAGCAAGAAAGACATTCACCTGTTTCACAGGCTGTATGTTTAAGGAATAAAATCTGTTGATTTGATTATAAGTTGTACTAGGGTCAACACCAGAGCACTGACATTTCTATTATATCACATATTTTTTTGTGTGTGGTGCTAAACCACAAAAACAAATAGAACATTATGAATCATAGAGCAGTGCTCTTGTTTCTCACTCAACACGAGTTTTTTTCAAATCATTAAAAAACAGAAAGATGGGAGTTGGGTGACAACACAGCAGGTCAAGCGCAGGTGGTGCGAAGCACAAGGACCACCATAAGGATCCCATTTGGAGCCCTGCCTCCCCACCTGCAGGGGGTCGCTTTACAAGTGGTGAAGCAGGTATCTATCTTTCTCTCCCCTCTCTCTCTATCTTCCCCTCCCCTCTCTCTCTATCTTCCTCTTCTCTCTCCATTCTCTCTGTCCTATCCAACAATGACGACAATAACTCCAACAGTAAAACAACAAGGACAACAAAAGGGAATAAATAAATAAATATTTAAAAAAAACAGGAAAGACATAGGAGAATGGAAGTAATTTCACTAAATTAAACACAATTCATTATTTATTCAGTAAATATTTGCATATTTTGGCATGTAATAAATGCTCACCAAGTTTTATTTATGTTTATCTACTTAATTTCTATCCAAAGATTTGTCTAATACCACTTATGTTCTTAGTTCAGTGGATCTATTATAGAACCTTGGTTTGTGGCATCTCAGTTCTATCTACTTTTTAATATGCTGTACTATTTTGGATAGTGAGTTACTTGAATTAAACAGCATACAAACTCTGCATTCATAATTCAGGAAAGAAGCAATTTCTTCTCCCTAAGAAACTGCAGTCTGATCTTGGCTTCTGCAGAAATCTTTCACATTCTGAACCAAGACTTTTTAAACATCTTGTCCTAATAGGTAGATACCTTTTATGGCAGGTATGAATGTGGTTAATACCCACTTCCCCACCCCCCAATCTTAGCTTGTCCAGTTTCCTTTGGATGAATAGCATTTGAATTTAATTTCTCTGTGTTACTTCATCATGCATGCCATAGATGATCTTTGCTCTCTGTGCCTGCATCCCTTTCTGGTAAGTAGGATGAAATAGGTTGCTACCTCATCAGGAAGTATATTTTGTGGAGTATATTGTCAGTGAAATAACTCATATGATTAGTGTATTGCTCTGCCATGTGTGCAATCCAGGTTTAAATCTGATCCCTAGCACACTGAAGGAAACTTTGGTGCTATGGTCTCATTTTCTCTTTCTTTGCCTCTCTGCCACTATCAAAACAAACAAAAACTAACAACCAACATTTTGTGGAATATATCTAGAAGAAATTTTAGACACCAAAGAAAACTCTTTTATGCCAGCTTCCTTACTTATGAGCTGAAGAGATGAAAATAAATAAAATAAAACTTTTAACCCCCTTGAATTGAATCAATAAACTGGGAGGGTCTAACCTGAATTGTACAGGTATAACGGACAGGATGAGCAAGTGTGGGGCAGGAGAGAATTCACTGCCGGTAGCAGCTGGAGTGGAGCCCTGGCAGTTCGACCCAAATTGACTATGTGGCCTGAGCAGTTCGACCCAAACTGACTATGTGGCCTGACCCCAGAACTAGATAGCAAATGAAGTCGCATACCTGTGTGAGTTAAAGAGTTGGTAGTTCTTTCTTCTGTGTCTTGAAGAAGACAAGCATGAGTTTTGGGACAACTGTTTCCTGGGGTTTTTCTCCCATGTTGGTACACAATTAGGGGATAGCCTTAGGGATATGTGGACCATTTTCCTCTTAAAGCATAACTTTAGGTAAGTCTCAAAATATAGCTAACAGCAGACGAAATCCAGTCCTTCATCCATGAGGTACATATTTGTATGTATTTTTTGTACTCCATTGTGACAGATCTTTGAATTAATATGTAAAAACGAATCATTCTCTTTTAAATGTATACCCACTTTAAAAAAATATTGACTTACTCATTTATTTTGATCAGAGTACTACATAGATATGGTGTTTAGTCATGCTAGAGATTGGACTGAACCCGGGAGTCTCAGCCTTGAAAGTCTGTTGCATAAACCTCTGTACTAGCTTCCTGGTTCCTACACAATAAAAATTAACTAGAATTTTAGTTAATTCTAACATGTCTGTGAAGTCTGATATTTACTTTTATTTCCAAGAGACTTTGAAGAGAGCATGTCTGGTGATTGGCACAGAGACTGGGTCCAAGACTGTATTGTGCAAACCCCAGTCTTACCCCACTGGGTAACAGAGAATAGGACTCCCTAATCCCTGCCACATGCAGTGGGTGACCTGAGCAGACCCTGCAGGACAACAGAAGTCTTGCTGTCTCCTCACCAAGCAGTTGCTCCAAGTGACTGTACAGCTGTGGCCTGCTTTGTTGGGAAGTACAGCACGCCTTGATCCTTTAATCTCTTTACTCCATATAGGTATTATAAATAACAACTGGCCTGTGGGAGTACCTGCCAGAAGGGATTGAATTCTGAATTCTGTCTTCAAAAAAGTATTGTTTCATATAAACTTAACTGTACCAGCAATTATGGGATGGAGGGGAGTAGAAGGAGAATGGGACTTAAAATCAAAGCTACTCTGTTATGACTTAGAAAATCCAAACTGAAGAATTTCGAATGGAAATCAAGAAAGACAAGTTCCTCTAAAATGCTGAATTCCTCAGAACTACTCTGAGAAAGTAGAAAGTACACACAAGACCAGATCTACAAGCCCATTCTTTCCAAATTAAACATTCACATCAAAGTTTTGACTCCAGATAGATAGTAGCGCAGAACAAGAATTCCAGGGTTGCATGATAGATTCCAAATGTTAGATGGCCTTAGGTTTCTAATGGCTTCAAATTGAGAGACAGTTGAATTGCTGTGTTTTGATTTCTATGTCTGGGTTCTGGAGAAATTCTCATCTGTTTTAAAGCTCTCTGAGAGCAGGGAAGTAATACTGGCCAGGTATCCTGCAGAGAAGGCAGTGTTGATCTCAAGGTTGTTACAATCTCTGCTGACATCCCCCTACTTCCATTATCAAGTTCAAGCAATTGGATTACAAGTGAGTGACCCATGAAATACCATGCAGATGCTTGTTTTTACCATGTAGACAGGTCTTGAGACAGTGTCTCTTCTTGTGCAGACAACTGCTACTCCGTAGATCTTGGTCTACTCCTCTCTTTCTCTCCCCCCCCCTCTCTATATATACATATATATTATATATGCTAAAATAGATATAACAGAAACATTATGATTTAACAATTTTCAGGTGTATGGCTTTGTGATACTAAATATATTCACATTTCTATGTAACTACCACCACCAACCATCCATCTTCAGTACTTTTTCATCTTTCCAAACTGAAGCCCTATACAAAAACTTCCCATTCCCCTTTGCTGCAGCCCTTGGTAGTTACTCCTCTATCTTTCTGACTCTATGAATTTGATTATTCTATATATCTCATATTGCTGAAGTTATACAGAATTTGTCCTTTTGTGTCTGAGTTATTTTACTTAGCATAGCATCTTCAAGGTTCAGCCATTGTTTGTTTGTTTTTTAAAGATAGAATAATAGTACATTGGGAGTCGAGTGGTAGCGCAGTGGGTTAAGTGCACGTGGTGCAAAGCACAAGGACTGGCATATGGATCCCAGTTCAAGCCCCCACCTGCAGGGGAGTCATT
Organism: Erinaceus europaeus; assembly: GCF_950295315.1. Lineage (NCBI taxonomy): Eukaryota > Metazoa > Chordata > Mammalia > Eulipotyphla > Erinaceidae > Erinaceus > Erinaceus europaeus. Next base: position 30,577,915 of record NC_080163.1, read on the forward strand.
TCACAGGCAGTGAAGCAGGTCTGCAGGTGTCTATCTTTCTCTCCCTCTCTCTGTCTTCCCCTCCTCTCTCCATTTCTCTCTGTCCTATCTAATAATGATGACATCAATAATAACAATAATAACCACAACAACAATGAAAAACAATAAGGGTAAAAAAAGGGAAAATAAATAAATATAAAAAAGCATAATAGTACATTACATGCAACAAAGTTTATTGTCCATTTATAGGCATTTGTGTTGCTGCTGCTTTTTTAAGTGTTGTGCATAATGTCACTATGAGTTGGATAACAAATCTTTTCAGTTCTTTCTTTCAATTATTTTTGAATATATAACCCAGTTATATATTTTTGAATATATAACCCAGTTGCCGTATCATACAATGAGTTCATAGTTAAACCTATGAGAAAATGCCTTACTATTTTGTATAATGACTGCAGATTTTACATTTCTACCAACAGTGCACACAGTTCCAGTTCTTCATTGTCCTAGTGCTTGCTATTTTCTGGTTCTTGTGTTGGTGATAACCATACTGATGGGTGTGTAGAGATATGTCATTGGGGTTTGTGAGTTTTATTTGTTGTTTGTTTTTGCCATCAGAACTGTTACTAGAACTCAGTGTCTGCATGACTCCACCACCACTTCCAGACTTTCAAAGGCCATCTTATATATTTTTTTGATGGAGAGTGAGAGACAGAGAGAAATATAGAGGGAGAAATGGAGGGATGGAGAATAGAGACATCTGCAGTACTGCTCTGCCACTTCTGAAGCTTACCCCTGTAGATACTCCTATGTGGTGTCTCAGGACTTGAATTTGGGTCCTCATGCGTGGTCATGGGTGTGAGTCACACCTGAGGTGTGTGTGTATGTGTAATCCAGACTTTCTGTACATGCAGATTTACTATTTACTCAGAGAGAGAGAGAAAGACAATCAGAACCTGGGTCTTGTCATGACAAGGAATGTTCCTTATCCAGTGAGATATCTCTTTAACCTTCTTTTCTGGTATCAGGGTTATAACAGGGACTGAGTTTTTGCATGACTCCACTGCTTCTGTTGGCCTTTTTAAAAATTTTAAATAGAGAATAATATGCAAGGAGAATAAGAGAGAGAGAGAGAGAGAGAGAGAGAGAGAGAGAGAGAGAAGGAAATTACAGCACTGTTCCACTGCTTGTGAAGTTTCTCCCCTTCAGGATCTCCCATATCGTGACCTAGAACTTGAACCTGGGTCCTCACACTTGCACCATGTACACTCTACTGGGTGAGCCACCTGCTAGCTCCTTCTTTATTGTTTTGAATTGCATTTATCTAGTGATTAATAAAACTGAACATCTTTATTTTAGGGGATGAATATGGAACATTAACATAACTTCTTTAAAAATGTATTTGAATTCTTTTCTCACAAGGACAATGATTAGCAATTATATTATTCATTGTTGTTGAGTGTAGGAGTTTTTTCTAATACTGTGAATACCTTCTACGATATGATTTATATATTCTTCCCGTTGTGTGGGTTGCCTTTTCACTCTGTTGAAAGTGATCTTTAACCCTGTTAAAGTGATCTTTGAGGCACAAAAGCTTGTAGTTTTTATGAAGTTTAACATCTGTTTTTCCTTTCATTGGCTGTGCATTTGATGATCTAGCCAGGAAATAATCGCCAAATTACTTCTTTAGACATTTTAACGTGCAGCTCCTTTTCCTGTAACATCACAAAAATACTTGTGGAACTTTGTTCTTTGAAGGAATTTTACACTGAAATGACTCTTTTTTTACTTGTTGGCAGAGTGACCTCTTTTATAAATTCAGAATTGACTAATTTCTCTTTTTGTCTTGTTCTACCCTCCTTCTTCTCAAGGGATCACAGAGGTTCATTGTGGATAAAGAAAAGAGAGTGAGGAAAAAACTTAGTTTGCAACGCTCCTCAATCATTTGTATTGTAGAGACTGTGAAGAGAAAAAATAAAAAAAAAACAGATTTCATAAATGTGAGGAATCTGAGAGGACTCTTTAGCAACCTTAACTTGTAGGAAGTATATGACACCAAACTGGACTGCTATTTGTCTGAGAAGATTGAGATCTATTGCTTAAAACACCTTTTTTATTCTCATGCTGGAAAGTTTGTTGAAAGGTGTGCAGGCCTTCAGGATGAACCTCTAGGAAACTCATGCTCAGCCTCCATTCTGTGGGCACAGAGAGGTCTTCTATATCTGAAGATAGTTTAGGAAAATCCTTTTCCTGTGTGCCTACTTCTCATAATTTATTCATTATTTCTGGATTACATTCTGTATACAAATCACAGTAACAGACACACATCTGAAACACCATACACATTGCTTGCTATAAAACAGCAACTGTGGGGCCCTGCTGGATAATTTGCCTACTTTATAATGTGCTTGCTATGTGTAGGACCCAGGTTGGAGCCCAGCTCCTACTATATTGGAGGAAGCCTCAGTTTTGCATTGCCCCTCCCCTCCCATCTCTCTGTGTCTGGCTCTGTCTGTCAGCCTGGAGCAACATAGCCTTGACTGACAAAGATAAAATAGCAACTGGCTAGTGCATCATAAATGTATATACTCTCATTCTTGAAAAGCAAGTAAGATAGAATACCTTTTGTCTTCTTTATTGATTTATTTATTTGTTTATTTATTATGAGAGAGAGAGAGAGGAGAGAGAGAGAGACAGAGAGAGAGAGAGAGAGAGGGAGAGAGAGGGAGAGAGAGAGAGAATCCAGAACACTGCTCAGCACTGGCAAAAGATGGTACTGGGGATTGACCCTAAGTGGGGGCTCTAACAAGCTAAGATAGTTCCATGGTTCTTGATGCATGACTGTCCCTAGAGAATGTATTTCAGCTTTTTCTCATTCCTTATGTCACAACCATATGCCACGACTTCCAAGTCATAGGACTAATGTTTATTTAAGCAACCAGGAGTCAGTAAGTATTTGTGTTTTCATACCTGACATGTGTTCAGATACAAGATTGTTTTTGCTGCAACTTTCATGCTTGGGTGTCTGGTCTGGAAAGTGGGTTTTGTGTGCCAGTAATTGTTCCTATGCTACTGCTTGCTTAGTAACTTTGTGATACAGAGAGCTGTGATGTCTGCATTTTTGCAGTTTTCAAAAGTTGAGTCATGGTATGCATTATAAAGGCAAACCCTTTCAAATGAACTGCAATTTGATTAGTAGGTTCCCTACATGCCTACATAAACAAACATAAAGGAACAGATGGATAGCTTTATTGGGGACTAGAAATAATGACAATATATATTTTTTCTAATATGTATGTTACAGAATGAAACCTTAAATTCATAAGTCCAGTTTGGTAACTGATCTATATACATAACAATCTTTTTTTTATCACAGTGACCAAAGTGTTCAGGGGACTAAGTATGCTGGGAATCTGGCTTTATGGTACTGTATGTTAACTGCACTTTAGAATGTCCTAACTGCCCCAGGCGCAAGAGAATACTTTTCATCTGCAATATCTCATCATAACTCCCAACTCCAACATCCACAAGTAGGCCTGACAACAGAATCACAGCTCAGTCTCTCCTAGTTTCCCATTGTTCTATCCTCCCACACTGAGTTTCTTTAGCACTGGCTGAAGGGAATGTGGTGGAACCCAAGGGAGGGAAAGAAGCAGAAATCAGAACAGGTAGTTCAGACCCTGCCTCCAGATTCTCCAGCACCAGGAAAAAGTGCCTTCAGCTGCCACAGAGACTTATGTAAGACAAGTTTTGCTTGTTTGCCATGGAAATCCTGGTTGTAATGGAGACCCATGCCATTCAGCAGAAAGTTGGAAGCTGCTTTCATGGGGAGACTTTTTTGGCAACGTGTCCAACATACACTCCAGTCAATCACAGTAAAGTGCCTAATAACAGATGTGGTAATTAAGCCTGAAGAACGCTGTCTCTATTTTTTCATTTTTATTGCAGAGAATAACAAAGTGCTTCATTAAACCCCCAATCACACTGATTTTTGAATTGAGCATATGGATGTCGTCAAAAATGACATTTCTGTAAGGGCTTTCTTCCTATCATCTAAAGCTGTTGCCAGGGAAAGGATCAATTTTGGTGAGGATAGTTCTTTCTAGGCTGTGTTTATGCCAAGGCATATGCATATTCCTGGTATATAACCAGCTTCTTTTAAGTGCCTTGGATATAAATAAACAATTCTAACTTTAATCTGTTAGTATGGATATAAAATGTTCCTTGATTGTTTTCAGTTAAAATTATATTGCTTATAGCAAGAAATTAACTTTAGCTTTCAGTCTTCGAAAGGTTTCAGATAACCTGAACCCATAGTAAATTACCATATTTTAATAAGATAAATTATCTTAGAAAAATTTTTAATTACATCTGAAAAGGTCTGTCTTTGATTGTGGCAGTTTCTAAGGCAAATGTCTTCAGTAAAGGTTTTTTTTTTTTCTTCTTTCTTTTTTAATGATAATGTGAGCCTAGCTCAGCATTAAAAAAAATAAATAAATGAACCCAAGTATTTAAAGATTTAGGACAAGTAGAAAAGGTATGTGTTCTTAACTGTAAGAGAATAGGGCTCAAAACTTTTTCTTGAAATCTTCCTGGATTGCTGGAGCTAACTCTACCAGAGTGCTCTGAAGTTGTTAGTGAAAAGACTAAAGAATCTTTTTACTTATGTTTCCAATACATCATTAACTAGATATGAAGCAAAAGCACAATTTGCTGCAATGGAAAAAAATAATGACAGAAAGCGTATGTAATAATATGAATTTCAAACAACTATGAAGGCTTATATGTTGACTCAAGGGAATCATTGAAATAAATCATAGACCCTGTCAAACTAGCAGAGTAGGGAAAATATAATCCACTCAGGAAGTTCCTCCAAGATATAGTTTAAGTTCATTATCTTTTATTTTTACTTTTAAATTTATATGATTAGAAAGTTTAAAACCTTGAACAAATGGCAGTAATGTAGTTTATAGGAATAGCTTCTTCATAATAAGGAAACTAATATGTTTAGTTATATGTGGTAACTTAATTATAAATGCTACCTGTATTTTCTAGCATTCACAACAAGTTATTTCCTCTAGAAATGCTGAAAATTTCAAAATGATTCAAGACAGTTTTTTAAAAAATTTTTTTTTCAAGACAGTTTTTAATAAAGGCAAAATGTAAATGACCTTTTAAAAGACAAGTATGTAAGAAGAGAAGAGATTAAGGAAAATGTCATAATTTCAAAGCCTATAGTCTTGGAGAGTTCAGAAATCATGACTTAGAATACTTTTGGTTCTTTTGGCTAAAATTGCTCCTAGGTATCAGAACTTGCTTAAAAGCAAAAGGTGTCATTCTCTACGAATCCTGTAGTTATTTTAATATTGGCAGTGTAGTTTATTTTTATTCTTAACATTATGCTTGGTCCTAAGTTATGTCCTTGAGTGTTTTTCATTTTCTTGTCTGATTTATATAAGGTACAAATACATGTGAATTTGGAGTTCATTCAAATATATATATATATATATATATATATATATAGAGAGAGAGAGAGAGAGAGAGAGAGAGGAGAGAAGAGAGAGATAAGGGGCAAGAATAGATAAAATATTGTGTGAATGAATGCTAGCTTGGATTTACCACAAAAACAAACATAATTATTTTTAAAGTAATGCTGTGTTCTGATTTGAGTTTTAGAAGAATTGGTGGTAATATGAAGACATACTAGAAATTGATTAGTAAATGCAAAAGTTGATTGTTTTAAACTGGAAAACATCACAAAACACAATAGTTTTTTCTAGGGACTGATTTTAAAACTTTTAAATTTTTTTCTCAGAGCTGATAGTGTTACAGGGAATTGAACCTGGGACTCTGGAGCCTCACGTATGAGAGTCTCTTTGCATAACCTTTATGCTATCTACCTTCACTGATTTTAAAACTTTATATTAGGAAAGCTACATTTCAATAAGAGGTCAAACTGCTTAACTATTTATTATAATAATAAGAGTGATGAATAAGCTAAATTGATGATAGAGGAAGATATTTCTCAACTCTTTGCTTTTATATTCCACTGTTAAAATAAAATTTAAAACTTTAATGATTTAGAAATAACTCACCCCTAAACTGGCCATTTCTTCATTCCTGATAGAAATTTTTACCACAATATAGAAATGATAAACAGTTTAAAATGATGGGATCATGCTAAGTAGGCATTTCTAGCATAACTGGTTGAAAATGAATTAAAAAGTATTTTGGAAAGCAAATAAAATTGTCCAATGATATATTTTTAAGATTCCTGTAAAATTGTCCTACACAAAGCTTATTGTATATAAAGCAATGAGACCACTTACAAAATTTTTGTCAGAGGAAGTTTGAATTAATCCCTTCCCCATTTCAATGAGCAGATCAAACATAATTGGGACTGAGAGAGGGAAAACTAAAATGCCCATAAAAGTTGAAAGATGATACTGAATTTCACACTAATAAATTCGAGGTTCTTCCCCAGGACTTTAAAAAAAAGAGAGAGAGAGAGAGACATGATATACACAACTGCCTCCTGGAAATGCAAGTTACTAAGTCCTGAAATATCAGTGACTTAAAATGTACATTTTTAAGCAAATTTTATTTGTCTAGTCTTGCTGGAGAAATCACACTAGACCCATGCCTTTTTCTTCTTTAATCTATCAATAGATGTTCCCTTCTTACCACCTTCTATGAGATGAACATCATTCTGATACCAGAAGTGGACAGAAACACAACAACAAAAAGAAGATTACAATCCAATATCCTTGATGAACATAGATGCTATGAAATCAAACAAAATCTGTAGTACATTGAAAAAGATTGTACATCATGACCAAGTAGGATTTATTCCAGTGATTCAAGATGGGTTTAATATATATAATTCAGTAAATGTGATCCATAACAAAAATCAATTCTCATATGATTATTTCAGTCAGTGCAGAGAAAATCTGATAAAATTCAATATACTTTTTTAAAAAATATTTATTTAATTTATTTATTCCCTTTTGTTGCCCTTGTTGTTTTATTGTTGTAGTTATTATTGTTGTTGTCGTTGTTGGATAGGACAGAGAGAAATGGAGAGAGGAGGGGAAGACAGAGGGGGAGAGAAAGACAGACACCTGCAGACCTGCTTCACCGCCTGTGAAACGACTCCCCTGCAGGCGGGGAGCCGGGGTTCGAACCGGGATCCTTATGCCGGTCCTTGTGCTTTGCGCCACCTGCGCTTAACCCGCTGCGCTACAGCCCGACTCCCCTCAATATACTTTTATAACCAAAACAAATAAAAAATATGGGGATAGATGGAAAATCCCTCAAACTAGTTGAGTCTATATACAACATACTTACAGCCAAACATCATACTCAGTGGCAACAAGCTGAAAGCTTTTCCTCTTTGATCAGATATAAAATGGGTGTCCGCTATCATCATTACTATTTGATAGTCTTGGAAGTCTTAGCTCTTGCAACTAGGCAAGAGAAAAGAATCACAGGGACACAGATTGAAAAAGAATAAGTAAAACTATCACTCTTTCCAAATGATATAAGTGTATACATAGAAATCCAAAAGAATCTAGTAGAAAATTCCTATAAATTGTTAAACAATATAGAAAGATGGCAGGCTACAAAAGTAATACACAGAAATTGGTGGCATTCCTCTATGCAAACACTGAGCTAGAAGAAGAAATCCTGAAATCAATCCCATTTACTATTGCAACATAGTCAAGTATCTATGTATAAACTTAACAAAGGTGTCAAAAGATTTGTACACTGAAAATTATGAGGTACTTTTTAAGGAAACAGAAAAATGAAACAAAGAAATCAAAGATATACTGTGATCTTGGATTGGAAGAATTATTGTAATCAAAACGGCCACCTCAAAGTCATATACAAATCCAACAAGATAGCTATTAAGGTTCTATTAACTTTCTTAAGGAGAATAGAACAAAAAGTACAAAAAGTAATCTAGAACCAGAAAATACCTAGGATAACCAAAGTAATCTTTAGGGGAAAAAAAAGAATAAGAATGGAGACATCACATTTATAGACCTCAAATGATACTACAGGGCTACTGTAATAAAAAACTGCTTGGTACTGAAAGAAAAATAGACAGAGACCACTGAGAGAGAATTGAGATCCTCAAAATAAGTCTCTATACCTATGGATAGCTATTTTTGACAGTAAGTTCCAAAACATTAGGTGGGAAGAAGAGTCTCTTTAACAAATGGTCTGGGGGAAATTGGGTTGAAACATACAGACAAATAGAATTATCACATTTAACAATGCACAAAAGTCAATTCCAAATGGATCAAAGACATAGACATTAGACTAGAAATCATCAAATACATAGAAGGAAATATTGACAGGATATATCATGTTCTCTGTTTGGAAATGTATTTTAAATATATATTGTTATTAGTGATTTACAAGATTATAATAGCGTTATAATTTCATACCACTCCCACCACCAAATTCTGTACCCCCATTTTCCTCCAGCAGTAACCACCATAGTTCTCCCAAGCTCATACCTATGAGTTGACTATATGTATTTTTTGTTTGGAAATGTCTTTTAAGATTTGATTCTAAGTGTCTACTTAGACTTAGATGCCCTCCTCACCTACTTCCTATTATACTTCCCTCACCCACTCCAAAGCTAACCTTATCAAAAGCTGAATAAGGGCAAGAGATGGGCATACTCTAACAATGACTCTTTAGTCACTATCAGGCCACCTCATCAGCTGGGGTCCTAGTTGCCCTGAGTCCTAGAAGTCCTAGAAGTCCTGAGATGCCCAAACAGACATAATGGGCCTAGATCTCAAATAGATCCCTCTATCTATTGTTACTGGTCATCTCTATCAAGAACAGAATAGATCCCTTTGTGGGCCCCCTATAGGACTTTGCCCTCAACGTGGATCAACAAAGGTAGAAAATGTTCCATCCTCCGAAGGGAGGCTAGACAATATACTCTATGTTCCAGCTGAGGAAGATGGGTCGATATTGGGGCAGCATGGAATGTTCCTACTCATGACCACAGAATGTGAACTCAGATTTATAGGGATGCAGAGGTCACATAGGCTCCTAAACTCACTATGGGCCCTGGATCAGATCAAATCAGTGGGGTGTATAGTAAACAATATTTATACATCTTTCCCATATTTAGGAGCTACTTTTCCCTGATCCAGCTTTCTGATCCTTTTTCTAGCCATGACATCTTCTTCCCAGATAATAACTCAGATCTAGCTGCATATCAGATGTCAGGCTCAGGAAAAAAAAAAGACTAGTATAGTCATGGGGCTCTTTGGAATATAACTAAAATATGCCTACTAGCTATCTACAAAATGGAGACCCCCCCCCCCCACCAACTCTTCATATGAACTTTTCCAGCATTTAGGTTCATGATTATTCAACAAATTTTTTTTGGCTTTATATGTTAACTCTTTTTTCAGTCACCAGGTTCCAGATGCTAACATGATGCCAACTGGACTTCCCTGGGCTGATGACCCCACCCATGTGTTCTGGAACCCCGCTTCCCCAGAACCCCACCTCACTAAGGTACAAGAGACAGACTGGGAGTATGGATAGAACTGCCAATGCCCATGTTCAGCGGGGAAGCAATTACAGAAGCCAGACCTTCCACCTTCTGCAACCCACAATGACCCTGGGTCCATACTCCCAGAGGGATAAAGAATAGAAAATGTATCAGGGGAGGGGATGGGATACAGAGTTCTGGTGGTAGGAATTGTGTGGAGTTGTACTCTTCTTATCCTATGGTTTTGTCAGTATTTCCTTTTTATAAATAAAAATAATTTTTAAAAGTTTTGAGTCCAATAGTGAAGAAAACAAAAACAAAAATAGACCAATAGGACTAGATCAAACTAAAAAAACTACACAGCAAAGGGTATCATCACCAAAAAGATACCCTACATAGTGGGAGAAGATATTTTTACACTATATGTCAGATAAAGGGCTAACAAATAAAATATATAAAGAACTCACTAAATTCAGCAAAGGAGAAGATAAGGACAGAATATTCTCCAAAGAAGAGACCAAAGGACCAACAGACATATGAGAAAGTGCCCAAAGTCACTGATTGTCAAAGAAATACCAATAAAAACAACAATATGACACCACTTTTTACCTTTTAGAATGTCACACATTGGAGAGGATAAAAGCATATAAACAAAGCGTTGGCAATGTGTGTGTTGGGGTGGGGGGAGGAGGGAGTCACCCTGTGGAAAACAGTCTGAAGATTTCTCAAAACACTAGAAATGAACCTACTCTATGACCCTGTAATTTATCTGCTGGCAATCTCTCTGAAAAGAATAAAAGATACCTGCTCAAGGAGATCTTTGTCCTCTTATGTTCCACAACAATGAAATCTGTAATAGCCCAAACTTGGAAGCAACCCAGATGCCCAATAACATATGACAGGTGAAGAAAGTTGATGTGTGTGTGTGTTTAACTCCCAGCTGTTAAGAATGATTCTTCACCTCATCTTGGGTGGAGCTTAAAGGAATCACGAATCACGTAACAGCAAAAAAAAAAAAAAAAGTAACAACAAGTACCTTTAACAAGACCCATGTCTAACCTATTTTTCTGATACACAGACAGAACTGAAATAATTCGTTCTTACAAGCTATTATTTTTTGAATTTAAAGAGACATTCACAATTTTCCTTACTACTTAAAATATCAACTGTTTTCATCAATATTTTAGCGTTAAACTTGTATAAATAGCCTATGGCTTATAATCTGCATAAGTTAATTCTGTTAAGACTGGAGTCAATTATAGGAAAATTGTACATGCACCTTTACTGCCTTTGTGTGTAACATTTTATAATATTGTGTAAGACAAACTGACAGGATCTTGAATTTTGGCCAACAGTAGCCTAAGGAGATGCTATTTATGGAATAATTTTGTAATCATAGGATATACACTAATTTTTCTGGACCACTGCATCATTATCTGTAGTATTAGAGTATTATACCAACATTTTTTTTTAAACCAGAGCACTGCTTAGCTCTGGGTTATCATACCAACTTATTTATGAAAGACAATGATCACATAAAAATTTACAAATTTTGTATTAGAATGGCAAAGAGCAAATACGACCTTTATATATGTTTGCTTGCTACTAAAACTGTTTTCTTTACTGATGCTTTTCTCTTTTTTCACATTTTTTTAATTGTTGTCTTCACATTTCACCACACTAGGCTGGCTTTTTCAGATAGATAGATGATAGAGATAGATAGATAGATAGATAGATAGATAGATAGATAGATAGATAGATATCATAGATAGATAGATAGATAGATAGATAGATAGATAGATAGGCAGACCAGCAGAAAATTTCCCCAGAGCAATTGGGGCTGGGCTAGAACCTGGGTCTTGTGCATGACAAAGTAGACATTTTCCCAGGTGAGCTATCTGTCATACCTTGACTGGTGTTTCTCAAAAGAAATGTAAAGGAGAGAGGGAGGGAGGGAGGGAAAGAGAAGGAGAGAGAGAGAGAGAGAGAGAGAATACCAAATTTTTGACACTGATACAGATTGGAATTTACTTCAGTTGTTCTACCTTCTTGTACCAATGCCTTCCAGATCCCAAATTTCCTTAAAAATGGCAGAAAAGGATGAGTTAATAGATTTGTGGGAAGTCAGAAGAGACAATTATGGATAATATGAATGAAAAAAGTAGTATGAAGAATGGCTGTTAATTTTCCTATCATTATGAAGTTGTTACCAAATTACTGTTCTGGGTCATGCAAGGTCATTTCTTGAATAAAAGATCTGTCTAGATACCACAGGAAGTAGTGCTGCCAATTCAGCATGTGCAATTTATCTACTAAAACAAAGGCCTATTTTAAGAGTCATAAACTTGGGATTTGGGTTATGGCTTCTTGTATTTACTCATATATGACATGGACACAAGCAAATGGAAGTGGGTGGGAGGACTACCCAAGCAATTTCTCCTGAATGTCCTGGCCAAATGCAACTCTGAATACTTAAGTTCTTCTTTCAGCTTCTACTACTCTACAACTTCCTCACATTTTGTTCAGACCTTCAAAGTTTTTGACAATGTAGGATTAAAACCCACACAAGGATTGAAAGTGTTCAAACTTTTGAGGCAGTATTGTCATAAGAGATGTCTGCGGTCACTCTGTATCCTGGTCTGGTTTGGTGGTTCAGAACTGAGTAACCATGTGGAGAAAATGTAGTTGAGTTCCCAAGTCACTGATTATTTAAAACATCTTGTAGGATATAAATATGGAAAGGCCTCATATACTTTCTAATTCAAATCTCCACTATTGGCCAGTAAGTGGCTTAGTCACTTGATGAATCTGCTTTTTTTTTTTTAACTCAGAGGCAGAGCCTCATGTATACATGATTTCACTGCTACTAAACTTACTTTTTTCATTCAGCTAGAAATAGAAAAAGAAAAGAAGAGAGAGACAGACAGATAGATTATAGCACTGGTGTTAGCCTCAGTGCTGTCATGGAACTCATATTATGCTGAGAACAGAACCTGCACAAAGTGCATGGCAAGGCATGCACTCTACCCAGTGAGCTATCTCTCTGATCCAGAAAATGTAACTTTTAATGAATTTTCAATTCAAGAAGCATGATTTTATCCAGTGAAGAAATCAAGTATTATTTTAAAGAACAAGACTGATTGACCTGGTAAAAAGTTGACTCAACTGGAAGCTCAAACACTTGAATTTGGGGTTGTGATAGAACACCCACAAATTAGTTCTGTGGTTATTATGATCAAGTGATCTTAAGATGGATTTTCAACAATTTTATCCATAAAAGATATTTGATTTCATAAACCTTCAACAATGGCATTCTACTAATCATTGTTCTACTATTTCTTAGCTTGTAAGTTCCATGGACCCCAGACTGTGTAAAACTTAACTGTCGATAAAAGAGGAGAAAATTAATTTTATTAAAAAAATGTAATAGGGAGTTGGGTAGTAGCGCAGTGGGTTAAGCGCAGGTGGCACAAAGCACAAGGACCGGGGAAGGATCCCGGTTCGAGCCCCTGGCTCCCCACCTGCAGAGCAGTTCCTTCACAAGTGGTGAAGTAGGTCTGCAGGTGTCTATCTCTCTCCCTCCCTCTCTGTCTTCCCCTCCTCTCTCCATTTCTCTCTGTCCTACCCAACAATGATGACATCAATCACAACTACAATAATAACTACAACAATAAAACAACAAGGGCAACAAAAGGAAATAAATAAATATTTTTTAAAAATGTGATAAACAGACAAAGAAAACTGAGCTCTTCTGGTTGAGAAGACTGGTAACACTGAAGACTGTCAATTCATGAGATGCTGAAGAAAACAAAAACATTTTTACTTATTAAATTCTGGGATAAGGAAAACCTTAAAATTTTTTTTTCCTAATAAAAAAAGCTGGGTTTTTTTTTTCATTAAGCGATAGACTAAGGAAGATAGAATTCAGAATGGTTTAAACTCCAAACAACTCTTCTTAGTGTAAACCCTATTTTCTATTGTTTATTCCTGTCTTGAAAATTCTTTTTTTTCCCATTAGTTTCTCACATACTTCCCATTCACTCCTTAGTCTACTGCCCTTAGGCAGCAGCTATATCATATGTAGGAGTGTACAAACCTTCTCCCACTTCTTTTGCCTTCAGTCTCTTACTCTACCTGGATTTTGCATGTCTTCTCTGTTTTAATCTCAAAACCACCTCGAATCATCAAGTATTACATAAAAAATTGCAGATGTAGTTCACCTTGGACTGAGACTGGGTAAAAAATCATTTGAGTTTGAATTGATGCCCTAAGGGCCAGCAAAATATTTCACTTGGACAGTAAGTCTGCTTTGCCATGCATACAAACCAGATTTGAACCCTGTCCCCACCACACTGCAAGAAGCTTTAGTTCGGTGGTGTCTTTCTCCCCTCTATTTTCTCTGTCTCTTTTTTTCTTTACTGAAGGGATTAATGGCTTAAAATCAACAGTAAATATAGTGGTTGGTATATGTATTACATTACTCAGTTTATCTCATTTCTATGGTTTTCCATATAACACTCTAGCCTGTCTCTTTCTAGCTAAAAAAAATCTGACCTCAAGCAGTGAAGCCCTAGTGGTATTAAAGAAACAGAGAACCAAATATGTAATTGCCAAGAGCCCATAAATCAAAGTAGGTCAACCTATCTTGCATGCATTCCTTCTCATAATCTTCCCCTTCCTTCTGATCTTCACCCTTAAGGTCTGACTAACACCTTTGATTTGGCTACACTTATGACATATTGATCCAAAAGCTTCCTTCAGTGTACCGAGAACATCATTCGATGGAGTCATCATCAACTGTACATGTCAAATCTGGTTCTATTTTCCTTACCAGATTTCATGTAAAATATTTAAAGTATTTAATCTTAATCAATAAGATTCTTTGAGTCATACATCAAGCATGTGATAGACACAGGAGTTTCAGGGGGTTTTTTGTTTGTTTTGTTGGTTATTAAGGTTATTGCTTGGGGCTTGCACAATGAATTCACTGCTCCTGGTAGGGTCATTTATTTGTTTATTTACTTATTTATTTGTATTCTTTATAAAGACAGAAATTGAAAGGGGGAAGGGAGAGAGAGAGAGAGAGAGAGAGAGAGAAAGTGTCTACCTGCAGCTCTGTTTCACTGTTTGTGAAACTTCCCCCTGCAGATGGGGCCCAGGGGCTTGAGCCAGGCTCCTTGTTCATGGTGATATATGAATATATGTACTATTTCAGGTGCCCCACTATCCAGACCCTCTATCCCCACCCCCACCTCCTTTTTTAAAAGCTTAAACTTTTGTATGAGTTTGACTGTTCACACTGATTTTGTTTTTTTACCCCCTCTTTAAACTCTCACAGTTTATATCTATAATGACTCACTTGGTAAATAATCATAGTTCGTAGTTTCCCTCTCTAGTAGATTTTAAACTATTGAGGGCATGACTTTTTAAATCGCAATAGTTCTTTGCAGTTGCTTGCATTTGGATCTTTAGTGAGTATTGTTTGTAGATTTTTTCCCACATGTTCTGGGCAATAGCTTTTATAATGATTGTATAAGGTAAGTCAAAACTCCATTTGCATGGAGCTTTAATATAGATTTTCTATTCATTGGGCACTTCAAATTAGGTACACTAGACAAAATCTGAAGCTCACTGGTTCACTGATCCATTGTTGCTATTGTTTTAATATTCCTATACTCTGGTTTCTCTTCAGGTCACAATAAGCCTTTCCCCTTTTTAATAATCCATATATAAGTTGAAATCATGTGGTATGTCTTTCTCTGTCTTACCTCATTTGTTATAGTGTCCTCAAAATCTTAATGTCACAAATGGCAAGGCTTGCAGTATATGACTGAATAATGCCATGGACACCATGTCATACCAGGATTAAAACTGCAAGCTCACATTTGCAAGTCCTATACTCTACACGTTGTCAACTCCCCACTTTATTTATTATTATTATTATTATTATTACTATTATTTTCAAGTTCTTCATATTTTCCATTTGACTGCCCCAATCTTACATTCCCATTAGGGATTCAGAAATGTGGCTATTCTTAATCAAAAAATTAACTTTCATTTGAAGAACCAGGGGAGAATTTTAGGGGTAGGAAATGAGCTTGAGGAACATAAACTGGGTGAAACTTCCTATGTTATCTCCAAGTGTGCACTTAATGACTGTAGAAATGGAATAGATTTTATAAGACCAGAAACAATTGTCTGGAATAATTTATTTCTCTGTTGTTGCACAAATAAATTAACATGTCAACGCCCCATTATTTATTTTACCCTAACACACTGGAAAAGAAACTGCTGAATATCATCAGAATTCAGACTTATCCATTGTAAGGATTTTTATTTAGCTTGACTTTTTTTTTTTTGTTCTTTTTCTTGTAGCAGAGAAAGCAAACTCTGCTCCCCTAGTGGAACTATAGGCTGTGCATGAGGCAAGAGTTAACTCTGCCTGCTGTGTCACTTCTTGCTAATAGGAGCACTTTAGCAATGCTAATCAGTTGTACTGATTTTCTGTTTTGATTTTTCCATCATAATTAAGTGAATGATACGGAATGCAATCAAGTTTGGCACTAGGGGGTTCATGCAAATCATTTTTATTTATTTTTTTACATTTAAAATTTTGTTAAATGGAATCTTAAGGAAAGTTATTTGAAGAGGAAGACTGGATGGATGAGGGGAGTGGGGATTAGCTTAACACAGAATTTAGAGATTTGGATATATTCAAATGAAGCAAATCACCACTGTGCTGGCCCTTTTTTCAATTGAAATAATGTTATTTTTTAAAAATCGTATTTTTGTTTTCAGTCATGCTCTAAAGTGGAAGATTAGAGTGTAAAATAAGATGACAACTTTATGGGAGAAATGGGATAGAAAAATATATTTGAATTTCCTCCTTGGAGGAAAACATTCATATTTACACTCTGTTGCTTTGGACATTTCATACTGTAATGCAGATTATTCTAGGACTCAGTTAATTTGGGCTGTGAGAAAGCATAATTGTTATGCAAAAGGATTTCATGCCTGAGGTTTTGCAGTCCCTGGCTCAATCCCCAACCCCACCAAAATTGAGCAGTGCTCTGGTCTCTGTCTTTGTATATTTCTTCGTGTCTCTTTCATTAAAATAAATAAAATATTTTAATTTTATTACTTTAGTTAGGGAAATACTTTGGAAATAAGAGACTAAAAGGGAGTATACATAATTTTATGTAATATCATCAACAACTTTGTGATACATTTTGATTTTTCTGCATACCAAATTTCAAAAACAGTGAGACAGACAACCAAAAAAAAATTTTTTTTTCTTCCTGCAGCTTTGTAAATGTTAAAGTCTTTCTAAGGTGATGAATTAAGTAAAAAAAACAGAGTATTCAAAGATAAGTGTTAAATTTTTTTACATAAAACAACACATAAGCTCTTCTTTTTCTTTTTCTGACCCTTTGACTCATTCCATGTGGCAATTTTTACCTCACAGACTGAACGTTTTCAACTGAGAAATAAATGGTTTGAGTTTGAGATGGTGCCTCAGGATTCAAACTCTCAATAAGGGGTAAATGTAATGAAATACTTATTCTGACATAGATAAAACAATGAGACAAAGACATCTAATTCTTTGTTTGTTACAACAAAATGCATTAAAGATTTTATCTTTTTGGCAGATGAGGAAAACTCTGATAGCACTGTTGCATGTCCAACTGTGAAATGGGGTTAACAGATTCAAGTTTATTACTGTGAGAATTAAATCACTTCCATAAAAGGCTTAACACTGCCTGATACACAGTAATCAGTCAGGAAATGTTAGCTGTTTTTGCTTATTGTCATCATCTTCATTTCTTTTTATTTATTCCTGTTAAGTGGAATTGCTTCTTTAGTTAAATAATATTAAGCTTCTGATTTTATGACTTCCTATGAGAAACATCAATATTTTGAATTAATTTGTATGCTATATTTTGACTACTTGTCTATGTTGAAATTGTTCTATTAACGTGATGATTGAAACTCCTTTTTAAAAAGAGTTCATAATTTTTCCTAGGGGCTTATACACGTGGCATAAATTCACAAAGATGGCTTTGTCAGAGAGTTAAAAAAAAAAAAACATTCCAAAAAGTTTTGACTTAGTCCAGAAAACCTCATCCTCTAGATTTTGACCTCCCCAGGACATAGACAAAACAGGAATCCTAGTTGCAATCCACCTTAATTAAGAGTTTCCATGGGGCCAGAGCAGTAGCACAGCCGGTTAAACGCACATGGCACAAAGCACAAGGACCAGAGTAAGGATCCCGGTTCGAGCTCCTGGCTCCCCAGCTGCAAGGAGATAGCTTCACAAGCAGTGAAGCAGATCTGCAGGTGTCTCCCCCCCCACCCCGTCTTCCCCTTCTCTCTCAATTTCGCTCTGTCCTATCCAACAACAACAGTAATAACAAAAATGATAAACAACAAAGGCAATAAAAAGGAAAAAAAATAGCTTCCAGGGGACCAGGAGGTGGCACACCTGGTTAAGCGCTCATGTTACAGTGCACAAGGATGAAGGTTCAAGCAGCTTGGTCTCCACCTGCAGGGAGAAAGCTTCACGAATGGTGAAGCAATGCTGCAGGTGTCTTTCTGTCTCTCTCCCTCTCTCTCTCCTCCCTCCCCTCTCAATTTCTGTCTGTCTCTAGCTAATAAATGAATAATAAATAAATAAATATTTAAAAAAATCTTCCTGGAGCAGTGGATTTGTAGTGCAGGCACCAAGTCCTAGTTATAATCTTGGAGGCAATAAATAAATTAATTAATTAACTAATTAAATAAAATTAAAAAGTTTCTATAAAGTAGGTTCCTGTCTTTACTCTAGGTAGCAACAATACCATGGCAGAGAACCTCTGTCTCCACACCAAGTAATTGATTAAGATAAGATGGGGAAAAGTTGTATTAAATAATTCTAAGTGACTCCCAAAACAAATGAAATCTCTTCTTACTCAAAAAAATTCTTATTAAGGATAATAAGCAGCCAGTTTCTGCCTCACTTTTGGCACTTGGCCCCTTACCCACTTGCCCATCACATCCTTTGGTGACTATTTCTTGACTTGTAGACTAACTTTTTATAGCTTTGTCTCCTGCCTGTTGACTTATGCTCCCTTCCCCTTTGTAACACCATTACAGACCAGAAATCATTTCAGGTTACATTATATTATTTTAGTTAGCCTACAAATTCATGGTATTTGTTATTTTTTCCAAGTCAAACATTTTCCTTTCTCTTCTCTTCTCTTCTCTTCTCTTCTCTTCTCTTCTCTTCTCTTCTCTTCTCTTCTCTTCTCTTCTCTTCTCTTCTCTTCTCTCTCTCCTCTCCTCTCCTCTCCTCTCCTCTCCTCTCCTCTCCTCTCCTCTCCTCTCCTCTCCTCTCCTCTCTTCTCTTCTTTTCTTCCCTTTTCTCTTCCTTTCTAATCTTTGTGGAGTTAAAGGCACTTAATACATGCAGAGATGCAGAGGGAATATTTCCCATGCCCTACGGATTCTTGTGTCTGGATGAACTGACAAATTAACATCTGACAGATTAGTAGGAGATAAAAGAACACATTTAAGTACATGCAGATGAAGAATTTATGTGGCAATAAATTCTAGAGTGAATGAGACAGACTGAGGGATTATATTCTTGAGCTAGTGGATGAGACAGAGGTTATGATGTCAGAGAAGTGACCTATATGACAAAGCCAGATGTCTAGATGTGTGCCCTGCCTTAGGAGAGGTGTTTCTGATAGAATTTATTTCTGGAGATGATCTTAAGTCTGGTAATCATCATTCTTTCAGATAATGGAATAGTTTCTCTTGAAGCCTGTCAGGCCTCAATTAACCTTAACTCTATGTGCCAAGGTAAAGTGAATTGGAAAAGGCATACTCTGGGCAGTTTTGCAAAAGCCTATCCTTTATGTTCTTGTCTTTTGAATAGTTTTGATTTTGTGCACTTTAATATTTATTATTATTTTTGGCATTCTGGGACTTTTTTTCTACAAACATGTAGAAAGTTGTCCTGTTCTGATACAGAGGGAAAATTCTCTATGCTTATTAGATAGACAAGTTTATTAGATATACAAGTCAAGAATTCCCTTGTTGACCTGCTGTCCTCATTCATAGTCTTTATTAGTTTTGCTTATTTTTCTGTCTTTGGTTTTTCCATATAGGTTAATTCATTCTCTCCATATATTTTTCAGTGTATATTTATATGTACTTTATTAGTGGTTTAGTAATGATTTCAAAGATGATAAGATAATAGTGGTATAATTCTATACCAATCCCACCAGTTCTATGCCCCTACCCCCCTCCAATGGTAAGCACTAAAGTTCTCCCAAAGTAAGTTGTTCTGTATTTTCACTTTATATAGACCTCTTTTATATTTATTTTTATCAGTGATTTAATTTTGGCTTACAAAATTATAAGATAATAGGGGAACAACTCCACACCATTCCTACCACCTTGAGTTCTGTGTTCCTATTCCCTCCACTAGAAACTGCAGTGGTACCCCCAAGATCATAGATATGGGTTGACTATTATTTCTACAATTTTTTATCCATCTGTATACCTGTCTGTCTATCTAAATAATCTACCTATTATATTTATTTATTTATTTAGCCTATTGGTCCTGCCTTCTTTTCTAAGTCACATCTCTACCTATTACTATTTCCAAATGCCTTTCCTTTTTTTTTTTTTTCCTTTTCTCTCTCTGGGTCCTGATGGAATTGGGTGTCAGAACCCTTCAGTCACCTTTCCCTAACATTTCTCTCCCCCCGCCCCCATGAATATGGACCAGGTTTCTTTTTAGGGAGCAGAAGGTGGGAATTATGGCTTCTATAACTGCTTCTCCACTAGACATGAACATTGGCAGGTCAATCTATATATTTTTCCCTAGTGGGATAGGGATCTGGAGAGGTGATGTTCTGGGACACTTGTGAAGTTGTCTGCACAGGGAGTTCA
This sequence comes from Erinaceus europaeus, assembly GCF_950295315.1. Lineage (NCBI taxonomy): Eukaryota > Metazoa > Chordata > Mammalia > Eulipotyphla > Erinaceidae > Erinaceus > Erinaceus europaeus. The sequence goes on from NC_080163.1 coordinate 30,598,358, forward strand.
GTATGGAATCACAGTAGCATTTACAACGTGGTGTCTGTCTTCTGTATTTCTTATAGGTCTGGGTTAGTGATGAGGAATCCTTTCATCTATTATTTGTATGAAAATTCTCTCCACCTGGATTTTGGGCTTTTTTTTTTTCACTTTTATTCGGCTGACCTCCAAGTTTGTTTCTATGCTGGTTTTTCCATGTATATTGTAGTTTTGTTGTTGTTGTTGTTGTTGTGTTGGAGTGATGGTGGCGGAAGCAAACAAAGGTTGCTATTTCACTGCCATCTTGGCTGGAAGTCCCCTGGCAGAGGTTATATTTTTATCTTTCATTTTCAGCCACAAAGACACAGAAAAGAGCAATAAATAAATAAATAAAAGTGGGGCTTGGAGTGGGGACAGAGGGAGAGATGTTCCACTGTTCATGGAGCTTCCCCTTGCTGCCAGGCATAGTGCTTCCATATGATTCTGGGAGCTTAAACCTGGACCCTTGCATATGGTCAAATCTGTGCCTTACTGTATTAACTGTTTCCCTGACAGAGTTGAGTCTGTTTCTTTTCAACGGATCAGGAAACTAAAGCACTGACTATAAGGAATGTATGTCACAATTACTAAATTAAAAACATTTTAATGAACAGGAAAAGGAACTAGTTCTATATTTCATGTTCAGTTATTGCTCACAGCCCAGGATAGAGTAGGCATTCACTGGACACTGAATGAATTATTGAATGGATTTCAGTTTGAACCTGAGGTGCCTCTCTTCAGTCAATGGAGCTTCTGTTCCATCATTTCTCCTCTCAGACAAATGAAGCCAGATTCCTCTGTGAGCTCTCTTCTTCCAGAAGGGAAATATGCCTGGTGAGAGAATCTGGAAGCCTGTGTTGCTCTAAGTTGTTCGGGCAGAGTCCTTTAATGTCAGCTGGCATGGATGAGAAGGGCTTTTGTTGTAGTGTCATTTAATGATGATTTGCACATTTTAATAACTTAAAAAATGGTGACCATCCTGTACAACATAAGCAATACCTCTCTTTCCTGGACAATGAAATCTGGTGACCCGTCTATTTAAATACGTGGTTTGTTATGCATGTTTCAGTCCTAGGAATAACTGTTACTTTTAAAATGGTTGCGGTACTGAAAAGAATTCTGGCTGTCTCATTTTAATGCATAATATGATTTTTTTTCCTCCTTTCATAGGTTGTTCTTCAGGAAAAAAATGAGTATTTCTTTGAACTCACGCCTCGGCTTTACATGTTTATTGTTATTCCACTGGATTAGGACCACATCACCCTTGAATCTTGAAGACCCGAATGTGTGTAGTCACTGGGAAAGGTAATAATTCTGACAGCTATCTGAAAAATAATTTCCTTAATAAACTATCATCATCAGTTATTTTTTAACATTAGAATTTGTGGACATAGTGTGAAATCACTAAATACTATTTATAAATTGCACTAAATTGGAGAGTATTATTCTCTTTGACCTTATGTATATGATGTGAAATAAACTTGATATAGTGATTCTAACACAAGGGCAATTGTAAGAAGCAGTGGAATTATTAATAATGGAATCATAGTGATCTCTTTAAGATCGTCTCATTGTTCTAAATCAATTTACAAGAAAATCTGCATGGGAACCAGTGAATGAGCAGTGGAAAAGAATGCTATGGGATAATGTATTAAAATATTGGTGGGAAAAAAATCCACACCAAACTATGCTATTGTGGGCCTGAAGAGGAACATGTGATTTCTGGGCTAATAAGACTATGTGGAAGTAGTGTCTACTGAGTTCTGAAAAATCTAAAAAAAAAACTGAGTAACAAGCAGATGGCTATTCTTGAAAGGGATTCAAGGAATGAAGTTAGCTAGGTCTGTGACCAACAAGACTTGAGTCAGTAAAGTACTAGAGAAAGGTAAGATTGGCTAGATTCCGTAGTAGCAGATGATGTGGTCTCCAGATGTGGACAATTTGTAACAGGATATACAGAGGAAGAACAAAGTAAAAGATCATTTATTGCCCAAACTTTCCCAAACTTTATTGCAAACTTATTGCATTAATTGCCCTAACTTTAATGCAAACTTATTGCATTAATATGCTCATTTTTATAATTCCCAGTGTCTAAAATAATGCTTTGTGACCATGGAAATGGCTCAGTGGCTGGATTCAAGACCTGTACATGTGAAATCTGTCTCTGGTACTGCACCTACCATAGTGATGCTCTGGTTCTCATTTTCATTAATAAATAAATGATTTTTTTTTTGCCTCCAGGGTTATTGCTGGGGCTCAGTGCCTGCACTACGAATCCACTGCTCCTGGGGGCTATTTTTTCCCCTTTTGTTGCCATTGTTGTTTTAGTTACTGTTGCCATTGGTGTTGTTGGATAGGACAGAGAGAAAGGAGGGGAAGACAGAGAAGGAGAGAGAAAGATAGACACCTACAGACCCTCTTCACCACTTGTGAAGCAACTCCCCTGCAGGTGGGGACCCAGGGGCTCGAACCAGGATCTTTAAGCCAGCCGGTCCTGCGTTTTGCACCATGTGCGCTTAACCTGCTGTGCTACTGCCGAACCTCCCCCTCCCCATTAAATGAATCTTTAAAATAAAATAAAGCACTACTTTTCACATGCTCAATAAATAATGATATGAAATGAAATGACTAAATTGACCAATAGTGGGAGAGTGTGAGTGGAGGAAGACAGAAAGGGTACCTTAATCTTTAAACCAAATATAAACCTACTATCACACACGTTATTAGGGTATCCTTTAGAATACTCAGTATTAAGAGTGAAATTGAGTATGAAAAACAGAAAATGGTGGCCAGAAAAGTAACTCAACTGTTAAAACACAGACTTGCATGCCTGAGGCTCCTGGAATAATCCCTACTACCATGGACATGGAGTGATGCTCTGACTGTTCTCTCTTTTTTTCTAATGTGAAATTCTCTTTACCTTATTGAAAATAAATAAAATATTTAAAATAAATATACATTTAAATTATACATAAATATTTAAAAAGAAAATCAGGTTCTGGAAGGAGACTGACATAACACCATAAAAAAATTACATTAAAAAACAGAGAAACAATGGAGAAGTCTTTCTTGCCATGTATTTTTCTATAAAGTGTTAAAGGAACTGATGACAACTATGTACTCATTGATTAATTCCTGTTATGAGACTAGATAATATTCGTAGAAGATTAAAATATAGAAATGTGTGAGATACAATCAAATAAACGTGCAGGTGGCAGATTGCTCTGTATTAAAAAAACAAACAAACTTAGCTGTACTTCAGTTGAAACAGGGGGAGGACTATTTTCAAGAGAGAACTAGTTTCAAGTACTATTCAGAATTGAATAGAACTCATTGGAGGTTCTCCTTTTGTTAGTCTACCAGCATCCAATTATTCTGAGCCATAGAATCACATGAAGTTTGATTTGCTGATCACTGAGAACATTGCAGCTTCCTGTAAATCACATAGTAATTTGTGACAACTACAGACCCTCTGGCCCCACCCTAGACCTACTGAATGATTCATTTTCAAATATGTATATGCTGTACTTTAATGCGGCAGTTGGGACTACTAGAAATTAGACATATAGTGAAATTGAAGAAAATTGAATCATTCAAAATGTGTAAGGGGTGTCTGTTATAAAAGGGACTTTGTACCATATCCTCTTAGAAAATGTATAATTTTGGAAGTCAGGCGGTAGCACAGCAGGTTAAGCGCATGAGGCCTCAAGCACAGGGACCCTGTAAGGATCCTGGTATGAGCCCCTGGCTCCATACCTACAGGGGAGTCGCTTGACAGGTGGTGAAGCAGGTCTGCAGGTGTCTTTCTCTCCCTCTCTCTGTCTTCCCCTCCTCTCTCCATTTCTCTCTGTCTTGTCCAACAATGACATCAGTAACAACAACAATAATAACTACAACAATAAAATTTCAACCAGGACAACAAAAGGGAATAAATAAATATTTTTTAAAAAAGGAAAATGTATGATTTCATCAGTCATTTGTTTCCTTTGTTTCTTTGTCCTGTGAGTTTGAGTTTTTCCATCTAATGGGGTTTCTTCATACATACCTCTTGAGGAGAGTGGATAACAGAGTGGTAATAATTGAAGCAGTAGTTGGTAAGCGAACAGAGATAAGAAATGATATTTATTACCATAGCTGATGAAAGTAACAAGATCATCTAGGCAGATAAAATGTAATTAACCACTTTGGAATGTATCCAAGTTTTGATGACTCCCCCCTAACAACCTTCTATGACCTTAAATTAAGTCTTTCTGAAGTTTCTCCCTGGATAATACTTAACAAGTTAAAACCACAGTGATGATATTTTTCAGTGTGTTTGAGAAGACTCAACAAATATGTAAGATATTTTCTTTGCAGTTCTGAAAACAGTAGACTTGGGATCAAATTCCTTTGATAGCCAGTTTGGGATACTGTCTGCTTTAAAAGCTTCGAGTGTTCATGTGACAAATGAAAAGGGCAGAGAAGGATGGTGTTTAGTGGCCATGCTGTTAGTGCTGACTCTGAACTGACCACTAGCAATTGGGAACTCAGTGCTGTTCATTGTGATCAAAATAGTATTGGTCTAGACAATCAGCAAGTTTCCTTCCCCATCCTAGGTGGTTAAGAGTAGCTGCTAATATATGTAGAAGGATGGACTATTGGCAGAGTTACTAATTAAAGTTATGTAACAATCCTGTAACTGGCCAAAGGAGTAGTGATAAATACTAGAGGAGACTGACTGGTCCATTCTTGAAAACAATCCCCTTCATCACACAAGCACATAACTTCTAGGAAATGGATCCTTGAGAAGTCAGAGTCTAGCTTTTTTTTTTTTTTTAAATCTGTTTATTTATTTATTGAATAGAGACAGAAATTGAGAAGGGGAGGGAGAGAGACAGAGAGACACCTGTAGCCCTGCTTCACCACTTGCAAAGCTTTCCCCTTGCAGGTGGGGACTGGGGGCCTGCACCCAGCTCCTTGAGCATTGTAGCATGTGCATTCAAGCAGGTGTGCCACCATCCGGCCCCAGGTCTAACAATATCTAACATAATATAGCTACAGAGCAAATTAGGTATAGTTAATTCTGGAGTAATTGTAGTCATAATCATAAGGCTGTTTGCTAACATGGAAAATGCTTTTTATATATCCTTAAGTTAAAAGAAGAACATTTAAGACCAAAGAGATAACTGATGAGATAGGGCAAATGCCTTCCCTTATGACTGGGCCTGGGTTGAGTCCTAGCACACCTGGGAGGTGCTCTAGCTCTGGAGTGGTGCCTCTTCCTCTTTTTGTTTCTCTTGTCCGAATGAAAAAGCAGCCCAGAGAAGTGAAATTATTGAGGCCCTGATTCTGAAAAACAACAAGTAGGTTTCAAAAGTATGTGTATAGAATGATTATAATAATGTAAAAGCAAAAAACCTAATCTAAAACTAAAGAGACTAGAGACTGTACAAACATACAGCAAAATGAAATTCATGGATATGTAGGAGTTATTAAATTCTCTTTCAATTTACTTTCCCTATGTGTTTATATAACTGTTAAAAATGGGAGGAATGACTTATATAGAAAAGAAAAAGAAATATGTAAAAGAGAAGAGAAAAAGAAATTTTATTGAAAAGATTATAAACCTGTAGTGTGATCATAATGCTATTAAAATGTGAGGAAAATATTACATAGGAATGAAAAATAAAGAAATTTGGGCTGAAAAAGTTTAAAGCCTTCCTTAATCAAAGTTCAATGGAAGCCTCAGTTTCTGACTATTGTAAGTAATAATTTATATTCAGTCATATATTAATTAGGTTTGAGCCTCTAAACATTAAAAATTATTTATGTATGAATTATTGTGTGATATTTTCACAGTATATATATGTATGTTTTAATCATGTTGTATACCTGGAGCTAATATGTTATGTCAGTTATATCTAAATATCAAAATGTAAAAAATTATTCATAATATTGAGGAAGAGATCTCCAAAACCATTTCTGACCCCTGGGTTTTAAGATGCAATGATCAAAACCCAGAAAGTGAATTTATCTGGTATAGGTCATCCAGTTTTTCAGAGTCACATTAGAATTTTAACCCTGGTGTCTTTAGTGATCCTTCCTTCCTTCCTTCCTTCCTTCCTTCCTTCCTTTCTTTCTTTCTTTCTTTCTTTCTTTCTTTCTTTCTTTCTTTCTTTCTTTCTTTCTTTCTTTCTTTTTGGCCCATCTAGGGCTTTTTGTACACACTATTCGATCACTTCTAGTGGATTACTTTTAAATTTAACACAGAGAGAGACAGAGAGGAAGAGAGAGATGGAGAAAGATCTTAGTACCTATTGTGCATAGTGCTACCATGTGGTGGTGAGGGCTGAAACCCCAGCTCTTAAGCATGGTGAAATTTGCGCTTTACTTGATGAGCTACCACCCAAGCCCCACTCATCTTTTCAATGGCACCCAATGCCTTTACCTAATATTTAGAAAGGATCGCTAAATACACTTAGAAATCAAATAATGCTACAATAAAATATTGTGTTGTTGGGAAAGTCATAACGTATTTTTCTATGCTGAAATATGCCATGACTTTTCTCACAACCCAGTACGTATCAGTGTGAATATCATTATCTCATGGATATCCTGTTGCAATCTAACTACATAGTGACTGAGACCAGTTGGAAAAATTTATAATTTTTGAGACCAATACCCTCTAGCTTTTCAAAACAGAAAATTCTGTTCCATCCTGACCTGAGTTCTTCAAGGTGAAATTTCAGCCTCATTTCTTCTATACCTTCTCCAATTGATAGTTTCTACTAATGAACTTGGACTACTGATTTTAGGAAATGAGTCAGTAATCATGAACCATTTTGTTTGTAAACACCATTTAAAGATTGTATTGGAAATCTTGAAGAGATTGTTAAGGAAAATAGAATATATCATTTGGGAAAGTATTGTCTCCAGATTTTTCTGTAGGCAGGAAGTCTAAATCCCGGAGGAAGTAGTATGCTGCTTTAAACTAAAGTTACATGGAATTAAACATTGAATGAATGTTTTATCTCACCAGTTTTTCTTTCTTTTTTATTTTTTACTGTTGTAGTTATTATTGTTGTCATTGATGTCGTTGTTGGATAGGACAGAGAAATAGAGAGGAGAGGGGAAGACAGAGGGGGAGAGAAAAATAGACACCTGCAGACCTGCTTCACTGCCTGTGAAGTGACTCCCTTGCAGGTGGGGGGCTGGGGGCTCAAACTGAGATCCTTATGCTGGTCCTTGCGCTTTGCGACATGTGAGCTTAACGCACTGTGCTAACGCCCGACTCCCCTCACCAGTTTTTCACCATGCTTTTAGATCCTTTGGAGCTTATGCTTTTACTTTCACAAGATGCCCCTAGTGAAAATGTATTGGGAGGTTGATATGTTTACTCCAGACTGATTTTTTCTGTCATATGATTAAAATTTAGATACTTTGAATTTTTTGTTTTGAGATTGGATATATTCTTCTACTATCCAAAAAGTAGGACAGATACACTAAAGGAAATCATTCCCATTTTCAACTAAAAAAAATGTGCTCTTTCTGATGTTCTAAAATCAGTATCAAAATGGACTCTGTAAAAATGCTAAAGTACTCCTTTGATCTGTTTGCAGACTTAGGTTAAAAACGTATGCAAGACATTGGTTATCCTTGGATCTTTATGGTAAGAGGTTTAAACTAAATGGAGGAAACTAAATGGTAATACATTCTTAAATTTAGAAATGTCAGGGTTTATGGTGAATAGTTAAAGAGAGCTTTTACAAAACCTTATAGCATGAACTCTTTTAAATATATGATTAACATTTTTCCTTTTGGGGTTTTAGTTCAAATAAATAGATGCTATAAAATAGTATAGAGTAGGGTTGCAAATAGAGACAATTTCACTTATAACTGTTTTTTTATGTATCATATCATTAATGTGGAAATGGAAATAATGATTTATCATTCTTCCTCTTCTCAGCTACTCAGTGACTGTGCAAGAGTCATACCCACATCCCTTTGATCAGATTTACTACACGAGCTGCACAGACATTCTCAACTGGTTTAAATGTACACGGCACAGGTAATGGAAACTCAGATTTATTTATCAATTAAAATGGGGATGTTATTTGATATGGGAATATGAAATACTTGGGAAGTCATCTCCACTCATCTAGTAAGTAGTTACTGAGTTCTTGATATTATTCTGGACTTGTTACAAACCACAGTAGAAAAAGAAAAGGAAAAAAGGTTGTCTGTCCCCTTAAGGAACTTATAGAGGAAATGGATACTAATTGCCATCATTTGGTCGCAAGACTTCATCAAGGTTTTATGTTGTGCGGAAGTGAGGGGAGAAACAACTTTTAAATATGGACATCAACAGAGATTTTAAAAAAGACTTATATCCCAGCCAGATTTATACTTGAACATCTAACTGAACTCTTGCTGACCTACATTTGACTTAACGTAAAATAAACCACACATTTTTATATAAAGAGAAAACAAAAACCACATAGTAAATATTAATGTTAATATGGAGAAGAACCTTGACATCATTTCATTCATACATACATTAGTATGAAGCATGGGTTGTACTACAATGAGTGATTGTGTTCAGAGTAATTTTTCCCAAACAAGCTTCCCTTGACAATTATACTTAAACTAAAGTTTCTTGCCTGTCATACTCTATCTCCTTACTCAGACTTTATTTTCTGTCATGGCATTTAATTATTACCAGTCATTTATACATACTTACACACACACATACACACACACATACACACACACACACAAAGTTGTTATATAATGTATTTTTACATAAATTCTGCTAGTTAGAAATTATCCCTTGAGGACATGGGATTTAAAAAAAATTATGTTCATGAGAGAGAACCAGAGCAGAGCACAGCACAATTCTGGCATGTGTGGTCCTTGGTGATTGAATCTGGGAATTCTGGGGGTTCTGACATGCCAGTCTTTTTAATGTATTTATTTATTTATTCCCTTTTTGTTGCCCTTGTTGTTTTAGTCTTGCAGTCATTATTATTGTTATTGATGTCATTGTTGTTGGATAGGACAGAGAGAAATGGAGAGAGGAGGGGAGGACAGAGAGGGGGAGAGAAAGATAGACACCTTGCAGACCTGCTTCACTGCCTGTGAAGGGACTCCCCTGCAGATGGGGAGTCCAGGGGCTCTAAACAAGTTCCTTATGCCAGTCCTTGCACTTTGCCCCACACGCACTTAGCCTGCTGGGCTACCAATGGACTCCCTGACACGCTAGTCTTATACAATAGTGCTGCATATATCCTGACCCCTAAGGGCAAGGGCTTTTTATATTTTAACTCACTGTGAGCAATTTTTTTTTCAGTCTTTGGATTAGTGTTTAGAATATATTGAGTGCTCAGGGAACATGGATGAATTAGTGAATAAACAAAGCTTTAATTAAGTGTAAATATATTTTTTCTTTTAGCCTTCTGTTTTATAATGGGGTGAAACTACATTGGCATATATTTTATAGGAATCCTCTGAATTATTTGAGACTAGATGAAATTAATCAAGTTAATTAAATTAATGCTTTTCAAGATATGTCAAGATAAAGTAGTAAAGTTATTAAAATTCTGATTCTATGAAATAAAGTATAATTGCTTTTAAGTGGGTGATCTTACTATATTCTTAGTCAATTGTCAAGAGCTGACCTAGTAATGGTAAAGACATATATTCCATGTTTTTCTTGATTATGTTTGAGTATTTTGTTTTTCATACCTTTACTGTATGTAATGGCTCTTTTGTATTCAATGTTTTATCTCTATTTAAATTATAGATAGAGATAAGTAATAATGTGATTTTTCTCTCTATATAGAATTAGTTATCGGACAGCCTATCGACATGGTGAAAAAACTATGTATAGGCGCAAATCCCAGTGTTGTCCTGGATTTTATGAAAGCAGGGAAATGTGTGTCCGTAAGTAAGACTTTCCATCTCTCTAAGATTAAATTATTTTTCCTGGTGCTGGTTTGCATATGTTAATTGCAATTGAGAGAGGGATAATAGGAGATGGGATAGCATGGATCATTCCCTTTCAGTTTTGCCTGCTACTTTCTTGGCCTCTGTTATACGGGGAGCATTAACTCTCTCCCTTTATCCCATTGAAAACCTCCAAATAACTGTCACTTGAGGAGAAAGGAGATGTTATAGAAAGATAATTCATGGCTAGCTGTAACAACATTAATGGCAGTTCTTCAATTAATGTCTCTTTGGAAATTGGTTAGGAAGTCATCATTAGGTCACAGAAAAGACAGTCTTAACTTTCCTCAGAAGCTGATCAAAGGTCAGCATACTCTTTTCTGGTGCATAGGCTGTGAGGCTTATGAAAAAGTAAAGGCACTTTAATAATAAGAAATGGCTATGAAGTAGACCATTTTTCACTGTCGTTTTCTTTCTCCTTTTTCCTCCTCATCTCACTCACCAATTATTTCTGAGAAATGTTCTGAGGGAAGTTTGATAATTTTTTGTACACTTCAGAAAATGCTATAAAATCATGTGGGATTCATTTTGCAATTAGAATTTCATGGTACTGTGTATAGGACACTTAAAAGAGAGCAATAAAATGATTTTATGCAACTGTTTTTATAGAACTTGCATACCCAGAAGGCCAACTTTGTTATCCGACCTGAAATAGTGCTGTTGAGTAGCATAGAGAGACTCTCACTTGGAAGTACTAGGAGTGATTGGACACACTTGTACTTAAGAATCTGAAATTCCTCATTCAGAAATAGGGCTGTATATGGCAATAAATGTTTATTGAAAAAATGGAACATGCAATTAAACAAGAAAAGAAAAAAATACACTGGTCAATAAATATTTCTCTAACATATTGTAGATGTCAATATGTTATTTCACTAGAGATATTTTGTAAGCAAATGTCAATCTCAACTCTTTGTTGTATTGATGTGATTTCAAACCTTGTCTATTGTGAACTACTTTCTAAAACAACATTATGGTTATATCTTTGTTAATATTCTTAGTGAATGGATATGGGTCAACTCCTAGAAATAGAATTTGAAGGTCAAAAATGGACCCTGATTTCTTTTTTTGTTGTTGTTAAATTTTTCTTATTATCTTTATTTATTTATTGGATAGAGACAGACAGAAATTGAGAGGAAGGGGAGATATAGAGAGGGAGAGACAGATAACTGCAGCCCTGCTTCACCACTTGCAAAGCTTTCCCCCTTCAGGTGATGGGGATCAAGGACTTGAACCTGGGACCTAGCACACTATAACATGTGTATAGCACTCAGCCCCTTAAACTCTTATTTCTAAGATATTGCTGACACACCAACAGTATATGAGAATCTTTTTTTCATTTTACCCTATACCAATTTCCCTTTTGTTGATTATTCTTAATTTGCATGTCTTCGATTAATGATGCTGGATAAGAAAAACTAAATGCTTATAATCAAAGATATTAAGGAATTATCATGAACTGATCTCCATGGTTCAAGTTACTGAGAAAATTTTAAAGGAAAGTACACAGTACATTGTGGAGAGTAGGGAGGTCTCTTCCCAGAAACCTCAGGACTAATTTATCTTTCTGCCCTTAGCAAGGTTTGACCACAATTTTCAACACACTTAGAAAATAGTTCTAATACCACTTTATACCTGTAAGAATGTGATACATTAGAAAGGACAGTAACAACAAATGTTGGAGAGGATTCCATGGGCGGGCCCTTCTGCACTACAGGTGGGAGTGTAAGTTGGTCCAACTCTTGTGGAAAATAGGAGATTTCTCAGAACACTAGAAATGGATCTACTCTATATCCTGGCAATTTCTTTCTTGGGGACTTACCCAAAGGAAACAAAAACGTCAGTTAGAAGTGATCTATGGTGTAATACTCCAATTCCATTTCAGGTTCAACTTGTGTTGGAACTTGTTTGGAGTATTACACCAAAGTAAAAGACTCTGGGGTGGGTGGTTGGGTGGGGAGAATACAGGTCCATGAAAGATGATGAATGACATAGTGGGGGTTGTATTGTTAAATGGGAATCTGGGGAATGTTATGCATGTACAAACTATTGTATTTACTGTTGAATGTAAAACATTAATTCCCCAATAAAGAAATAAATTATTAAAATAAATAAATAAATACTTATATTTACTTGTTAGCACAGGAGACAGAGAACACATACGTGAAGCCAGGGATCAGAGATAAGACTCCATTTGAAAAATAGAAAGAAGGGGACAGAAAGATAGAGAGGGGGTGGAAGAGATAGATAGTGTAATGGTTATGCAAACAGATTCTTATGCCTGAGGTTCTAAAGGTCCCAGGTTCAGTCCCCGACACCACCATTAGCCAGATCTGAGCGGTGCTCTGGTAAGAACAAACAAACAAACAAAAACAAAAAGAAGAAAGAGAGAAGGGCAGGAAGAGAGATTGAGCAAGAATGAGAAAGCAAAAAAAAAAAGAAGTGATCTATGTACACCCATATTTATATCAACACAAATTGTAATAGCCAAAACCTGGAAGCAACCCAGATGTCCAACGACATACGAGTTGCTAAGAAAATCGTGACATTTATATATATATCAGCTGTTTAAAATTATGAAGGCATCTTCTTTGCTTCATTTTGCATGGAACTTGAAGACATCATGTTAAGTGAGATAAACCAAAAAAAAAGAGAACAAATATCAAATTATCTCATTTATAGCCAGGGCTTAATAGATAGGAACAAGGAAGGGGAACTTAAAGTTAAACTTATCTTGGACAAAATGTATTGCACCAAAGAAAAGAAGTCTGGGAAAAGAGGGAGAGGGAGGCTCTTTAAAGAACCCGTGGAGTCCTGGTACATGATAATGTAGAGAGCACTAGGTGCTGGGTGGGAGTGTTCTGCAGAGAATTCACAGGAAGATAAAGAATTGTGCTTATGGGGCAATGACTGCATTGTAAACTAATAACCCCTGATCCCAATAAAAATGAAAATAAAAGAAAATAATATGATCTCTGAGGACTCATTCTCACTAATCCCCCCAAATGAATTAGATATAGAACTTGTACAGTCTTCTGACCATAACTTCTCTCCTTGCAGAGTTGGCCTATGGGAAGGTAGATTTTACAAGGAATGTGGCATGAGGAATGTGGAGATAAGCCAGGTCAGCTAAGAGAGCTTTTTTTCTTACCCAGCTTTCACTAGTCCAGCATCTTCATCATGTATTCAATAGAGCATCCCACCTTAGAAAACTGGGCAATTTTATTAGTACTATCATACCTGAAAATCACAGTGGTAAAAGTAACTTTGAAAAAAAATATTATATAGGTTCAGGGTTTCCCCTTGAACTGCTTTGGTGAATACCTCTAGCAATTAACTCTAAAATATTTTTTTTTTTCTAATCTTTCTTGGCTTCCCAACCATACCAGAGATGGAAACATTTTTTTTTCTTTCAGATATGCTAATATATCTGATAAGTTTATTGCTTAGTCTCTCAGGCTGGGGAGCTATTTGGTCTCTTTCAGAGTATTTTGCATCTTTCCACTCTGCTGTCTATTTCATAGGTTAGCTCCATAGGAAAACCACACATCCCTAACTCCCTGGTTTTGGGGGATGCCTGGAGAAAATCTTCTATAATCTGAACAGCTGGCACTAATGAGGTACCCTTTTGGATAGAGAAGGAAGAGAGAACACTAATTCTTAGTTCTGCTTTCATAATCTCTTTCCACCAGTTTATGTTTCCAAGCACAAAAAAAAAAAGTGTTGCTATTTTTAACTCTTTAGTTTCCAAAAGAAATTGAAATACTATAGAAACTGGCTATAATTTTAGATTAGTTTATTATAGTTATTTTTACTTAGGCAAAACAAAATGGTTTTGTGCCAATACTTACATTGTAAATTTTTAATTTTTATTTTAGATAGCTGAAGTAACTCCTTCTGGAGAACCCAGTCAAATTCTCTCATCCTTCTCTGGCCTTGTTTCCTTTTAATGTAGAACATGCTTTTCTGCCATATTTGTTAGGTTGTACAGAATCTGATGACCCTCAGGGTATATTTTGAGAAAAAATGATTTGAGTTCATATGCATATGTATATACATCTATATAATCAGACAAGAAATACCAAATGGAGAGTGTGGGGAACAGTGTCCCCACTAAGAATTTGTTTGGGGAAGCTTGGGTTATACACAGGTGGTGTATATATATTACAATGTGAAAGGACCCAGGTTCAAGTCCCTGGTCCCCTTCTACATGGGGGGAAACTCCACTAGTGGTGAAGTAGTGCTGCAGGTGTCTCTTTTTCTCTCTCCTCTATTTTTTCTTCTCCTACAACTCTTAGTCCTATCAAATATATATATATATATATAAAGAATTTGGTTGGAGTAAAAAATAGATTGAGTTTTTTTTCTCATAAAAAGGTACTATTAGGATATGAAGATATCTCTATTGCTTTTGGTAAAGTGACCATTTTAGTAATCTTTATTCTTACAACACAGGAACAAGGGATGTTCTTCCACTTCTGTGTGTCCTTCTCTATTTCTCTTAGCAATGTCCTATAGTTTTCATTGTTAAGTCCTTCACCTCCTTTATGAGATTCACTCAAGCCATTTTTTTTCTTTTTTGGTTCAATTGTAAATGGGACTGAATATTTTGTTTTCCTTTGCTCTGACTCCTTGTTTGTATACAGAAATGCCACAGATTTATGTGTACTGATTTTGTAGTCTGCTACTTTACTAACTTTATTCATTATTTCTAGGAGTTTTCTTTGGTGGAGCTGTTGATTTCTAAGCATCTTCTTTAACTTATGTTGGATATTAACCTCTCATCACCTATATAATATGCAAATATTTCCCCATTTGATAGATTCTCTTTTGATTTTCTTAATGGTTTCTATTGCTGTGCAGAAGCTTTTTAAGTTTGAGCAGTCCTTCTTGGTTATTTTTCTTGCCTATAATTTTTGGTGTCTAATCCAAAAAAATTAATCACTGAAACCAATGTGAAAGAACTTACTACCACTTCTGGCAACTCTGCTTCTGTGAGAATAAAAGCTTGATCCAGAGTCAATGGCAGTCATGTGTTTTTGGTCCAATGTCCTTGACTTCACCTTGGCCAGGGAAAAGAAAAATAGGTCCTTATAAGAATAGTCACTTACTGCAGAGTCATGAATGGATAAAAGGATGGCACAGGAGTCCCTTCTTCAGACAGTTCCCCTTTACTTGCCCTAGATGCCTAGTCTTCTGGATGTTGCTGCAAAGAAAAGGACCGTTCTGAGGAATGTTTCCTTTGTGGTAGACTTAACTATGTTATCTATCTTTTCCTAGATGACATAGGTTAAATGCTAACTCCAAAGTCTATCTATATAGGGGAGGGCAGGGAATGAAGGCAGTATGGCTTTCAAGAGACACTAGGAAAATGTGGACTGAATCACTTACTCCTGAACTTGTAGATCAGCTCTAATGATAGAAGATATCAGTTCTCATGGATGTAGCTTGCTTGTCTTTGGCAATTGTTAAGAGAACTTTGGAGCTGCAAATAGGAAACTTTGACTCCCACACAATGAACCAACTATATATTATTTCCTGTCCTTAGCATACAGAAGTGTGATAATTGATTACCATAGTAGTGAATGAATATCCACAGCTGATTTTGAAGTTGGCCAATTCTAGATAAAATTGGAAACTACTCACAGGCAAATAAGGCGTCAGAAGCATGTTTGGCGTTTATATAAAATAATTCCTGCAGATAAACTTGAGTCTTGTTTGAATGTCATGCTTCAGTAAGCAATGGATATTAAACTCAGATTTTGGGTTAAGAGGTTAAAAAACATTTGTGGCTCACCAGAATGTTTCCTCCCAGGAGACAAATAAATCACACTGCTGGCTCTTTAGGGGACCATACTATGTTTTTTATCTCATGACCCATACATTTCCTCTCGTTTATTGTTTTTGGTATGTACTCGAATATTATGTTGTAATAGGCTGGGATGAACAAAAATTTAGGGTAGAGAGTGATTATAATTTCCTGGAAGCACCTACCTGAGACCTTGTGCTTACAAGGATTTTGAGAACTTGTCTAAGCTGAGGGAGAACACAGTGACTCATTAGTGATTCTGTCAAGGTAATTCAATGACCTGAGCAGCCCATCCTTTCTTTTCTTTCTTTCTTTCTTTCTTAATTTTTTTTTCCTTGCTGGGGGGGGTTAATGATTTACAGTTGACAGTAAAATATAGTAGTTTGTGTATGTGTAACATTTCTCAGTTTTCCACATAACAATCTAACCCCCTTTAGGTCCTCCTCTGCCATCATGTACCAGGACCTGAACCCTCTCCCTTCTTAATTTTTTTTGTTAGTGATCTAATATTGATTTACAATATTATAAGATAATGGGGGTACAATTCCATACAGTTCCCATGAACAGAGTTCTCTATCTCATCCTCTCCATTGGAAACTTCCCTATTTCTTACCCCTCTAGGAATATGGACCAAAATTATTTTGGGGGTGCAGAAAGTAGGAGTTCTGAGGTTTGCAATTGTTTCTCCACTGAACATGGGCACTGGTAGACTTATTCATTATCCAGACTGTTATCTATTTTTCCCTAGGAGGGTAAGTCTCTGGAGAGGTGAAGTTCCAGCAAGCATTGTTGAGGTCATTTGCCAAGAAAGATAAAATGGAAACATAGTGGTATCTGCAACATGGTGGCTGAAATGCTGTAAGATAGAAAACAGGAAAAATAGTTTAATAAACAAGAATCATAAAGAATTAATAAAGCAGATGAAAATAGGGACCTTAGAGTGGAAGGAATCTATAAAAGTCCATTTTTGAATTGTATCTAGGAGCCTATGCCTTAGTAATCTTTGCTTGAGCTTGATACCTAACATGGGGGTGGATTAGAAACATTGTCTGGGAAGATAATGTCAGGATGGAAAGTAGAACTAAGAAGCAGGATTAGGGCAGAGAGTTGCTCCTAAACTTGAAGGAAATATATAGGTAATTAACTGTTTACCACAATGGATCTAATCCAGGGTTCACTCTATTCAAATTTAGCACTGGCACCCATACAACCTCTAACTAACTGTCAAACTGAGATCACAGTTCATAGTCACAGCTGAAAACATTCTAGGCTTCACTCACTTCAGAACCAGTGTTCCTTGAGTGGCATAGTAGGTTGACCCAGCCTTCTTCGGAGAGTGGGGCAGCCCCTATGTTTACTAGTTCATACTGAGGGTAAGGTCCTGATGAAGTCTACAAAAAGGCTTGTAATGACATTCCTGATGGAATTGACTGTTAATGTAACTCATTTTTTTCATTGATGTACTACGACTGTGCCCTGTGCTTTTAAACCAGTTGAGGCTGTCTGACTTCCTATGGTGTTTTGGACTTCTTTTAAAGCTCCTGAACCATACATATGACCATAAACTCCTGTAATCTCCTGTTTCTCCATTTAATTGGACTGTCTTAGGTTCCTGTTCTTGTTCCCAATAAATAAGATCTTCTTCTTCCTCTTTGTGGGCAGAAATATTAGCCAAACTAACTCAAAATGACTTACTAGTCATTCTGCTTAAGAGATGTGGGGAAAAATGTTAATGGCTTTGTTTTCCTCAGTGTTTGTACTCGGGTGATCTGATAGGAGGATGCTGATTGGACAGACAGGTAAGACTCTGTGGAAAAGTTCCATGAAGATACTGATCATCCCTACCTGGTGATGATAGACACGTTTAATTCTTTATTCTTGCTTTATGGTATTTTGTCTGTTTGCTGTTGAAATGTTGAGGGCTGTGATTTTTCAGGGTAAAAGAGCTGGAGTGCTAGGCAGGACGTCTTGTCTTGGGCTGTGAAGATTCACATTTTGGTAGATGACTGTTTCTGAACCAGTGAGGTTTCTCTGGGGAAGTTGGTAAGAGCTTATTGTGGAGAGGAGCACACTGAGCTCTCAGGTAGCCAGTGCTTTCTGTTCTGATTTTATTTCACTCTTTCTAGTTTGTTTAATAATAAAGCTGTGATCTAGTCACATATTTCCAAAACAGCCTTAACATGTAGACCCTTTTAGGCAGATCTTCTTGATCACAGATAAAAGTGAGACAATCCTGTTAGGCTAACGAAAGGCCCTGAGCTGACAGCAATCAGATGGTATGTTTCTAAGAATACCTACCCATGATGCCCTTTCTGTCAGTGGCAGTGGATTTCTTGCATGTTTCCATAGGGACCCTTATTTGGTTGCTATGGCACCCGACTTAATTCAGAGGAGCCTACTAGTAAATACTGGGAAAGACCTTTTGTCTACATACAAGACCAGTAAAAATTCCAGTTCTTTCACCCATTTATTGGGACCTAAACTTTGGATTTTTTTTTTCTTCAGTTTTAGTCATTGATTTCTGGTAATAGGAAAATAGGAAATTTGATAAGTGATGCAGGAAACCTTTGCTACTGCACTAATTGCCAATGTTGACTTACTCCTTAACATTTTATAAAAAGAGACTATTAACAGTATAAAGAAATAAGAAGGAAAAAAAAACCACTTTAAATTCAAGATGACCTCAATCTAAGAAGATGGAAGTCATTTGCTTTACTTTTGCTTAAGAAGGTCTCACTTTACAATCATACGGAGACAGGACCTAAGAGAAACAGAAAAATCCTCACCTCATCTTGAGAAAATGAGCTCCTGTGATTTCAGTCTTTGCTGGACAGGTGGAATTTTTATGGGTCTGATAATTTATGCATTCTCCTTGCAGGGATAGATAGTAGTTAATGTAAAAATGCAGAACTGAGAAGTGATTTTTATTGTACTCTGGTTCACTTTTTTTTTTTTGAGGAAAGTCATTTAAAAGTAATGGGGAAAACACATTTGGATCAAAGTGACCAATCACAAAACATTGACATGATCAGCTGGTGACAGACTTACTTTTTTTGTTTTGTTTTGTTTTGTTTTAAGCTTGGGATAATGACTGTCAACACTTTTACAGATAGTAAACCTACTGTATTCTTCTTGGCCACACACAAAGAAGTTAGGGTGAGAGGGAGACAGATTCACTCATAGAAGCAATATTGCATGCCCCTCATCTTTTTTTTTAAATTGCAGTAATATTCCAAGTTCCAGATATACTTATTATTTTTTTTCTGATAAGAAAACTGAAATAAATCCACTAGAATTTTAAGACACCCATCATTTTCTATAGTGGACTTGTTCCTTAGGCCTCAGAGAATATTGTGGTCTGAAGATGGGTCTCCCTGGCAGCTGAACACCTGAAGCGTCAGAGGCTTTTATGGGAAGACTAAATATATGGCAGCCAAACTGTTGTTTAAGTTTAAAATCAACTAATCGACTTATTAGACTAAGCATGCAACTCAGAGACAGAGAAGAATATATGCCACCTCAAATGAAGTAATTGTGTTTATCCAGGAAAATAAGTTTCTAGATACCCAGGAAATCTGTAATTGCATGACTTTAGTGTGAGCTGCTCAGTACTTCCCTATTTAGAATTTGCTGGTGCATTACTCAGTATGCTAGAGAAATGCCATGTGCTAGATCCTCTTTCTCAAAGATTTTCATTAGCCTGCAAAGACTCTGAGAATGCTTGGAGTTGGGTTCTATATCCTACTGTGATGCCAACCAGACTTCCCTGGGCAGATGACCCCACCAGTGTCCTGGCGCCCCACTTCCCCAGAGTCCCGCCCCACCAGGGAAAAAAAGAAACAGGCTGGGAGTATAGATCAACCTGTCAACACCCATGTTCAGTGGGGAACCAATTACAGAAGCCAGACCTTCCATCTTCTGCATCCCATAATGTCCCTGGGTCCATACTCCCAGGGGGATAAAGAATAGCAAAGTTATCAGGGGAGGGGATTGGATGCAGAATTCTGGTGGTGGGAGTTGTACCCCCCCTTACCCTATGGTTTTTGTCACTGTTTCCTTTTTATAAATAAAAATTATATATATATATATATATGGAGGGAGAGAGAGAGAGACACGTCGTGTCTTAAACTTAACTTGACCTTACAAGTCCATATTTGCTGCAGCTTCTTTTGCTTTTTCAAGAACTTGTTGGAATTAATTTTCCTCAGAGTGTAGTTGGGAAATAATGTTTTTAAGGAATTTGTTTGCTTTTATATAACCTTTAGTTGAAAACCATGAATATTTATTTATACTTTCATTAGATCCCTTATTGATATTTTACCTTCTTGGGGTCCTTTTCCAGTTTTACTGAGATATAATTAGCAGATAGTGCTAGGTTAGTTTAAGATGTATCACATGATTTGATACATTTATGTCGTACACAGTGATGATGACAGTAAAGTTAGTGAACACCTTACATAATTGTCATTATTTTTGTGTTAAAAACATTGTATATCTACTCATTTAGCAAATGTCAAGATATAAGAAAATATCAATAACTATTTTCACCTGGTCGTATTTTGGGCCCCTCCAAGTTGTTTGTTTTCCATCACTAAAAGTCTAGATCTTTTGAGCAGCATTTTCCCATTCCTTCTACTCTCGAGTCCCTGTTAACTGCCACCTCTGTTTCTATGAGATCTATAATTTTAGATTCCTCTGAAAAAGTGTATCATAAAGTGTTTGTCTTTCACTTAGGATACTGCCCTTTGGGCTGTCCATGTTGTCCTGAATAGCAGATTTTCCTTCTTGCTCACACCTGAGTAATATTCTATCATACCTGGGTATACACACAAAGCATACATTTTATTTATCCAAACATTTGTCAAAAGACATTGTTTTATGAGTTTTCAGTTTTGCGTATTGGAAATAACGCTTCAATGAGCATGAGAGTACAGATATCTCTTCAAGATTCTGATTTCATTTCTTTCATATATATGTATGTGTGTATATATATATATATATATATATATATATATAGAGAGAGAGAGAGAGAGAGAGAGAGAGAGAGAGAGAGAGGAGGTGCTCAATCATATGTACTAATTATATTTATAACTTTTTGAGGAAACTTCAAATTGTTTTCCAGAATGTAATGACTGCACCAATTTACTTTCCCACAAATACTACACAAGGGTTCTTCTCTCCACATCTCTGCCAGCTATTGCCATTTCTTGTCTTTTTTATAATAGCTATGCTAAGAGGTATAAAGTGATACCTCATTGTGGTCTTAACTTGTATTTCTCTTGTTGTTCTTGATGTCATCATTGTTGGATAGGACAGAGAGAAATGGAGAGAGGAGGGGAGAAAGAGAAGGGGAGAGAAAGATAGACACCTGAAGACCTGCTTCACTGCTTGTGAAGTGACTCCCCTGCAGGTGGGGAACCCGGGGCTTGAACCTGGATGAGCCTTACACCAGTCCTTGTGCTTTGCACCACCTGTGTTTAACCTGCTGCACTACCGCCCAACTCCCAGATACTAGTTTTTTATCTGATTTATGACTTGCAAACATTTTTCATCATTCTGTAACTTTTTTTTAAATCATTTTGCTGATTGTTTCTTTTGGTGCAAAGAAACACTTTAGTTTGATGTAGTCCTACTTATAGGCTTTTGTTGCATGTGCTTTGATGATATGCTTATCGCCAAGAAGACCAATATCAAGATTTTCTTCCTATGCTTTGTTTTAGTATTTTATGTTTTTAAGCATGGTGTTTAAATCTTTAATCTACTTTGTTTTACATTTTGTGAGTTGTGTAAGATAGAAATCAATTTCATTTTTCTCCATGTGATTATCTAGTTTTTTTTCAAGACCTTTTATTGAGAGACTATTCTTACCCTCATTGAATATTCTTAACTCACTCATCAAATAGTGGCTGTCCGTATACATGAAAAATTTTCCTAGGCTCACCATTCTAATTCATTGGTCCATTTATCTGTTTTTATGTCAAATATATACTTTTTTTTTTTTTTTTACTATGACAACTAGACAGTAGAGTTTGAAATCAGGAAGCGTGATGCCCTCATTTTTTTTTTTATTTAAGAAAGGATTAATTAACAAAACCATAGGGTAGGAGGGGTACAACTCCACACAATTCCCACCACCCAATTTCCATATGCCACCCCATCCCCTGATAGCTTTCCCACTCTCTATCCCTCTGGGAGCATGGACCCAGGGTCATTGTGGGTTGTAGAAGATGGAAGGTCTGGCTTCTGTAATTGCTTCCCCGCTGAACATGGGCATTGACTGGTTGGTCTATACTCCCAGTCTGCCTCTCTCTTTCCCTAGTAGGGTAGGACTCTGAGGAAGCAGAGCTCCAGGACACATTGGTGGGGTCTTCAATCCAGGGAAGCCTGGCTGGCATCCTGATGACATCTGGAACCTGGTGACTGAAAAGAGAGTTAACATACAAAGCCAAACAAATTGTTGAGCAATCATGGACCCAAAGCTTGGAATAGTGGAGAGGAAGTGTTAGGGGGGTACTCACTGCAAACTCTAGTGTACTTCTGCTTTCAGGTATATATTTTGCAGTAGTTTATGGATACATGTGAACATATGCTCTCTCTCACAGAAACTGGTGTATATCTAGGTTTTGGGACTTTGTTAGAAAGTGAACCACCTGAGATGGAATTAGAGTATACTATGAAAGGAAAGGTCTCACCCAAGTAATGAAGCTGAAGGGTTGTCATTCCATACATGAAGTCTCTGGACACAGTCTGAGCTGAAGCATGTTGAGGTGGCAATTGTTGTGTTGGTTAGGTTGTGATCAGCAGATGCAATATTATTTTATATGGATTGGGAGAGGCATGCGGGAAAGTGGGCCCTATAAAAAAAGGTTTCAGGACTGGGGGAAATATAGGCTCTATAGTGGAGATGTGAGGTTCCTGCTGTCTTAGGGTTCAAAAGGACAACCAATAGTTAATGTTATCATCACATTATTTGGTAATTGGGTTAACTTTGAAAAGTCCTTTTGAGGGAGTCGGGCTGTAGCGCAGCGGGTTAAGTACAGGTGGTGCAAAGCACAAGGACCGGCATAAGGATCCCGGTTCGAACCCCGTCTCCCCACCTGCAGGGGAGTCGCTTCACAGGCGGTGAAGCAGGTCTGTAGGTGTCTATCTTTCTCTCCTCCTCTCTGTCTTCCCCTTCTCTCTCCATTTCTCTCTGTCCTATCCAACAACGACAACAACAGTAATAACTGCAACAATAAAACAAGGGCAACAAAAGTGAATAAATAAATAAAATAAATATTAAAAAAAAGAAAAGTCCTTTTGTTAGGGTTTTCTATATAGTACCCAGTATCTTGTATATAGCTGTGCCACCGGTTGCTTCTGATCTACTTGGTCTAGGCTTTTGAGAAAGTCTGCATATCAAATACACAGCCTATAAATTAAGAAGACTCAGTCTGTGTTCTAAAAACTTCGAGACATACAATTAATTTTCCCCCTCTCATATTAATTAACTAGTGATTTATATGACTACATTTTTCTAGGAGTGTACATAAACACCATTCCCACCACCAAAAGACTGTGACCCATCCCACCCCCCCACCCCCACCCCCCATGGGCCCAGGAAGCTGCATGTCTACCCCTCACCACAGGGTTTTTACTTTGGTGCCCTACTTACAATTTGGTCAGGTCCTGCTTATAGTTTCCCTTTCAGATCTTCTTTCTCAACTTCTGTTGATGAGTGGGATCATCCCATACTCATCTTTATCTTTCTGACTTAGCTCACTTAACATAATTCCTTCTAGCTCTGTCCAAGATGGGTCAGAGAAGGTAGGTTCATTGTTCTTGATAGCTGCATAGTATTCCATTGTGTATATATACCACAGCTTTCTCAGCCACTCATCTGTTGTTGGGCACCTGGGTTGCTTCCAGGTTTTAGCTATTATGAATTGTGCTGCTATGAACATAGGAGTACACACCTCTTTTTGGTTGGGTGTTATGGAGTCAATTTTATTAATTTTCTCATGATTACATGCTTGGGGTATTGTGTAGTTTCATACATACTTAAGGATTCTTTGTTTCTATGAAAAAATGTCTTTTTGATAGTTAATCTTAACAATTATTGCATTGAGTCTGTAGATTGCTTTAGGAAGTATAGGAATTTTATAACAATATTAATGAACATAATATATCTTTCCATTTATTTGTTCGTTCATCAGCATCTTATAGTTTGTTTTTTTTTTCAACTTCAGTATCACTTTATTGAGGAATGTTGTTTTATAGGATTTTTGTTGTCACAATAGTCCAGTTTCATATGTCCCAAAGATGGGTGCTACCACATCTGGCCCTCCACCAAACTGTCATCTTCCTCCACTGAATGTCCACAGGGACATTCCCATATCTCCATAGTTATTTTATATATTTACACTACAGCTAAGTGACTAACAAACCATTGTATTACATTATTTAAGTATTTAAGTTTGACTGTTGATATTTTTATATATTTTCATGTTTATAATTAGCTATTTTTCATTTCAGCCTTAAGTACTACTTTTATAATTTCTTGAGAGAATTACCTATGTTTTTATTTGCCTGAGGGCATTCCTTAAATAGTGGGTTTTTGTTTGATTTTTTTTTTTTTTTGCCTCCAGTGTTACTGCTGGGGATCAGTGCCTGTACTATGAATCCACTGCTCCGATAGACATTTTTACCATTTTATTGGATAGAGAGAAATTGAGAGAGGGGGAAGAAAGAGGGAGAAAGACAACATTTTTAATCCACATAGAATATGTTGTCCAACCCTCTGGGAGTATGGACCCAAGGTCATTGTGGGATGCAGAAGGTTGAAGTTCTGGCTTCTGTAATTGCTTCTCTGCTGAACATGGGCATTAACAGGTCGATACATACTCCCAGTCTGCCTCTCTCTTTCCCTAGTGGGGTGGGGCTCTGGGGAATCAGAGCACCAGGACACATTGGTGGGGTTGTCTGTCCAGGGAAGTCTGGTCAGCATCATGCTAGCATCTGGAACCTGTTGAAAAAAGATTTAACATATAAAGCCAAACAAGTTGTCGACTAATCATGAACCTAAAGGCTGGAATAGTGCAGATGAAGAGTTGGGGGGGTCTCCATTTTGTAGCTAGCTAGTAGACATTTTATTTTAGTTATATTCCAAAGGGCCTGTTGGCTAAACTAGTTTTTTTTTTTTTTTTTTTCCCTGAGCCTGAAATCTGATATGCAGGTGGATCCAAGTTTTTTCTGGGGGAGATGATGTCATGGCTGGAAATAGGGCAGAAAGCTGAATCAGGGAAGAGAATAGTTCCCAAATATAGGGAAAGTGTTTAGATATTATTGACTTTAAACCCCATTGATTTGATGTGATCTGGGGCCCATATTGATTTTAAGAGATTATGTGACCTCTGCATCCCTGTAGATCTGAGCTCACATTCTGTGGCCATGACTAGGGACATTCCAAGCTGCCCCAATATCAGGACCCATCTTCCTCAAGTGTAGCATAGAGTATGTTGTCCAGCCTCCCTTCAGAGGATGAAACATTCCCTATTGTTGTTGATGCAAGCTGAGGGCAAGGTCCTATGGGGGGCGCACAAAGGGGTCTATTTGTTGTTCCTGATAGAGATAAATGGTAAGAATGGAGAGAGGGTTTTAATCAAGGTCTAGGCCCATCATGCCTGTTTGGGAACCTCAAGCCATCCTGACTAGGGCCCCAGCTGATGGGGTGGCCTGATAGTGACATACGCAATGGTATCAGAGTCCAAAAGAAATGTCTAGGAGCCACCACCAAAGAGGGAAATGAGGTGAGGATGCAGCGTGAGAAAAGTGGTAACCTTAACTCTCATTGCCACTGTTCTTTTAATTTTCACTAGGACCAACCGTTACCAGAAGTAAAGCATCTGGAAATGAGTATCAGCAAGATGAAATCAGGCAGACAGAGTGAAACGCTGTGTGGTGGAAAATTATTGTGGCAAAGAATATTTGTGAAAGAATTCCATGACTCTGTAAAGAGTGGTCGGACCAAAAGGAATGTTGTTCTAAAAACAGAAGAGCCTGGCATGATACTTCCTGTAGAATCATCATGTTTTCCTCACAGACATAAGGATGACAGGAGTAAGAGAGAGATAATTTACTCCAAATGAAGGCACCTTCCTTATGGTTTCTTTTTCTAAACCGTATACTGAAGATTTTAAAATTCTTCTTACATTGAGTTAGATTTCATTGGCAATGTCCTAATAGTTGTAGGCTGAGTTGCTAGGTAAATGTGTTCAGGAAAAGTAAAGTTTATTCTAGTACTTATTAAATTTTTAAACTATGGCCCATTAGGATTATATTGCTTACTGTCTTAAGTCTGATTTATCTTAAAGAGATACAATGTAAGAGTTGTGGCCAAAATAGATAATGCCAATGTATGTGTGGAATTAAGAAGAAAAAAAAAAGCCTCTCTATTTTCAAATGAATAGGATTATGTGATCCACAGATGTCATTTGAATCCCTTGTGTGAGATCCATTACAGTAGTCTATTTCAACAAACTTATTCCCTTCTGTGTACACCATTTATAATACTTTATAGAAGAAAAATTTAGTAGAACATTACATTGTGAGTTTTTAGTATTAGCATTTCCCAAAGTAAATATGCCTTGGGAGTATCCTAAGTCAATACAAGCTTTTGAAGAGCCCATCCACCAATGATCACAGAGTGTAACTGAAATTACAAAGCATGTACAGTGTTTTGGGTTAGCATATATATATTTTTTAAATCTGCCCTTTTGTGTATAGAGAGATGTTTCTCTTCCCCATCCTGGAATTTCTCCTCATTCTAGTTTTCTTTTCTCTTTCTTTTTTTCCCTTTCTTTCTTTCTTTCTTTCTTTCTTTCTTTCTTCCTATCAGCTTTATTGAGGTAAAATTGTCATAAAAATAACCCTGCACAAATGTGAGTGCACAATTTGATATATATCAACATATGCATCCAACCGTGAAACCATCATCTCAGTCATGGTAATGAACCTATTTATCATACAAATTCTCCATTACATCTCTTTGTATTTCTCTCATCCAGTAACTAGGTAAGACCAAGAAACTACTGGTCTGCTTTCTATCACCCTAGATTAGCTTGTATGTTCTAGCCTTTCTATAAATGGAGTCATGCAGTATGCTCTTTTTGTATGTCTGTCCTCTTTCACTCAGCATACTCATTTTAGGATTCATCCATATTATCATCTCATTATTTGCTATTAAGGAGGATGTAGAAAAGGGTAGGGATCAGATATATAAATGAATAACAATACCTGTCAAAGATATTAGAGAACTTGCTATTGTTCATTAACTTTAGAGTTATAAAACTCTTAGGAATCAGAGTTTTTAATTTTTATTTTATTTATTTATTTATTAGATAGAGACAAGAGAAATTGAGAGAGGAAGGAGAGATAGAGAGGGAGAGAGACAGAGAGATACCTGCAGTCCCACTTCTCCACTTGAAAAGCTTTCCCCCTGCAGGTAACATGAGTGCTTAACCAGGTGCATCACCACCTGGCCCCCAGTTTTTTTTGTTTGTTTGTTTTGTTTGTTTGTTTTCCTATGTGCATATATCTGGGTTTCCAGTATTCTATTTGAGTCGGTGTCTTACTATCCATCTATGCAGTTAATATATACAGACTACTGGTAACTGCTGTGAAATCCTGAGCCTAGGCATTGCATCACATAACTTTAGATGGGGTAGAAGAAAGGAATATAAGGCAGCTATTATTGGCCACTCTTTCCTGAAAATTTGTTACTAGGGTGTGCCTCAGCTCAGTCTTTCCTTGGTGAGACCCTTTTTGATTTACTCTTATTGGAACCAAGTATTTTCTTCCTATAGATTACACAGTATTTTCACTTTACTGAGATACAATATACATACATACATACATACATACATACATACATACAATTCAACCATTTGTAGTAGATAATTTACAGAGTTCTACAACCATCACACTATATTGGAACATTTTTACCTTCTCAAGGAAAAGATAATCCCTCTTCCCACTTGCTGCTCCCTCACATTCTTTATTCATCTCAGCTCTGGACAGCCACTAATATACTTTCTGTTTTTCTGGATTTTCTTATAAGGGCATTACATATAAACATAATCACTGGATATCTCTCACAGTATTTGACTTGTACCTCTTAGTAACCCTGCCTTCTGCTCTGTTTTTATTGAGTTTGAAAGGCCTATAAATGACCTGCTCTTAAGAATCAGGACTTCTACTCTACCATCTTTGTAATTTATAGTGGTGCCTGGCAATTTGTCTGACATATCAGTAAATGCTAAACTGAAGGGAAAGATACTTCTTTTTTCTTCTGTAAACAACCATAGTAGGGAAGACTGATCATAATGTATAAAAATATGATAACCACATGAGATTCTGTGAAGATTTAGCATGTAGTTGGCTTTAAACAAAAATATGGAATGGGTGAGCTTTATGATAGAAGTTAATGTTTTCCTTTTTCTATCTTGTTCATTTTAATTTTCTAACCTTTGACTCAGACCCAACACAATTTCTATCATCCTTTCCCTTCAAGCTAAAAGCCCCAGTTAAAGCCCACCACAGGTTTTGGTTCACTGGCAGATGTGCACAGGGCTTAATTCTGTCTTTTAATGCTAACTCCAAATACTGATGAGATAATTCCACCTTCCTAATCTCAGTTGCCTTGCTGAAAACAATGTAGGAATGATATTTAGTAAAGGCACTTTTAACTGTATAAACAGGTGCCAGGTAGTGGCACACTTGGTTGAGCACACATGTTACAATGTGCAAGAATCCAGGGTTTAAGCCTCTGGTCCCTACCTGCAGGGGAAAAGCTTTGTGAGTGGTGAATTAGTGTTGCAGGTCTCTCTCTCTCTCTCTCTCTCTCTCTCTCTCTCTCTTCCTCTCCCTCTCCCTCTCTCTGTCTCTCTCTCTCTCTCCCTCTCTCTCTCTCTCCCTCTCTCTCCCTCTCTCTCTCTCTCCCTCTCTCTCCCTCTCTCTCTCTCTCCCTCTCTCTCCCTCTCTCTCTCTCTCCCTCTCTCTCCCTCTCTATCCATGCCCCTTCTTGATTTCTGGCTGTCTCTATCCAATAATACATAAAGATAATAAAACTTGAAAAAAAACTTTATAAACATTTTAAACTCTATAGTAGCTCAGCATAAAAACAAAAATGAGATTTGTGTCATTATCTTTTTTTTTCCATGAAAGCAGAGGTAAAGGAACTTTTGAGGGAAGACAAAATAACTGATTCTACTGTATAGCTATTCTCAGGAGATAATCATCCTTGAAACATTTTTTTCAAATTAATTTAAGTGATTATGTTATATTCTTTAAGGTATTAGTAGGACCTGTCTTTAGTCTGTTTTCTCTCATTTTTTTTTCTTTCTTCCATTCTCTCTCTCTTTGCCATATTCTGGGTGTAAATCCAAAAGAAAATATATATGGCATAAGAGAAAACTATTGAGTGTTTTGAGTGACTCTCAGTATGAAAGCCAAGTATTTGCAAGGAATGGAATGAGGTCTATGGCACTGTTAATGGGATTTAAATGGATTTAGGAACTAAGGCTGAAACAAGAGCCTAATTAGAAAAGATTTCAGGGTCATCAAGTCAGTCCTCACCTGTCCATCAGGCAGACAGGCTGTCCACAGCTTTCACTTCAAAGATGTGTTGTGTTCTTCTCATCACTGCCCCTTGTCTTCTAATTCTTGAGGGAGAAACTGATGGAACTGTGTGTTTTTAGGAGTGTACTTGTGTGGGTCCAGAGATTTAGTTGGTGTTTGGTCCTTTAAAAAGTACTGATATTTATAGTTTTATTTTTAACTATTTTTTTAAATATTTATTTTATTTATTTATTCCCTTTTGTTGTCCTTGTTGTTTTATTGTTGTAGTTATTATTGTTGTTGTCATTGTTGGATAGGACAGAGAGAAATGGAGAGAGGAGGGGAAGACAGAGAGGAGGAGAGAAAGATAGACACCTGCAGACCTGCTTCACCGCCTGTGAAGCGACTCCCCTGCAGGTGGGGAGCCTGGGCTCGAACCGGGATCCTTATGCCGGTCTTTGTGCTTTGCGCCACCTGCGCTTAACCCGCTGTGCTACAGCCTGACTCCCTATTTTTAACTATTTTTAAAGATTTATTTGAGAGAAAGAGAGAACTAGAGAGGGAGAGTGAGAGAGAGAGAGAGAGAGAGAGAGAGATACCAGAGTACTGAGTACAGTACTGAGTACTGAGAACTGAGTATTGCTCTGGCACCTGGTAATGCTAGGGAGTGAACTGGGAGCCTCTGGGAGTCTCAGGTATATGAGTCCTATGCTATAAGGACCTACCTCCCCAAGCTATCTCCCCATCCCATAATTTTCTTTAAAAGAAATATGAAAAAAATAACCCACATTTTGCATAGTTTGTCTTTGTTAGTGCTTTCCAAATTTTAATTGCCCCGTCACATGGATTTTGCTAGCCATGGAAACACTACACCCAGAGAAGATGGTATCTGAAGTTAAAAGAGGAAACATAAGGCTACGATAGGGTCTAGCTGTGTGATTCTTCTAGAGGAAGGGTCTGTGTTATCACATATGCAATAGTTAGTGTTTCAGGGTCTTGGTGAGTTGGAACATTAGCCAGCATAAAGTATTCTTTCTTTTTTTTTAACAGAGCATTAAATGTTTAATAGTCCATTAGCATAAAATCTTTTTTTTTTTAATTTGGGAATATTTTCTAATATGCCTCATTCCACTAACCAGATGCATGTTGTGTTACTGAAATTCATAGAGGTGCCTGGTCTTTTGACCCTACCAGAGTCTAGTAGGTTTTGCACCTAATTCTTTGGAAATGTCAAGCTTAATCACTCTATAATGATCAGTTAAACAGTCAGCCTTATCTCCTCATGGGTCCTGTGCATAAACATTTAGAACAATTAGAGGGTGAATTACTTCTTGATCCCTTCTGAGTGGTGGTGGAGTGTGCCATTCCTTATTAAAAGGGGGCAGTGGTAATTTTTTAAATTTTTTTATTTCTACTTTCTTTTTTCTTTTTCTTTTTTATTTAAGAAAGGATTAATTAACAAAACCATAGGGTAGGAGGGGTACAATTCCACACAATTCCCGCCACCCAATCTCCATATCCGACCCCATCCCCTGATAGCTTTCCCATTCTCTATCCCTCTGGGAGCATGGACCCAGGGTCATTGTGGGTTGCAGAAGGTGGAAGGTCTGGCTTCTGTAATTGCTTCCCCACTTCTTCTTCTTCTAGCGTTTGCCCTTCTTCCATAGCCAGTCAACAGCATCAGGTAGAGCCTGATGTAAAGTTTCGAGACCTCCTTTGAATCTGGAGAGGTGGCAGTCGTTGACTATGTGGGTCATAGTCTGTCTGGAGCCGCAGGGGCAGTTCGGGTCGTCTCTGGCTCCCCAGCGATGGAACATAGCAGCGCACCGGCCATGGCCTGTTCGATAGCGATTGAGGAGGGCCCAATCATAACGTGCTAGGTCAAAGCCAGGTTGACGCTTGCAGGGGTCTGTGATGAGGTGTTTGTTCTTTACCTCAGCTGACTGCCAGCTCTGTTTCCAAGAGACTGGAACAGAGAAGTTCAGTGTAGATGTAGGGGACCAGATTGGGTGACGAGACGTCAAGCGTTGAACAGGGTGGGCGAAGATATCCGCGTATATTGGCAGGTCCGGTCGAGCGTAGACGTGGGAAATGAACTTAGATGATGGCGCATCCTGACGAATATCTGGTGGGGTGATGTTGCTAAGAACTGGCAGCCATGGAACCGGGGTGGAACAGATATTTCCAGAAATTATTCTCATGGAGGAATATAATTTGGAATCGACCAAGTGGACATGGGGCTACGGAACCATACTGGGGCACAGTATTCTGCAGTGGAATAGCATAATGCCAGAGATGATGATCGTAGTGTGGAAGCGCTCACGCCCCATGAGGAGCTGGCCAGTCTTGCAATGATGTGATTCCTCGCGCCCACCTTTGCTGCAGTTTTTGTGAGATGTTTGTGAAATGACAGAGTGTGATCGAGAGTAACACCAAGATAGACTGGCTGGGCTTCATGTCGGATTCTCGTATCGCCAAGCTGCACATTAAGCTCACGCGAGGCTGAGGCATGGTGTAGATGGAAAACAGATGATACCGTTTTTGCAGTGCTAGGGATTAGTCGCCATTTTTTACAGTAATCAGATATCAGAGACATGTCTTTCGTGAGTGTTTCCTGACTGGTCTGTCCATACTCCCAGTCTGCCTCTCTGTTTCCCTAGTAGGGTGGGTCTCTGGGGAAGCAGAGCTCCAGGACACATTGGTGGGGTCTTCAGTCCAGGGAAGCCTGGCCGGCATCCTGATGACATCTGGAACTTGGTGACTGAAAAGAGAGTCAACGTACAAAGCCAAACAAATTGTTGAGCAATTATGGACCCAAAGCTTGGAATAGTGGAGAGGAAGTGTTAGGGGGATACTCACTGCAAACTCTAGTGTACTTCTGCTTTCAGGTATATATTTTGCAGTAGTTTATGGATACATGTGAACATATGCTCTCTCTCACAGAAACTGGTGTATATCTAGGTTTTGGGACTTTGTTAGAAAGTGAACCACCTGAGATGGAATTAGAGTATACTATGAAAGGAAAGGTCTCACCCGAGTAATGAAGCTGAAGGGTTGTCATTCCACACGTGAAGTCTCTGGACACAGTCTGAAGTGAAGCATAAAGTATTCTTAAGCCAGGGGTAGGGAGATATCCGGCCTACAAAATCACTTGTGGTTGCCAAGGCAACCACAGACAAGACTTGAAATTCAATAAATCTAGGAAGTTTGTTTTTCAAATCAATATTAAATGCTATTTTTATAAATATTTATTTATTTATTATCTTTTGTTGCCCTTGTTGTTTTATTGTTGTAGTTATTGTCATCGTTGTTGGATAGGACAGAGGGAAATGGAGCAAGGAGGGGTAGACAGAGAGGGGGAGAGAAACATAGACGCCTGCAGACCTGCTTCACTACTTGTTAAGCAACTCCCTTACAGGTGGGGAGCCGGGGGTAAATGCTATTTTTTAAGTTGATAATTTTGTAAAGGTCATGAATGATGTTATAAAAATACAAATATCCCTTAGCAGAAAAAAAACAAACTTTTTTTACCCCAGGTACTAAGTATTGCACTCTTCCCATTGTCTCCCTCTTTTCCTGCTGTTTTTGTGGGTCCATTGTCAAGACAGTTATTAGATGTGGAGAGTCCACAGCTGGCAAGATGAGGGCATGGGGCAGTGATGGCACTGTGTGGCAAATCCAATATTGTGTGGAGATTCTGCACCAGAGTAGTTGAATTTTGTGCTCTTTCTTTCTAGAATCCATTCCAACAGTATTTCCCAATTATTTAGATAATTATTTATTTGACTTCAGGCTTCACTGT
Source organism: Erinaceus europaeus (assembly GCF_950295315.1). Classification (NCBI taxonomy): domain Eukaryota; kingdom Metazoa; phylum Chordata; class Mammalia; order Eulipotyphla; family Erinaceidae; genus Erinaceus; species Erinaceus europaeus. The sequence continues at coordinate 30,631,558 of NC_080163.1, forward strand.
GATCCCATTGGATTTAGCTGTAACTAAGAAAAAAAATCATTGGGGAAGTAGATTTCCCCTTCTAATTACCAGTTTCAGGAAAATTTGTTTTCTGATTCATCCACATGTGCTCTAGATTATCACCACAAAGTTTTCAATAAAAATCTAGCTTTTAAAAACACCGTCTTGGTATTTTTTTTCTTCTGTTACAACTGGCTGGATTCTTGAAGGTCTTTATCAGTAATCAAACATGAGAACATTTATATGAGTATTTAGAAACCTTCAGATATTCTGTAGCTGATCTCCTTTCACATTACATGTAGGAACTCAACTAATATTCGTTTAAAATTGCCAAAGCAACTAAGAACCAGTAAAGTGGACTATAAGCATGTACGATTCTGGTTCCTAACTCTCAGGAGTCCATGTTTAGCTCAACCACTCACGTTTCAGCCTGACTCCCATGGAATTTGAGGAAGCTCTGCTGTTGTGGTATCCTTCCTTCTCTTCTTCTCTCCCTTTTTTTTTTGTCTTTCTTCTTTTTTTTTCTTTTTTTAAAAATTTCTTTATTGGGGAATTAATGTTTTACATTCAGCAGTCAATACAGTAGTTTGCACATTCATAACATTCCCCAGTTTCCCATTTAACAATACAACCCCCACTAGGTCTTCTGTCATCCTTCATGGACCTGTATTCTCCCCACCCACCCACCCTAGAGTCTTTTACCTTGGTGCGATATGCCAAATCCATTTCAGGTTCTACTTGTGTTTTCTTTTCTGATCTTGTTTTCCAACTGGCATGCTAACTAGTTATGCGACCCCCGAGTGGTCGGCGTCTCCCAACTTCTTAGAGGGACAAGTGGCGTTCAGCCACTCAAGATTGAGCAATAACAGGTCTGTGATGCCCTTAGATGTCAGGGGCTGCACTGACTGGCTCAGCGTGTGCCTACCCTACGAAGGCAGGCGCAGGTAACCCGTTGAACCCCATTTGTGATAGGGATTGGGGATTGCAATTATTCCCCATGAACAAAGAATTCCCAGTAAGTGCGGGTCATAAGTCCCTGCCCTTTGTACACACCGCCTGTCACTACTACTGATTGGATGGTTTAGTGAGGCCCTCAGATGGGCCCGCCTGGCAGAGCTCTGAGAAGATGGTCAAACTTGACTAGAGGAAGTAAAGGTCATAACAAGGTTTCCGTAGGTGAACCTGCGGAAAGATCATTAACGTGTGAGAGGAGAGTGAGCGTTAAGCATGAGGATACAATCCTTACATCTAGCATCTTTGTTTCAAGTTCTTTCCAAAGTTATTGCTTGTAGATGCTGCATCTATATAGACTTTCTCCTTTCCATTTGTTTTCTACCTCTTGTTTTTGCTTTATTTTTATCTAAAATGCCTTCCCATTGTATCTCTTTATGTCAAAATATTTCTAAGAAAGACCTTGGAAGTCATCATTTTGTGTGTGTTTATCAGGTAACATGTAGAGCTATATGTACACTGAACCTACACAACAGTATAAATTACATAACATGAAAATATTTTTTTCTATTATATTAAATGAAAAGTAAAATTTAAAAGTATTATTTTGGAAGGAAAAACATGTAGGATGATATTTCTGAGATGTTCTTCATATATAAAAATATTACTAATTTACTAATTACTAATTACTAATTTACTAATTACTAATTTACTAATATTACTAAGCTTGATAGGGTGTTTAATTTATTAGTAAATGTTTTGATAGTGAATCTGTTTTATTTTCATAAGAAAACACAATTTAATAAAACTAAGTTTCTGAAATATAGGTTACCTTTTCTCCTATCCTTAAATAAACTTTTAAAATATACTCTCCCAAAACATTTTCAGGTTGTTCTCAAAATTATTCATATTATCATTTTAGAGACCATCTAACCAATGTAAGTGACAATAGGGTTGAAGATGACACTGATGTTTAGCACAGCATTTTTTTTTAATGTTCTCTCTATGAGTCCCCCTGGACTTTGCTTTGAGATTCATCAACCTACCCATTCAGTCATGGTGACAAGCATACGCCTTTTATCTTTATGGGTAAGATAACTGAGATCATACCTAAATGTTCTTGAGTGGAAAAGAAATTGATATTTGTTATTTTTCTGATCTGGGTGACATTTTAAAAATAATCCTTTCAATGGATAAAGGAGCCTGCAGTTTATCTGTATCCCAGTTGTAAATAGCATATCCACAGAGAAATCTGCCTATTGTTTATAGTCAAGGTATTGGAATACCTCTGGTTCTGGAATACTTCTGGTGCTGGAATCTTGGTGTGTGTATGTATGAGTATACACTCATTCCTCTTAAAACAAAGAAGATGTATTTGGTAGTCGCTTATGATTTTAAATGGATTAGATGATTTTCCTTGAAATTTCTTTTCTAATGTAGCATGAAGAGAATTAAATGGTGGAAAATGAAAGAATTTATTTGGAGACATAAAAATAAGAAGAGGAATTGTTTGCTTACACATTGGGCTATATGAGGACTGGGGAATGGATTGAACAAAATTATCTAGCATGCATGTTGTTTTTAAGTGATACTTGAGACTGGGATGTGAAACAGCTGTGTTGTTGGTTTTTTTTTTTTTTTCTTGTGCCAACTTTCCTAATTTGATTGATTTTCCTCTCTGACAGCCCACTGTGCTGATAAATGTGTCCATGGCCGCTGCATTGCTCCAAACACCTGTCAGTGTGAGCCTGGTTGGGGTGGGACCAACTGCTCCAGTGGTAAGTTTCCACCTGCTGTTGTCTGTCTCAGGATGTTTTTGCTGGATTGGCCCCCTTGTCTACAGATTAACCTAAACCATGGGTTTCCTTCTTCATCTCTATGCAGAATACAGTGTGGATTCCAAATCTACTACATCAGTACTATAGAGAGCTGTTGTTAAATGTGTTTAGAAAATGGTACTTGAGAAAAGGGTGACTACAGAAATGTGATGCTGCAGTTACTATCTATGTACTTCAATGTATTTTCTAAAACGGGCCCAAATTTAAATTTCTTATCTTAGTAAGGCAGTTGAATTAATTGCATAGCTATCTATTGGACAGATTCTAATTTCTGTTTTCACTGTACTTGTTGATTTATATAAGAAACATTAAAATTTTTTTTGGTTATTAAAATCTACCACCTGTTAGTCTGAATTAAGAAATAAAATTCAGCACTCCCAGAACACTCAGAAGTAAATAATATATTTTGGGTCCAAAAATTTTGGGTGAATATATTGTTAGTAAATGAAAATTCATAAACATTTTGGCATGGGTAAAATAATATAAAATATCTGTCTCATTAAGTTAGGACTTTAAAAAGATAATATCTCAGACAAAACTCATGTTGCATTTAAAATCCTGTATCCACTATAATGAGGATTAAATGATGGAGTAGCATGTAGTACCATTGCTTTTCTAAATTTCACAGCTAAAGCTTAAGTTTTCTGGGTAACTTGCAATTGGTCATGTAATTGCATGTGCTTCCTCTTTCTTTATACTTCTTTTTGTTTTGAAAAAAAAGTCAGAGGGAATTAAAATGCAACTAAATTGGGATGCATAGAATGTTACATTTAGAGAAAGCAAATAACAATTAGAATTTAGTAGGCTCTCATGACAGCACAAATTGGTCCTCATTGCTACTAAAGGATTTTCTGAAAGGATTTAAGTTGTCTACATCGTCTGTTTTTAAGAACCTTTACTGCTTACATTTGAAACTGGCAACATGACTCTTTATCTTACTAGAACTTCTTGTTGTATACTTGTGATCTTTTGGCTGTCCTCAAAACAGCATCTTCAAGGGGAGTCTTGGGCTGTCTGTATACAGATACTGCTTGTGAAAGAGCCTTTTATTGCATTTTAAACAGAGTGGAGTGTGTGTGTGTGTGTGTGTGTGTGTGTGTGTGTGTGTGTGTGCCTGGTGAGATTCCAAGGTTTCCTGTTCCAATGGATGACTGTCTTGGAAGGCTTTGTTTTGCTTCTGTTGGAGATCAGGAGAAAAGTGGGCATTTTGTTCACATGCTGTTGAGACAAAATGTTTGGGATGTGGGATTTGGCTCATGTCCATTTTTCTAGCTGACTGACCTCAAATGCAATGTTGCTTTCATTAACTTTTCCTGTTTAAAAATCGGTTGCCCTACGCACTTTGAAGAAAAATAACATTACTATATGAATGAGAGGGGAAAGAGATGAGTAGATATATTCTGCATTGGAAAAAATCAAAGTTTGTTACTAACTGCAGAGCAAGAATGTAGTGGAATAATTTCAGTTGTATTCATACTTTGTCTCATAGGAGCTGTGGACTATTTCAAGTTAAGAGATCAGATGAAAGAGTGTTTCTGTAGAGAAAACAAAAGCCTATAAGGAATTTAAACTTTCTAGACTGTCTAGAAAAATAAACTGTCAGTTATTTATGAAATTTACTGATTTTTTAATGACACCTCTAGAGTGATAAGAACACATATTCTTTCTATATAGAAGGTGATGTTGAAATTATTTTTATTTCATTTTACTTTATTATTTCCAAAAGAATTATGGGGTCTGAGAAGTGGCTTAGTCAGTGGAGTGCTCACTTTATCATATGTATGGATCGGGGTTTGAGCTCTCAGCCACCACATGGAAGTACCAAAGAGGAAGTTTTGAGAGTAGTGCGGTAGTGTTCTGATGTCTTTCTTCTTTCTCTTTCTCTCTCTCCCTCCCTCCCCCTCTCCCTCTTTTTCTCTCCTTCTATGCATTTCACTTCATATATGGAAAAAAAAAACACAAAGAATCTGTCAGTAACTGTCAGGCTAGCAACACGAGAGAGACAGAGATAATCCAGGAACCAAGCTCTTGGTGGTGAGGCCATTCAAATCTTTATTCATCCAAATGCCCTAGAGTCAGGCAGTAGCACACCTAGTTAAGCCACATGGCGCAAAACCTCAATGGTCAGCTGTCAGCCTCCCAGTCCACCAGTGAGCTCCTTGAGCCCAGAAACCAGAAGCCCCCAAGTCGGAAATGGAAGTGGCTTGACAATACCATACATGGTTAGGAAAAGGGTGGAGAAAGGTAAAAGGGGCCTGGGAAAGTTAGGGACTTCCTTACCAACTGTTGCTAGGGGTTTAACTGGTAGGATTAATAATACCCTGCAGGGAATTAGGGAGGAGACCTTTCAGGCAAAACAATGATATGTAGATAAGGGAGCAGGCCATAGTATCAGGAATGCAGGGTGCTTTGTGACACAGGGAGTCTGATAAGATGAAGCAAACCTTGGGGAGTATAGTGTCCATCGTTCAACCTCTTAGTAGAGAGAGATGTGCCTCTCAGGTCAAGCCCTGCCAAGCTCAACCACATCCTCACAATTTCCCTCTAAGTAACTATTAGGTGGTTTTATTCATATTTGAATTTAAGAATTGAAACATAAGCTGGAAAGAACAAACAATAGAGGTAGCCAAACTATCTCTAAAACTTTGTGAGAACTTCGGTGGTTATTATGAAAAGCTGCAGGGGGTAGGGGAAGGCAGACCATTAGTGGATACAATGTGGAACTATACTCTGTAATCTTATAAATCATTAATAAATCTTAAAAGAATGCCAGAAGTGGTGGAGTTGTGTAGGCACAAAGCCCTAGTGCAGACCTGTTTGCAAGGAAAAAAAAAAAAAGATATATGTAGAGAGCAAAGCACCATTTCATTATTGTGAAAATAAAACAAATAAAGATAAACACAGCTCTTTTTTTTTTTTGATGTGGGTTTATAAATACAGCAAGTTTATTAGGTTCTAAAAAACTATGGTAGCAACATAAGATAGAAAAGACCAACCAGCCATGCTGCATAAACCATGCTAATGTGTGGGTTGCGGGAGAAATAGCAGTGACAGGAACAGAAAACCAAAAGAGCCGAATTTCCACCAAAACCTCCACTAAGTAATCTCTCATTCCCACAATACCTCCAGAGTTTATGTCCTATGCTATATGTCTGTTGTATGCTGATGATGTGAGCCTTATACATGACATAGCCTCTCTTCTTTTTATCGTCATTAAAGTATTTTGTATTCCCAACACTCCATCATGTGGTGCTAGAGATCTTAACATGGGTCCCAGGTTCCTCTTCACACATGGAAGGAGTGTACTCTACTTAATAAATCACTTCCCATGCCACTGAAATAATTTTTTCCCCTTTCTTCCTTTTTTTTTTCTTTCTTTTCTTTTTTCTTTTCTCTTCTCTTCTCTTCTCTTCTCTTCTCTTCTCTTCTCTTCTCTTCTCTTCTTTTCTTTTCTTTCCTTTCCTTCTATTCCCTTTCTTTCCCTTCTCTTTTCTGTTTTTTTTTTTCCTTTTCTTTTTTGTCTAGAGTAATGCTCAGCTCTGGATATTGGTGTGTGGGAGACTGAACCTGGGACCTCTTACATAATAGTTCACTGCACAGCCATTCAGCCCACACTGAGATGTGCTTTGCAAGTGTTGTTTTGAACTTATAGAGTAATAGCATAAATAAATATGGACATATATCTGCACTATTTAAAAGGGTTATGGATAAACATTTTGGACACCATTTTTTCTGTTTTTTAAATTTCTTTATTAGGAGATTAATGTTTTACATTAGATAGTAAATACAATAGTTTGTACATGCATAACATTTCTCAGTTTTCTACATAACAATACATCCCCCACTAGATCCTCTGTCATCCTTTTTGGACCTGTATTCTCCCTCGTACCCACCCCAGAGTCTTTTACTTTGGTGCAACATGCCAATTCCAGTTCAGGTTCTACTTGTGCTTTCTCTTTTGATCTTGTTTTTCAACTTCTGCCTGAGTGTGAGATCATCCCCTATTCATCCTTCTGTTTCTGACTTATTTTATTTAACATAATTTCTTCAAGCTCCAGACAAGATGGGCTGAAAATAATGAAGTACTATTTTTAATAGCTGAACAGTATTCCATTGTGTATATATACCACAACTTACTCAGCCACTCATCTGTTCTGGGACACCAGGGTTGCTTCCAGGTTATGGCTATTACAGATTGTGCTGCAATAACATAGATATACACAGATCTTTTTGGGTGGGTGTGCTGGGTTCCTTAGGATATATCCCCAGGAAAGGAATTGCAGGGTCATAGGGTAGGACCATTTCTAGCCTTCTGAGAGTTCTTCAGACTGCTCTCCCCAGAGGTTGGACCAATTTACATTCCTACCAGCAATGCAGAAGAGTTCCTTTGACCCCACAACCTCTCCTGCATTTCTTGCTGCAATCTTTTTTGATGTATGATATTCTCACAGGAGTGTAGTAGTTCATTGTTGGCTTTATTTGCATTTCTCTGATAATCAAAGACTTGGAGCATTTTTTTGATGTGTTTCTTGGCCTTTTGGATCTCATCTGTGGTGAATATTCTGTCCATATACTCTTCCCATTTTTGAATGAGGTTATTTGTTTTCTTGTTGTTGAGTTTGGCAAGCTTTTTATATACTTTGGTTATTAAACTCTTCTCTGATGTATGGCATGTTTGGGTAGTGGTTTCTTTTGCTATGCAGAAGCTTTTTAATTTGATGTAGTCCCATAGGTTTATACTTGCCTTAGTCTTCTTTGTAATTGGATTCATTTCATTGAAGATGTCTTTAAAATTTATGCAGAAAAGAGGTCTGCCAATATTGTCCTCTGAGTATCTGATAGTTTGTGGTCTAACATACAAGTCCTTGATCCACATGGAATTTACTATTGTATTTGGTGAAATATAGTGGTTCAGTTTCATTCTTCTGCATGTTTCAACCCATTTTTTTTCAACAACATTTGTTGAAGAGACTCTGTTTTCCCCGTTTAATAATCTGGGCACCTATGTCAAAGTTTAGATGTCCATAGGTGTGGGGGCTTACTATCAATTCTATTCCACTGGTCAATATGTCTATTCATGTTCCATTACCAAGCAGTTTTGATGGCAATGGCCCTATAATACAATTTGAGATCTGGGAGTGTGATGCCTACTGTTCTGTTCTTTCTTCTCAAGACTGTTTTGGCAATTCTAGGTCGTTCTGGTTCCAGATAAACATCTGTAGCATTGGCTGTATTCTCCTAAAGAATGTGGTTAGGATCTTGATGGGGATAGCATTAGCTTTGTATATGACTCTGGATACTATATTCATTTTGATGATGTTAATTTTACCAACCCATGAAAATGGAATCTCTTCCCACTTATTTGTGGCTTCTTCTGTTTCCTTGAGTAGTGACTCTTAATTTTCAGTATACAAGTCTTTCACTTCTTTGGTTAGGTTCCTGCCCTTTTTTGTAGGCCATTGGCTTGGCTTGTATGATAGTTTTAAATCCATTCACTTTGAGTCTGTGTTTGCCTTGTTGGTGAATTTCCTGTAGACAGCATATTGTTGGGTTGTGTTTTCTGATTATCTTCCTATTCTGTGCCTTTTAATAAGTGAACTCAGGCCATTGACATTTACTGATATAGTAGATTAAAGACATATTTTTTAATTTTATTTTTTATTTAAGATAGGATAAATTAACAAAACCATAGGGTAGGAGGGGTACAACTCCACACAATTCATACTACCCAATCTCCATATCCCACCCCCTCTCCTGCTAGCTTTCCCACTCTCTATCCCTCTGGGAGCATGGACCCAGGGTCGTTGTGGGTTGCAGAAGGTGGAAGGTCTGGCTTTTGTAATTGTTTCCTCACTGAACATGGGCGTTGACTGGTCGGTCCATACTCACAGTCTGCCTCTCTCTCTAGTAGGGTGGGTCTCTGGGGAAACGGAAATCCGGGACACATTGGTGGGGTCTTCAGTCCAGGGAAGCCTGGCTGGCATCCTGATGGCATCTGGAACCTGGTGGCTGAAAAGAGAGTTAACATAAAAAGCCAAACAAATTGTTGAGCAATCATGGACCCAAAGCTTGGAATAGCGGAGAGGAAGTGTTAGGGGGGTACTTACTGCCTACTCTAGTGTACTTCTGCTTTCAGGTATATATTTTGCACTAGTTTATGGATACATGTGAACATATGCTCTCTCTCACAGAAACTGGTGTATATCTAGGTTTTGGGACTTTGTTAGAAAGTGAACCACCTGGGATGGAATTAGAGAATACTATGAAAGGAAAGGTCTCACCCGAGTAATGAAGCTGAAGGGTTGTCATTACACACATGAAGTCTCTGGACACAGTCTGAGCTGAAGCATGTTGAGGTGGCAATCGTTGCGTTGATTAGGTTGCGATCAGCAGATGCAATATTATTTTATATGGATTTGGAGAGGCATGTGGGAAAGTGGGCCCTATAAAAAAAGGTTCCAGGACTGGGGGAAGTAGAGGCTCTATAGTGGAGATGTGAGGTTCCTGCTGTCTTAGGGTTCAAAAAGACAATGGATAGTTAATGTTATCACATTATTTGGTAATTGGGTTAACTTTGAAAAGCCCTTTTGTTAGGGTTTTCTTTTTTTTAAAATTTTTTTTTTATTTAAGAAAGGATTAATTAACAAAACCATAGGGTAGGAGCAGTACAACTCCACACAATTCCCACCACCCAATCTCCATATCCCACCCCCTCCCCCGATAGCTTTCTCATTCTCTATCCCTCTGGGAGCATGGACCCAGGGTCGTTGAGGGTTGCAGAAGGTAGAAGGTCTGGCTTCTGTAATTGCTTCCCTGCTGAACATGGGCGTTGACTGGTCGGTCCATACTCCCAGTCTGTCTCTCTCTTTCCCTAGTAGGGTGGGGCTCTGGGGAAGCGGAGCTCCAGGACATATTGGTGGGGTCTTCAATCCAGGGAAGTCTGGCCGGCATCCTGATGACACCTGGAACCTGGTGACTGAAAAGAGAGTTAACATACAAAGCCAAACAAATTGTTGAGCAATCATGGACCCAAAGCTTGGAAAAGTGGAGAGGAAGTATTAGGGAGGTAGTCACTGCAAACTCTAGTGTACTTCTGCTTTCTTACTTTGGTGCCATACTCCAAACTCAGTCAATTTCTACTTTGTGTTTCTACTTCTTTTTTTTTTTTTAAATGCATAACATTCCCCAGATTCTTGTTAGGGTTTTCTATACAGTACCCAGTATCTTGTATATAGCTGTGCCACTGGTTGCTTCTGATCTACTTGGTCTAGGCTTTTGAGAGAGTCCGCATATCAAATACACAGCCTATAAATTAAGAAGACTAAGTCTGTGTTCTAAAAACTTCGAGACATACAATTAATTTTCCCCCTCTCATATTAATTAACTAGTGATTTATATGACTACATTTTACTAGCAGTTACACAAACACCATTCCCACCACCAAAAAACTGTGTCCCATCCCACCCGCCCACCCCCACCCCCACGGGCCCAGGAAGCTGCATGTCTACCCCTCACCACAGGGTTTTTACTTTGGTGCCCTACTTTCAATTTAGTCAGGTCCTGCTTTTAGTTTCCCTTTCAGATCTTCTTTCTCAACTTCTGTTGATGAGTGGGATCATCCCATACTCATCTTTATCTTTCTGACTTAGCTCACTTAACATAATTCCTTTTTGCTCTGTCCAAGAAGGGTCAGAGAAGGTAGGTTCATTGTTCTTGATAGCTGTATAGTATTCCATTGTGTATATATACCACAGCTTTCTCAGCCACTCATCTGTTGTTGGGCACCTGGGTTGCTTCCAGGTTTTAGCTATTATGAATTGTGCTGCTATGAACATAGGAGTACACACCTCTTTTTGGTTGCGTGTTATGGAGTCCTTGGGGTATAACCCCAGGAGAGGAATTACTGGATCATATGGAAGGTCCATGTCTAGCCTTGTGAGAGTTTTCCAGACTGCTCTCCACAGAGGCTGGACCAATTTACATTCCCACCAGCAATGCAAAAGGGTTCCTCTGTCCCCACAGCCTCTCCAGCATTTGTTGCTGCTGTCCTTTTTGATGTATGCCATTCTTACAAAAGTGAGGTGGTATCTTAATGCTGTCTTAATTTGCATTTCTCTGACAATCAGTGACCAAAAGCAGTTTTTCATATGTTTGTTAGCCTTTTGGATCTCCTCTGTAGTGAATGTTTTATTCATATCCTCTGCCCATTTTTGGATGGGGTCATTTGCTTTTTTTGGTGCTAAGTTTGCTGAGCTCTTTATAGATTTTGGTGATTAGTTTCTTGTTTGATGTATGGCATGTGAAGATCTTCTACCATTCTGTGAGGGGTCTCTTTGTTTGTTTAATAGTTTCTTTGGATGTGCAGAAGCTTTTCAATTTGATGTAGTCCCATTGGTTTGTTTCTGCTTTAGTCTTTCTTGCAATTGGGTTTATTTCATCAAAGATGTCCCTGAGGTGTAAGTGGGAAAGTGTTTCACCAATGTTTTCCTCTAAGAATTTGATTGTTTCTGGTCTAACATCCAGGTATTTGATCCATTTGGAGTTGATTTTTGTTTCTGGTGAGATAAAGTGGTTCAATTTCATTCTTCTGCATATTTCAACCCAGTTTTCCCAGCACCATTTATTGAAGAGAGCTTCCTTCTTCCATTTAATACTTTGGGCCTCCTTATCAAAGATTAGATGTCCATAGGTGTGGGGATTTATTTCTGGGCTTTCAATTCTGTTCCACTGGTCTGTGTGCCTATTTTTGTTACAGTACCATGTTGTTTTGATGATGATGGCTTAATAATATAGTTTGAGATCTGGGAGTGTGATGCCTCCATTTCTGTTTCTTTTCCTCAAGATGGTTTTGGCAATTCTAGGTGTTTTCAGGTTCCAGATAAATGATTGTAGTCTTTGTTCTATTCTCTTAAAGAAGCTTGGTCAAACTCTGATGGGTATTGCATTAAATTTGTATATGGCTCTGGGGAGAATATTCATTTTGATGATATTTATTCTTCCAATCTATGAGCTTGGGATATCTTTCCATTTCTTGGTATCAGTTTCTATTTCCTTGAGTAGTGACTCATAGTTTTCAGTATACAAGTCTTTCACTTCTTTGGTCAACTGTATTCCTAGGTATTTGATTGATTTTGCTGAAACAGTAAATGGGAGTGATTTATGGATGTCTTCTTCAGATTTAGTGTTTGCATAAAGAAATGCCACTGATTTTTGTACATTGATTTTGTAGCCTGACAGCTTCCTATATTGCCTAATAACTTCCAGTAGTTTTCTGCCGTATTCTTTAATTTTTTCTATGTATACTATCATATTATCTGCAAATAGTGAGAGCTTGACTTCTTCCCTTCCAATCTGTATTCCTTTGATTTCTTTCTCTTGCCTGATTGCTATGGCAAGAACTTCCAATACTGTGTTTAAGAGTAATGGTGACAGTGGACAGCCCTGTCTAGTCCCCGATCTGAGGGGGAGTGCTTTCAGCTTCTGTCCATTGAGTATGATGTTGGCTGTAGGTTTGCTATATATAGACTCCACTATCTTGAGCAATTTGCCATCTATTCCCATTTTTTTGTAGAGTTTTGAGCATGAATGGGTGTTGGATTTTGTCAAAGGCTTTCTCTGTATCTATTGAGATAATCATGTGGTTTTTGGCTTTGCTTTTATTGATGTGGTGAATGACATTGATTGACTTACAGATGTTGAACCAGCCTTGCATTCCTGGGATGAATCCCACTTGGTCGTGATGAACAATCTTTTTGATGTGCTGCTCTATCTGGTTGGCCAAGATCTTGTTTAATATTTTGGCATCTATGTTAATCAGAGATATTGATCTGTAGTTTTCCTTTTTTGTTGTGTCCCTATCAGCTTTTGGTATCAGGGTGATGCTGGCTTCATAGAAGGTGGAAGGGACTATTCCTGTTTCTTCAATCTTATTGAAAAGCTTAAGAAGTATGGGTACTAACTGTTTCCTGAAAGTTTTGTAGAATTCATTTGTGAAGCCATCTGGTCCAGGACTTTTGTTGTTGGGGAGGTTCTTAATAACGTTTTCAATTTCTTTGTCTGTGATTGGTGCATTTAGGTTTTGGAGTTCTTCTTGGTTCAGTTTTGGAAGGGCATATGTTTCTAGGAATTGTTACATTTCTTCCAGATTCTCTAGCTTGGTGGTGTATAGTTCTTCATAGAAGCTTTGCATGATTTTCTGGATTTCTGTGGTGTCAGTTGTGATATCTCTTTTTTAACGCTACTCTTGTAGATTTTTAGAGTGTTCTGATAGATGATATATTTATGTTGGTCTGACTGTTTATAGGAGGCCTTCCAAAACTTCTTTCAGTGATGGCTTGGTGGTAGTTGATTCTTTCAACTGTTGCTTGTCTGAGAAGGTTTTGATGTCTCCATATACTCTGAATGACAGTCTAGCAGGATACAGTAGTCTTGGTTGAAAGCCTTTCTCATGGAGCACTCGATAGACATCTTGCCATTCTCTTCTAGTCTGTAGTGTTTGTGTGGAGAAGTCTGCTGCTAATCTTATGGGTTTTCCTCTGTAGGTGACTCTTTGTTTTTCTCTTGCAGCCTTCAGGGTCCTTTCTTTATCCTTATTCCCTTCCATTCTAAGTATGTTGTGTCTTGCTGTCTTTAAGTCTGGGTTCATTCTGTTTGGGACCCTCTTGGCTTCTTCAACCTTTATGTCTTTGATGTTGTCTAGACTAGAAATATTCCCAACTATTATGTCCTGAAGAATGATTTCTTTCCCTGCCTCTCTTTCTTCCTCTAGTAAGCCAATAATGTGTATATTATTTCTTTTGAAGTCATTCTATATATCTCTGTTGTTGTTTTCAGTATCTCTTAGTGTCTTTTTGAGATCTCTTACATTTTTTGTTGTCTCTAATTTATCCTCGATCTTGCTAATCCTGTCTTCAGCCTCACTTATTCTATTCTCTCTGTCCTCTACTGTTTCTGGAGTTCATCTATTTTGTTACCCTGTTCTGATACTCTTTTAGCTTGTTTAACTAGCAGTGTTCTTTGCACAACTATACCAGCTTTCAGCTCTCTAATAACCTTGAGATAATTAGTGTTTTCTTCCCGAGTCTTATTTGTTGTTTCTGCATTTCTGATGACAATTATTTCATACTCTTTACTCACTCCTGTGACTATTTCCTTAACTCGTGTTTGGATGTTGACCTCATTATTTTGTGCTTCACCCTTTGGCGGGCTTTTAGTTGGACTCTTGTCCTGGTTCATTTCTCCAATATTTCTTGTTAGTTTAACCATTTTATATAGTATATAGTATACAGTATGTAGTATATAGTATATAGGTCCTTCTCTCAGTACTTGTCAAATTACTGGTCACCCTTGCCTGGATTGACTTGCGTTTAAGTAAGGTACTTAAAGAGTTCATGGTTGTAGAAATGAACAGTTGTTTTAATATTATTTCAATCCCTGAGTTGGAGTACAGTGGCTGTTAAAAGCCTTTTTTGTTCTTTTTCTTCCCTGTAGTCTATGGGAGCCTGATGGCTTTCATACTATAGGCAGGCTTCTAAGCTTAATCACTCACTCTTGACCAAGAGATAAAGCAGCGTGGGGGAGAGATATCGCAGTGGTTATGCAAAGAGAGTCTCGCACCCTAAGGGTCCAAAGCTCCAGGCTCAATTCAGCTTCTCTGCCAAGCCAGGCAGCGCTGCTGGGCCCTGTTAGTTTCTAAACAAGTCCTGTTTATAGTCTGTAGTTTATGAGGCAATTTTTCACCATTTTCTCATTAGGAGAACAATGTGGAAACTCCCACTATGCAGGGCAAGTTCTGGATGGCCAGTCTTGACCACCACATGCCTACCAGTCTATTGGCCACCAGAGAGGTGACATAGGAGAGGAGGAGAACAGGCTGTGGCGGAGGTGAGTGTACAGATTGACCACTGTGGACACTATGGCAGAGGGGAGTGTGTTTATTGGGTTACACATAAGGTATTTTTATACTTGAACAAGCAGGCAGAAAAAAGGAAGTATGGTCGGACCAATCATTGTAGAGGTGAAGTGGGAACAGGCTAGGAACAGGGAAGTTTGTGGTCTTATCAGGAATGGGCTGTGGCAAAGGCTGATGCAAGCTCAATGGTTAAGCTATTGAGGAGTTTCACACCCTTTTGTCTGCATTAAATGGAAATTTAACTATAATCTGTGTAGCAGTTTTCAGTAAACAGCTCCTGCCCCTGAGCTAGGTGCAGAATGCTGGCAATCAATACCAGCTGAGGAGAAGGATGAGGGACAGGGAGACATTTTTGGGTGAACTCCTACTGGTCTTAGAGTAATGACTGGGGTGTCAGCCCTGCTCAACCTGCCATATCCCCACACCACTATACAGCCCCACTGTAGGCCACTGACTTTTAGCTCTTCTCCTGAATTTCCTGGTCAGTTCTCTATTCCCAGATGTCAGCACAGTGCCTCCCCACTGCGGCTGTAACCTCTAAGGGCAGTAGCAATGGAGACTCACAGTGCATTTGGTGAATCTTAGGGGAGTCCTCTCCTCCCTTCATCAGTCTTTTTGTTGGTAAAACAGACTGGAGGTGGTGCCTCAACCAGTAAACTGCCAGACTGTTACCAGCCTCTCAATCTCTCCTTAGGCTTCTCCCTGTCCATGAGCCACAATGTGTTTGCACTCACTGCTGGTTTGGTGGGCTCCTGAAATCATTCTAGTCCTGCCTTGTTGTGGTCCCTGTAAAGTCCAAAGGAGCAAGAGCTGAGAAGGAAATGAAGCAGAGTTGTTGGAGGCTTTGATTTAAAAGATCAACCTAGTCTGGACACCATTTTTAAGCACATAAGAAAATGCTATTCTGAATAGGAATACTAGGTTAATGTTATTTTCCCTATCACTCATTGGAGGCATATAATTTAGTTCTTCTTTTTTAGTTTTTATTTATTTATTTATTTATTTATTTATTTATAAAATGGAAACTTTGACAAGACCATAGGGTAAGAGGTGTACATTTCCACACACTGTGCACTCCTAGAGCTCCATATCCCATCCCCACCCTTGATAGCTTCCCTATTTTTTAACCTTTTGGGAGTATGGACCCAGAGTCATTATGGGGTGCAGAAGGTGGAAGGTTTGGTTTCTCCACTGAACATGGGCATTGGCAGGTCGATCCATACTCCCAGCCTGTCTCTCTCTTTCCCTAGTGGGACAGGGATTTGGGAAGGCAGGGCTCCAAGACACATGCTGGGGTCCTTCTTACCAGATAATTCTTGAAATAAAATGCATGCTTTGATAATCTACTAAGTAGCTGAATTGCCAAAGGTTCTGCTTTTGTTCCTCCTTTTTTATGGCTATTGTTATGCATATGTTTGATGGTGTATGTTAGATACATAAAATGATTGCTTTTATGATTAGACTGGTTTTGTGTTAAGTTCCAGTTAGGAAGCAGAAACAACTGTAATTAGTTGGAGTAAATTTTTATTTTGGAACAAATTCAGATTATAGAAAGTTGCAAAGAGACTAAAGAGTTTCCAATAAACTAGCACTCCGTTTTCCCCTTTTGTTAACATCTTAATGTCAACTGATGCTATTGATCATTATTAAATAAACTCTAGACTTCATTTAATTTTTGTTGTTTTTTTCTATTAGTGGCCTCTTTCTGATACAGGGCCTAATCTATGACACAATATTGTATTTAATTTCAGTGCTATATTTCCCCAGCTTCCTCCACCATGTGGCAATTTCTGAGTCTTTTTTGTTTATTTATTTTCCCTTAGCACCACTGCTCAGCTCTGGTTTATGGTGGTTCTAGGGATTGAAACTGAAAGCTTAGAGCATCAGGCATGAAAGTTATTTGCATAACCATTAAGCCATCTCCCCAGCAATCTGAATCTTTTTTGTTTTTCTTTCTAAAACAACTTGCACAGTCTTAAGGAACACTGGCCAATATCCTTTAGAATGTCTCCAGTCTGTACTTGCCTGGTATTTTTTTCATGATTTGAATGGGGCTGTGAGTTTTGAAAAGGATACCAGAGTTGAAAGTGCCCCTTTCATCTTATTGTATCAGCAATAACATGAGAGTCACAGAAGTAGGTATCACTCACAAGAGTATAAGAATATGAGACCAGTACTATGACTCAGTGGTACAAGTTCCTTACTCAGCACCACTAATGCCCAAATAATGTTTGAGTTCTATCTCTCTCATTAAATAAATACATATCAAAATAAAGACAGAGCATAGAAATAGTAGATGTTTGGAGCATCCACTACCCAGAGTGCTGAAGTTGAAAGCTTAGTAATCCTGCTTGTTTTCTAGCTCAGATGCTGCTAGAGTGCCCACAGCCACAGCTCACTGAATTGTAGAGAGGCTGCAGAACATGCTGGAAGTATACCTTTAGGAACTTCCAAATAGTTGACCATATAGGATGCTTATGAAAGCTGTCTACGGAGAAGTGTCTCACCAGAAGCATTTTGCTATCAGGAAACCCCTGGGGGACGCCAGGGGTAGCTGCTGACTATTGAGTGCTGACTGCTAGGTATTGGTAGCCACTGTGTTCTGTAGCAGAAACTGTCCATACTCCAGGCACCTGACACTGGAAAAACCACTCTCCCTGTGTGTGGTTACAAACTGTGTGCTGGACAAGTTCCATCCACTGCTAGAGTCAGTTGACCTAGTGCACTGGGACTACTTGAATAAGAAAAACTTTCCTCCTGCAGTATTTCTCCTGTACCCTCAGGGGGAAAAATTACTTTGCTTTTGGCTATTTTGCAAAAGGAGAATAAAAGGTCCAGTCTCTTGTGTGTAGATTAAGACAATGAGAGATTAATTGAGGGATAAATTTAGAGCTGAGAGGCAATGAAGTGATAGCTGGTATAGGCACTCCTTTGGTTACTTGGCTCTTCTGTGCTCCTCTGTACATGAATCCTTGTACATCAGCAAAACAACTTTCTATTTCCATGGACTAAGGTCCAGCTATCTATCTATCTTACTTTCATCAAAAGAGAAGATGCAAGTCTTAAAAGTCATTGTATATATGTTGGCTATATTATTTTTTCTTCAAATCCAATCATAGTTTGACTGAATATTTTATTATCGGAAGTTCTGAATTATTTTATATGTTTTTTAATTGAAACAGAGGGTAAAGAAGGGTTTAAAGTGTGTCTCACTCAAGAAGTTGCTTGCCAGGTGTGCAGGCTCCACTGAAACCTTGACACCACATGGGAGTACTCTGGGACTAGAGGAAGTAAGTTCTGGCACTGTGGTGTTTCTCCCTATCATTAGCTCAAGTTTTTTAAAATTTTATTTATTTATTTATTTATTTATTTATTTATTTAAATTTTTATTTCTAAAAAGGAAACACTGCCCAGAGCCCCGTCCTACTCGGGAAAGAGAGAGACAGGCTGGGAGTATGGATAGACCTTCTAATGCCCATGTTCAGCGGGGAAGCAATTAGAGAAGCCAGACCTTCCACTTTCTGCACCCCATTATATCCATGCCAGAGGGATAAAGAATAGGAAAACTATCAGGGGAGGGGCTGGGATACGGAGTTCTGGTGGTGGGAATTGTGTGGAGTTGTACCCCTCTTAACCTATGTTTTTTGTCAGTGTTTCCGTTTTATAAATAAATTTTTAAAAAATATTTTATTTATTTTATTTTTGAGAGAGATGTAGACAGAGAGAGACACAGAGAGAAACACCAGAGCACTGCTCAGCCCTGGTTTATGGTGGTGTGGGGGATTGAACCTGTGACTTTGGAGCCTCAGGCATGAGAGTGTTTGCATAACCATTATGCTATTTCCCCCACCCAAATAATTAAAAAAAAAAAAAAAGGAAACACTGACAAAAAACAGGATCGGCTCATTTTTTTAAAATAAAAAAGCCCACTAGAAATGGTTGTGAGGCAAAATAAAATAAATGCCATCCATTGATGTAATAAACATATACATGTGCTAATCAAACAGTATACGTTCAGTTGCTGAAAAGAAATCATGACATATTTCTGCATAGAAAGATATGTCATGACTTTCCTGACAACCCAATATGAAGAGCTGTTGCAGTCTCCTTTTCGATATGTAGACACAAAGCTGCAATTGTATGTATGGCTACCTTCTCCCACTCCCCAGTCATTAGTTCTTTCTCCTTATCCCAAACTACAACTGCTTGGGGTTCTTTAAATAGTGAAGTGACTCAAATCTTCATAAATGAAAGATCTGAATTCTTTGTTTCCCTGTATTTGATGATTGATCCATTACGTATAACTTTCACTGCTGAGCATAGAAATACTAGTAGGTGCCCACAGGACCACTTGGAGTCCAGATAAAGTTCTCCTTTTTCCTATTCTTTTATAGCAACCCAATTCCTCTAGATAACAAAAACTAGTACGTCCAACCTGAGGAAGAGCTTTCTTATTTACATTAAGTGACCATATGACATAATTCCATTAACATCCACGGACCTCTCTCTCTCTACCCCTTCACCCTCACATATGTGGAAGATTAAGGAACTAACAGACACCTTCAAATGTAAATTTAGAAAGTGTTCCCTTGGAGACTGGACATGACAGTTTACCTTGTCAGTGGAGGAAAGAAGTCTAGCTGTGATAGATACAGTCAGTGTTCTTGAGTCTAATGTCTTCTCTGTACAAAAAAGCAGGTGTTTCAGAAAACTCTACAAACTTTTTCCCCCTAGAGTGAAATCATGATTCATTTGACTAGACTAGACATATTGCCTTTTTAAAAATTTTGATTAAATGATTTTCTTAAAAGCATATAAATATTTTACTTTTACTGGCATTCTAATGCACACCATAGCTTAGATAGCATCAATATATCTTACCTCAGTCTCTCTTTCCTGCCCTCACTTTTTCTCCCCCCACATCAATCTATCTGTCCCTCCATCAATCTTCTATACCTCTTCCTCCCTCACTGGATAATAAACAACTCCTGGAGGGCAGGAACTATGTGTTATTAATCTCTTTAGCTTCCACTGGGCCTGGCATGTGGTTAGAGCATAGTAAATGTTTATTCCATTTAATTAAATTAAATGAATCTTGCATAATTCTGGGAAGTCATTCATGGGTTCATGATGTGAATTTTCATGTAGGGATTGGTATATTCGATGCTGGAGATAAATGACAGATGAGGAATGAAGTTCATAGCTTTGAGAAATGTAGGCAAAATATAAAATGTTTCATTCTGAGGAAGAGAACAACCTCAGTAGCAAAAGTGGGTTTTGAAAGCTAAAAATAGATATAAGTAAGATAATAAGAGGTCTTCTGTGTAGACTTGGGCAAGAAGGACTAAATGAATGCTGAAAGCAGAAAGCTAATTGCTGTGTGGTGTTTGTAACATTAAAAAAAAAAAAAAAAAAAAAAAAAAACCTCTCCCTTTCCCTTTCCCTTTCTTTCTTTCTCCCTTTCTTTCTTTCTCCCTTTCTTTCTTTCTTTCTTTTTTCTTTTTTCCCTTCTCTTTTTTTTTTTTTTCCCACTGGGATTATTGCTGGGGCCCGGTACCTGCACTACAAATTCACCACTCAGTGCAGTCAGTTTACACATTTTATTTCTTTTATTTGATAGGACAGAGAGAATTTGGTGGTGGTTAGGGAGAAACATAGAGGGGAAGGGAATGAAAGACACCTGCAACACTACTTCACCACTCAGGAGACTTCTTCCCTGATGGTGCAGACCAAGAGCTTAAACCCGGCTCCTTGTGCATGTGTGTGTGTGTGTGTGTGTGTGTGTGTGTGTGTGTGTGTGTGTGTGTGTGTGTGTGTGTATGTGTGTGTGTGTGTGTGTGTTCAACCACTAACCACCCAGCCAGAAACTCTTGCCTTTCAGGAACTTACCTAAGAAGACAAGAGAGAGAAAAAGAGGTGGGGGTAGCAATATGTGGACATAGGATCAGACGAAAGTTTTCTGTTGATGTGTTTGCTTTTTTTATGTTTTAAGATGAAAAAAAAAATGTAGAAGTCAAGAAGATAGTGAAGGACAGATGAAAAGACTAGAGACTCTCTTGAGTGGAAAAGATTCCTGAGAAGAGATTTGGGAACGGAATGGGATAGAGATAGTAGCAAGAAATATTTCCCATTCCCAACAGAAAGAAGAGTAAAGAATGACTGGTAGGGATGTTGACAGGGTTTTGAGAGGAGCCTAAGGTTAATGGGGAGTGAAATTTGATAACTTTTCTTCTCTTGGTAAAATGGGAGGAGGACCCGTCTGCCAGCCCAAAGGGGAACAGAAGTTGTGTCACAATAATGATGATGATGACAATAATAGTATATGTCAAGCATCATGGTAAGAACTTGTTAGAAATTCAATCATTCCATGCTCACAATAATGTTAGTTACATGTTTCTATTTTATAAATTAGGAAATACAAGTATAGAAACATTTAATAGCTCACCTAAGTTTATGTTAGTGCCCAAGTTATTTGCCTAAAATCAATGGTAGAGTCTCAAAGCATAGAAGGTGGCACAGTGACTAGAGATGCAGAGTTCATTCCCTGGCATCACATGTGCCAAAGTGGATACTCTGGTTCTGATCCTCTCTTCTTTAATTCTCATGTAAATAAATAAATTAATTAATCTTTAAAAAATGCATGGTGGAGTGGGCAGGGGAGATAGAATAATGGTTATGCAAAAAGACAGTCTTGCCTGAGGCTCCAAAGTCCCAGGTTCAATGTTAAATTCCCCTATATGGCCATAAGGCAGAAGTGAGCAGTGTTCTGTTCTCGTTTCTCTCTCTCTCTCTCTCTCCCTCTACTTCTCTCTATCTCACTTGATCACTAAAATAAAACAAATAAAATAGATTAGAAAGTGCATGGTGGAATCATGCTTGTACTTTATTCAGAGTTAGTCATCTTTTAAAAAAAATTTTTTTTTAAATTATCTTTATTTACTCATTGCATAGAGACAGCCAGAAATCGAGAAGGAAGGGGTGATAGGGAGGAGAGAGACAGAGAGACACCTGCAGCCCTGCTTCACCACTCGCGAAGCTTTCCCTCTGCAGGTGGGGACAGGGGCTCGAACCCAAGTCCTTGAGCGCTGTAACATGTGCTCTTAGCCAGGTGCACCACCCCCCAGCCCCCAGAGTTAGTCATCTTGATCACAAAGAAAAGGCACCTTCTGATGTTAGAAAGGAAGTTTAATGAAAGTGACAAAAGGTTGGCTACAATAAGGCAAAGAGAGCAGGAGGCAGGTACTGGCAGCATGAGACATGCACTAAAGAGATTTCCTGAGAGACAATGAGAACACAATAGGATCAGAGATGATGAATTTAAAGTGACACCAACTTAGTTGGATTCATTTGTAAAGTGTAATTTTCTTACTTGTAATGTTAAGAACATTGAATCAGTTTGTGATCCCTTTCAAATTCATGGTTATATATGTGATTTATTCTTATAAATACATTCATGCAATACCTAAGACCATTCTTTGTGGCAGGATCTCTTTAAACCTTTGTCTGACTAGTAATAACACATCTGTTCTCTTAACCTATATAATCCTCTTTATGATTTTCTAAATGTCTATAGAGAACTTTATTTCTTCTGTGGCTTTAGAGCACATCGAAAACACATAGGAAAGTCCTAAATCAGCCAGCAGCCAGCAAATAGTTTTCTAATGCTTGTCCCTGAGGCTCCTTGCTTTTGACATTAGTACCAAAGAAAGACAAAATGGAAATTAATTTTGGTCTAGAAAATCCAAAGTGGGGCTTTATTCAGTCAACAGTGGCATTTCTGAATAAGTGTAGTTGGAGGGAATAAAAATGTGCCTAGGAGGCAAGATTCGTTGAGACATTTTTTTCAGGTACCATGTAAAGCATACTGATGACCTTTTACATAAGGCAGGCATACTATGCAGAATGGAGTAAGTAATGAGACTTTGCCTGCAGGATATCTGAATGAGGGAATCTATTTGAAGGCTAATACAAGCCAGTCATCCTAAAATAGAAAAATCTGACTTATTCCCCAGCAAGGTCTGTTGTAAAAGTCTATTGACTGGACACAATGCTGTCATTGATGTTGTCTGGGGAAAGAAGACACTTGGAGCCTAGTCCTCATGGCGCGTCATTAACATACCCACCACACTGTCAAAATTACTTTAGAAATCAGCTTGATGGAGCAGCAAGAATAGGAATGGATCATTTGGGTTCATTGGCACAGGGGGCAGGAAGATGATGATAGGTGGGAACGATTGAGCTCAGAATGGTTCATCAGAAATGGCCCCAAAGGCAATTTCACTGATGGACTGTCCAAATATTATGATAGAGGTCACAAACAAACTGCTGACTTTGCCTGTCTAAAGGAGTCTAAAATCTGGGCTGTTCTTGGTTAGTCTTTGGGGCAGAGAAGCCCCCTCCCCCTTCCTCCCTACCCTAACCCTCATATTGGAAATGATTTACAGTAGTCCTAGCTTCTTTCCTTTCTGTGTTGTTAATGTGCCTGGCTTTTCTTCCTTCCTTCCTTTCTTCCTTGTTGCCACCAAGGTTATTGCTGGGGCTTAGTGCTGGGGCTTAGTGCTGTCACTACAAATCTATCACTCCTAGCGATCTTTTTTTTTTTTTTTTTAGATTATGGCAGAGATAAAATTTTAAAGAGGATAGAGAGATAGAGAAAAGGAGAGAAAGATAGACCCCTGAAGACCTGCTTCACTGCTCATGAGACAGACACCCTGCAGATAGGGATCAGGGGCTCAAACCCCAGTTCTTGCACTTGGTAATATGTGTGCTTAATTGGGTGTTCCACCACCCAGCCCTCATGCAGTTGACTTTTCTTAAAATAAAGATAAAGGGAGGAGAGTTCATGTCCTGGAACACAGGAAGAGGAGGACCTAGTAGGGGTTGAACTGTTATATGCAAAACTGAGAAATGTTATGCAGGTACAAATTATTGTATTTTACTATCAACTGTAAACCATTAATCCTCCAATAAAGAAACTTAAAAAAAGAAGTGCTTGCAACTGTACCTGGCAGCACAACAAAGACTCAGGAAGTGCTAATCACTCACAATTGCTTTTGTGACCAAGTAGCTTCCACCAGAAAGCTTCCTTCACAACCATCCATTTTCATACAGAACAAGGATGGAACTACTATTTACCCAAAATTGCTTTCCAGGAGGTCCCTGGGCAGAGTCTGGTGTTTTGTGTATCTGTTTCTTGCACTGCCACCAACTTTAAATATATATATGTATTTCATTTATTTATTAAATAGAGACAGAGAGAATGAGAGGGGTAGGGGATAGAGAGTGGTAAAGAGACAGAGAGATACCTGCAACCTTGCTTCATCACTGGAGAAGCTTTCCCTCAGCAGTTGGGGACCAGGGCCTTGAACATCGATCCTTATACACTGTAATGTGTACACTTAACCAGGTACACCACCACCTGCCCCCCCCCCCCCGGCCACCAATTTCTGACCATGTATGTTCTTTATGGATGAATCTGTATCTGGTTGATACTGCCTCTGGCGCAGTGAGAATACGACAGTAATATTACTTGTACTAGTGCAGGGAAGGTGCAGACAAGGCTGAGATGTCTGTCATTTAATGAATGATATGTCTCCATATCATTCATTGACTGATTGATTTCTTTCTTTATTTTCACTCTGTGTAATATCCCTCCACAACCATTTATCCGAAAATTGTGCCTCAGCCTCACAATAACACAAAATCTAACCTTTTTTTTTTCACTATCTCTGCTGCTGCCACTCAACTCCAAGCTGCCGTCCTCTTTGAATCACTCATCACAATAGCTCTCTTGCTGGTGCATCTACTCAATCTTGATAGAGTCAGTTCTTTGTATTGAAAGCAGAATAATCTTTTAAAAGTGTCCTTCACAGCATTCTACTTCCCTTCTCAGAATGTATCAGTATTTTCCAGTATAGTTGGAATAAGTCCCAAAGCCCTCACCATGATCTGTGAAGTCCTATATAATCTGCTTCCCCATTTACCTGACTCCTTGTCTCATTAGTTTGGGAAATGATGTTACTCATACTCTGTTTTCCTTTCTTGGGATATGCCAACTTCCGCTACCATAATATTTTCTCCTAGAATCATTACCTGGCTGTCTCCTCTAGGTCAATTTGTTCTCTATAATTTTTACCATCATGCCAGATTTTCCCCAATGCTCACCTATAAAAAGCGTTAGTTATCCCTTTACTCTCTATTGTATCTCCTTTTACTTTTTACTTATGATGCTTTAAAAATATTTTGGCGGGAGAGGTGTCCAGTAGTGGTCCAGTAGATACTGCATCCTGTTGAGCATTATCATGAGGAAGGACCCAGGTTCAGGCCCTAGATCCCCACTTGTAGGAGGAAAGCTTCACAAGTAGTGAAACAAATGCTACAAGTGTCTCTCCATTTCTCTGCCTCTCTATCCTCATCTACTTTCAATTTCTTTCTGTCCTATCAAACAAAAAAAAAAAAAAAAAAAAAAAAGGAGGAGGAGGAGGAGGAGAAGATTGCCATCAAGAGCAGTGGATTCATCCTATAGGCACTGAGCTCTAGATATAAGCAATTGAAGAAATAATGGAATTGACGTGCACTTAATGTTATATTAACAGTGATTGTTCATTTATGTATTATTTTTTTCCTCTAAGGAGAAAAATTATATTATGAAATTAGGATTTTATAGACCAGAATTATCCATGTTGTAAATTAGTTCTCAGAATAATTAGACTACTTCACACTTTAACAATTAAGAGAAACCATATTATTATGGTTAAAATAAAAGTTAGAGACTGAGAAGAGATTTTTGTAAAATAAAACATACTTACATTTTTACATTTTTGTAAACATATTTAAATTTTTGTAAAATAAAACATATTTACATTTTTACATTTTTGTGAACATTTACATTTTTGTAAAATAAAACATACTTACATTTTTACATTTTTGTAAACATATTTACATTTTTGTAAAATAAAACATATTTACATTTTTACATTTTTGTAAACATTTACATTTTTGTAAAATATATTTACATATGGGTGGGGCAGTAGTACAGAGGGTTAAGTGTACAGGGCACAAAATGCAAGGACAGTGTAAGTATTTCAGTTTGAGCCCCTGGCTCCTCACCTACAGTGGGGTTGCTTCACAAGCAGTGAAGCAGGTCTGCAAGTGTCTATCTTTCTCTCCCCCTCTCTGTCTTTCCCTCCTCCCTTGATTTCTCTCTGTCCTATCCAGAAATGATAATAACAACAAGAATAAGGGCAACAAGGGCAACAAAAATGGGAAAGATAACCCGGGAGGCAAAAAAAAAAAAATTAGTAATATCTAGGTTAGTATGTAAATAGCAACTACAAATCAATAAGAAAAAGTCCCTCAAGTTTACAATAGGCAAAAAATAAATAAAGCAATTCAGAGGCAAGAAAACATTATGGGAGAATAAATATAAAAGAATATTCTAAGGGTTGGGTGTTGACAAATCCAGTTTTATGGACACATTTCCATGTGCAAGGACTCTAGTTCAAGCCGATGCTCTCCACCTGCAGAATACTTCATGATCAGTGAAGCAGGTTTACAGGTGTCTATCTTTTTCTCTCCCCCTCCATCTCTCCTTCTCCTATCTCAATTTCTCTCTGTCCTATCAAATAAAGTGACAAAAAAAAAAAAAAGGAAAAAATGGCCGCTGGAAACTGGATTCATAACACCAACACTAAACCTGAGAGATAACCCTGGTGGCAATTAAAAAAGCAAAGAATAGTTTTATCTTTGTAACAATCAGGAAAGCTCATGATAAAGAGATAAGAAATCATTTTTCACTATTAGAGTAGGAAGAATTTTAAAATCTAGCAATAGTAAGTGTTGTTAAGGATGTGAAAGAAAGCATATACCTACTTCTTGAGGGTAAATTGTAAGAGTAATTTTTGTGAGTAATTCAGTTCTTTATAGATAAAAGGGTATCTAATCTAATCTAGTGTTTGTCTGTGTGATGTCAGGGTTTCAGGTTTATGTGATCACAACATTGCCAACCTGACTTTTTCTTTTGTAAAGGGAGTTGGGGAGTGGAGATACCACAGCACTATTCTACCATATGTAGAACTACCTATGGTTCTATAGTGTTTCTAAATAGTTCCAGGGATCAAATTTAGGGGCCTGCATATGGTAAAGTGTGTTTTCTTTTTTTTTTTTTTTAATTTTTTTATTTAAGAAAGGATTAATTAACAAAACCATAGGGTAAAGTGTGTTTTCTACCAGGTAAGCTAATTCCTGGTTCTTAGAAAAAATTAATTTTTAAAATCTTTTAAAATTATCTTTATTTATTTATTGGATAGAGACAGCCAGAAATCAAGAGGAAAGGGTGTGATAGAGAAGGAAAGAGACAGAGAGACACCTGAAAAACTGCTTCACAACTTGCAAAGCTTCCCCCCTGCAGGTGGGGACCAGGGGCTCAAACCTGGGTCCTTGCTTATTGTAACCTATGCACTCAACCAGGTGCACCAGCACCTGGCTCTGAAAATTTTAATTTGTGTATAGATACACTGCAGCAATGTTACTTCTACTGATTTATAATTCATCTAGATACTTAAAAAGATCCTTACATATATGTATAAAAACTAGGGAATATGTTATTTGCATCTTGCAACAGTGAAAATATGATAACAATTAAAAGTGATAAAAATGGGAAAAGCGAAATATATTGGAAACTGATAAATAGCGTAATTTGTATAGTGGTTAAGACCTATAAACTGCTATATAGTATGCCAGTGTAATGTAATTTGTCATATATATATATATATATATATATATATATAACTTTGATGTAATAAGTGATAAAATCAGGATATATATAATGCAAAATTTATAAGCACATACTATAATATATATTATTTCTGGACACATATACAGAATAGAAAATATACACATGAATACATGGCAGTAATTATCTCTAGAAAAAAGAGCATGAGGAAACTTTAAAACATCTGTAATGTATTTTTGCATTAAATTATGAAGCAAATGGGGTATAAGTGTCATGACAGTTAAGTCTACATTGTGAACACAAATCTTTGTTAGAGTGGTCTTTGTAGTCTCCTATATTTACCTTTTTTTTTTTTTTTTAAGAAAATGTATCTAATATATCAGACCATTTGGTTGACATTGAAAGTTTGTCTCCTCATTTTCTCACTTAGAAATTTTGAGCAAATGTTGCAAGTTATCAACCCATTGACATTGTGTCAGAATGAAGATAGTATGAGAATAACAGTGGTCCTGAATACTTACTCTTCAATATTCACCTCCTCTGAAGCCTTCTCCACCCCCTTCTCTCCAAAAGAGCAATAAAACTGAGCTGGGTTCTCTGTGTTAAGCATTCTATACATGTAACACTTAGCACTTTTTATGATAAATCTTACTGTGGGCCAGTCTCTCTCAATATTTAAAGAAATCTTAGCTACAGAACATGCCTTAGACTGGACCAAGTGGTTAAGTGTTCAAGAGCCTTAGGAGATGCTTAATCCATTTAAATGAAAGAACAAATAATCAAAAATCCAAAAATAAAAATATGGCAAAACTTTATAAAGCAAGATTATCATGTCATTACTTCCAAACTTGTTACATTTCTGATTTCAGTGAATAAATGTAATCCCCTCCAAATCCCCTATTTAATCACAGCCTACTGTTTATATCCTTGAGTTTTCCTTGTGCTGTGAATAGGGACATCAATATGAACCCATAGAGATGTATCAACATTGATATTTAGACACTTGAAAGAATAAACATTTCACACCCATTTTTCCGGTCCATAATTTGAGATAAGTATACAGTACAGTTATAAAATGACAGCTCATGCTTTGGAAAATCAGTTAACAAACTTAAAAAAAAAGAATAAAGGTTCTCTCAGTTGCTGAGTAAAGAGAATATAAACAGCACAGGATGGCTGTGCACAGTGATTGCTGGCACTCTGTCAGCTCTCCAGCAGGCTTTTTGACATATGAAGGACATGGGGTTTTAGTGCTTTCAGAGGATCTGGAAAGTACATTTTTATTGTTCTTCTTCATGGATGGAGAAGCTTTACCAAGTTGTTTTATTTTTAAAGCACTTGATGTTTTGAATGAGAATCTTTTCTTCTACATCAACAAAGGAAATGACACACCATAGCCTTGTTAGCCTGAAGCACAAGGAATGAAATCACAGGGAGATAAAAGACCCTGAGGGAACTAAAGCTTAAGAAGAAAGAGTATGTATTTCATGAAAAGCCATGTTTTTCTGTCCTTTGAGACAGCAGAAAATTATTCTGGCTCCTTTTAAAAGGCACTCAATCTTAACTACGGAATTTGCCTTAGATATTTTCATGAAAGTGACTTAAGTTGTGCTTTGCTTATATATTAGAATACATGATCTTATTCCTTTTAATTTCTCTCATAATTATAAAATTTCATATTTTAAAAGTTGGTGGAGGAATTTTCAGCAAAACTCCATGTAAAAATATATTTTCATGTCAGTGTAATTGACTGCTGGCTTACTAATAGATACTTGACATTTATATGTAATGGCACTTAAGGTCTTAGTAACCCAAAATAGCAACACTTGTCACAATAGTTATATATTATAAACTGTTATCACTTTCCCCATAAAAAATGATGTCCAAGTTAATACATATACCCTCCTGTGACTATGTGATAGAGATATATCCACAAGGTTCCCAGATTCTTGTATACTTTGCCAATACAGTTGACAGTTTACTTTCTTATTGTAGCAAACCAAACTTCTCAGTTCACCTAGAGTTTGCTTAAAAGTAATACAAGTACACAGAACTGTGTTACTCTCCATAATTCAGAACCAGTTGCTGTAAAAAAGCACATTATACTAAAAATGTATTTAAATGCAGCTTCTGTGATCTTAGTGGGCCTAGATAAACTGAGACAAAATCAAATCAGTAGGGTTGTTTGGTACCTACTAAAAGACACATTTTTCTTCCTTCCTTCCTTCCTTCCTTCCTTCCTTCCTTCCTTCCTTCCTTCCTTCTTTCCTTTCTTTCTCTCTTCCTTCTTTCCTTCCTTCCTTCCTTCCTTCCTTCCTTCCTTCCTTCCTTCCTTCCTTCCTTTCTTTCTTTCTTTCTTTCTTTCTTTCTTTCTTTGCCTCCAGGGTTATTGCTGGGGCTCAGTGCCTGCACCATGAATCCACTGCTCCTGGAGGCCATTTTCCGCATTTTGTTGCCCTTGTTATTATTGTCACCATTGCTGCTGCTGTTGTTGTTGTTGGATAAGACAGAGAGAAATGAAGAGGGGAAGGGAAGATAGAGAGGGGAGAGAAAGATAGACATTTGCAAACCTGCTTCTCCAATTATGAAGTGACTGCCCTGCAGGTGAGAAGCTGGGGGGCTCGAACAAGGATCCTTACATCAGTCCTTGTGCTTTGCGCCATGTGCACTTAACCTGCTCCCTAAAACACACATTTTTCTTGATTTTGATTATGATCCTATGTATACTGTTTATTGAGGAAATAAGATGTGTAAGACAAATGTGAATGAATAAACTTTTTTATCATCTCAAAATAGGCTTCAGCACAGGACTCCTAACCACCAGCTTAAATCTTCTGCCATAATCCACTGGATCCCCAATCTCCTTTCAGCACCTTTCCATCTACTCCACATCTCCAGTCTTTGGCACTGCTATGACAGATCATACCTACCCCAGGTTTCTTCCTGTTTTTCCTTGCTTCTCAAGTTTCTGGCTTCTCTTACTTAACATGTTTCACTTAACTTGATTCTTTCAAATCCTGCCCAAGATGTAATAGAGGATTTGGTATTTATATATATCAAAATTTTCTTAACCATTCATCTGTTGTTGGGCATCTGGCTTGCCTCCATGTTTGGACTTGCTATAAATAGAGACATAGGCAGGTCTCTTTGGATAGCTGATTTTGTTTTATTTGGATAAATCCCTAGGAGATAATTATTGGATCTAGTGTCTTATAGAATATCCAGACTGTCTTCCAGTGTAGAAAGTTTACTTTTCCCCCATATTCTTGCCACATCTTGTTTCTGTCCTTTCTGATATATAGATTTTCTCACAAATGTAAAGTGGTACCTCATTGTTGTCTTGAATTTCTCTGATAGTCAGTAATTAAGCATTTTTTTCATATGCCTATTGATCATCTGGATGTATTCTTTGGTGACAATTTCATAGACTTCCTTTTACCATTTTCTAAGGGGCTGATTGTTATTATTTCTGAGTTTTCTGAGTTCCTTGTAGATTTTGGTTATTGGTCCTTTTTCTGATATATGGTCTGTAAATATCTTCTCCCACTTGGTAGGGTGTCTTTGTTTTTTTGGTGATGGTCCTTTTTTTTTTTTTTTTTTTCTTTTTGTGAAGCTTTTTCAGTTTGATGAAGTCCCACTGGTTTTATTTATGCTTTTGTTTTCATTGTTGTTGGACTTGTGTCTTCAAAGACATTTCCAAAATAAGCATTGTGAAGTATTCTGCCAGTGTTTTCTACTCTGTATTTGATGGCTTCTGGTCTAACATCCAAGTCTTTGATCCATCCTTTTGTGCATGATCATGTGATGTGTGGTTGTTCTGTTTCATTCTTCTGCACATTTCAACACAGTTTCCCCAGCATCATTTGTTGAAAAGACACTCCTTTCTCCAATAAATTTTCTAGGTCCTCTTGTTTTAACTTAACTATTTTTACTAACTAATTTAGTTTAACTAAATGATTTAATTTAACTAAATAATTTAAATTTAATAATTTAATAATAACTAATTAATTGCCCTTAGGTGTGGAGGCTAATCTTGTATTTCTTTATCTTAAGAGAAAGATAACTAAAAAAACCCTGTCTTTGTCTATAATTTCTCCTTTTACATTTCTGAACCCCATGTATAAGCTTGTAAGATTGGACAAATTAATCATCTGCAACTGAGAAATTATAAATCTTGCTTTTTTTGTTGTTGTTGTTTATTTGTTTGTTTACCAGAGCACTGCATAACTCTGGTTTATGGTGGTTCAAGGATTGAACCTGGGACTTTGGAGCCTCAGGCATGAGAGTCTCTTTACATAACTAGTAACTATTGTGCTCTCTACCCCTTCTAAATCCTGCTTTTAACTAGCAATTAAGAATAAGATGTGGGGGGCTGGGCAGTGGTGCACAGGGTTAAATGCACATAGTAAGAATAAGATGTAAGGCTATCCTAGATTTCATTGCAAGCCCAATTTTTTTTCCAGTTGAATTTATAGAAAAGGATGAAAGGTGTAATGTCAGTTCTTGTCTTTTACTTTAGAGCTGGAGTTATTGTCAGTTTGTTTTGAAATTCACATTGTGAGAACAGAGTTGTCCTTTGTGGCATGATTGATCCATGCAAGACAAACAAATAATAAAAGCTGATGACAAGCTTATTATTCCAGCTTCATATGCAGTTGGAGTATGTTTTTCCAAGGTGTTCTTTTTCTTGGGGTGGGATATCCCACTACACCAACCATGGAATAAAATGTCTCTTGCTCATTTATCTGTGCTGTGTTACATATTACAACAAGTACTTTTTGTATTATCCATATATCTACTATCCTTAAAATAAATACTTAAAATAAATACTTAAATAAATATTTAAAATAAATTAGTATTATAAAGGTCTGGGATTCATTGCAGGTTCCCCATCTAGGGTGCATGTATACTTAAAGATAAATGGTTATACCACCTCCTTGAGTCAGATAGTGATTGATGAATTTTGTAATAAGGTGAACTTGATGGTAAACATCACTCTTTTCCTTAAGGGGAAATAATTTCATCTTTGTTTTTGCTTTTTTTTTAAATGAAGTTGTCTTTGAGTGGGAACAGTGTTTTATTGGACTTTTCTCCTTGCTTGGAAGCACTTTTCAGTTTGGCATTTCCTATTTATTTCTTTTATTGTTGTTGTTGATATATATATATATATATATGTATATATATATGAAATTTGATAAAATATCTCCCACTTGTCTAAAGACTTTGTGCTTTGTTTTTGTTAATACATGCATGGCTATGGGTATGCCGCAATATTCTTTATTAAAATCATTGTGATGCACCTGCTGCCAGCACTTTGAAGACTGAAAATTGTCATTTTAGACAAAAATAAAAAAAGTATTATAGTTTAAGTACCAGGAATTATCCTAAAATGCTCCCTTTTGAAAATAAAGCAGAAGTAGTCAGTTAAAACTGATAGCAATTTTTGTAACTGATCCTTTCTCTACTTTTGACAATTATGACCTTGTTCTTACCTTTCAAGTTGATCAAAACAGTCTTCTATACTAACACTTTTCTTTGATGAATAGTATTCCATTGCATGGCTATATCAATTTCTTTACCCAAAAGTCTTCTATTACTAGAAAGACCACATTGTTTTCTTTTTTGTTTTACTATATAATAAGCAGTTCTGGGACAAACATTTTTCTAATTTTTTTTAACATTTGTTTTCCCTTTTGTTGCCCTTGTTTTTTTTATTGCTGTTGTTGATGTCATTGTTGTTGGTTAGGACAGAGAGAAAAGGAGAGAGGAGGGGAAGAGAGAGAGGGGGAGAGAAAGATAGACACCTGCAGACCTGCTTCACCGCTTGTAAAGTGACTCTCCTGCAGGTGGGGAGCCGGGGGCTCAAACCAGGATCCTTCAGCCAGTCTTTGCACTTTGTGCCAAATGCCCTTAACCTGCTGTGCCACCACCCGACTCCCTACATCTTTCTATTTTTATAAGGAAATTATATTTTGTGGTTTACAATGCAGACACTGTAGACAGGATGTTTGTACTGCATGCCTACTACCTGTGTAACTGAATAACTCACCTGGTTCTCGATTTCTTTATCTATATAGTGGGAAACACAATACTTCCTACTTTATAAATTTGCATTTGGCCACAAGTTTCTTTTATCTGTAAAGTAAAGATGATTGTAGTAGCTACTTCATAAGGCCACAGAGTTTGTTTATGTCAGATGTTATGAGCAGTGTCTATAGACACACTAGTAGATATTATTTGTGAGTCAGCTATTCAAAATTGTTATTGCCTTTACATACCCATCTGCTTATTTCTTTCAGGACCCCTCCCCAGAAAAAAAGACATAAGTCTTTTAATAAACTTCTCCAGATTTATCTCTAAATAGGACATGGTAATTTGCTCCCTCATAGCAGTATATGAAAGTTCTGGTTTTCACAAAAAAGAAGTTTTCGTGTAAATATTACCCTATTCATGGTATAGTTTTCTGACAGTTTAGCTCACCTGAAATCAGTGCTTCTACCCATCACTGTCAGACAGGTGACTGCTATGGTGTTATTGTACAGAACCTTCTGTTCACCGTTGTTGAAGTAAAAATAGGTGTCAGTATGTCTTAACATCCATGAAATAAGTTTTATTGGAAAGATATGACACAAGGGAAGCATGCAATCTTTGCTAGGGTCCTCTACCCTTTACCTAAATATGGTGTCCTCTGCTTTTAATTCTGACTTAGAGACATCTTAACTGAGAACTACATTTTATCTGGAAGTCCCAACTCACCAACCCGAGTTAGGTATCATTTTTTTAAAATCACCTAATGTATATCCTTACCATAATGTTATTGGAGACTTTTTCATTGCCTAGTAACTTGCTATTTCTGCTTTTAAAGTCTTGAGAATATGGTTTCTAATAAAAATCTCTAGACCTAGTGTCATGACTGGCATGAGGCAAGTACTTAAGAGGTATTAATTGAATGAAACCTGGTAACTATCCCATAAATGTAACGTATGGCCACTAAGATCATTGGAAAATAGAGCCATGATGGTTCCGGGTAAGTCCGAGAGTGGATTCACTGGTCACCAACAGTTGTACTATAGAGTTTGTATCTCTTATTAATATACATGGGGGCTAAAATTCATGTATTTCCATGTTATTATTAGTGTTTATTAAAGCAAGATATCCATGCTTTTCTTATAATCTCAATCTCTTTAGACAGTCTACTAAAACATCTAAACAAATTTGGGCACATTGTATCTGATAGTCCAGTTTTAGCTGTAAGCGCAGTAAACCCTGAAACCAAAGTTAAAAATGAGCAACATTCAAAAATAATTATTTTTATATTCACATGCATTTTTAAAAAGTCTTTGGGGCCAGCAAAACAGCGTACCAGGATTTTGTGCTGATTTGCAAGGTGTTCAACCCAGGTTTGAGCCTGGCCCTCTGCATTAAAGGAAGCTTTGGTATTGTGGTTTCTCTGGCTCTATCTCTAACTCTTTGTCTCTATCTGAAAAAGTCAAACCCAAAAGGTGAATGAAGTCCTGGAGATGACCAAAAAAAAAAAAAAAAGCTTCCTACTAGGGGTAATCAACACATTTCCTTGCCCCTTGAGATGAGAGAGGTGTTATGTCAAATCATCAGGTGATTTGAGTTTAAACTCTGCATTGTCTTCAAAATAGAACAGTTGAATTCAGGATAAGATGCCAAGTCTGGCATTAAACGTGAGGAATGCATTTTTCCTCTTATCTAGGCAGTTCAACCTAAGCCTTTATTTGTAGAGTTCTGGAAGAAAGCTGACTTTTGTCCAATATGTTTTGAGACTCACTGAGATACAGCTAAAAATAGATGTGTTAGGGGTTCGGGCGGTAGTGCAGCGGGTTAAATGCATCTGGCACAAAGCACAAGGATGGGCGTAAGGATCCTGGTTTGAGCCCCCGGATCCCCACCTGCAGCGGAGTCACTTCACAGGCAGTGAAGCAGGTCTGCAGATGTCTTTCTTTCCCCTTCTCTGTCTTCCCCTCCTCTCTCCATTTCTCTCTGTCCTATCCAACAACAATGACATCAAAAAAAATAATAACTATAACAACAATAAAAAAACAAGGACAACAAAAGGGAAAATAAATAATAATAAAAAGTAGATGTGTTGTGAAGGGGTACTCAAATGAGAACGAGAGATAGAGATAGATGGATGGATGGATAGATAGATCGATAGGGAAATAGATATGTTAAAGTAGTTAAATATGACAAGTGAAGAAAAGAAAGGAGGTGACAATGATGCCTACATTCAAGCCTAGCTTCTGTATCTGATTAGGCTCCACTTCCCGCCTATTTGTCTAAACTACTGTATCTGGAGTCCCCACTCCCTGACCCAGGCCCCCCCCCCCCCATATCCCATGTCTATGCTCAGTACTCTCATTGTCAGACCTTTGTATCATTGGCGTTTTAAGGATATGCTTCCCAAGGAGGAAAGCTGTCACTTCAAAGCATGCCAAAGTGCTTAGATAGAGCCAGGAAATTAACCATATCCACATGATAATATTTCTTTAAAAGCCTGAAACTCTGTCTTTTATGAGGATAGTTATCAATTTCTGCTAGAAAGTTGTTTCTATCATCTATTGTCTCTGACGGTTCAGTTCTAGTTGTAAGTGCAGTAAACTCTGAAACCAGAAATTAAAAATAAGTAATGTTCAAAAGGAATTATTTTCATATTTACATGCATTTTTAAAAAGTTGTCTTTGGGGCTAGCAAAACAACTTACCAGGACTGTATGCCAATTTGCCATGTGTTCAACCCACTTAAGGGTGTTTGAGAGGCTTGGTGGCTTGTGTGTATATGTGTGTGCAT
Source organism: Erinaceus europaeus (assembly GCF_950295315.1). Classification (NCBI taxonomy): domain Eukaryota; kingdom Metazoa; phylum Chordata; class Mammalia; order Eulipotyphla; family Erinaceidae; genus Erinaceus; species Erinaceus europaeus. The sequence goes on from NC_080163.1 coordinate 30,667,808, forward strand.
TTGTGCATAATCCCAAGACAAAAGAACTGGTTTTTGCCTGACTGCTATGTTGGGAAAACAAAGTTGTGTCATGTGGAGTGGAAATGTGTTAGGAAGAGCAGCAGAAGTCATTCCTGTTCCCTCAGTATGTCATCTTCTTCTTACCACTCTCATTTCATATAGCCTGTACTATAAAAGGCATCAGTTTGGACATCATTCTTATCCAGTATGACTGTGAGGAAAAATACTTTTGATATGATGCTAACATCATTGTCAGAGAAACTGCTACCTAAAATTGCTGGGTTTTTTGACACAAAAAAATATTTAATGACTGAGTTTCCTAGAAGCTATAAGGGACATGAAAATTTTATAGAGTATTTTGCTGAGAAGATGAGCAAAAATGTACTAGAGTGGTAGGAAGTGATTTTCATTTGTTCTGAATATATTTGTGAAGCACTTCCAGGGGCTGGTACAGAACTCAGATGATCTGTTAAGGAATGGCAATGAGGAATCCATAAGCCATGCTCTTCCAGAGGAGAAGAAAGCTGATTTTGGAGAAATTTGCAAATACCTACACCCATATTCTAATGCCCTCCACTCTTTCTCTTTCCATTTCAGCCTGTGACGGTGATCACTGGGGACCCCACTGCAGCAGCCGGTGCCAGTGCAAAAACAAGGCTCTGTGCAACCCCATCACAGGGGCTTGTCACTGTGCTGCAGGCTTCCGGGGTTGGCGCTGTGAGGAGCGCTGTGAGCAGGGCACCTACGGTAATGACTGTCACCAGAGATGCCAGTGCCAGAATGGAGCCACCTGTGACCATGTCACAGGGGAATGCAAATGCCCACCAGGATACACAGGAGCCTTGTAAGTAGCATGCTTCTGAGCCTACTTACACCCTCATTCTTATTTCTTCTACCATAGTATTCCTATGCCTCTATTTCCATTGACTACTCAAGAGTTACTGATGGAGTTGGACTCCAGACACAAAGCCAGAGATCAGCAGTGATGATTAATATGTGCCCCTACTGGTAACTAGGAAAAACAGACTAGTCAGAATCTAAGGGTTAGCTTCCATTCTTTCTCTTTCTCTCTCTCTCTCTTTCTTTCTCCCTTCCTTCCTTCCTTCCTTCCTTCCTTCCTTCCTTCCTTCCTTCCTTCCTTCCTTCCTTCCTTCCTTCCTTTACTTCTTTCCTTCCTTCTTTCTTTTTTATTTGATTTCTTTCTCTTTCTTTTTTATTATATTTATTTATTTATTGGATAGAGACCTAGAGACTGTCATAAATCGAGAGGGAAGGGACCAACAGAGAAGGGAAAGAGAGAGAGAGACTTCTACAACTATGTTTCACTACTCACAAAGCTTTCCCCTTGCAGGTGGGGACCAGGGGCTCAAACCCAGGTTCTTGTGCATTGCGACACGTATGCCAAACAAGGTGCGCCGCCACCTAGCCCCTCTCCCATGCTTTCTCTTTGGCAGGACAAAGGCAAGGAGGGTCAAGAGTAATGTCTGGCTCTTTCTCTCTCCTCCATGTTTCTCATTAATAAATAAATAAAATCTTTAAAAAAAAAAGTAAAAAAAAAAAAAGGAACTTGTATTTGGAGGTTATTGGGATGAATTTGAACTTCCATTTTGCATGCCCAATGTTTAGTTCACTTTCTACCTCTGGTTACTAAGAGCCCCTATTAATTATTCTTCTATGTATAATAATGAATTAGTTAAATAAAGCTTGGTGGGCTCAGTATCTTAGAAAAGAAGAAAAGAACGGAAAAAAAAGAAAAGAAGGGTAAGATGTTAGAATCATTCATTATGAAAAGTTAAATAGGTTAGTTTATGCTGCTAGATGCAGATGTTGCTTTGTGAATGTGAAAGTTTATGTATCTTATTTGTGTAGGGTATGTTCAGTTAAGCTTAATTCATTTTCCTGAAAAAAACTGAAGCAACAATTTAACCTCTACCACTTACTTGACTTTGTTGGGAGGACATTCTTCAGATTGCTTCTGTTAGCAAATAGAATAAGGGGCAGAATTTATCCCCCAAAGCATGAATAGAAAAATTTTATTCCCTTACTGAGAAAATTACACATGTAAATCACAGAACTAAAAACTGAGAAAAGAATGGTTTACTAGTTAAATACTTCTTGGCAACATAATTAGCATCTATAAAGTAGAGCTAAAGAAAAAAAATGTTTTCATTTAGGAATTCTTAATTTTCTAAAGAATATTCAGCTCAAGCTCTTTAAACCAATGCTTTTATAAGATTTTATCAAGACAACAAATGAATAGCGATTTGGAGAATGGAGACAGAAATAATCAAGAGAAAAGGGAGGGGGATATGAACAGGAAGAGGGACAAGGAGATGGGGGAGGGAGAAGGAGAAGAACCTGCAGTACTGCTTCACTGCTCATGAAGCTTCTCCCTGCAGGTGGTGGGTGGGGGGCTTGAACCTAGGTCATTCCACATTAACATGTGTGTTTAATCAGGCACACCACATCTACTTCTGTTTGGTGAGTTTCTTTTGCCTCAAAAGAGACAGAAATGATTGCACATTTCTCTTGATTATTTCTGTCTGTCCAATAAATAATTAATAAAAAATAACACAGGAAATAGAAGCTGAAAGCAATATATAGAAAGTTTCTGCAACTAAAGAGTTTAGTCAACAAGAATTGCCCTTGGTGTTCTTTTATGAGACAGATTCTTCTCTAACAAAAACAGTTTCTTTAGGAAATATTCCCAAACAAAAGGAAGAACTAGGTGATCTTCAACACCCTTTCCAAACAATATGTTTAATGCTTCTGATGTTTATAAAGTGAACAGAGAAAGCTTGTTTATTTTAGGAGTATAAGTGCCATTGTGTCTGTGAACCTGAAGTTTGTGTGGTTGCATAATTGACAGTGTGACAGTGTCCTCTATCACACATTAACCCCGCAGCTGTGAGGATCTGTGTCCCCCCGACAAGCATGGCCCACAGTGTGAGCGGAGATGCCCCTGCCAAAATGGAGGAGTCTGCCATCATGTCACTGGAGAATGTTCTTGTCCTTCTGGCTGGCTGGTAAGGAACCCTGCTCCATCCCTAAGTCATCTGAATAATCAGTCTGTTACAGAATACTCAGGTGAAAATGAATGTAGAAGATTTTAGCACAATGGTGGATAAATATTCCAAAACTGACAACACCTAACCATTTCAAAACTGAAATTCACCCATCCAGAGAAAATATAAGGAAATAAAAATCCTTGAACTTGAAATGTATTATGGTTTCTAGTGGAAAAATAGTGACCAGCATTTCATCTCCATATATATATGAGAAATATTCATGTGTGACAGCCAGGACTGTTAAATACTGAAAATATTTAAATTATCATTTTCATAAGTATATACCTTTACTTACTAACATTCTTTGAGGATGCTGTTCTCAAAAGAAATGAAAAGTTAGCAAGTCCTATAAATCGGGAGACAAATTGAGGTAAACCAGCTTTACAAAGCATTGAAGAATTTCTTAGATCTTTAAATATAATAATCTAAGAGAAAGATATGTAAGTGCCAACCTTCCAAACTTTTATGTAACATATTTTTTATATAGTATCTCACAGGCATAGTGTTAATTTGGTATGTACAATATCACACTGGTTTACTAAATTTCTCTGAAATTAGTAATATTGTTTATTATTTTTATGAGTAGGTATATGTCTACTTGAAGACAGAAGAGTGAGAAGTAACTTTTTCCTTCACTTAAACACTTAAAAGAACAATTTACTTCATGATTACTTTCTTTTTTATTTTAATTTTTATTTATAAAAAGGAAACACTGAACAAAAATATAGGATAAGAGGGGTACAACTCCACACACTTCCCACCACCAGAACTCTGTATCCCCTCAGCTCCCCTGATAGCTTTCTTTAAAAAAAATAATATTTATTTATTTTCCTTTTAGTTGCCCTTGTCTATTTTTTATTGTTGTTGTAGTTATTATTATTGTTGTTGTTGATTTTGTTGTTATTAGATAGAACAGAGAGAAATGGAGACAGGAGGGGAAGACAGAGAGGAGGAGAGAAATATAGGCACTTCTTACAGACCTGCTTCACCGCCTGTGAAGCGACTCCCCTGCAAGTGGGGAGCCCAGGGCTCTAATCAGGATCCTTACCTGGTCCTTAAACTTCTTGCCATGTGTGCTTAATCTGATAGCTTTCTATTCTTTATCACTCTGGGAGTACGGAGCCAGGGTCTTTATGGGGTGCAAAAGATGGAAGGTCTGGCTTCTGTAATTGCTTCCCTGTTAAACATGGACATTGGCAGGTCGATCCATACTCCCAGCCTGCCTCTCTCTTTCCCTGGTGGAGAAGGGCTCTGGGGAAGCAGGGCTCCAAGACAAATTGGTGAGGTCATCTGCCCAGGGAAGTCAGGTTGGCATCATGGTAGCATCTGCATGGTGGCTGAAAAAGGATTTAACATATAAAGCCAAATTGTTGACTAATCATGAACCCAAAGGCTGGAATATTGCAAATGAAGATTTGGGGGTCTCCATTTTGTAGATAGTTAGTAGTCCTATTTTAATTATATTCCAAAGGGCCCATGACTATACTAGGTATTTTTCTTTTTTTTCCTGAGCCTGACAGACATCTGATATGCAGGTGGACCCAAGTTATTTTCTGTGGAGATGATGTCATGACTGGAAAAAGGACCAGAAAGCTGGATCAGGGAAGAGAGTAGCTCCCAAATATGGGAAAAGTGTATAAATATTGTTCACTGTAGATCCCATCAATTTGACCTGGGGCCCATATTCAGCTTAGGAGCCTATGTGACCTCTGCATCCCTGTAGATCTGAGCTCTCATTCTGTGGAAGATAGTTTTCCTTTGGAGGATAGAACATGCTCTACCATTGCTAATCCACATTGAGGGCAAGGTCCTATGAGGCCCACAAAAGGGTCTATTATGTTGTTCCTGATGGAGATGACTGGTAACAATGGAGAGAGGGATGTATTCAATATTACTTTATATTTTTTATGTTTTATTTATTTATTAATGAGAATGATAGGAGGAGAGAGAGAAAGAACCAGACATCACACCAGTGCATGTGCTGTCAGGGACCTCATGCTTGAGAGTTCAGTGCTTTATCCATTGCGCCACCTCCTGGATCACTTACTTTCTATTTTTGTGAACTCTACTGAAGCTGCTTTTATAGGGATACAAGTGATTTCTTAATTGCCAAATCCAGTGATGACTCTAGTTTTCATTCCCCTTCATTTCTCCAAAGTTTTTGGCATTGCTACTAACCCACTTCCCTTCCTTAATCAAATTGCCTTACTTCTCTGATAACACATTTATTTATTTATTTATTTATTTATTTATTTACTTATTTAACCAGAGCACTGCTCAACTCTGGTTTATGGTGGTGTGGGGGATTGAAGCTGAGACCTTGGAGTCTCAGGCATGCGAGTTTCTTTGCATACCTATTATGGTACCTACCCTGGCCCACTGATAACCTTCTCTTTTAACTCATTTACTAAAGTTTTTTTTTTTTTCAATCTCTACTTGAGTGTAATATTTTCTAGGCTTTAGTTGTATCTTCTATTTTTCCCAACAAATCTTCTCTGGATATCTCTAGACCCATGACTTTAACCACAATAATTGATTTTTTCCCAAATCTTGATCTTAGCTCACCTGACATATCTTTTTTCTACCCTATTAGACACCTCAAACTAGATTTCCTACAGATCCAAAGTCTCTCTGTGATATAGTTATCTTTCATCTTAGAAGGCAAAAGTAGGTTGAAATCAGCCTGGTTTTCCCTGGTTGTAGCCATGGAGTAAAGGAGAGCTGTAGTCCCCTGCCCCATGAAAGTCTCCTAAAGTAAGAAAGAATCCAGATGCTACTGTGATACCAACCTGACTTCCCTGGGCAGAAGACCTCACCAATGTGTCTTAGAGCCCTGCTTCCCCAGAGCCCTGCCCTACTAGGGAAAGAGAGAGACAGGCTGGGAGTATGGATCAACCTGTCAACACCCATGGTCAAAGGGGAAGCAATTACAGAAGCCAGGCCTTCTACCTTCTGCATCCCACAATGACCCTGGGTCTATACTCCCAGAGGGATAAAGAATAGGAAAGCTATCAGAGGAGGGGATGGGATATAGAGTTCTGGTGGTGGGAACTGTGTGCAGTTGTACCCCTCTTATCCTATGGTTTTTGTCAGCGTTTCCTTTTTATAAATAAAAATTAAAAAAAAAAGAATCAGAGTCTTTTCTTGAGTTCCTAATGATGAAGCAATCAAAAAAGACATTGAACGAGTAATGAATTCATTTAAGAAGACCAATCAGAGTGAATGCAAACAAAACGAAACTGCAATATAGCTTAAGTCTTTACTAAGGCTACTACTTTTCTATTTTTATTTTAATTAAAAACCAACACTTCTTTCTTGGTTGTTCATGGTAGAAATGCCAAATCATCTTTGATTCCTTTTCTTCATTGTTTTTCTATATTCAAACTGTCCTAACTTGTAATTGATTATACATTGACAAGGAGATGATTTTGCAGAACTAGCAAGGGAGAGAACTCTGTTATTTGAGGGAGGAGTTTCAGACACGCTACCCATTTTGTGTAGTCCTTGTTTATAACTTGCCTCATCCTGAGAGTGAAGTTGGCTTCTTCTCTCTTGTTCTCAAGATGTAGGAAAATGGTAACAAAAAATTTGGACCATAAATCCCAATAGGTGAGCAGATAATCCTCTTCATCAACTCCGTAGAACCTCCATGTCACTACTTTTTCAATTCTTTGTGACACATACTTTGACACAGATTTATTCTTAAATGCTTTTTGCCTTCTCCCTATGTCCGACTGAGCTTCCAAGTAATACTTCTTTAAAGTTTTTGTGCTATTATTCTAGGTGTTTTTCAAAGATTAATATACATTCATGTTATCCATGTATATGTGGATTTTGGCTAATAGAGATAATAGTAAAGTTCTTTGTTCATGACCTTAATTCATAAACAATATTTCAAAAGTATTTCTGAAGCTTATGTAGGACCATTACAAAGCCTAAGGAGATAAAAGTCAGTCTCTGAGAAAGGGAGATCATGCCTCTTATTCCTTTAGTCCTAGTTAATGAATACTAGAATTATAAGAACTATTTTTATATCTGTCTCTCTTACCACATTGTGAGCTAATTAAGACTTTGCCTTATCTTTGTGACCTTATCTTTGATTATCAGAGTTTTATAGCTCTACGCCTGGCACATAGATGAAACTCAGTTAACTGTTGATTTTAATCATCTTTCAAAGGTCTTTTTGGATCCAAGAGTCTGTGGAAGAACTTTCCCTATTTGCTCATAGCTAGAAACCACCAAAGGAGGCTTAATTAGCACACCAACTGCCTTTTGTGGGCAGCCAGCAGTTAGAGGAAATGTATTTTCTTCTGCTATCCAGAATAAACATTTAAAAAACCATCTGGTGTTCGCTAGCCTCCAATTTCAGAATGTCCAGTCTGCCTTTTTTGGAGAGATGAGGAGGACAAATCAACAGCTTGCACAATAAAAATTATTTTTTAAAAATCTCTATTATTTTTGTTCTGACAATAATTCCAATAAATAGATTAGAAGCTAGAAGCCCGAGTTATTTAGGCAAGTGAAATAGAAAATAGAGTATTGCACTGACTAATTGGCACAGTGTCTTATTCGTATCCACATATGAGTAGAGTGAAAATAATGATGGTGCTTGACAAGATGGAAAGCCTCTAGGGTGAGGAGATGTCTAAGCTACTCTGACTTCTCTCCACAGGAATTAAACTTTCCTTTAATTTAACTTGGCTTAATAGTATTTGCTGGCTCTGTTGAAAATAAAAGTGTTTTTCTTCTGAAATAATATGTCTAGGCTCATACCTATAGAAGTATTTCTTAGGTACTGTTGATATTAATTCACACACACAAAATGTCAATATCATTCACCAGTATAAGAAAAAACCCAAAAAAAATGATACTGTGTATTTTTTAGAGCATATGGTAAAGCATTTAGATGTTCGATTTGTACTAAATGTTGCTGTGTATGTAATGGATGCTCAAGAAGTTTTGTTCACCTATTATTATATGTTTGAAATACAATGGAGAGCACTAAGGAAAAATTATAAATTCCTAAGGTTACCATTACAACTTGACATAATTTTATCTTGTTTCAATTTTTAATAACTGCATTTTTAAAAATTACTATACTGTCTTCTTTGAATGCATCCTGAGTTTTAAGCTTACCTTGTAAACAAGTTAATTAAAATTGTCTAACATCTTTAAGATAATGAACAGAGTTTGTGTTGTAAAAACCCTTTTATTTTATTTCCTTGTAGGTCTGTCCCCCGATCACACATCTCTTTCTGTTACCTCTCTTTTCTCCCTGTCCCTCTGCCCTTCTCTGGCTGGAGGCCCATCTAATTTTCCAATCTCTTTGAATGCAGGGCACAGTGTGTGGTCAGCCCTGCCCTGAGGGTCGCTTTGGAAAGAACTGTTCTCAAGAATGTCAGTGCCATAATGGAGGGACTTGTGACACTGCCACAGGCCAATGTCACTGCAGTCCAGGATACACAGGGGAACGGTAAGGGACAAGCTGGATTTTCAGGTCATTGTAATGATCTAAAAGGGGAACTTGAGAGGTACAGGGGATACCTTGGATACTTTGAGTCTGTGACAGTAACACTCCAGAAACATCTTTAAAGTGTGTTTGACAGATTCTATCCTAATTCAGAGCACAGAAGCTGAACCATGAACTGATCGTGAGATGAAGGTACAAAGCAAGGAATAACATTAAAGAATAAATTATGAACTATTTAGAAATTTGATGAATGTGTCATTCGAAAAAGTGGTCAGCACAGTCATTCCAAGCATCAAAGCTTTTTATGCTGTCAAAATTTGGAGATAGATTTATTCTTGAACAAGATGAGCACTTAAGTATCTTAAAAGTAGGTTAGATATTTAATTATCTTCTTATCATTCAGCATTCTGTTAACACTATCAGTCATTTTATTGTGAGGTAGTAATAAAATAAGGTTCAACAGGATTTATAGGGCTCTCTGGTCTTACATGAAGAGCAAGGGGTAAGGATATGTGGTTATTATATCCTCTACTTCTTATTGTCTTTCTTTCTCTTTCTTCTCTCTCTCTTTCTCTTTCCTATTAGGTGATTAATTGCTATTACAAAGAACTTTGCTCACCCTGATCTTTTAATTTGCCCTTTTAACTGATATATTGTGAAAAACAAGATAATCTAGCTTACTAGGGATTTGTATATGTGTATAAAAACAGAGAAAAGAGACATGAGAGCCACAATAGCATAATTATAAAAAACAAAGATGTTGGAACCCGTGTACTTAGAAGCTATATTTTCCTCTCAGGCTGACATAAAAACTAAATAGTTGGTGCATTAAACCACTCCCTGCTGAAATTTATATTATCTGCTATTAAAGCTGACTTATATAAGCTGTATAAGTATTAGTGATTGCCACTTTGATGGCTATCAAATGATTAGCTATCATTTTTTGGGAAACATCTGTGAACTATGAACTAATTCCTACAATTTGATCGTTTTCCTTTATAAAATTCTGATCTACTTTAATAAGATATAATTAAAAATTCTGTGTAGTTTTTGTAAATTTAAATTTCTTTTCTTTCTTTTTTTTTTTTTTGGTTTCAAAGTTATTTTTTTTCCCTTTATTTAAGAAAGGATTAATTAACAAAACCATAGGGTAGGAGGGGTACAACTCCACACAATTCCCACCACCCAATCTCCATGTCCCACCCCCTCCCCTGATAGCTTTCCCACTCTCTATCCCTCTGGGAGCATGGACCCAGGGTCATTGTGGGTTGTAGAAGGTGGAAGGTCTGGCTTCTGTAATTGTTTCCCCGCTGAACATGGGCGTTAACTGGTCTGTCCATACTCCCAGTCTGCCTCTCTCTTTCCCTAGTAGGGTGGGTCTCTGGGGAAGCAGAGCTCCAGGACACATTGGTGGGGTCTTCAGTCCAGGGAAGCCTGGCCGGCATCCTGATGACATCTGGAACCTGGTGACTGAAAAGAGAGTTAACATACAAAGCCAAACAAATTGTTGAGCAATCATGGACCCAAAACTTGGAATAGTGGAGATGAAGTGTTAGGGCGATACTCACTGCCTACTCTAGTGTACTTCTGCTTTCAGGTATATATTTTGCACTAGTTTATGGATACGTGTGAACATATGCTCTCTCTCACAGAACCTGGTCTATATCTAGGTTTTGGGACTTTGTTAGAAAGTGAACCACCTGGGATGGAATTAGAGAATACTATGAAAGGAAAGGTCTCACCCGAGTAATGAAGCTGAAGGGTTGTCATTCCACACGTGAAGTCTCTGGACACAGTCTGAGCTGAAGCATGTTGAGGTGGCAATCGTTGTATTGATTTGGTTGTGATCAGCAGATGCAATATCATTTGATATGGATTGGGAGAGGCATACGGGAAAGTGGGCCCTATCCAAGGGTTCCAGGACTGGGGGAAGTAGAGGCTCTATAGTGGAGATGTGAGGTTCCTGCTGTCTTAGGGTTCAAAAAGACAATGGATAGTTAATGGTATCATCACATTATTTGGTAATTGGGTTAACTTTGAAAAGTCCTGTACAGCAAACCCTAACAAAATTTAAATTTCTAATTGAATAGTTCTAGATAAAGAAAACTTGCATTAGAATACACACACACACACACGATTGCCACCAGGGTTATCACTGGGTCTTCATGACTGCATTATTCCACCATTCTGTGCAGAATCTTTTTGTTTTTATTTTTTTGGCAGAGTATAAGAGTTAGTGAGAAGGAAGAGGAGGAAAGGAGGGACTCCTAAGCACAACACTGTTCTGCCATTCACTTGTGAAACCTCCCCCATGCAGATGCTTTATGTGGTGGCCCAGGACTTGAACCTGGGTCCTTGGACATAGTAAACTGTGCATTCTACCAGATGAGCTGCCTCCTATATGGTTATTTTTAACACACACACTAAAGTTGTTTAGTTACGTAACTATATCATCTACAAATAAAGATACATTGATCCTGTTTTAATGTTATAATAACCATTTCATTTCCATGAATTATTGAACAAATTAGAACCTCTAATTAATGTTGACAAGTAGATGTAAAACATGGGAACACCTATATAAACTTCAGTATAGTTTCACGTTTGTTATTTGTTTTCAGTAAGTTCCATGTTGATGTAGTATTTCTTTATCTTACTTTTAATGCTTTTGCAACCAGAATTTTTGCTGGGTTTCCACAACTACATGATTCTACTGCTCCAAATAGATCATTTTTTAAAATTTAAATAGAGAGGCAGAAACACAGTGGGGGAGAGAAAATAAGGGAGGAGAGACACGACAGCACTGATCCACTGTTTGTAAAACTTCCCGTGTGCAAGTACCTCCATGTGATGGGTGGAGTCTCAAACCCAGGTCTTCACACACAGTAAAGTGTGTACTCTACTAAATTAGCTATTTTCTGGATCCGTTGGTAGTATTTTTAAATTTCTATTTGTATTAGGAACATTTGTTAGTAGTATCTGATTTACTTCAACAGACCCTTTATTTTTGTTAACATGATTATATATTTTTACTTTAATTTTTTGATGCTACAAATTTTGACATCCATAATGCATACTTTTTATCATGTATTATTGGACTAGTCAGAAAGTTTTAATACCAACATCCTGGTTTATGGTTGTGTTTTAGATAATTGAAATTGTTAAATGAGTTCTGGATCTATGTGACTCTAACAGCTTATTACAGAAAGGCAAGTCAGGAAAAGAGACAGAAAAACAGAATTCTTTATAGGTTTCTGTTATGTTTTAGTCACTAAAAAATGTAAATGTAATTGTTTTCTTGCCCTCTAGGTATTTAATTCTCTAACTTGACACACACAACTCAAAAGCAGCATCCAGACAAGTGAAAATAACACTCATCTTACCTGAATACAGGGAATAGATCTAATTTTCAAGTTTACTTTAAATTTGAGGCAAAAAAATGTTTTAATTAAAAAATTTGATTAAAATTTAAAATTAATTAAATTACTTTTAATTTGAGGCAAGGAAAGCAGAAAGTCAAAGAAGAAAAGGATGGCTTCTTGAGTTGTTCTTTTAAGTGTTTTTGTGGTGAACTAGTCAGTCAATTCCTGCTTTTAATTATCTTACCCCTTCTAAATTCTAGAGTTACCCCACACCAGAGAGAGAAAGAGAGAGAGAGAGATTAGTCACCATAAAGGAAAAACAAATCTGCAATTTATGGAATAATTTGAGGCAGGAGGTATGGAGAAAGCAAACTGCAGGGCCCATAGTCTTCACTTGACATTTCCCTGTTTTGAAAAGTCAGTGTAACTTGATCAGGGAGGTTAGGCAAGAGGGCTGTGGCCAGGAAAAGCAGGTATTACCACATGCAGCTGGTAGCTAAGTTATGCCCAGGATGTGGGGATGGCTTTTTAACCAAAGAACAATCCTAGAAAAAAAAATAATAACAAAAGGCATCTTATAGACAGAGCAGCTCAAGGGATGCCCAAATAATAGGCTTTGGGGGCTGTGGAAAGATTGGGAAGACACTGTGGTGAGGAAATGTACTGTGGCAGAGCCGAGCAAGAGCAAATCGAGGATGGTTTACAGATGCTCTTGTAAAGGGGTTAAAGAAGTGTTTGAATGCTAATGGGTTGTCATAGTTTTACCCTGGGATGTTTGATAGCCTAGCATGTGCCCCTGCACATAATTGGTTCTCTTTAAGTGTTACCTGGATGGAGACATCTGTAGATCAGTTATGTACCCTGATAAGGTGAAACTAAAAGGTTGTTCTGGCACAGTTATATCCTGTATTATTCCAAAAATGAAGACAAATGTAGTTGAAAGGAGTTAAAGTCAGAAAAGGGTAGAAGTAGCACTGGCTTTCAGTAGAACTCTTTCCTGTATCCACGACTGTGGAAAAGTTGGCTTGCTTCCAGTGTTTTTTTTATATTTTCCCCAGAACAACAGTTCCAGATGTTAGGAAGGCAGGCAGCTGATCCATCCTTCCCAGGTTTAATGAGGAATGTGACTCTTTCACACTAAATCATGGTTGGCCCAATTATTACAATCACTCTAGGAAGGGATATGCTCAAAAGAGTGAGGGAGAAACAGGGAGCTGACATCCCTTCCATGCAACTCACTTTATTTTCCATAACTTCATTGTGAAGTGTAAAGTAATAATCATAATAGTACTAAAATGACTGTGGCCATCATTGGTTTGACTGCTGGTGGCATGCTTTATTAGTTTACCACTACTTAATGCTTATCCACACTTCCCATTTCCATGGTATTATTTAAATTTCTTTTTTTTTTAAGTAATTCATAAATTTATTTATTTATTTATTAAAAAAATTTTTTTTTTATTTAAGAAAGGATTAATTAACAAAACCATAGGGTAGGAGGGGTACAACTCCACACAATTCCCACCACCCAACCTCCATATCCCACCCCTCCCCCGATAGCTTTCCCATTCTCTATCCCTCTGGGAGCATGGACCCAGGGTCATTGAGGGTTGCAGAAGGTGGAAGGTCTGGCTTCTGTAATTGCTTCCCCGCTGAACATGGGCGTTGACTGGTCGGTCCATACTCCCAGTCTGCCTCTCTCTTTCCCTAGTAGGATGGGTCTCTGGGGAAGCTGAGCTCCAGGACACATTGGTGGGGTCTTCAATCCAGGGAAGTCTGGCCGGCATCCTGATGACACCTGGAACCTGGTGACTGAAAAGAGAGTTAACATACAAAGCCAAACAAATTGTTGAGCAATCATGGACCCAAAGCTTGGAAAAGTGGAGAGGAAGTATTAGGGAGGTAGTCACTGCAAACTCTAGTGTACTTCTGCTAATATTATTATTATTTATTATTATTCTGGTATTATTTAAATTTCTAAACAAGCACACATATCACTGTATGCAAGGACCAGGGTTCAAGCCTCCTTCAGGGAGGAAGCTTCATGAGCAGTGAATCAAGAACTGCAGGTTCTCTCTGTCTTTCTCCTTCTCTATCCTCACCTCTCCTAAGTTTTTTCTGTCCTATTAAAAATAAAAGAAAGAAAAAACAAAAGCCACCCGCAGCAGTGGATTCATTCTGCAGATTCATTCATGCCAAGCCCCACTGATAACCCTAGTAGCAATAAAAAAAAGTACAATGTGTCCTGGAACCCCACCTCTACAGAGCCTCACCCCACTAGGGAAAGATAGGGACAGTCTGGGAGTATGGATAGACCTGCCAATGCCCATAATCAGCGGAAAAACCATTACAGAGGCCAGACCTCCCACCTTCTGCACCCCATAATGACCCTGGGTCCATGTTCCAAGAGAGATAAAGAATAGGAAAGCTTTCAAGGGAGGCAATGGGATGCAGAACTCTGGTGGTGGAAATTGCATGAAGTTGTATCCTTCTTATCCTATGGTCTTGTTGATACTTTTATTTTATAAATAAATTAATAAAAAGTATAAATTAAATAAATAAATTTTCTAAAAACAAAAATAAAGCTCCAAATTTCCACATATCTACTATGGTCAATGTTTATTGCTATCTCTTTTTTTTTTTTTGTCTGCCTCTCACAATCTTACTAAGAAAAACCATTTCCCCTTGTTGCTGGTAACTAAGTTAAGTTTTCATGTTCAACTCAGGAGTACAAAAGGGGCAGAGTAATGTTATGACCCAAAAGGAAGATAAAATTGCTTAACAAAGGCTTTTAATTCATTCACTAAGAAAGGTACAAGTTACTTCATGATTGTGTTTATTTTCAGGATGGAAAAAAAATTCCAGTCCTAGAACAATATTCCATCATTTTGTTTGGGAGATCGCTATAGATAAAAGTCACTAACAGGATTCTCTTAAAAGTATAAGATTCGCAAAAGAGAAATCAAGAATATTAACTAAGGTTAGCAGCTTAGTGAATGGTTACTTTAGTAAGTCAAATTCAAATGGTTTTTATTTTGCTATTTATAATACAAACCAGTAGTATGTTTAGAAAGGTAGGTTAGAAATTATAGGTTAGAAATGTAAGCATGGATTAATACCAGTTATCCTAAGTTTTGTTTTCCTAGAGAAGAGGAATTTGATGCCAAGATATGATGAAATATGAACTGTGGTTCCCTGCCATTAGGTAGGAGACAGTTTCCCAGGCTTCTGATCTCTGCCCTACTCACTTACTTTTAGAGCTGTGCATTGTACTAAATTTAAGTATTGTTGTCCAAAGTTCAACTTGTGGGTTTGTTTTCAAATACATGTAAGCAAAATTATTTTACCTTTTTACTTTTATTGGGGGAAGGGCTGCTGACTTGAAAGTTTATTTGGGTAGTCTGCAAAGTGTTCTCACAAACCTTTAGCATACCCATGATGTGGTCAATTTATTCAACCTTAAGATTCCTTCCTCTAACGTTTATGTCTTTAAGGAATACATTAAGTGACTTGATTTATGAAAACTTCTTACAGATTAAAAAATGGAGTACCTTTTAAAAATATTCTAATCTAAAAATGGATGTACTCATATGTAACTGAAAAGCACACATCTTATTTCATGCTAAATGTTAGTTCGGTTACTCCAGATTTACTCTAGTAGCTAATTGAGAAGTTGATTTGAAGACTTTGCCTATTGACACACCTAAAGATGTTTGAGTCTGTGAAACTAACTCTACAAGACCCTTTCCTTTGTCTCTATCACACTAAATAAATGCTAGAACCAGAGTTAGTAAAAAAAACTATCAAAGCACTCTGAAGATTCATCTTTTACACTTAAATAGAATCCTGCCCAACCCTGGTATTGTTGGTAATAGTATTCTTTCATTAAAATAAGCAAAGACTTATGGGAAATGTTTGCTTTTCAACCTCTTTACTGTTGTTTTCAAGTATACTTGAATTTATCATCATGCCCTTGCTGTCTGTATTATAGTAATTTGAAAAATGCAGTGCTGACCTACATTGTTGACTGGGTCTGGCATGACATGAGAGCCACATGGGAAGTGGCTGCTGAGATGCACAAAGTGTATCCTAATTGTGGCAAGTGCTTGGCTAGAAGATACTCTTCCCTCTCTCTTGGCAAAAAGCATTCCTTCTGATGCGGACAGCCCTATCAAGAATCCTTGTCTGTTCAAACAGAAACTCTCCTGGCCCAACAAGGACTTATGCTTTCCACGAAGCAACAATAATTTTGCTTTCTGCTCCCTCTAGCAACTCAGCTTTCCAGCTGTTCCAGATTACCCAGGATATATCCTTCCTCTGGGATTGAGTTCTAAGGTCACTTTTGTAAAGGCAGGAGTTGAATTTTGTGTTTTCTTTTTTTTCTTTTTCTTTTTTTTATTGAGAGAGAGAAGGAGAGAGAGAATGAGGATAAGGATGAGAATGAAGAATGAAAGAGACCATAGTTTCCATTAATGTGATGGGGACCAGACTAGAAGTCAAAAGGACTAAAATTTAGTTGCAAATTTACCACAGAGTTTTCTCTTTAGAGCTGGAAAACAATAAATTTTAATATCCTAATTATAAACTGCAACAAACATTCAGATGATTTGTATTTCTTTCTTTCCTGGTATTTGCAAAAATACTTCTCTCTATATATATCTTGTCTTGCTTTGGCAAACACTAGATACAAAACATACCTCCTATCTTAAGCTTGTAGATTTATCCTTATTTTTTCATTTCTTTGAGTAGATCATAGTGATGTTACTTCTATTTGTAGTCAAAGTAGTTCATCATAATGCCTTTCATAACTCTGAAGGGTCAAACAATAAATAAACATGGAATCTAAAATGTAGTTTAAATTGGAGCTGCAGAATAATTCATCGGGTAGAGTCTACACTTTACCATGCTTTAGTACCCTATTGGAGCCCCTGGCATCCCATGGTAGCACTATGCAAAGGGGGAGCTTCACAAGCAGTGGGGCAATGCTGTGGACTCTCTCTCTCTCTCTCTCTCTCTCTCACTCTCTCTCTCTCTCTCTCTCATCTTCTATCTGGAAGAAAATAAATTAGTTCTCTGGGAACTATGGAATCACACAGCCACAAAGCCCTAGTGAAACCATGGGTAGAGAAAAAAAAAAGTAATTTAAATTTATATGTAACAAAGCCTATCTGAATTAACTTATTATTTTGACGTGGCACTATTTTTCTTCCCTCCTGCACCCTGTTGATAGATGCCAAGACGAGTGTCCTGTTGGCTCATATGGAGTCCACTGTGCCCAGACCTGCCAATGTATCAATGGAGGGAAATGTTACCATGTGAGTGGCACCTGCCTTTGTGAAGCAGGCTTTGCTGGTGAGCGCTGTGAAGTGCGTCTGTGCCCAGAAGGGCTCTACGGTATCAAATGTGACAAGCAGTGTCCGTGCCACTTGGACAACACTCATAGGTGAGGATCTGTTGCCCATGGAAGGATATGTATTATTAAAGTTTTTTTTTTTTTTTACCTTCATGTCCACCAGCAAAAAGATTTCCACCCCGACACCTTTCCTTGCCTCTAGGTCACTCTGGGCAGGAACCACCAGTTACACGAGTGAGTGATGGTTCAAGCCAGAGGTGTTCAGACTGTCAGATGGCCATGGGTCAACATTAATTTCTGTTCTAATAATGGTCATGGAGAAAATATAAACTTGCTAAGGTTCATAGATTATATCCAAAGAGAGAAATTCTGTGACATTCCCTAAGAAACAAAGATGTAATGAAAGACATAGGATTAGCCCAGTTCAGTGTGTAAAAATACCAGATGATTCTTTCTGCAACATGTTTTACGTGACAGCACATCTGTGTGGAGCGGAAGTGTACTGGGGAAAATTTTGTGAAAGTGCTCCACATATGGCTTTCACATGTGAAATATGTTTTTAGAACTGATTACTCTGACACACAACTCACCAGGGCCTTTTAGCTCTAAAATATCTTGGAGAATTTTAGGACAGGAAACCATGATCCCACTCACCCTACTGTACCTTGTCTAGCTCTGAAAATATCTCTCCACCCCCTTTCTCCCTCTCCCTCCAGAAACATATCACTTAGAAATTCTGGGCCTTTTTTTTAGGCTGGTGGAAAAGTAGAGTTTGAGAAGAAGAAAAAAAGTGTAGTGCATTATATAGCAGCTCAAATGTTACTAGAATTACTTTTATTTGCATTCAGCACAGCTGTTATATCATTTAAGTTTCTGAAAGATAACTTGTAGCTACATCAAATCTCAAAAGCACAAAAGCTAAAAGTAAATAGAATCCTGTGGTTGGTCTCTTATAAATCATTGTTAGGAACTTGCACTGTATTTCTGGGTATACTAAAATCCATTTTAGTCAGACACATCAAGAAAATAAATTCTTAATGTGTGTCAAGCAACTTTATATGCTATCTCTGTCAGATTTTAGTTTTCTTCATTGGAACACATTGCCATTCTTCAAATGGCAAGGTTAAATAAACAAGGGAATCAAATTGAATTATCTCTGCATGATTTTACTTTTCAAGTATCCAATATTTAATGAACTGTCAGGATTCAGGACAAGTCTTGAATTTGACTGGCCCCAGGAAAAAGTAAGCTCCATGTTGTGAAAGCCATACTCATCAATGTGCTGTTTGTTTAATAGCCAAAAAGTTCTGTTATGAGAAGACTTGGAGATATTGGGTTGGTTGCTTTGATTACATTGTTGGCAGTGTGGTGAGGTGCAAATGAATAGTTATCAAATTGACACCAAAATTATGATAATTTGACATAAACCACATGTACCTAAGCATGTATGCCTTACCAAAAACACATGAAATAATTTGTTAGTAACTTCAATAAAATGAATAATGATATCTGCCTAGTGATATGTATCAAATAATCAGAATAATTAAAACAATCAGTGAGTCTATTGTGTCTAAAACTATTTTTATAGATTTCTACTTAAACCAGTTTAATATTGATTGTATAGCTCTGTCTTGTTGAATCCACACTGGGTGTCATATGTATCATCTTTTGTCTTGAACCACCACATAACATCCCCAAAACACAAGGTTGTTTTGAATCAATAGATTGAGAATCTTTGTAATAATTGAAAGTTTATCATGTACATTCTGGCATTTTATCAAGTAACTATAGCTCACTATTACATAACTCATAATGTATAATTTTCCTGAAATATTTCATTATAATTAAGGATACAATGCCAACTATTAGTTTGTATAATCTTTTGGTAAATTTTAAATTATATGTATGTATGTATTGACATTTATCGCATTCACATTTTTGGGCAGGTGTTTATACCTGCTAAGTTTTGATAAATAAGAAAAACTACCCAGAATAGTGGTATAAAGATAACTATTATTGAATAGCTGATCTTTCACTTGGGCTGGATTCACCATAGTGGTTTTTCTGCTAGTCTTCCTCTACTCAATTGGCAGTAGCTAGTTGGTCTTGGAATTCCTTATTGAATTCTAGCATTTGGCTGGATGATGGAAGTGACAAAACTGTAAGTGTCCAGCATCTAGCAGGTCAACTTGAGTTTCTTTGCATCCTTCTTAGTTTTTGCTTCTTTTCTGATAGAAATGATTTTGAACAGAAAAACAGTATTTGAGATTTGGTAGTACTCTACATGGCTTATGTATATTAGTTCTTGTTAATAACGGCATCTGATAGCTGTGGACAACCGGGATGTGTGTATTCACAAATGCTACCAAACTGTAACTACGTTTGAGCATTAATGACATCTAAGGAAATATATAAAAGGAAGTTCTGTGACTCACTCTATCTTCATCAATATTGTATTGGATGCAATAGCTTAACTCTTAGGTTGAATTTTTTACTAGGATATTTGTACTTCATTCTATTTGTAAATACAGTGATAGAAATTCTTATATGAGTAGATCCTGTTGTTATACACAAAGCAATCTGTTCTGTGGGAAGAAAACAAGTAGGGTATGTTATTCTTCAGCCTCTAAACTCTACTCTAACATCAACACCTAAGTCTCATTACCAATTAAGCTGCCTGCATGAAAATGCATCAAATGCCTCCAAAGTGTTCTGGCTTCCTACATCTAATTACAAATTACAGAATACTAATTTCAGTGTCAATCAATCTGAGAACCAGTGTGCCACACTAATACTCACTGGGGGGCATTGAATATCAATTTCTGCCTGCCTATTGCTTAGTTCTATCCCCTGTCTCTAAATTGTCTATCTTGTTCAACATTTATATCTATCATAAATATTATCTTCTATTTTTAACATAAAATAATATTTTCTACTAAGATTTCCTTTTAGTGATAATTTAAAGTAATTTAAATTACTTTAACAAATCTATCACGTGAAATAGTCTTTTTCTCAAATGCAGGGCTCCCCTGAAATAATTTTAATTTGCTCCTTTTTAGTGTATGCACTACAGGTTTTTATTGATCCTGATAACCCTTTAATCTGTGCTAAATTCTGAATTTTAGCAATTTTTTAAATATCTAGCCTACCTAGTAGTCTTCAGCTAAACTTCCTCTTTCTTTCTTTCTTTCTTTCTTTCTTTCTTTCTTTCTTTCTTTCTTTCTTTCTTTCATCTTTCCTTCTTTTCTTTTTATTGTGGGGACTCAGTCCCTGCCCTACAAGTCCAATGCTCTGGGCAGACATTTTTTCTTTTCCTCTCCTTTCCTTTCCTTTCCTTTCCTTTCCTTTCCTTTCCTTTCCTTTCCTTTCCTTTCCTTTCCTTTCCTTTCCTTTCCTTTCCTTTCCTTTCCTTTCCTTTTCCTTTCCTTTCCTTTCCTTTCCTTTCCTTTCCTTTCCTTTCCTTTCCTTTCCTTTCCTTTCCTTTCCTTTCCTTTCCTTTTCCTTTCCTCTCTTCTCCTCTCCTCTCCTCTCCTCTCCTCTCCTCTCCTCTCCTCTCCTCTCCTCTCCTCTCCTCTCCTCTCCTCTCCTCCCCTCCCCTCCCCTCCCCTCCCCTCCCCTCCCCTCCCCTTCCCTTCCCTTCCCTACCCTTCCCTTCCCTTCCCTTCCCTCCTCTCACGTCTCCTCCCCTTCCCTTCCCTCTCCCTGCCCCTTTCTTTCTTTCTTTCTTTCTTTCTTTCTTTCTTTCTTTCTTTCTTTCTTTCTTCTTCTCTCTTTCTCCCTCTCTTCTTTCTTTCTAATTTTTATTAGATAGGATGGAGAGATAGAGATAGGGAGAAAAAGATAAATACCTGTAGACCTGCTTCACCGCTCACAAAGCATACTCCTACAAGTGGGAACCTGGGACGCAACCTCAAGTTCTTGTGCTTGGTAATAAGTGTGCTTAACGGGATGCACCACCATCTGGCCCCCTACACTTCCATTTTCTTTGGTGTAAAAACAGATAAAATTGGGTTCAAGTCAGATGCTGTTACTGTCTATGTCAGACTCTTGACTAAATCACTAGACTCTGTTTCCTCATTTATAAAATGGGATCATACCTAACATGAAGAATAAGTGAAATAGCACACATGGGTGACTAAGTGTGATGTTGGCTAACTGCTAGTCTGTGCCTTCACTTGCAATATCATCATAAACGTTCTATACCCAAGTTATCATCTTAAATGTAGAGTTGTATTTAAGTATTTCTTCATGCCATATTTCCTGAGTCATGCTACAACAGATGTCTAGGCCTTTGTGAGCACTCAGTTGCATCAGGAACTTAGAGTTAGAATAAATACAGTTCTGAAAATTAAAACAAGTTGTCCAATCCACAGACCTTTACTCTTAAAAGCAATGTGATTATAGCATGTGGCTGAAGCCCTTACATGTTAGACTACAATGCCAGGCCCAGGGAGATTGAGCTTTCACAAAAGTTACCCAGGTAGTGGAGAGCTTGAATTATACCCCCAGTCTGTATCCCTCTGAAGAGATTATTCTTTCCAAGAGCAGAACATCTATGAATAGTCTTTTGACTAGAGATCATTTAGTGAGTGTCCGCATGGTCATGGATTTTGCTCTAGGCCCAAGTTAGGACAATTTGATCTCCAACAAAGCAGGATGAACCCTCTTTAAACAGTTCCCCAGTTGTGAGCTGAACTAGTTTGTTAACATACCCGTTTGGTAAGAAGCACAAGTGTTTTGAATGCCACAGCTTGCCCTGTTGTGTCAACCTCACTAACGTAAGTGTCTCAGAGCAGCTGATCTGCCCATTTGCTGTGGAGCGACAGCTGGCTGCCTGACATGTCACAGTGTGGCTGCTGTTTCAGGTAGAGACAACTGCTCTGCTGCCAGGTATTAGGAGCTGAGATATGAAACACACTGACCTTCTGCTTTGGGAGTTTTTCAAAACATTGCCCTGGCTGAAATTAGTATTGTTCATTAGGTGGGTTCTTTAGATCCTTTCAGATAGTTGACATCTTACTAAATTAGTGATTTTTGATATGCAAGAGTTATAAACGAGTTTCAGACAAAAATACAGCACTGTAATGATCATCCTTGTAGAACATGATGCTGATTTCATGCCACATTTTTGTAGTACCAGTCAGGTCTCTTCCAATTAATTAAATCATAGCAAGCCTGGGAATGGAGTTTTAAATTCTTGTGCATGGATTTATCACACATTCAGTGATTGTGGCTAAAGCAACATTTGTACAGGCCTTGGGTGTCACATTTACCCAAGAGTAACTTGCTCCTTTTATCCATGTCTCTCAGCTGTCACCCCATGTCTGGAGAGTGTGCCTGCAAACCAGGCTGGTCTGGACTCTATTGTAATGAGACTTGCTCTCCTGGATTCTACGGGGAAGCTTGCCAGCAGATCTGCAGCTGCCAACATGGGGCAGACTGTGACAGTGTGACTGGAAAGTGCACCTGTGCCCCAGGATTTAAAGTGAGTGACTTGGAAGGGGAGAAGAAGTGTGATGCAGAGCAGATTGCTACCATGATTTATATAACCTTTCCTGAGGTACAACGAGTGTGCTAAAAATCAATCATATCATAAACATGAAAAAGAATAAAGAGGGATACAGTAGTCAGAGAGATAAATAATTGCCTTGGAATGAGAATGAGGCTGGCTGGGAAAACTCAAAAGTAAAGCATTAACATTTAATTATTTAATCAATATCTATATCATGAAATATGGTATATTTTAATTATTTCTTAAGTATTCCATTGGGTGTTATAGGCAATAAGAAAATTACTTTTCCAAGTAGGATGTATGTTATTGTCAGCATTTATTTTTTTAATCCAATGCAATTTGAAGGTGTCTAATAGCATTTATAATATATTTACGTTCATGAGTACAGGTTAATAGTGCATAGGGTTTTCAGTCCTTTTGAGATCTATGCCTTCCAAGTATGCCTATGAACCAATAGAGCAGAGTTATGACTAGTCTTTTTCAGTTACAGGTAGAGATCTTTGAAGAAAAACAAGAGATTTTTGTTTTTTGCCTCCAGGGTTATTGCTGGGGCTCGGTGCCGGCACCATGAATTCACTGCTCCTGGAGGCCTTTTTTTTTTTTTTTTTTTTTTTGCCCTTGTTATTTTGTCATTGTTGTGGTTATTATTATTGTTGTTATTGATGTCCTTGTTGTTGAATAGGACAGAGAGAAATGAAGAGAGGAGGAGAAGAAAGATAGACACCTGCAGAACTGCTTCACCACTTATGAAGCGGAACCTCCCCCTCCCCCGCAGGTGGGGAACTGGGGCTCTAACCAGGATCCTTGTGCTGGTCCTCATGCTTCATGCCATGTGCCCTTAACCTGCTGCGCTACCTCCCAACCCGCTGCCCTACCTCCTGACCTCCAACAAGTGATTCTTGAATTCCTTTTTCCCATTGTAAAATGGAGACTTACACTGTGAAGACTGCTGATGACTATTTCAGACTGCATAGTGTAGAAGAGTGGGTCAGACAATCTTAGAACCAAGAGGATCTTTACAACTTTCTCTAATCAATGTCACGTTTCTTTTGTTGAGCTCTTGAATGACTTTTGTCTTAAGAAATGCTGTTGTTTTTAAAGATGACCTCCACTCACCTTTGGTATCCTACTTCTGTTAACCCTTCATTGTCTGATAATAAACTGAATCATGCAACTGGCTGAGGTGTGGTCTTTACTATGCCTATTGATAATATTGCACACAAAAGTTTAGGAAGCATTGCAATTCAATGTATAGCTCATATATATGCTTATTTATTATTGAAAACAATGTAATAGCTATACTTTATTCATATGTATATTCATGCCTGTACAAGGACAAATTTTGTACTTACTATGAAGGAGAACAAATGAGGCAGCAGGCTTTATTGCGTTTTCTTTAATTCTGTATCCTAAACATAGACCATTGCTAGCATTGTTCTTAAATCTCTAAAATTTATATAGTGGTGACATTATAGCAACTTAAAAAATACATGGTGTATTTTCACATTAAAGAGAGAGCACAATTAGCATCTCTAAGCTGTATTGTTGTGTTGGCCTTATTTCAGCTTGAAAAATTTAGTGTGTTTTCCTTTTTGCCTGTGTAGGGAATTGACTGCTCTATCCCATGCCCCCTGGGAAGCTATGGAATAAACTGCTCCTCTCTCTGTGGCTGTAAAAATGATGCTTTCTGCTCTCCTGTGGATGGGTCTTGTACTTGCAAGGCAGGTAAGCAGGTGAAAGTGTTTGATTCTGCACTTTGGGGAAGAATATGCAAGCATATATATGTGTTTGTCCCCCAAATTGACTGCCTTGGAGTCACTGCAAAAAACGTGGCCTGGGGGTGGGATGGAAGCACAGTGGGTTAAGGGCACTTGGCACAAATGGCAAGGACCAGGACCGGTGTAAAGATCCTGGTTTGAGTCCCTGGCTCCCCACCTGTAGGGGGGGTCACTTCACTATCAGTGAAGCAGGTCTTCAGGTGTCTATCTTTCTCTCCCCCTCTCTGTCTTCCTCTCCTCTCTCGATTTCTATCTATCCTATCCAACAACAGCAACAGCAATAACAACAATAACAACAAAGGCAACAAAAATGGGGGAAATGGCCTCCAGGAGCAATGGATTTGTGGTGCAGGCACTGAGCCCTAGCAATAACCCTGCAGGCAAAAAAAAAAAAAAAGTAGCATAAGGGGTTGGAAAGAAGGCTCATGAGGTAGGGACATGCTTTTCCCTCACATGCTCTGGCATTCTTATCATGGCAGGTTGGCATGGAGTGGACTGCTCCATCCGCTGTCCCAGTGGCACCTGGGGTTTTAGCTGCAACCTGACGTGCCAGTGCCTCAATGGGGGAGCATGCAACACCCTGGATGGGTCCTGCACCTGTGCACCTGGGTGGCATGGAGAGAAATGTGAACTTCCCTGCCAGGTATGACTGAACCAGTCAGTGTCCTCCCTGGGAAGGACTGGGAGGAGATACCAGTGTCTTGTGTGTGAACCAAACCTCATGAACTATTAGAAGAGTTAAGATGTTTGAACTCAAATTGGATAAAAGATTGGAAAACAGACAATATGAAAATGGACCATGCACTTTTGCAAAAATCACATTTCTTTCACCTCTACTCTTATTCTCCTCACTGCCCCTTCTAATTTTTCCATCCTTACATATCTTTCTCTTTGTGGCAGCAGTCAATAGCATTTGTCAAACACCCAGTGTATGTCTGTCAACTCTCCAAATATTGTGTTTCCATTATAATGGAAATCTCCCAGACATTGGTGTGAAAAATGGCAGGAATTGAAAAGGGGTGTGTGACTAGTTTTCACAGAATGCTGATTGAGGTGATGAAAGAATGTCTAGAAACAACTGTCTTTTCAGATCAATAGCTCTGAAGTCACAGAATATCAAAAGACTTCCCTAGTCCCACACTGACATTATTCTCCTGACCTGCTTTGGAGATAAATGTCATGAGAAATCCCATACTGTGTCTGCCACAAGCTGACAGAGGCTAAGTGAGAAGTGGATTCCCCACTACCAACAGTGCTAATTTCTCTTTCTTCCAGAAGCATTTGGTAGCTTTCGTCCCCCTTTTCCATCATACTTTCTACTTACTGGAGACCCTTTCTTCTGAGTCATTAAGTATTTTCTCTTTGTTGTGCCTTTTGTACCTCCAGGAGACTATCCGATACTGTGACTTCCCAGGCTTTTTATAAACCATAAATCCCTTCAAGAAGGGTCTGCTAAGGAGGCTTTTTTTCTCCCAGGTCTTCCTTCTGATTAAGTACAGCCCACTTGTCAATGCAAGACTCACCCTGAGCTACACCATGCTTTCCATCCCCTTAAGACAAAGTTCAGTTAGCTTTGCTGCCTCTTACTCACCACAAGTGAACAAATTATCAGAGCTCTGAGACAGATTCTTCATTCTCAATTTCACTGAGACTTTGACTCCTGGTCTGTACGCAAAGCAAAATCCCTGGCACAGTCTTATCCTGTTTAGTTAGATGCTCAGTAAATCAACAACAGCTGGTGATTTAATGACTCCTGTTGTGGCAAAGCTAAATCCTATGCAGCTTTAGCAAACATCAGCATCATCTACAAGAGAAGAAAAAAAACACATTATTTTTGAAATTTTAATAAGTTCTATACAACTACTATTGCAGAGAACACCACTATTTCATGGCAGACTCAGCTTCTCCCTCTGATAACTGTGCACTCTGTGTCTTCTCAATGCATCAGTTGTGTAGGATTTATAGGTGTCTGACTCGGTTAATCAAGATCTGGCAAGAAAGAGCAAGTCTTATAAATGCAGAACTTCCCATTTCTTGGGCATGAACTGAACAATCACATCCATGTACAGCCTTGTGGCCAAAGGGTGAAAACAAACAAACAAACAAACAAACAAACAAACAAAAAAAGACAACCGGATATGCATGTGAAAATGTGAAATGTGAAGATCTGGGAAGACAACAGGGATCTGGGAAACAGCACAGAGGCTGGAGCATATGCCTTGTCATGTATGAAACCCTGAGTTAGATCCCTGGCACCCCATGGAAGCAAGTGTCATGGACAGCATCAAAGGAACTCTACCGAGAGTAGAATGGTACTGTGCTGTCTTTCTCACAAAGATATATTGGGCTGGGGAGGCAACTCGGTGGGATTACCTATGCTCTAGTTTCTAGGCTCATGCTCTAACACTACAATTAAAAAGGATAGTATTCCAATATGATCTCTATCCTCTCTTAGGATCTTAAATCTGAATACTTCATATTATTTAGCCCTTCTCATATAAAAGAGGATATTTGTTAGGAAAATTAACAGATATTTTTCTTTTAATTTTTTATTAAATTTTTCAGGAACAAAAGAAGATACTCTTTTTTTTTTACATGGTTAGCTTTCCTTTTTTTAAAAAAAACCCATTTTATTGAGGAGTTAATGGCGTACAATGCAGTCATTAACAAACAGGTATAGTTTCTCACTTCCCTGTGAAAAATATCTGCAGAAAACTCACCCTCACCATGGGTTCTTTTTCATCCTCATGCACCTAAATCCCAAGACTTTCTCCTCTAGCTCCCTTCCTTTCTTTTCTCAGAGTCCACACCCATTCCAAGTTTTTCTTTCCCCACAGTCCTTTGCTTTGCTGCAATATACCATACCCATTCCAAGTTTATCTTTGTGCTTTTCTTTTCTAAGCTTGTTTCTTAAGTTCCAACAATAAGTGAGATAATCTGATGTTTAGCTTTCTCTTTTTTGTTCCTATCACTTAACATGATGCCTTCAAACTCTATCCAAGATGAGGTAAAGAAGATGACTTCATCATTTTTAGCAGCTGAGTAGTATTCATATATATATATATATATATATATATATATATATATGAACACCATAGCTTTCTTTTTTTTAATGTCTTTATTGAAGGATTAATGGTTTGTAGTTGACAGTAAAATACATAGTTTGTGCATAACATTTCCAT
This sequence comes from Erinaceus europaeus, assembly GCF_950295315.1. Lineage (NCBI taxonomy): Eukaryota > Metazoa > Chordata > Mammalia > Eulipotyphla > Erinaceidae > Erinaceus > Erinaceus europaeus. Next base: position 30,695,533 of record NC_080163.1, read on the forward strand.
ATAACAATACAACCCCCATTATGTCCTCCTCTGCCATCATGTCCCAGGACCTGAACCCTCCCCACACACACCCTAGAGTCTTTACTTTGGGGCAATACACCAACTCCAGTCCAAGTTCTCCTTAGTGTTTTCCCTTCTGATCCTTTTTTTTTCAACTTCTATGAATTAGATCATCCCAAATTCATCCTTTTGCTTCTGATTTGTCTCCCTTAACATGAGATCTTCAAGCGCCATCCAAGATGGGGTGAAGAAGGTGAATTTGCCATTTTTTAAAAAATTTTTTATTTAAGAAAAGGATTAATGAACAAAACCATAAGGTAGGAGGGGTACAACTCCACACAATTCCCACTACCCAATCTCCATAACCCACCCCCTCCCCTGATAGCTTTCCCATTCTCTAGCCCTCTGGGAGAATGGACCCATGGTCAGTGAGGGTTGCAGAAGGTAGAAGGTCTGGCTTCTGTAATTGCTTCCCCGCTGAACATGGGCGTTGACTGGTGGGTCCATACTCCCAGTCTGCCTCTCCCTTTCCCTAGTAAGGTGTGTCTCTGGGGAAGCTGAGCTCCAGGACACATTGGTGGGGTCTTCAATCCAGGGAGCCTGGCCAGCATCCTGGTGGCATCTGGAACCTGGTGATTGAAAAGAGAGTTAACATACGAAGCCAAACAAATTGTTGAAGAATCATGGATCCCAAGCTTGGAATAGTAAAGAGGAAGTGTTAGGGAGGTACTCACTACAAACTCTAGTGTACTTCTGCTTTCAGGTATATATTTTGCAGTAGTTTATGGATACATGTGAACATAAGCTCTCTCTCACAGAAACTGGTGTATATCTAGGATATGGGACTTTGTTAGAAAGTGAACCACCTGAGATGAAATTAGAGTATACTATAAAAGGAAAGGTCTCACCCGAGTAATGAAGCTGAAGGGTTGTCATTCCACACGTGAAGTCTCTGGACACAGTCTGAGGTGAAGCATATTGAGGTGGCAATCGTTGCGTTGGTTAGGTTGTGATCGGCGGATGCAATATTATTTGGTATGGATTGGAAGATGCATACGGGAAAGTGGGCCCTATCCAAGGGTTCCAGGACTGGGGGAAGTAGGGGCTCTATAGTGGAGATGTGAGGTTCTGGCTGTCTTAGGGTTCAAAAAGACAATCGATAGTTAATGTTATCATCACATTATTTGTTAATTAGGTTAACTTTGAAAAGTCCTTTTGTTATGGTTTTCTGTACAGTATCCAGTATCTTGTATATAGCTGTGCTATTGGATGCTTCTAATTTACTTGGTCTAGGCTTTTGAGAGAGTCCGCATATCAAATACACAACCTATATATTAAAAAGATTCAGTTTGTGTTTTGAGAAACTTTGAGACATACAACTGACTTTCCCCCTCTCATATTAATTAACTACTGATTTATATCTCAACATTTTGCTAGGAGTGTACATAAACACCATTCCCACCACCAAAGGACTGTGACCCATCCCTCCCACCCACTCCCACCCCCCACTGGCCCAGGAAGCTGCATGTCTACCCCTAACCACAGGGTTTTTACTTTGGTGCCCTACTTACAATTTGATCAGGTCCTGCTTTTAGTTTCCCTTTCAGATTTTCTTACTCAACTTCTGTTGATGAGTGGGATCATCCCATATTCATCTTTATCTTTCTGACTTAGTTCACTTAACATAATTCCTTCTAGCTCTGTCCAAGATGGGTCAGAGAAGGTGGCTTCATTGTTCTTGATAGCTGTATGGTATTCCATTGTGTATATATACCACAGATTTCTCAGCCACTCATCTGTTGTTGGGCACCTGGGTTGCTTCCCAGGTTTTAGCTATTATGAATTGTGCTGCTATGAACATAGGAGTACACACCTCTTTTTGTTGGGTGTTATGGAGTCCTTGGGGTATAACCCCAGGAGAGGAATTACTGGATCATATGGAAGGTACCTGTCTAGCCTTCTGAGAGTTTTCCAGACTGCTCTCCACAGAGGCTGTACCAATTTACATTCCCACCAGCAATGTAAAAGGGTTCCTCTGTCCCCACATCCTCTCCAGCATTTGTTGCTGCTGTCCTTTTTGATGTATGCCATTCTTACAGGAGTGAGGTGGTATCTTAGTGTTGTCTTAATTTGCATTTCTCTGACAATCAGTGACCTATAGCAATTTTTCATATGTTTGTTAGTCTTTTGGATCTCCTCTTTAGTGAATGTTTTATTCATATCCTCTGCCCATTTTTGGATGGGGTCATTTGCTTTTTTGGTGCTAAGTTTGCTGAGCTCTTTATATATTTTAGTGATTAGTTTCTTGTCTGATGTAAGGCATGTGAAGATCTTCTCCCATTCTGTGAGGGGTCTCTTTGTTTAATAGTTTATTTGGCTGTGCAGAAGCTTTTCAATTTGATGTAGTCCCATTGGTTTGTTACTGCTTTAGTCTTTTTTGCAATTGGGTTTGATTCATTAAAGATATCCTTATGGTGTAGGTGGGACAGTGTTTTACCAATGTTTTCCTCTAAGTATTTGATTGTCTCTGGTCTGACATCTAGGTCTTTGATCCATTTGGAGTTGATTTTTGTTTCTGGTGAGATAAAGTGGTTCAATTTCATTCTTCTGCATGTTACAACCCATTTTTCCCAGAATGATTTATTGAAGAGAGCCTCCTTTTTCCATTTAATCCTTTGGGCCCCCTTATCAAAGATTAGATGCACATAGGTGTTGGGATTTATTTCTGGTCTTTCAATTCTGTTCCACTGGTCTGTGTGCCTATGTTTGTTGCAGTACCATGCTGTTTTGATGATGATGGCTTTATAATATAGTTTAAGGTCTGGGAGTGTGATGCCTCTATTTCTGTTTCTTTTCCTCTGATGGTTTTGGCAATTCTAGGTGTTTTCAGGTTCCATATAAATTATTGTAGTGTTTGTTCTATTCTCTTAAAGAAGCTTGGTGGAACTTTGATGGGTATTGCATTAAATTTGTATATGGCTCTGGGGAGAATATTCATTTTGATGATATTTATTCTTCCAATCCATGAGCATGGGATATCTTTCCATTTCTTGGTATCAGTTTCTATTTCCTTGAGTAGCGACTCATAGTTTTCAGCATACAAGTCTTTCACTTCTTTGGTCAACTTTATTCCTAGGTATTTGGTTGATTTTGCTGAAACAGTAAATGGGAGTGATTTCTGGATGTCTTCTTCTTCAGATTTAGTGTTTGCATAAAGAAATGCCACTGATTTTTGTACATTGATTTTGTAGCCTGATACCTTGCTATATTGCCTAATAACTTCCAGTAATTTTCTGCTGGATTCTTAGGTCTTTCTATGTATACTATCATATCATCTGCAAATGAGAGCTTGACTTCTTCCCTTCCAATCTGTATTCCTTTGATTTCTTTCTCTTGCCTGATTGCTATGGCAAGAACTTCTGATACTATGTTGAAGAGTAATGGTGACAGTGGACATCCCTGTCTAGTCCCCGATCTGAGGGGGAGTGCTTTCAGCTTCTGTCCATTGAGTATGATGTTGGCTGTAGGTTTGCTATATATAGACTCCACTATCTTGAGCAATTTCCCATCTATTCCCATCATTTGTAGAGTTTTGAGCATGAACGGGTGTTGGATTTTATCAAAGGCTTTCTCTGCATCTATTGAGATAATCATCTGGGTTTTGGCTTTGCTTTTATTGATGTGGTGAATGACATTGATTGACTTACGGATGTTGAACCAGCCTTGTATTCCTGGGATGAATCCCACTTGGTCGTGATGAACAATCTTTTTGATATGTTGCTGTATCCAGTTAGCCAAGATCTTGTTTAATATTTTGGCATCTATGTTCATCAGAGATATTGGTTTGTAGTTTTCCTTTTTTGTTCTGTCTCTATCAGCTTTTGGTATCAGGGTGATGTTGGCTTCATAAAAGGTGAAAGGGAGTATTCCTGTTTCTTCAATCTTATGGTATAGCTTAAGAAGTATGGGTATTAACTGTTTCCTGAAAGTTTTGTAGAATTCGTTTGTGAAGCCATCTGGTCCAGGACTTTTGTTGTTGGGGAGATTCTTAATAATGGTTTCAATTTCTTTGGCTGTGATTGGTGCATTTAGATTTTGTAGTTCCTCTTGGTTCAGTTTTGGAAGTGCATAGGTTTCTAGGAATTGTTCCATTTATTCCAGATTCTCTAGCTTGGTGGCATATAGTTCTTTATAGAAGTTTTGCAAGATTCTCTGGATTTCTGTGATGTCAGTTGTGATATCTCCCCCATCATTTAAAATTCTATTAATTTGAGTCTTCTCTCTTTTTTGTTTGGTGAGTCTGGCTAGGGGTTTGTCAATTCTGTTTAATCTTTCAAAGAACCAACATTTGGCTTCATTGATCTTTTGTATGGTTCTTTTATTTTCGATGTTGTTTATTTCTGCTCTAACTGTAGTGATTTCTGTCCTTCTGGTTGCTTTAGGGTTCCTTTGTTCCTCTTCCTCTAAGTCCTTGAGGTGTGCAGTAAGGTCGTTCATTTGAGCTTCTTCTTGGTGTTTAATATGTGATTGTATGGCTATAAGTTTCCCTCTCAGTACTGCTTAGCTGTGTCCCAAATATTTTGATAGGTTGTGTCTTCATTTTCATTAGTTTCCAGGAACATTTGAATTTCCTGCTTGAGTGAGTCTCTGACCCAGTGGTTCTTAAGGAGCATGTTGTTTAGTTTCCAAATTCTGTGTCTTTTAATAATTTTCTGTTTGTTGTTAAATGTTAGTTTTACTCCACTGTGGTCTGAGAAGATACTTGGGATGATTTCAATGCTCTTGAATTTATTGATGCTGTCTTTGTGGCCTAACATGTGGTCTATCCTTGAGTATGTGTTATGTGGATTTGAAAAGAAGGTGTATTCCAGTTTTCTGGGGTGGAGGAGTCTGAAAATGTCCAAGAGGTCTAGTCTGTCCATCTCTTCATTTAATTCTCTTGTATCTTTATTGGTTCTCTGCTTTGTTGATCTAAGTGTGAGAGTGGGGTATTGAAGTCTCCCACTATTATTGTATTACTATTGATGTATTTTTGAAATTCTTTCAGTAGGTGCTTAATGTATTTAGATGGTCCCTCGTTGGGTGCATAGATGTTAATAATTGTTAAGTCTTCTTGGCTGATTGATCCTCTAATCATTATGTAATGTCCTTGCCTATCTTTTATTACTTTATTTAAAATCTATCGTGTCTGAGATGAGAATGGCTGTTCCTGCCCTTTTTTGTGGACCGTTAGCCTTTATGATAGTTTTCCATCCTTTCACTTTAAGTCTGTGTTTATCTTGTTGTGACAGATAGGATTCTTGCAAGCAGCATATGGTTGGGTTATGTTTTCTGATCCATCCCCCCACCCTGTGCCTTTTGATGGGTGAGTTTAAGCCATTGACATTTATTGATATTATGGATTTAATGTATTGTAGTGCCACTGTTCAAAAAAAAATTTGTTTGCTCTGATATATTGCAAGTATTATGGTGATGTTCTTGTTTATAAGAGGTCTTTTAAAACCTCTTTCAGGGCCGGCTTGGTGATGGTTGCCTCCTTTAACTGTTGTTTATCTAAGAAGGTTTTGATCCCTCCATCTAGTTTGAATGAAAGTCTAGCAGGATATATTATCCTTGGTTGAAACCCTTTTTCATTCAGGGCTCAACAGATATCTTGCCACTCCCTTCTGGCTTTTAGAGTTTGAGTGGAGAAGTCTGCAGATAATCTTATGGGTTTTCCCTTGTATGTAACTTTTTGTTTCTCTCTTGCAGACTTTAGGATCCTTTCTTTATCCTTACTTCTTCTCATTGTGACTATGATGTGTCTTGGTGTCTTCAGGTCTGGGTTGATTCTGTTTGGTACTCTCTGGGCCTCTTGAATCTTGATGTCCTTTCTGTTATTCAGATCTGGGAAGTTTTCTTCTTTTATTTCCTCTAGAATGTTTGCTTCCCCTTCCTCTCTTTCTTCCTCTGGCAGGCCAATTATACGAATGTTACTTCTTTTGAGATCATCCCATATGTCTCTGTTGTTGTTTTCAGTGTCTCTCAATCTCTTTTTAAGCTCTTTCACCTCTTTTTTCATTTTCTCTAACTCATTCTCTGTCTGACTAATTCTGTTTTCTGCTTCTGTTAGTCTGCTTTCCCTTGCCTCAGCTTCTTTCTTCATTACAGCTATTTCAGCTTTCAGTTCTCTAATTGCCTCAAGATAATCAGTATTTTCCTTGGGGGTCTCCACTGTTGTTTCCCTAATACTGCCATTCCTTTCCTCCAATGTAGTTTTCATTTCTGTGATTAATAAGTTTATTATTGCTTGCATACTTTTCTTATCTATGGTTACTTCTGGCTGATTTGTAGTTTCTTCTGGGCTCTTGTCTTCATTCATTGGAGTAGCAATTTTATTTGTTTTTGATCTACCCATTTTTTTTGATTTATGTGTTTCTTTTTTTTATGCTCTGTTGTTCCTCAGTTGTTGGGTCTTGAGTACAAGTAACACTGTACTAAATACCTTTATGACAATTGCACTCACCAACCTCAGGAATTACAGTAGCAACTGAAGTAAGTATTGAAGTAGTTTAATCATTACCAGTTAGCCAAACAATTTCTCCAGTCCGTGAAAAAATAGTAACTAAATCCCAGTGAAGAAAGAGAAAAGAAAGAAAGGATAGCAAGTATAGACAGTTATGCAAATCTACTATCCACTGTATATTCTAGGGGTAACAAAAGGGGAAAGGGAACTAGAGCAGAGATACACACATAGAGAGTCCACTCTGAGTCAGATTTCTTCCCCAAAATAATTCACAAATTCAGAAAGGCAAAGAAGAAGTAAGAAGTGTATGACAAGATTAAAAAAAAAAAGAGAGAGGGACAAGAGAGAGAAAAGGGAGAAGATAAGAAAAAGAGCTGTAATTAAAGAGCTGTGAAAGGAAATTCCCAAATTGTATCAGTGAATTCAGAAAAGCACCCTGTTTGGTGGTGTGGGGGATCCTGCTAGGAGCTGGTCTCCAGGGACTGCTTATGGGGGGGGGGGGGCGGGAAGGAGGTATGCTTGAAAATTAAAAGGAAGAAAAAAAAATTTTCCCCTTTTTTATCCCTACTCTAATTCTTAACCCAAATTAAGTTATAGTCACCTCCTTGGTGTCACCGCTAGGACCCCTTATTGGCTGGCCTGCTAAAGGCAGAAAATCCTACCGTTTCCAGGAGATGTGGTCGGAGCTCAGCCACTAGCAGCTTCTCAGTCCACCATCTTCCGGGGAACCCCCCTCTCCAGATTTTTTTAAAGGATTTCTCAAAAATGAAAACTAGCTCCAAGTCCTTTTGATCCAATGAGAGCTATACTCAAGAAGTCTTCGGATCCACCCTCAGTGTTGCGGTGGTCCCCGGAGACTCCCAAGAGAAAGCCCCCGAGCTACAGTGCTCCCTCCTGGTCTTCTGCTGGCCGCCCAGCAGCACTCTGCAACCGGCGGAGGAACCGCCTTCCCGGGCCGAGGACAATGCCCGGCGCACCCGCCTTGCCCACCACCGCCTGGGAAGTCTGGAGCAGCCGCCTGCTAGTCTGTGCCACCTTTACTCTAATTCTTAACCCAGATTAAGTTATAGTCACCTCCTTGGTGTCACCGCTAGGACCCCTTATTGACTGGCCTGCTAAAGGCAGAAAATCCTACTGTTTCCAGAAGATGTGATCAGAGCTCAAGCCACTAGCAGCTTCTCAGTCCGCCATCTTCCGGGAACCCCCCAAATTTGCCATTTTTAAGAGCTGACTAGTATTCCATTGTTTATGGAGACCACAATTTGCTCAGCCACTCATCTATTGTTGGACATTTGGGTTGTTTCCAGGTTTTGACTATTAGAGATAGTGTCACTATGAGCATAGGCATAAACAAATCTTTTTCTATGGGTATGTTTGGTTCCTTAGGATATATCCCCAGGAGAAGAATTGCTGGTCTAGGGAGTAGGTCCACTTCTATCCTTCTGAGAGTTCTCCAGACTGCTCTGCACAGGGGGTTGGGCCAATTTACATTCCCACCACCAATGCAGGATGGTTCCTCTGCCCTCACTTCCTCTTCAACACTTGTTGTTGCTACCTTTCCTGTTGTATAACATTCTCACAGGAGTGAAGTGCTGTCTCATTGTTGTCTTTATTTACATTTCTCTGACAATCAATGACTTGGACCATTTTGTCATATGTTTATTGGCCTTTTGGATCTCTTCTATAGATAATATTCTATTTATATACTTTCCCTATTTTTGGATGGGGTCGTTTGTTTTCTTGTTGCTGAGTTTGGTGAGCTCTTTATATATTTTGGCTATTAGCTTCTTGTTTGATGTATGGCATTTAAAGATCTCTCATTCTGTGGGAACACCATAACTTTTCTTAGTCAATCATCTGTCATTGGACATCTGGACTGCTTCCAAGTTTGGGCTATCATGAATCATGCTATTTTGAGCAAAAGTGTACATAAAACTCTTTAAATAGATAGTTATTATTTTTAATTTTGGGTAAATATCCAGGATAGAAATTGCTGAACCATAGTGTAGGTCCATTTCTGGCTTTCTGAGAAATCTATAGATTGTTTTCTACAAGGTTTGGAATAAGTTTCATTCCCACCAGCAGCATAGACATGATTTTATGAAAATATTTATGAGCAAAAGAAAATGTTCTTATGAGTTTTGGTCCATGATAAAATAAATTGATTATTTTAATTAATTGATATATTTACATACATTTGCATATGCTCATATTGGCATATTGGCTTAGCTGGTGTATCCATTCCTGTGTCTTAACCGTTATTCTGCCATAAATTAAAGTTTGGGGGAGGGGTTAAAATATCGATCTACATTAGGGGTGGGGTGGATGAAGCAGGTACCCTGAAGTTATAATGCATATATCTGAGAGGTGTTTGAGAGATAAGGCAACTATTTGAAATGGCTGACTGTGGCCTCTTTTTTGCTCACTGTGGCATTTTTCCATGCCCTCACCACTGTCTTCTATGCAGGATGGCACATATGGGCTCAACTGTGCTGAACGCTGTGACTGCAGCCATGCTGACGGGTGCCACCCCACCACGGGCCATTGTCGCTGCCTACCTGGATGGTCAGGTGAGAGCCAAGTACTTGGGAAATGCCAGATTATGCATTGTACTGTTCCTTACTACTACAGAGAAATACACATACATCCCCCACCTGCAGGGGATATGCTTCCATCCCCTCTCAATTTCTTTCTGTCCTGTCAAAAACAAAAACAAAAAAAAGAAGAAAATAAATAGAAAAAATGGCTTCTAGGAGTGATGGATTCATAGTGTTGGCACAGAGTCCTTGTGATAACCTTGGCAGCAATATAAAAATATTTTTAAAAAAAATCTTGAAGAGAGAAAAACACAAGTCAACTTTGTAGAAGAAAAAAATGACAGTCAACACAGTCATGTTTCCAGTAAGCCAACAGATTTTTACTGAAGAAATATTACTAATAGGCCTAAATTAGTCCGTACGCTAGGGATGATTTTGTTGTTTCATTTGTTCTGTTGAGCCTTCATGTCAAGTCCAGATGTCAGAGGTCAGAGCAGAAGAGAGAAAAAAGTGCAAAGCTTTGCAAGATATATTTGAATCTTTGTGGTATCTCAACAAATTGAAATGAACTTTAACAGTGGAACTAGATTCTCAAGAAATAAATATTAACATGGCTAATATATAAATTTTAAAGTACACATTACTCAGTAATATTTTTTAAACTTTCTTCTTCTTATAATAACATTTCCATCATAAAAATTTACACAATTTTCTAACCATGATAGAGATGTTTTTCCATTTATGTTTTCCTCCAGGGATTTTACCAAGAAAACTGTAGTTTTACAAATAGAATAGTGTTTTTCTAGTGGTAGACAGATACGAGAGACACAATGAATGCACAAGCAAGCTGACATCTTTTTCTTTTTCTTTTTCTTTTTTTTTTTAATATTTATTTGTTTGATAGAGACAGTAAGGAACTGAGAAGGAAGAGGGTGATAGAGAGGGAGAGAGACAGAGAGACACCTGCAACACTGCTTCACCACTCGTGAAGCTGTCCCCCTGCAGGTGGGGACCAGGGGCTCAAACCTGGGTCCTTGCGCACTGTAACGTGCGCTCAACCAGGTGTGCCACCAACTGGCCCCCATCTTTTTCTTTTTAATATTTCAAGAAAATCCTAACTGAAAAAAGACAAAACAAAAGAACTAATGGATTTTAAATTATTTATTAAGAAAAATTGTCATTGTAAATACCATAGAAAGTTATTGAACACTGGAATGAACTACCTGGTAATTAATTGTTCATTGATGATGATAAGGTAAAACAATCATCTTCACTGCTGATGGACCAATTTAGAGTGAAGCCTTGGTATTGGATTGGATTAAAGGCATATAAGTAAACCAAATTTTTTTAAAAATTATTTTTACTTGAACTAATTTGTTTGTGTGTTGTGTTATATAGATATTTTGTGTATGTGTTTTAGAGGAGAGGGAGAAAAGTTGAAGTGTTTTTATTTTATTTTATTTATTTATTTTTTATTTTTTAATAATTTATTTCTTTATTGGGGAATTAATGTTTTACATTCAACAGTAAATACAATAGTTTGTACATGCATAACATTCCCCAGATTCCCATTTAACAATACAACCCCCACTATGTCATTCATCATCTTTCATGGACCTGTATTCTCCCCAGCCACCCACCCACCCACCCCAGAGTCTTTTACTTTGGTGTAATACTCCAATTCCATTTCAGGTTCGACTTGTGTTTTCTTTTCTAATCTTGTGAAGTGTTTTTATAATGATGATGTTTCATTAGCATTTAGAACAGGTTTTTAACTTTTGTTTTATAAGGTAAATTAATAGTAATAAGTTAGATTTTCTTTTTAGTGATGGTATAGTTTCTTGGTAGATGAATCTCTAGAAGTAGAATTAAAAAAATGTTTTAAAACTAGAGCACTGCTGTGGTGCAGGAGAAAAAACCTGGGACCTCAAAGTCTCAGGCATGAAAGTCTTTTGTATAATTATTATGCCCCTGCCTGGCCCCACACCTCCCTCCCCTCCAAGAGATGTGCAGGTGTCTATCTTTCTTTCTTCCTCTCTATCTTCCCCCCACCTCTCTATCTCTATCTTCCCTCACCTCTCAATTTCTCTATGTCCTGTCAAATGAAATAAAAATAAAATAAAATAGAGAAAGAAAAGACAGCCACTGGGAGCAGTGGATTCATAATGCAGGCACCTAGCCCAAGTGATAACCCTGGTGTCAAAAAGAGAGAGAGGAGAGATAGAGAGATAGGAGAGATAGATAGAGAGAATAAGTAATGCTTACTGAGTGCTTATTGCAGGCCCATAATTAATATATGAACAGGAAATACTTTTTTCTCCTTTTTACAAACAAGGAAACTAAAGCATAAAGTCAGTGACTTCACCAAAGCCTGAGGGATGGGATTTTTGCTGGTGCTTTTCACTGTGTAGCCAACTCTTCTTAAAACTAGTTTATTTATTAGACCGAGACAAAGAGAAGTTGAAAGGGATGGGGAGATATCGATGGAAAGAGAAAGGGAAACACCCACAGCATTGCTCTACCACTCCTGAAACTTCCCTCATGCAGGTGGGGACCAGGAGCTTGAACCCAGGTTCTTGTGCATGGTAACATGTGCACTCAGTCAGGTGCACCACCACCAAGTTCCCAGAAGCCGATTCTTTTAATAAATGTTCCCTAGTTATACATAGAAAATATACTCCAGTAGTATTGGGGTTGTGAAAAATTATACTGAGATTTATTTTCAACATGGATTAGGATTTATGAGAATTATATAAAAGAATGATGGTGATCAATTCATACACTATGTAGTCATTTGTTACTGACTTCCTTCTCTCTGCATGGTCTATAAGGGTTATTCATATTAGAATACTTATAAGGACTTCATTATTCTTGACTACCAAATAATCTATTGCATAGATAGGTGACATTTTAGCTATCCATTCATCAAATAATGGGCATCTGGGCTATTTTCACCACTTTTCAACTTTGAATAATCTTGCCATGAACACCGATGTACGATTTTCTGTGTGGACATTTATGTGTTGATATGTATTTAGGATTTAAATTGTTGGGTCATATGGTAACATGAAGTTTCACCTTTGGAAGAATTACTACACTGTTTTCCTGTGTGTCTGCACCACTTTTTACTTTCCCACCATCAATATATGTGGGTTCCAATTTTTTTTGTATCCTTTCCAATCTATCCTTTTGATTATACTTTCCCAAGTGAATATAAAATGTTATTTCACTGTGGTTTTCATTTGCATTTTCATAATTAATGATGTTGAGTGTCTTTTATTAAGAGCATCTTTGATTTATCAATTTACTGTATTTTTAAATGAATGTAATATACTTAATTCATTTTTAACTGGGGCACTTTTAGTATTGAGTATATGCTCTAGATATGTCCCTTACCAGATGTATTATTTGCAAATATTTTCTCTCATCTCTTGAGTTATTTTTTTCACTTTATATTTTTATCACTTATTGGAGAAATAATGATTTATAGAACAGTTGTTGACAGATGGGTCCAGTCTCTAACCTCCCTATGAGAGGTATCTGCCCACCACTTCCACCAACAACCCAGGCCCCTCTTCAGCATCATATACTGGGTACCCAGTGTCCCCACCACCCTACCTCCCTAGTCCAGAATCCTTTGCTCTGCTGCAGTACACCCCAGCCCATTCCAAGCTTCACTCTATTTCCCTTTCCCTTTCTTATACTACCTGTATGTGAGATCATCCTGGGTTCATCTTTCTCCTCTGACTTATCTCACTTTACATGATTCCTTCAAGTATCCAAGATAGGGGAAAGGAGACGTTCTTTCTTTTGTACAACTGAGTGCTATTCAGTGTGTGTGTGTGTGTGTGTGTGTGTGTGTGTGTGTGTGTTGTATATCTCATAACTTTCATAACTACTTCCTTATCATTGGAGAATCACATTGCTTCTGCTAATATGATATACTTTGTTTTCTGTTCCTAGAAATTACCCACACACATAAGGGCTCCCTAGTCCTCTAGTTCATCCTTCCTTGAATTTCTAGTATTTGAGACAACACTGATTTCACAATAAAATATTAACTTCCCATGTTTCTCTTTTACTTGAGTTCTAAGTGTTAAAACTAAATCATACCAGCAAATTCCTGACTTCAGTGGAGCTCTTGAAGGTCTCACATGAATTATTAACCAGTTCTCAGTGGCCACTGTCAGGTAAAATAGCACTTTTACCTTTATGTCTAACAGAACTTTCCTGACAGCCTGTGCCACATCATTTGTTTTGGATAATACTTGATCAAATGATTTACATCTTCTGGATACAGAAGCATTGTCAGGTGTTCCTGTACATACCAGTCACTTTTCAAGTATCCACCTGTTTCAATGACGTAGTACCAGACCAGGCGATATGATTTGGCCTGGAGCCAGCCATAAAATATGTTAGTTGCATTCCACAGTCTGGGTCATGGGGTAAGACAAATGATCCCATCTGGCCTTGGGCCTGTGGAGCTCCAGTGGGAATGCAGTGGCTTTGTCACACAACATAGTCTCATATTCCTCAGTCCATCTGTGACTGCTCTGCCTTTACAAAGGGGAAATGCTTTGTTGCTTCACATTGCTTGGTCACTTGTTTCAGCATATCCGAGCTTCACAGCTACAATGTTTTATTCCTCTGGGTCTTCTGTGTGGCCTGTGTGTCTGAAAGCATCTAAGTATGCTGTGAAACTTTTTTTTTTTTTAATCCACTGCTCCTGGAGGCCATTTTTCCCCATTTTATTGCCCTTGTTGTCATTATTACTACTTTTGCCATTGATGTTGTTGTTAGATAGGACAGAGAGAAATCAAGAGAGGAGGGGAGACGGGGGGGGGGGGAGAGAAAGATAGACACATGTAGACCTGTTTCACCACTTGTGAAGTGACGCCCCTGCAGGTGGGAAGCCGGGGGCTCAAACCAGGATCCTTAGGCTGTCCATGGGCTTCACTCCGCTGTGCTACTGCCCAATCTCCCTGTGAAACATTTTTTTAAGAGAAGTAATCCCCTGTATTCACAGAATTCACTTGTTGAAAACAAACTTGTATAGAAGAAAGGAAAGTTACTGAAGTGAGTGTCTAAAAGCATCCTATAATTGCATGCAGGAAGTGAACTGTTCTTTTTCTAAAAGGACAGAAAAGTAGACTGTGTTTTTACAGAACATCATTTCATTGTCATGTTTGTTTTTATGTACCGCATGAGACTCCTTCTCAATGTAAAGAAAGCCTTGAGATTTCATTTAGATATGAGATTCAGGAGCAAATAGATACTATAAGACCAGGGAGTAAGTCATTTATTTCCTCTCCTCCCTATTGATGAGATTGCTTTAAGCAAAGCTCAAATATCAGTGAACAAACTGATAGTATGCAGGTAATAGTGAAGTGCTTGTGAAGGAAGCATTGAGGACACTATGGAAAGATGCTCACCAGGCTTCCCAGTTTAGAGTCAGAGATAAATATCAGGAGAATGTTATCTCTCTTTACCAGGAAATATACACACCTAAATTGGGGAAGGCATGGCTTAACTGGATATATTAAGGAAACTGTCTTGTTTTCTTGGCACGGGGTTTATCTAGCACTCCTTGTAATCTAATTCTTATGTTTGTCTTTCTTCTCTTTAAGAAGCTGAGCTTTGTTATTTATTTGTGCTATAACTGACAGTCCCATTTTACAAAATCATAAAACAAGTTTTCAAAATGTACAACCATTACAGGTTAGCTAGTAAAAAATTTACATCTGATATCCCAAATACTACTTCTTAAAGAAATGTGCCCCCCCTTTTTTTGTTCAAAAGAAAAGTCATACACTTTTATCATCTGTTACTACATGGTTTTTCTTAACACTTTTAACCAAATGACTATCAAAAAGGCAAATAATAGCAAATAATTAGGGGAAAATGAAACCACCATCCAGCATATAGACTGTGTCTTAGGCTTTTCTTCCCACACCTCTGCTACAGTACACACACACACACACACACACACACACACACACACACACACACACACACAGAGAGAGAGAGAGAGAGAGAGAGAGAGAGGGAAAACAAGACTGACTTAACAAAATGATTATTCTGAAATACTAAATGTCTATAAAACATAATTAACTGTGTGTGTTTGTTTCCATAATAGTGGAATGATATTCTCTATGAAGTGTTTCCCAAAAGATGGTAGAAATATGCTGTTTTCTCCCACTTCTCCTCCTCCTCCTCCTCCTCTTCCTTCTTCTCCTTCTTCTTCCTTTCTGCTTTGTCTTCAGTGAGCCAGAACACCTCTTCACTGAATGTTATAGCTAATCAAGGCCTCATTCCAGCTGCCTGGGAACATATATAGTCCCCAACCTAGCTCTGAACTCTGGCTAAGATCACTGTCACCTGGGAAACTCTTTTAAAGTTCATATCGCCAGTCCCTACCTCACACCTACTGAATGAGAAGGGAGAGAGTTAGGGAGGAGGAGGCTGGACTTATTGTCAGCCTATAATATAACCTTCTGTACATGTTTGGAAATTCCTCAGGGTGCTCTCCTTGGTAGGTGTAATGTGAGCTAGATTTCTGCTGACTTAGCCTTGTGGCCAGGGGCTTTCATGTAGTTAGTGTACAACCTATTCAACCTTATTTCATGGACTAGCTTGTCATTTCAAAATTTGCTTGACCAGGGGCCAGGGTTGTGAACTGGCCTCTGCTACATTTTGATATCTTTATTATGGCATAGGGGGGAAGAAGAACAGAGGAGGCCTAGGGTACACTAATAACAGAATTTTAAAAGTTCATTGATAACTGATAAAAGAAATATTAGGGGAGCCTGGCGGTAGCACAGCAGGTTAAGTGCATGTGGTGCAAAGCGCAAGGACCGGCGTAAGGATCCTGGTTTGAGCCCCCGCCTCCCCACCTGCAGGGGAGTCGCTTCACAGGCGGTGAAGTAGGTCTGCAGGTGTCTGTCTTTCTCTCCCCCTCTGTCTTCCCCTCCTCTCTCCATTTGTCTCTGTCCTATCCAACAATGATGACATCAATAACAACAATAATAACTACAACAATAAAACAAGGGCAATAAAAGGGAATGAATAAATAAAACATTAAAAAAAGAAATATTAGAATGCCAAGTCAACTGTAGGAGTCATGGAAAAGAGGAGAAACTCACCAGTCATGGTACAATGGTAAAGAACAGAAGAAGGAAAATAGAAAGGGAGGGGGGAGCTGAAAACCTGTAGGCAAGCTTATGAGGACTTTTTCCTCTCTGCTTTTCCCAGGAAGCAGAAATAAGCCTGCAATGATCCTAGGCCTCTGCAGAAAGATAGCCAAACACACCGAGCTTGATCAATTGAATAAGGGCAAATTGCTATTTCAGATAATAATCTGTCCCCAAGTGATCTCTTAAGCAGGGGACTTAGTGATGTCTCCACTGAAATAAAGGGGTGGCAAGGAATCTACTTTTCTTTGTCCAGTGACAAAGAAATGCAAATTCAAGTGCAAATGAGTTTTAATTAATCTTCATGCATCTAATCAGCTACAAATGCAAATGATATATTATCTGACCCTTTAGTGTATGGAGGGGTGGAGAGGGTATTTGCCTGTGCACATGCTTGTCTGACTATGTAATCTTAGGGCACAGGAGTGACACAAAAGCAGAATGTGGAATCCCTGCAGTGAGGGTGGAAGAAGAGGCTTGTTTCGCCCAAAGAAAGTGCAAAAAAAAAAAAAGGAAAAAATAGCCAAAGCTTCCAGGCTTCCTAGCAGTTGCTTGATTTCTTGTGAATTTAAAGCTGGCCATAGTTTTTGCTTTTGTTTTTGTCTTGCAGTTACAAAATGCAAATATCCCTTATTCTTTTGATGAATCAATATTATTATTATTATTATATTTTTAGGGCACTGCTCAGTTCTGGCTCATGGTGGTTTACTTTAGAGCCTCAGTCATGAAAAGTCTTTTGCATAACCACTGTGCTATCCATCTCCCCAACCCAATGTATCAAGGTTGTTGTTTTTTTCTTCAATTTATTTATCTGTATAAAAAATATTCTTTTTTAAGTATCTCTAAAGCTCCTAGAGCCAAAAGAGGAAGGATTTGATTTAATAATCTTTTGTTGAGTTTATTCAAGTTGTATGCAGACACTGTGTTTGAGTGCTAGAAACATGAAGATGAAATAGCACCAGCTTCTGGCCTTCAGAATCATGGTTCTTTCAGGACATACCATCAACAGAGGTAAATAGCTCTGCTACACTGAGAATAAGCCTTCAATTCATTAATCAGTAGATTAGAAAGGTGGAAAAAATGCTATGACTAAATATTGTACTTCCTCTCTCCTATAATCAGCAGGTCTAGTTATTATTAACAAATCTCTCACTTTCCTATATGTTTAACAACTTGTTGGTCAGAAATAAGATATGGAATTGAAATCATTTCCTTCATCCACTGGTACCTCCAAATATCACAGTACTGATATAAAGAGTATGAACAATTAACCAAGATAGTTTGGGGTCATATCTCTGAGATGGGAACTAATGACACCCCACATGTTATATTTACCACATTCATACAATCACAAATGCCCAGTGAATGCTGATTTCACATTGAGGCCATTGGCATAATGCACCAGGCATTAAATGCACGAACATTTCTTTAGAGCTGCTTAGTCGAGGTTTATCACCATCATTCAGCCATTGCCTAGCAACTTGTGGAGTCTATCAAAGAGCTCTTTGTCTTCGGGCCTGGCAAAAACAGTCTCTCACAGATCTCCTTATCAGCATTAGAACATTTATCAGGGGGAAAATGCCTCCACTGAACCAGAGACTCCTGAAAAACTAAAGATACCCTTTTTAGGAAGTTGTTTCCAAAAGTAGACCACATTAAGGCCTTTTATCTGTTCTTTGGTAAATACTCCATAAGTCTTTCCTCAAGGCATTTATAAGCCCTCCATTGTTTTAGAATTTGGGCCACCATTTCAAAAAATCATGAAAGTGAATCTTCTAAATAATAAGCAAGGCAGGGTGGTAGAGATAGCTCAGCCAGCTAGAGCACCAACTTGCATGTCTGCAGTCCTAGAGTCTCCGGCTCAATTTCCCAGCAATACCAGGTACTGAATGGTGCTCTAATCCCTCACTCTCTCTCCCCATTCACTTTCTCATAACACATAACTAAATAAATAAATTTTTTCAAAAATAAAGTAGATATTTCCATGTCTTAAGTTGAAAAGGGTTACCTACAAAATAAATGTTGTGCTTCCTGATTTGAGTACTTTCCTGGGTGCCTCACTTCTGCAGAGAAGTGAAGAATGATAAGGTTGCTCGTTCAGTTAGAAAATGACCCTGAATATCATTTTGGAAAAAAAAAGACTATGATTATTAATTTGTTCATTAAATAATTACTTAACACCCATGTGCTAAGCACTGTAATAAACACATTAGTTATGTTTGTTCCTCATGAAGTTGCCAGAATTTACTAACTACCTTGAGTGGAGCATGGAAAGGTTGATGAGTTCGTAGGGGAGAACTTTCATTGGCATTTTTTGGTATATTTCTTTCTTTTTTTATTTATTTAAAATAGGAGACATTAACAAAACCATAGGATAAGAGAGGTACAATTCTACACAATTCCTACCTCCAGATCTCCGTATCACCTCCCCTCCTCTGATAGCTTTCCTATTCTTTATCCTTCTGGGAGTATGGACCCAAGGTCATTGTGGGATGCAGAAAGTGGAAGGTCTGGCTTCTATAATTGCTTCCCTGCTGAACAGGGCATTGACTGGTCGATCCATTCTCCCAGCCTGCCTCTCTCTTTCCCTAGTGGGGTGGGGCTCTGGGGAAGCTGAGCTCTAGGACACATTGGTCGGGTTGTCTGTCCAGGGAAGTCTGGTCGGCATCATGCTAGCATCTGGAACCTGGTAGCTGAAAAGAGAATTAGCATACAAAGCCAAACAAATTGTTGATCAGTCATGGACCTAAAGGCTGGAATAGTGCAGATGAAGTGTTGGGGGGGGTCCTCCATTTTGTAGATAGCTAGTAGGCATATTTTAGTTATATTCCAAAGGGCCTGTAGCCAAACTAGTTTTTGTTTTTTTTCTCTGAGCCTGAAATTCTATAGAAATATTTTGTTATATTTCTATAGAATTAATTTTCTTTTGCATCTCAGCTACCATGGATCTAGTTCAAAACCTTGCTATGTTTTTCAATCATGTTTTTCCTGGGTAGCCCAAAGAACCTCCTGACTGATTTTCTTTCTTCTAGGCTAGCCACTTTTTTTTTTATTTATTGGGGGGATTAGTGGTTTACAATCAACAATAAGACACAGTAGTTGGCACATGTGTAACATTTCTCATTTTTTCACATAACACTCTAACTACCCCCACACAGGTCTGCCTCCACCATCATGTTCTAGAACATGAACCTTATCCCCACCAGGGTCTTTTATTGGTTCAATATATCAAACCGAGTCCAAGTTCCTCTTTGTGTTTGCCCTTCTCTTCTTAGTTTTCTGTGAGTGGGATCATCCCATGTTCATCCTTCTCTTTCTGGATTTTCTCACTTAATATGATTCCTTCAAGTTCTATTGGAGATGAGGTAAAAGAGGGAAATTCACCATTTTTAATAGCTGAGTAGTATTCCATTATGTATACAGACCACAACTTACTCAACCACTCACCTGTTGTTTGGACCACTGGGTTGCTTCCAGGATTTGTTATTACAAATTATGCCGCTATGGTCATAGGTATACACAGATCTTTTTGGGTGGGTGTGTTTGGTTCTTTAGGGTATAACCCCAGGAGAGGAATTGCAGGGTTAGGGCTTAGGTGTACTTCTAGCTTTCTGAGAGCTCTCCATAATGGACCAATTTACATACCCCCAGCAGTGCAGGAGGGTTCCTCTGCCCTCACTACCATTCCAGCATTTGTTGTTGCTATCATTTCTGATGTATGACATTCTCACAGGAGTGAAGTGGTATCTCATTGTTGTCTGTATGTGCATTTCTCTGACAGTCAGTATCTTGTACCATTTTTTTATATGTTTTTTGCCCTTTTGGATTTCTTCTTTGGTGAATATTCTGTTTTTATCCTCTCCCCATTTTGGGATTTTTTTTTTCCGAGTTTGGTGACAGGCTCACCATTCTTAACAATCTTCTGCCCTTCTACCAAAAAAAAAAAAAAAAAAACCACAAAAATTAGTTAAACCTCTTTCCTAGTTAATTGTCCATTTGATTCCTAGTAATACCAGGAGGAAGCTTGTTCGCCTTCTTAGTTTTACTCTGCATAATCTCTATCCAAACATATCTCCTGAACTTTTGCAATTTCAGCTGTTAGCAGTGCTTGCTGTAAGATAGACACATACTGGTTAGAACCTTTAAGCCCCTGTCCATTCTCCCATAAATCTGGAATCCCTTCCAGAAATCTCTGCAAACTGTTTCCTTTTCTATCTATGATACCCGGACAGAGTCAGATGTACCTGTTCTGGGGTCATTATCACTCTGTTGTTGGAGACCTTTCTTAAGGAACTTGTTGCCAGAAGTTTGCAGATCTTTTAAATCTCTTGTTATCTATTTATCTTTTTTTTTTTAAGGAACTCTGTTTTCTTTTTCTTTAAATATTTTATCTATTTTATTTTTGAGAGAGATACAGAGGGAGAGAGAGAAACATGAGAGCACTGCTCAGCTCTGGCTTATGGTGGTGCTGGGGACTGAATCTGGGACTTTGGAGCCTCAGGCATGAGAGTCTGTTTGCATAACCATTATTTAGCTATTTATTTTAATGTGAGATACAGAGAGAATGATACACACACAGAGGGAGATAGAGAGGGAGAGAGAGAGAGAACTGCTTAACTCTGGCTTACAGTGGTACGAAGGCTTGATCTTGGGACCTTGGAGCCTCAGACATGAAAGTCTTTTCTGGGAGCCAGGTGGTGGCCCACCCGGTTGAGCACACACACTACAGTGCACAAGGACCCAGGTTCAAACCCCTGGTTCCCACCTGCAGAGGGAAAGCTTCACAAGTGGTGACATAGTGCTGCAGGTGTCTCTCTGTCCCTCTTCCTCTCTATTTCCCCCATTCCCTCTCAATTTCTGGTATTCTCTACCCAATAAATAAATAGATAATAAAAAAAAATTAAAAAGTCTTTTCCTTAACAATTATTCTGACTCCTTAACCAGTTTTATTAGTGATTTAAGAACAGTTTACAAGATTCCAAGATCATAAGAGTACAACTCTACATGGTATTCAGGCAAAATTCTGTGACATTCTGCCACATCCAAACATCATAGTTCTCATAGTCTTGGAGACGGTTTGCTCACTTTTTCTTTTCTTTCTTATATTTTGCAAGTTTGTGTCTTTCAACTTCCTATATTCCACAAGTGACTGAAATCATTCAGTAATTGCCTTTCACTCCCTTACTTCACTAAGCACAATCGTCTCCAGTTCTATTTTTTCCCTAAAGAACAAACTATCATACTTTTCTTTAATTGCAGAGTAATAGTCCATTGAATAGGTGTCCAATAGCTTCATCCAATCATCTGTGCATTTAGGTTGCTTCCACTCTGGCAATTGTCAGTAAAACAGCTATGAACATGTCCCTTTGAATTAGTGTTTTCATGTCCTTTAGATATATGCCTAAGTTCATTTAACTTTGCATTCAATTAAATTCTCTTTTCTTTCTCTTATAGAGGAAGAAACAAAAATCCACCTTGTAAGAGTCTAGCAAAATTGACAAAGGGTGGGATGATACCAGTGTAAATGATTTAGGAGTAACACACAAATGCACAACTGAAAAAAATTCAGCTAGAGTAAACTTAGCTTCACTGCAGAGCTGACCGTTATAGAAATAGCATCAGCGGCTGTGCAACTTGTATCACCTAATGAAGCATGTTCCTTCTCTGGGTCTCATTGCCTAAAATCCTGCAAGAGACAGTTTCTTAGGTGTCTATGTTCTCTTAAAATATCGATATCAATATTCTCTAGAAAAGGCAGTGCGTCAGCAATAATAAACTTCTTATCCTTTCTCAGTGATGAGATGAAGAGAGAAATAATAGGAAGGATATGCAGGTCTAAAGGGGAGTTATAGCAATGGGAGAAAAATGGTGCAGTAAGAGGGGTGGAGTGTGGGGGAGCTTCAGTGATATTCCCTGGAGTTGTCCCCTGATTGGGACATACTTTGTATTTGTCACGTTGATTAGGTGTTCATATTTGCAAAGTGTCTCAAAGTATGATGATTCAGAAAAAGCAAAGGTCTTGAATTTTTAGTGAGACATGGTAACAGAATTGTTGTATTTTACTTTCCAAGAAAGGTTTTCTGCAATCCTAAAATAAAAATTATTTAGGCATAGACTTGGTGCTGTTGAAATATGCTTATATAATTGGAGCTAGAAGGTTAGATAAATGATCTCTAAAATTCCTATCATTTTCTGGAAGTGAAATGATGGGTAAATCATGTGACACAAGCTTATCTTTGCAATGAATCTTCTTACATGGACTTTGTTACTAATATGAATATTGACTGGACATAGTTGACTATGACTGATGATTATGCTAACCAGTTGGAGAAACCTATTTGGAAGAGGAAGAAGATATTAAATAAAGAATCACTTTATTTTGATTTGACATTTTGACCTGTTCTGATTGAAAATGTGCTAAGTCATATAAGTCATGATAACCTATAATGTAAAAAAGCAGAATATACTTATTGACCTAAGGTGATTTTGTCTGATCTGTATAACATGATGTAGGAACAAATTGTTAAGGGGCCAAGTGTATTACACCTGGTTTAAATGCACACACTACAATGCACAAGGACCCAGGTTCAAGCCCCACATTCCCACCTGCAGGAGGGAGGTTATATGAATGATGAAGCGATGTTGCGAGTGTCTCTCCCTATCTAGCTCCTCTTCCCTCTAGATTCTCCCTATATACAATAAATAAATAAATAAATAAACATACATATGTTTAAATATCCAAGGTGCCTATGCCAACAAAAGTTCTCAAAAGTCAGGATTAATTTAAAGGGGGGGGGGTTCCAAATTAACCAAACAATTCTTAAGCTTCTGCTTCTCCATAATGCTAGCTGAGATTTGCCTAGATGATTCCGAACTGAAATATCTGGGTTGTTCCAGAATCTCGGTGAATTAGGAATCCCCATTTTAACTGAAGTTCATTTGAACCAAGTGCATCCTGTAGCACGTCATGCTTACTGGTGCTGTTTTTGCTTTGCAAAAACAAAGAAGAGGCGCAAGTGCCCAATCCCAGGAATAAACCTGGTAGCAAAAAGAAATAGGTGAATGGGGTGAGCTATATAGATGTATATGAAAACACTAGGTAAAACTAAGACTGTTGTATGACGTTTGAACTTGAGAACCATAGAGTTTGCAATTCCAACACAGTTTCTTGTTGGTTTGTTTGTTTGCTTGTGCACGCGTGGAAAAGAAAGCAAAAGACCAAAAGTATGTATGGTATTCTATGGGAATCTCTTGGAACCCAATTATCTTCTAGTGGGCCTGGTTGCGTTCCTTCAGATAGCAGTTATAGTTAAAATAGTAGTTTATTGTCAGCTCATACTAGATGCAATGAGCACTGTGCATGTTCATGCTTATTTAATCACCTTCCCCATGTAAGAGACTTTCAGAAAGAGAAAACCAGGGACAGTCAAAAGTGAAGTTATGGTTCACGTTGTTCTGACTAGCTATGTTCATGTTATGGTTTGGATTGCTTCTGTGTTGTAAGGTTCCTGGTCACTTTGATCAATCCATTTAGCAGCTAACACTGTAGCACAAAACACAGCCTTCTCAGCATCCTTGTTGCTGGATGGTGTTAATGTTCTGGAATCCTTAAGTGTATGCAGGCTTGTTATTGCTGTGTTTTCATTTGGTCTGAATCCAGCAGCCACCAGTTCACTGCTAATTATAACAGTTTTTTGTTGCTTCTCCATGCAAAGAACATTTCTCTGAGTTGTGAAGAATTCTGACATATAAGAGAGAGGCCCCTGTTGTATTTTGAATACAAATTTACAAAAACAAATCCATTTTTCCTCAAATTAAGGTGTTTCATTTGTGTAATTTTAGTTTTTCTTTGTTTCCTTCCTTAGGCATTTGCTCATTTGTGACTAATTCTATTTTTTTTTTCTATTTCTAGAGTGAGAGTTAAGCACAGGTAGATAGATATTCATATTGTGCCGATATCTGTTTAATGTTAGATTCACTTTTTAAATTGGATGACACAGGGTTATCATCAACATATTCAATGTATCAACCTTGTGTTTATTGACTTGATATAGGGGAAGATTATTTTTTATGTAAAGACAGTCTGATCGCTTTTTGTTTTATGTTATCTCTTCCATACTTTGTGCATTGCTCTGTAAAAATTAAAGACTGGGGAGTCAAGCAGTAGTGCAGTGTGTTAAGCACAGGTGGTGCAAAGCACAGGAACCAGATTAAGGATCCCGGTTTGAGCCCCCGACTCCCCACCTGCAGAGGAGTCCCTTCACATCTTTCTCTCCCCCCTCTGTCTTCCCTCCTCTCTCCATTTCTCTCTGTCCTATCCAACAATGACAACATCAATAATAACTACAACAATAAAACAAGGGCAACAAAAAGGAATAAATAAATATTTTTTAAAAATTAAAGAATGGAGAGAAGGAAGACATCACTAAGGGCAAATGATACAATATTTTAATACCTTTTAACATTAGAAGGGAAATTGGGGGGCTTTCTCTTTCCTCCTCTCAAAACAGTTTCACAAAAAAGGTGTTTTATTCCTTCTCTTTCATGAACCCATAGTCAATAACTCTAGCATTATTTTGTTTTAATTTTTTTATCCTGGATAGATACTGTAAATTACTCTAACCCCTCACCTGCTTCTTCCTTCACCATTGTACACCAGGACCTGAAAGCCATCCCCCACCAGAGTCTTTTATTTGGTGCAATATATCAAACCTAGTCCATGTTCTGCTTTGTGTTTCCCCTCTCTTCTTAGTTTTCACCTTCTGTCTGTGAGTGGGGTCATCCTATGTTCATCCTTCTCTTTCTGGCTTTTCTCACTTAATATGTTTCCTTCAAGTTCTATCTAAGATGAGGTGAAAGAGGGAAATTCACCATTTTTAATAGCTGAGTAGTATTCCATTGTGTATACAGACCACAACTTACTCAACTACTCACCTGTTGTTGGTCAACTGGGTTGCCTCCAGGATTTGTTACTACAAATTGTGCTGCTACGGTCATAGGTATACACAGATCTTTTTGGGTGGGTGTGTTTGGTTCTTTAGGGTATAACCCCAGGAGAGGAATTGCAGGGTTAGGGCTTAGGTGTACTTCTAGCTTTCTGAGAGCTCTCCATAATGGACCAATTTACATACCCCCAGCAGTGCAGGAGGGTTCCTCTGCCCTCACTTCCTTTCCAGCATTTGTTGTTGCTATCATTTCTGATGTATGACATTCTCACAGTAGTGAAGTGGTACCTCATTGTTGTCTGTATTTGCATTTCTCTGACAGTCAGTATCTTGTACCATTTGTTTATATGTTTTTTGTCCTTTTGGATTTCTGTAAGGAGTGTCTGCCTGAATGGTGGTTTCTTTTGCTTTCCAGAAGCTTTTCAATTTGATGTAGTTCCATTTCCTTATTTTTGTTTTAGTCTTCCTAATGGATTTGTATCTTTAAAGATACAAATTGAAGATGCCTATAAAACTTACATGAAAAAGAGTTCTGCCAGCATTTTCCTCTAAGTATTTGATAGTTTCTGGTTTAACATTCAAGTCCTTGATGCATTTGGAGCTTACTTTGTGTGTGGTGAAATGTAGTGGTTCAATTTCATTCTTCTGCGCAGCTCAACCCAATTTTCCCAACACCATTTGTTGAAGAAACTCTCCTTTCTCCATTTAATAGTTTGGGCCCTATTGTAAAAAATCTCCACAGGTATGGAGGCTTATTTATGGACTCTCAATTCTTTTACACTGGTCAGTGTATCTATTTTTGTTCCAGTGCCAGGCAGTTTTGATTACAATGGCCCTATAATATAGTTTGAGATATGGGAGTATGATAGCTCCAGTGCTTTTCTTTTTTCTCAATCCCACAATTTTTTTTAAGACAGTAGAACAAAAACTAGAAAAGTTTATCTGGAAGCAAAAAATACCTAAAATCTAGCATTATTTTAATGTTGCATTGATACAAATATGATCATATAGAATATGATAATGTATTTCTGTATACAAGGTAATAACTCCAACCTCCTATCATTTCTTCCATCCATTACTGCCTGCATCAATGTCATGATCCTGTGAACTTTCTCTCATCTTTGTCTTCCACTCAGCTTTGCTCCTGTGTCTTGTTTCAGGTATCCACTGTGACAGTGTGTGTGCTGAGGGGCGCTGGGGCCCAAACTGCTCCCTGCCCTGTTATTGTAAGAACGGGGCTTCATGCTCCCCTGATGATGGCATCTGTGAATGTGCACCAGGGTTTCGAGGCACCACTTGCCAGCGAAGTAAGTGTCTTCATTCACCATTGGCAATTTCCATCTTCTGTTCTCAAGCATCTTTGAACAGAATTCCTATTTCTATCCTGCTTCTCACTTCCTAGTGATATTCTTTTGCAGTTGACAGTAGAATTATAATGGGTCACCCTGTCTTTTGCAGACTTGTCCTCATTAACACTTTCCCTAGAGCTTTGTTCTTTTTAACCTTCATGACTCATCTAACAGATGGGGCTTCAGCCATTGCTCCTCAGTAACGATTACATTGCCTCATTGGCATCATCGAAAGGATGTGTTTCTTGATCCTGCCTTAAATGTTGCAAATGGTGTTCCAGAAATTCATTGACCCATAAATATTTTATTCAGTACTTTTGGCTTGAGCCTACCTCAATTATCAGAAGTCAACATCAGCCAAACCTTGAGGCAAATCATACATCCTGTTAGTAGTCTTAAAGTCAGTGCTATGGGGAAAATAGAACTGTAGAGTTAAAAATGGAGGGTATTGACATTGCTCAATAGAACTTTTGAGTCAGAAAATTATCTATAAGGCTTTACTATTTTTTTTTAGTAAATGTAATCAAGAAGGGAATATATGACTAATTATAAAATGCATTATTCCAGTTTTAATTACTTTTTCATTAAGAGCTCTATGCAATCATCCTATATTTAAATCCAAATAATGTCTTGGGAAGAACCTAATTATGTAACATTTTACTTATTCATTTTTCAATCACAAAAATTAGCATGGACCATGGTATGAGGAAGCAATCTTTTAAATCTGACTTTAGATCTATTTACTGCCAATAATGACTCTTAAAGGATAAAGGATTCACTTGTTAATATTGAGCATTTTATTTCCTTCTTTCATTAATTTGTTCAGTGAAAACACTGAATGTGAGAGATCCTACCTCAAGGAAGGTAATGCAGCTTTCCATTCCCTTCTTTCAGTCTGCTCCCCTGGTTTTTATGGGCATCGCTGCAGCCAGACCTGCCCACAATGTGTACACAGCAGTGGACCCTGCCACCACATCACCGGCCTATGTGACTGCTTGCCTGGCTTCACAGGTGCCCTGTGCAATGAAGGTAGGTGCACCACGTTTTAGAGAGCCCACAGAGTCCATTCACAGACTTGACAGAAGCCAGGTTTTTAGCTGCTGGCTACAGATGTCTTCTGATGTGTTGTGCTTTCAGCAGCTTCTGTAAATATGACTTTGAGCTTTGGAAAAGCTGGCTTGATACTCCAGCAAAATCTCTTGATTCTCTGAATGGTGCTATGGTACAATCTTAACTAGAAGCACCCCCCCTCCCCCGCCATGAAAAATCAATATGAGGATGGATTTTGCTTCCCAGAGTGGAAAGTCATGAAGTCAGGTTTCTAGAAATGGGATGATGTGTGTCTTTTGGTCTGTGGTGCTTTCCTGAGAGGCGTTGGCTTCTTGGGTTTGTAAAAAGTGCTATCATTAAAGATGAGCAGGTATTGTGAAGTCAAAACAGCCACTTTGGGCAACTAGGTTGATGAATTTTGAAGTTGTTTCTTGTCCTCTCATAGCTATGATTCTGGGACATGACATCTAATCGTGAGTTACTAACTTTTAACTTATTCACAGTGTGTCCCAGTGGTAGATTTGGGAAAAACTGTGTGGGAATCTGCACCTGCACCAACAACGGGACCTGCAATCCCATTGACAGATCATGTCAGTGTTATCCTGGCTGGATCGGCAGTGACTGCTCTCAACGTGAGTTTTGTCTGAGAAAATAGTCAGCCAATATTATTTGTTTATGAATTCTCTAAATTGGTTGGATTTATACCAATTGATGTAAATTGATCTAATTGATGAAGATTTACACAATCAAGGAATACTATATAAATAATTACCACTTTTCAGTCTTTTTTCATTCAAAACTCTATTCAAATCCATATAATAAACTGGGTTTTATATTTATATCCAGATAATGTCTTGAAAAGGACCTAAGTAAATAGCACTTTTCTTATTCACTTTTCAATAATTCTTCATTTGTGAAATTAAACTATTATGTTCAGGAAAATTCATTCCAGACCTTACATGACAGTTACTATTTTTCCTTTGCTCTTGGATAGAAGTGATGCACATTAACAAGGGTCTTTTGGTCACCTTAAAAATTATATAATATTGACTTTTGTCTTTATTCGGTTATTTCCTCTTGAAACATTAGTATGGATAAATCACTTCATCCCATTATTCTTACATTATTTCACATGGGATTCTGATTATTCTTCAATGGATAATGACCTCAATGATTTAATTTTATTATTTTCTGCTTATTTCAATTAACATATATATTTTTTTAATATTTATTTTATTTATTTATTCCCTTTTGTTGCCCTTGTTGTTTTATTGTTGTAGTTATTATTGTTGTTGTCATTGTTGGATAGGACAGAGAGAAATGGAGAGAGGAGGGGAAAACAGAGAGGAGGAGAGAAAGATAGACACCTGCAGACCTGCTTCACCGCCTGTGAAGCAACTCCCCTGCAGGTGGGGAGCCGGGGTTCGAACCGGGATCCCTATGCCGGTCCTTGTGCTTTGTGCCACCTGCGCTTAACCCGCTGCGCTACAGCCCGACTCCCTAACATATATATTTTAATATATATATGTATATATCAACTGGAAAGCTTAACACTGAAAGCTCCAGAATAGAGAGATAAGTACAAGCTTTGAAATCACAGTCATAAATTTTATATGTTTTTGGTTCCCTTAATCATATTAGTTTGCTTATCTGCTCTTTGTTTAAATGTGGTTTCCCCAGAAAGGATTTCCCTAAAGGAGAAGCAGTAGCTTCCAAATTTTTTTTTCTCCTTACCCTGGAAAAAATAAAGAAATACACACACACACACACACACACACACACACACACACACACACACACACACACACACTGCATAGCACTATGGGAAAATGTACATATATATACACACATATAACTGTATTTATATTTTTCATAGTATTTATGCCATTATATTTTTAGTCGGCTGTTTGCTCAGCTTGCCTGCCTCCTTCCTCAAATATAAACTTTCAGCTTGTCTTCTGTTTCTCCTCATTCCTAGACTAGTGCTGGCACATAGATGCTAAATATACATTTGTTAAATCACTCAGTATGTAAACTTGAGATTATTTTTGCTCTACTTGTCCTACTCTGTAGTCTTTGAACATGTCCCAGTAGTTATGGTGACCCAGAGATTCAGCATTGCCATCTGACTTTTTGGTTACATTTAAAGCCCTATGATTTCTTAGCCTGGGTGCGTATTCGACAATCTTACATATAAGAAATGTGGGAAAATGAATGGAATTCTCAGATCCAGGTGCTGACTCCAGACTCTAACAGAGTTCTCCTGCATGTTGTGCTTTCAGCTTGTCCACCTGCCCACTGGGGCCCGAACTGCATCCATACCTGCAACTGTCACAACGGGGCTTTTTGTAGCGCATATGACGGGGAATGTAAATGCACTCCTGGATGGACGGGGCTCTACTGCACGCAGAGTAAGCCACCAGCCCTCAGCCCTCTGAGGATATCCCAGGGGAGCCACATCCTGGGAGCAAACAACCTTATCCTAAACATGCATGAGCTAAGCTCACCAAGGTTTCCTGGCATTGAAGGATTTTGTCTGCCCAGGCATCTCTAGGTGTTTTTTGAATGACAAAGAACTACTGTGTTCTGAGTTTTCTGTTGCTCTTTCATATCCAGAAACTGAGGTGGAGCAATGTTATACATCATGGTGTGCAGTTTCTTCCTCATCTCTCCTCTTAACTAGGCTGTATATTTTCTTTTTTATTAGTGATTTAGTATTGGTTTACAAAGTGATAAGGTAACAGGTATAATTCCACACCTTTTATACCACCAGAGTTCTGTGCCCCCATTCCCTCCATTGGAAACTGCATTAATTCTCCAAAGATCACTGATATGGATTGACTATTATATATATATGTATATGTGTATGTGTATATGTATATGTATATATACATGTTTTTTTCTATGATCTTAGTTTCTCCTCTTTTCTAAGTCACAGCTACTACTTCTGAGTGTCCTTCCTCCCCCCCCCCCCCTTCTCTCTCTGGCATTCTCTGATGGCATTGGAGTTCAGAGCCCTCTGGTCATCTTTCCCTATCTGGGAAGTATGTATCAGAATTCTTTATGGGGTGGAGAAGGTGCAAGGTCTGGCATTTGTAATTGCTTCTCCACTGGACATGGGTGTTAGCAGGTTGATGCATACTCTGAGAACCAGGCCCTATTTATAAGGATAAAACTCCCCATTTTTTCTTTTTTTTTCCACCATAATTATTGGTGGGGCTCTGTACATGCACACTAATTCCAACACTCCTGGTGGCCATTTATCCTCTTTCTTACCTTTTGACATAAAAAGAGGAGGTAGTGGTGGGGGGGATGACACTGCAGCATTAAACCACTACTAATGATGCGTCCCCTAAAGGTGTGGACCAAGGATTGAACCTAAGTCCTACTCTACTGGGTATACAACTGCCTGACCCCTCAAGGTCCTCCACCTCTTTTGAAGATGCAGTTATTTGTTTTTAAGAGAGAAAGAGGACCAGAGCACTGGTGATCTCTAGTATATGCTTGGTGTTAGGGACTGGACCTGGGGACCCTAGCATCTGTGAGACCTCAAGGATGTAAGACTAGTTCTGAACTCCTTATCATTTATTCTAACAGTACAAAGAGATAGACTAAGGGATGGTGGCTAGAAAGATTGTGCAGATGAGCAATCTTCCTGCTGACTAATGTGTGCTTTTAGAGAACACTGAATTCATTACCACTCCAACTTAAGTGAGCTTTGGAATCACCCAGAAAGCTCATTAAACACAAACTGATACCCCCACTTTCAGCATGTCTGAGTCAGTAGATGTGAAGCAGAGCCTGAGAATTCATGGTTCTAGCTTTCCAAGTGCAGATGTCAGCAGGGGACTGTGCTTTAAGAAATGCTGCTCTAGTCTTTTTTTTCTTCTTCTTCATTTTTTTTACCTCAATATGTCATAACCATTTTATCTTTTACTTTTACTAAGTTTTTAGCATTACAGGATATACTCTAGAAAGTACTCCTTAGGTCAGCACTGTCAGGAAAAAGTTAATTCTTTGTCCTCTTACATTTAACTAAATAGCGAGGGAAAAGACAGGAAAGCAGGTAGTGTGGTTATCACTAGTAGTTTATGATTATAAATCAAAGAAATAAGCTGAGAAAGAAAGATAGGTCTGAAACTAGGCAGATTCGAGCATGGGATAAACAAGTCTTTGAGAACTTTTTAGGAGGTAATGTCAACCTTGAGCCATGATTTTAAAGAGGTTGTTGGAAAGAAGTTGAGGTTACCCCAAGCATATGCTGCTGAGGTTATATTCAGGCACCCTTAGAAGATACCTTGGGTTTGGTTCTAGGCTGCTGCAATAAAGCAAACCACACTTTTCTTGTTGTTTGCCAGTGTATACATAGACGTAATGGTCACATTATACTGTGATCTAGTAAGCATTCATCAGCGTTATGTCTTAAATGACCAATAGACTTATTTCATTCAGAGTTATATGATTATACCATCTATGGGAGAGCCCATATTATCTTTTATGATGCTCAGATGTGGTTCCAACCCTGAGTCTTGTGCTTGGTAAGTCACAAACACTACCAGGTGAGCCATCTCTCAGCCCCATGTCTGAGTATTTAAAGAATTTTGAACTCCTTAGAGAAAAATGCTAGTAAGGGGCATGGGAGGTGGTGCAGCCACTTAAGTGCATAAGGGCTCCCACAGGGACCTGAGTTTGAGCACCCGTTCCCCATCTGCAGGTGTCTATCTTTCTCCCTCCATCACTAGCCTCTTACTCTGTACCATATTCTTTCCATGCATCCTATTACTGTAAAGATTCAGTAAAGATTCAGTAACAGGATGCATGGAAGTAATCTCAATTTCTCTCTGTTTTACCAAGTAAAATGAGGGGGGAGGAAAAAAAATAAAAATGGCTACCAGGAGCAATGGATTCATAGTCAGGCACCAAGCCCCAGAAATAATCCTGGAAGGGAAAAGAAAGAAAGAAAGAAAGAGAGAGAGAGAGAGAGAGAGAGAGAGAGAGAGAGAGAGAGTTGCTAGTAAGTTTTTATTTATATTTCTAAAATTAGGGCATGTTTCAAAAAAGAGGGACATTTTAAGTGGAATTAACATAATATAGTGAAAAAGAAGCATACAGTCTTGATTTCCTTTCATTTGTGTGTGGCCTTGTCTTTTGCTAAATCTGTGTATCATAGGACACTTAGGCCTTGTTTGCCATCTAAGGAGTACCTTGAGTTTCTTTACTACTGTATTCTTTCCATGTATCCTGTGTTACTGAATCTTTACGGTAAAAGGATGCATGGAAACAATATGGTACAGAGTAAGTGCTCAATAAAACCCATGGCACTGATGCTTGTGTTTATATGCTGATTTCTGTACTGACTGTTTCTTTTTTCTTTTAAATATGTATTTGGCAGTACAGATAGCTCAGCATATAGGGTGTATGCCTTGCCTTGCTCACAACCTGAATTCAAGCTATATAGGAGGTGCCATGGAGTCAGGGGAAGCCCAGTGGTATTGTATTTCCTCTCTCTCTCTCTCTCTCTCTCTCTCTCTCTCTCTCTCTCTCTCTTGCTGTCTTTTCTATCTGAATGAAATCAAAAGCAGCCTGAGAGCAGTGAATCGTGTGTGCCTGTATGCCTGAGATTCTGGTTACACACACACACACACACATACATACACACACACACAATCACCCATGAATATATGCATTCATTTTTATGAGAGTAAGACCAGAGCATGTTTTCTCTCTGACATATGGTGATTCCAGGGACTGAACCTGGGTTTCTGGGGCCTCCCGGAACTCAGGCATGCAAGGCCTTAGCTCTAATATTGAGTTATTTCCCTTTCCCTCTGCTTCTACTTCATTAAAAAATAAAGAAAAAAAGAACTTTTACTAAACTCTCACTATCAGCAAAAGGAGAAATCAGAAGCACATGTGATACTTGGAAATACTTATTAATCACTGCTATTTCTGTTATACCAGAGAGCCTTGAAACACTCTTGTAGGGGATCTGCTGACTGAGAAAGGCAGTAGGACTTGTGCTCTTATTATTAGTAGAAGGACCCACAAGTCTACAAGTCTGCATCTGGAAAATTATCCAGCAGTAAGAAGGTGTGTGTGTGTGTGTGTGTGTGTGTGTGTGTGTGTGTGTGTGTGTGTGTGTGTTTGTGAAGCTCAGGGCCTCTTACAGGCAAGGCGTGTGCTCTACCACTAGCTACATACCTAAGCCCCTGACGTTCCTAGAAAACACTTATAGAATGCAGGGTTTGGGGAAGTTCAGCATTTTACCACACCTCTTTTTTTATTTTTATGGAGGGGGAATTAATGGTTTACTTTCAACAATACAATGCAGTAGCAAAAAATCAAATACAGTGGTCTGTGCATCTATAACATTTCTGTTTTCCACATAACAATTCAGCCCCCTCTGGGTCCTCCTCTGACATCATGTTCCAGGACCTGTACCCTCCCCCACCCCACCCCCAGAGTCTTTTACTTTGGCACAATACACCAAACCCAGTCCAAGTTTTGCTTTGTGTTTTCTTAATTTTCAACTTCAATTTAAAAAAGGTATTATTGGTGATTTAATAGTGATTGACAAGATTGTGGGATAAGAGGGGTACAATTCATACAATTCCCACCACCAGAGTTCCCCATCCCAACCCCTCCATTGGAAGCTTCCCTACTCTTTATCCCTCTGGGAGTATGGACCAAAGATCTTTATGAGGTGCAGAAGGAGGAAGGTCTGGTTTCTGTAATTGCTTCTTTGCTGGATATAGGTGTTGGCAGGTAGATCCATACCCCCAGCCTGCTTCTCTCTTTCCTTAGTGGGTTAGGGCTTGGGGGAGGTGGGGTTACTACATAAGTTATGCAAAAAGACATTAGTGCCTGGGGCTCCAATTTCCCAAGTTCAGTCCCTATAACCAACAAAACAAAGCATCAAAAGTAGTGCTCAGCTAAAACAAAATAATAATAATTAATATTTCATTTGAAAACATGAAATTTGAGTCCAGGATTCTAGTGGTTGATGAGAAGCATTAAAAGGCAATACCCAGAATCCCATGGGGTTTAGGGATGCTTTGTTAGAAGACATCAGTCTTGCTTCCAGGGGTGTGGTACCAGTTAAACTGCCAGAAATGGAGCTCTTCTGCCTCCTGCTTATGCATTATGATCTCCTAGCAAGAAGCTTGACTAGAGACTTCAAAGAAACCTTTGTGACAAGATGAGATAAACCTCATTGCATTTATTCACTCTCTAATGCTTCATTGTCTTTAACACAAACATGTTGGAGACATGAGCTGTATGTTTCCTCAGCTGCCCTTTGACTCCTTCTGCCCTTCCTCCTCATGCAGGGTGTCCTCTAGGGTTTTATGGAAAGGACTGCATGTTGATATGCCAGTGTCAAAATGGAGCCGACTGCGACCATATCTCTGGGCAGTGCACTTGCCGCACCGGGTTCATGGGGAAGCACTGTGAACAGAGTGAGTACCAGCACCTGATGGCTACAGGCAGCGTTTCTTCCTTCCCCCTCACTCCTCATCCCAAAATCAATGTTGTCCCTAGAGGCCTAAAAACATTAAGGATGAACCCACAACTTTTTAAGTTGTTTGAGCTCAGCACTGGTCACTGATCAACACAACAAATTTCCCCACCCGAAGACCTGGTCACTTGTACTATCCTGGCAAAGCTGCCTCTACATAAGTTTTCTGTGTAACTGTGTAGATCTCGGGAAGGAGGGGGCAAGGCTACAAGGACCAAGAAAGAATTCAAGTTTTCCATCTGTTCATCCTGGCTCTTTATTTATCTGCTTCTTATTTTTGGAGCATGGTGCTGAGAGCTTTAAGGAAGCCAGGCCAAATCTTCGAGGCAGAAGTCATGGTAGTCTTCCACTGGAGGAAAGTGTGTTCTGTGGAACCAGGCTGGGCAGTGATGACATAAGGGGCTGGGAGTGAGGGAACCGGTTCATGCAAATGTCACCACACTTGGACAACTTTCTCTGGAGCATTCTTTTGTACTTCTTCCATGAGCAATTCATCTGAATCTTTTTTGTATTTTTGTGTCCAGTCACTGGGGCTCAGTGCCCACACTAGGAATCCATGCTCATGTTGGCCATTTTTTCCTTTTCTTTTTCTTTCCACTTTATTGGATAGGACAGAGAGAAATTGAGAGGAGAGAGAGAGAGACAGAGAGGGAGAGAGAAAGATAGACACCTACAAACTTGCTTCACCACTCTTGAAGAGTCCCTGCTGCATGTGGGGAGTGGGGTTCAAACCTGGGTCCTTGCACATAGTACTATGTGTGCTTAACCCAAGCGCCATCCCCTCACCCCCCTCATCTTAATCTTAAGAACCTGTAAGGAAGGAAGTACATTGTTTTAAAACTTTGGTTAAAAAAAAAATACCATTCCAGGAATGGTCTGGCTCTGTTGAATGGCCCATCCTTGTTTTTCTACTTCTACTCCACCAGCGACAGTGCATCTGCTCACAGGGTTATAAGAACATTAGTCTTCCTCTGCAGAATTCAACTTAGTTTCTTATCATTTCCTACTATGACTTTCAGACAATATGCAAACTGATTCAATAAGGTCTTTGAGGTGTGGGACTCTCTCCCCTTTATTGTAAATGGTAGGAAAATGTGCAGGACATTTCCTCCTCACCAGAGGGTGTGCTTTTAGGGGGAGAAAGAGCAAAGATTTTATGGTTGTTGGTGTGAGAGTGGCCTGGAAAGCTTGGTCAGAAGAACTGTACTTTGCCGATTAAATGTCACACTCCCTCCAGCCCACAACACTGATGGACAGTCAGGTTGTCATCTTGTGTGCTAAATCCTGAATATTTTTGCATATCTTTTAATCTAATAAGCATAACAAGTGATATTCAGGAATCAGCCTAGACAGAGATGACGCCATTTTCAATTTGCATTACTGGTTGACTTAATCGTGAGACACCGAGTCACATCATGAAACAGACACAGTTGCTTGCCCACTCTTCTTTATTATATATATTTATATAATTATAATTATATAATTATAATTATAATTATAATTATAATTATATAATAATTATTTATATAATATTTATATAAATATTATGTGTAGGTGTAAAATGTCTAAACATGTGCAACTTCTATATATGCATAGAAATCAGAATAAGCTCCAGGCTGAGTATCCCTTGAATACCATGCTGGTTATGGGTTTATTAAGTAAAAGCCTCTAAAGTGTTCTGATGATTACTCTGAGCATCAAATTAAAATGTCACTATTTTAGGAGATTTTTCCCAGTGCTCATGTGTAAACAGAAACCCTGTTTGACAGAACTCTGATAGTAATAGCACATTGCCCCCTGCTGTTCACTTTACAAAAGTCAGTATTTTGTCATAATGATTTTTAGCTTCAACATGCCAACATTCTTCGTCGTACTCTTAATAGAACCATATCACAGAGGATGCCTCACTCAGTAGGGCATATGCCCAGCTAAGTGCATGGCATGGGTTTGAACCCCAATACCATATGGGAGTGCCAAGGCATTGGGAAAAGCTCTAGTACTGTGGTGTCTATCTCTTTTGCCCTACCTATTTATCTATCTATCATCTATCTATCTATCTATCTATCTATCTATCTATCTATCATCTATCTATCCATCTAAAATAAATGAAAAAGTTAGCTTAAGGGGCCAGGTGGTGGCACGCTCAGTTAAGCACACATAGCACACAGAGTACTACCGTACTACCACTCCCAACCTACCACAGGTCCACTTCACGACAGCTGGAGTGCTGAAGCAGGTCTATCTTTCTCTCCCATGCTCTTTTTTGAAAAAATCCTTTTCATTATTACTACCTTTACTTATTGCATAGAAATAGAGAGAAAGGAGAAAAAATTGAGAGAAAGGGGAAATAGAGAGGGAGAGAGACAGGCATCTGCAGCCCTGCTTCAGGGCTTGTGAAGCTCCTCCCCGAAGGTGGGGACCAGGGGCTTGAATCTACGTACTTGTGCACTGTAATATGTGCACTCAACCAGATGTGCCACCACCTGGCCCCTCTCCCACTCTCTATCTCCCTGTAGTCTCTCAATTTCTCTCTGGCCTATTTAATAAAAATTACCAAAAAAAAAAAAAAGAAAGAAAAATGGCTGCCAGGAGTGATAGATTGCTAGTGTTGGCACCAAGCCCCAGTGATATCGCTTGTGGCAATCAAAATAAAAAAGTTGGCTTAAGGGTGGGCAAATCTCACATGTGTGATGCCTTGCCACTGTGGGAAAAAAAAAAAACTACATAAAATAGCATTTACTGTCTTCAGTCTGAAAAACGAAATTTTGAGTTATTCTGTGGTAAATGAAGTGCTTGGCAATTCATAAAACTAATCTTATCTCCCTTCCTCTACTTCCAGCTAGTCTAAATCAGAATACGCCTTTGGGGGTTCCCTGAATTTACAGTAAAATATGTACATTTTCAAGGAAGCATTTGTTACTTTTTTTTTTTAATCTGGACTCCACCCACTCTACAAGTTTGAGTTAGATCAAATTGCCCTTAGCAATAACCTTCTTCAGTTTCTACAGGCCCTAGTTTCAAAGTAACTGAAAAGTGTCAGAGGCTGTAAGGAGAGGATCAGTCTCTGACCCAAGGTGGCCTGACCTGTGAGTCCCACCATGGTTGTGGTGTGCTAGCCAGCTTTAAGACACTTTGGGTAAGTGTTCTGGGAGGTGGCGTAATGGATAAAGCACTGGATCCTCAAGCATGAGCTCCCGAGTTCAATCCCCGGCCGCACATACATCAGAGTGATATCTGGTTCTTTCTCTCTCTCCTCCTGTCTTTTTCATAAATAAATAAATAAAATCTTTAAAAAATAATAATAAAAGACACCTTGTGTGGTGCAAGGTGGCCTGAACAGGAATCCCCTGAAAGACATGCCTCCCAGACATCTAGTCCACCTGTTGAGAGAGTCTTGTCCCAGACTCTCATGACTGAAGAGTCACATTGGATTCTCATCTTCTCAGAGTGCCCTGCGGGAACATATGGCTATGGCTGTCGCCAGATATGTGATTGTCTGAACAACTCCACCTGTGACCACATCACCGGAACCTGTTACTGCAGCCCAGGATGGAAGGGGGCAAGATGTGACCAAGGTAGGGCTAATAGTGAATAAAACTTTCTCTGCGTCACCACTGCACTACCTTCCTGCTTCCTGTAATAACTTTCAAAGATTAAGTGACTCTCACCAACCACCCAACAGTAATTATTTTCACTTACTTTATATGTAATATAATCCATGACTCTGCATCATGGATGCTTATTTGTTTAGTTGCCAGATAGATGTTTCACTCTTTCAGTTTTACAGATAAAGAAATGAAAATTCAGGGCGGGGGTAGATAGCATAATTGTTATGCAAAGAGACTCTCACGCCTGAGGCTCTGAAGTCCCAGATTCAATTCCCCTTACCACAATAAGCCAGAGCTGTGCAGTGCTCATGTGTTTCTCTCTGTGTCTTTCTCTCTCTGCATCTCTCTCAAAAATAAAATACTTTAAAAAAATGAAATGAAAGCTCAGAAAGGTTTGCATAAGTTACATATATTTTGAGTTTTGATACCAGGTTTGTCTGACGCAAAGTTAATGAGTTTTACAATGTATCTACAGTTTTCTTCTGCTTTATGGAGGTATACTTGCTTTTAAAATAGTACATATAACCAATTATATATATATATATATATATGTGTGTGTGTGTGCTGTAATTATAGTATTCAAATATATATACATATGCTATACAAGAGTGTATATATTACCTATGTAGATCAACAAATCTGTACAACATCACAAAGTAAACAAATTGTATAAAAATGTGACCTACATATACATCCATGAAACCATCACCACAATAAAGATACTCAATAAATCCATCATATCTACAAGTTTCCTCATGCTTCCTCATGCCCCTACCATCACTGGTAAGCTTTCTGTCACTAGGGATTACCCTGAATTTTTATAGAACTATATGTAAATGAACCTCTACTGTACACTTGTTTTTGTCTGGTGTTATTTACTCAGTATAATTATTTTGAGATTGAACCATGTTGCAGCTATCAACAGTCAGTTCTTTCTGTTGCTAAGAAGTGTTCCATACATGGATATGCCACAATTTGTTCAGTCCTTCACCTGGTGTTGAGCACTTAGATTGTTTCTAGTATCTGGTGATCACAGATAAGCTATTGTAAAGCTTTTGCTTTACAATATATGCTTTCATTTCTTTTGAGTGATTTCATAGGAATAATAGAATGATAGGTTGTATGGCAGGGATGTATTTATGTTTTTTGAAAGATGAATATATATATATATATATGGAGAGAGAAAGATAGACAGAGAGAGGGGCCAGAGCATGACTCTAGCATTTGTGATACTGGGGATCCAACTAGGGACTTCCATGCTCCCTACTGCAATACCCTATCCACTATACCATTTCCCAGGCCACATATTTACATTTTTAAGAAACTTGTACCAGATAAAACTTTATATATGAGAGATGTTTTCAGGAGACTGTGACACATACACTAGCTGAAAACCATGAACACTATCTGGAGAGATAACACAATGGTTATGCAAAAACCTTACATGCCTGAGGTACCCAAGGTCCCACCCAGGTTCAGCCCACAGCACTGCCACAAGCCAGGGTTGAGCAGTGCTATGGGCACCAGTGTTTATGTTTTTAAGAAACTTGTGACATGTTTTTTTTTGCCTCCACTTTTATCGCTGGGGCTTGGTGCCTGCACTACGAATTCACTGCTCCTGGAGGCCTTGTTATTATCCTTGTTGTTATTATTATAACTGTTACCATTGCTGTTGTTGTTTTTGGATAGGACAGAGAGAAATCTAGAGAGGAGGGGAGACAGAGAGGGAGAGAGAAAGATAGACACCTGCAGACACATGCTTCACCGCTTGTGAGGCAACCCCTTTGCAGGTGAGGAGCCAGGGGCTGGAACTGAGATTCTTATGCAGGTCCTTGCGCTTTGCACCATGTGTGCTTAACCTGCTGTGCTACCGTCCAATTCCCTGTACCATGCTTTGTAAAATTTTTATTTATTTATTTTCTTTTTTTGTTGCCCCTGTTTTTTATCATTGTTGTGGTTATTATTGCTACTGTTATTGATGTCATTGTTGCCGGATAGGACAGAGAGAAATGGAGAAAGGAGGGGAAGATAGAGGGGAAGAGAAAGACAGACACCTGCAAATCTGCTTCACTGCTTGTGAAGCGACCTCCTGAAGGTAGGGATCCTTACGCCAGTCCACACTATGTGTGCTTAACCTGTTGCACTACAGCCTGACTCCCAGTACCATGCTTTTTAACTAGCATTTTTGTCATTGCTCTCTGAAAGCAATTCACACACACACACACACACACACACATCTGAGGAGCAATTCTGGTTCAGGGATGGGTGGAAGCTTTGAGACAGTACAGTGCAAAGAGATGGCCTACAGACTGCTCCTATGGCATGAGGTGTTTTTCAGTAGATAATAAATAAGTACATGAACTGATAGAGAGCAAAGAGCTTTCGAACATCCTTTGTGGTGGTTAGAATCATCTTAAACTGGAGACAATGTATATACTTCTATTTCATGTTCTTCTTTTAAGTTGACTATGTTTCACTATTGTATAAGAGTAGGATATAATATTCTACAAACCATATCATCATTGCATATGCGATGTAATTGCACTGCACTGGCCATGGTCCTGTGTATTTTGGAACAGATAGTTTTATGAAGCATTTAGAATCATAAAGACATAGAGGGCTGGGAGACAGCATACTGTTTACGCAAATAGGCATTCATGTCTGAGGCTCTGATGTCACAGACTCAGTCCCTAGCACCACCATAAGCCAGAATTAAGCAGTGCTCTGGTAAAAATAAATAAATCCATTTGAACAAGAAGCACTTTCATCATTTACAGGTGTTGAAACTACAGCCTATGAGTTTAAGGAAAAATTCTATAAAATTAAATTTTTAGTTTTAATGATAATAATAAGATTTTTAGGGTGATATTATCAAGTATTATTCAGATAGACATAGACCTTTCTGTCCTAGGAAATAAGTATATACATCGATATCTTCCAAGATAAAGTACCCATTAAAGTCTGCATAAGGCATCAGATCTTAGTCTAGATTTATAGCAAGCTTACTTTAGCACTGGAATATCTAGGAGTAGACACTGATTAAGTTCAGCAGTTGAGACATTTAAGAAGCAGTCCTTGCTAAGCTTAATAGTAGATAATAAATAAAGCACAGTAGAAATTAGGTAAATCACTACCCACAATTAATTGCTCATCTAAGTGTTTAGTATGAAATGTATGTGAAGCTCCCAAGTCTGAGTCTTAATCTTTGGGTTTCAGGAGGGAAATCTTGCTTTTTTTTTTTTTTTTGAGGTTTAGAACAGTTTTTCTTTAGATATAGACAAGCCAAAAACCTCTGAAGATGAGGGATGCTTGTTTTTTTTTTTTTCCTTCCTGCTCTATTTCTAAAAGTTTTCAAATTAACATTTCATGAGGTGAAAATATTCAGACATTAACACTGTGGGAGATATTTTTGTAAGTAGAGATCAAACATTTCTCCAGCACATTGTCAACCGTACCCACGTCTCCTTTTTCTCTTTTCTCTAGCTGGTGTGATCATAGTTGGAAATCTGAACAGCTTAAGCAGAACCAGTACAGCTTTGCCTGCTGATTCCTACCAGATAGGGGCCATTGCAGGCATCATCATTCTCGTCCTAGTTGTTCTCTTCCTACTGGCGTTGTTCATTATTTATAAACACAAGCAGAAGGGAAAGGAATCAAGTATGCCTGCAGTTTCCTACACCCCTGCTATAAGGGTCATGAATGCAGACTATGCCATGTCAGGTAAGACTTTGGTCATTAGGTGTGTTTCATCTTTTATTTAGAGACAGAGACAAAGAGATAGAGAGAGATAGAGAGTGAAAGAGACCCCAGCATGGAAGTTTTCTTTATGGCAAAGCAGCACACTATCCATGTGAGCTATTTTGCTGGTCCAGGTGTTTCACTCCTTGATATGTAAGGTTTACACCTGGTTCTCTGAAACCAGGTTTGTGCCTATACTGTCCATTGTTACTGTCAGTTAGCCTCAGAGATAAATTGATATTTGCAAAAGACAGATTTTTACAAATGTGTTTTATGGGGTGGGAGTGGGGGTAGGGGGTGGCGTCACATCAGGTACAGCTCATATATTTTTTTTATTATTATCATCAGGGTTATTGCAGGAGTTTGGTGTTTTCACTACAAATCCACTGCTCCCAGTGACCATTTTCTCCTTTTTATTCTATTTTTCTTTGATAGGACAGAGAGAAATTGAGAGGGAAGGAGAGATGGAGAAGGAAGAGAAAGATATCTATAGACCTACTTCACCACTCCTGAAGCATCCATTCTGCAGGTGGGGAGCAGGGACTTGAACCTGGGTTCTTGCTCATGATAATATATATGTTTAACTTGGTATGCCAGCTCATGATTTACCGTGCATAAGGATCCAGGTTCAAGCCTCCACTCTCCACCTCCAGGAGGGATGTTTCAATAGTGGTGAAGCAGGTCTACAGGTATCTCTCTCTCTCTTACCCTTTCTCTCTCTCTCCATATATATCCCTTTCTTCTGAATTTCCCTCTGTCTTATCAAATAAAAAATAAAAACTGAAAAAAATTTCCATAAGAGCAGTGGTTTCCTTGTGCATTGAACCCTAGCAATAACCCTGCAATAATGAATGAATGGATAAATAAGTAAATAAATAAATAAAATGAGAGAAAGTAAAAAAAAAAAAAAAGGAATGTGTTTTTATGTCAACAGTAGTAGAATCACAACTTCTGCCTTCTATAGGAGTTTAAAAATTATATTCATCATATAGTTGCTTTAAGGTTCTGACCTATTAACCTGGAGTATGCTTTACTAGGCACCCAAACTCTTGTCATATCTGGGGTTACAGTGTGGAAATGAGGAAGTGGTTGTAACTTTACTAAGGTCATCAAGTACATGGAGACTTCTGTCTCTAGCTTCAGTTTCGTTCCATGGTATTTTCTGGCCTGCCTCTGGAACTATTTTACTCATTACCTAAACAACTACCAACTTAATATAAGAAGCAGATTTTGGGTATTGACAAAGTCTGAGGCAGTTCTCTAAGAAAACTCTTTTGAATTTTTCTTTCTGTTATAAAAGCTCCCATAAAAGTAAGTTTAATAAGTGAGATGCTCCATCATCAGAAGCAATAATCAGTTAAACTAGGGAAATTGGAAGCTTAAAGTATTTACTAATTTGGGTGCAATTACTGAAAGATTTCAGTTGGGGAAATACAGTTTTTCTAGGAGAATGTGTAAATGTGTAGATGACTTACTTGCTGGCACATTTCTAGTGCAGAATATCAGGATACTGTGTCAAGAGCTCAAGTGTTTGGGTATCATAGATTCTCAATAGCTCACCTGTCAGAGTTTGCACCTTGCCATGCACAAGGCCCAAACACCACATGGGAGCACTATAACCCTGGGGCAAGTTCTATGAATAGTTAAGCAGTGCTATGGTCTCTCTCTCTGTCTCTCTCTCTCTTTGTCTCTTTCCACCTCTCTCTATCTCTACTTCTATCTCTATCTCTATCTAAAAAAGAAGATATTTTTTAAGAAAAGTTGATCTGGGAGTGAAAGTATCATGCAAATGTAAGGTTCCAGTGAGACAGAGAGACAGATAGACAGAT
The DNA here is from genome assembly GCF_950295315.1 of Erinaceus europaeus. NCBI lineage: Eukaryota > Metazoa > Chordata > Mammalia > Eulipotyphla > Erinaceidae > Erinaceus > Erinaceus europaeus. The sequence continues at coordinate 30,739,800 of NC_080163.1, forward strand.
ACATACAGACACACACACACAACACACACACACCCTCAAACAGTGTTTATTTTTAAGAGGGAAGTTACAGCATCAGTTGCTTCAAAACACTGACTTCCCAGCATATCTAAGCCCCAATCAAAGAGCACCTATTTGTAAACATTTCCACACATTTCCATGATGCAAGTAGGAGAGTAGACTCTGATGCTTCTAGATGATTTGCTGATTCTGCTAGGTAGGACAGGATTTTGCCTAGCTTGTGACATGGTAGCAGTCCAAACATTTATTCTATTTGGCTTTTTTATTTTTTCCCCATGCAGATTTAGGGGAGTCTGCCATCTTAACAATTTCCTCTCATCTTGCAGAAACCCTGCCTCACAGCAACGGTGGCAATGCTAACAGCCGCTACTTCACCAATCCCAGTTACCACACACTGACCCAGTGTGCCACTTCCCCTCATGTCAACAACAGGGACAGGATGACCATCTCCAAGGTGAGAGGACATGCCCAAGTCACGAGAGTTGGGCGGAAGGAGGGAACTGAACAAGCATGTAGTAAGGGGTTTTTATGTGTCAGATGCTATTCTGAGTTCATTTTTTTTCTTGTAAACACCACTGTGTTAAGAGGCTGGTCAATGGCTTACTGTTTACATGCACATAGCACTAAGCTAAATGATCTGTACAAGGATCTGGGTTCAAGTTCCACTCCCCACCTTCAGAGGGACGCTTTACAAGAGGTGAAGCAAGTCTGCATATGTCTTTCTCTCTCCCTGCCACTAAATTTCCTCTAAATTTCCCTCTGAACTATCCAAATAAACGGAGGGAAAAAAGTGGCCATCAGGAGCAGTGAATTCATAGTGCAGGCACCAAGCCCCAGCGATAACCCTGGAGGAAAAAAAAAAGATCCATGTAGGTATGTATTAGTTCTTGTTTACTGACTAAAAGCCCCTGAGTAATGGAATTTAAATCATGTCCAAACATAGGTGTGGAAGCCTCACTACAATGACAGACAGGTCTGTCTGTGCTGATAGCCACCTCGTTTCCACTGTACCCCTTTTGGAAAATTGTTTCTAATATTACACAAGGTTTTTAAAATAATTTCTCATAGACAACTTACAGCAAATTCAATCTGAGGTTTGAATTTTTTGCCAAGTTTGTCTTCTCCAATCACCTGTTTGCCAGTGCCCTCTCCTGACTACGTGTACTTTTGTAACACACCACAATAATATGCATCTATGCACAAAACAGCAGTTTCATGGGTCAGAAATTATTAAACAAAAGCTGTGCCAAGCATTTCTAGCCATTTTAGAAACATATACTCATTTAAACTTTACAGCAGTCCTGTGAATTGAGAAATGATTATTATCTTTGCAAGGTTGGACATGCAGGGCAGCTTCTCTTACATCTATTGATCCCTTATCCTCGCATCTTCTCCACAATGCTCTGACATCTCAAACATTTCTCCTTTCCAATTGCACCCAAGTTATATTTCCAATCTCTACCATCTAACTGTTACTCTCTAGTAGAAATAAAAAATCAAACTAATTAAATTAATTCAGTTGCAATTACATTAATGCAGCTGGGTTTTAATTATAGTGCCTCATGGTTAAGCAGCATTTCACACTCTTTGGAGACATTCATATTCTTCATTCCATTTGTTCTCTCATACACATCCAGAGAGGAAGGCAAAGAGGATAAGATTATCCTCCTGTTTATCATTAAGAAAATGGCAAGATCACCAGTGGCTTGTACAAGGCCATATACAGTGTTTGATGAGAGTGGTCAAATGAAGAAATCAAGATTCTCTTTCAACTCAAAGCTCCATGCCTGGCAATCCACATAAAGTCCTACTATCACAGAATGGTCCTGTGAAATAAGAACTGGAGGCAGTGGTGGGGAGACCAAGGGACATGCTTTCCTGTTGCACACCTCATCTCTCAGATCAACGTAATTTAAAGGCCTGTCCTCTCTGCTTTCCATAAACTCACAGATTTGGAATGCGATGTGTGCTACTCTACACGTTTCCTCCTTTTAAATCTTCTATTGTTTATATTCCTAACAGTCAAAAAACAACCAGCTGTTTGTGAATCTGAAAAATGTAAATCCTGGAAAGAGAGGTCCCATGGTGGACTGCACTGGAACGTTGCCAGCAGACTGGAAACATGGCGGCTACCTCAATGAATTTGGCAAGTTCTTCCACTTATGTCTGTGCCAAAGCAATCTACTGCAAATAGGCATCTAAACTCTAAATGGTAACATCCAAGAAAGTGGCTCTGCTAGTCGGCTACAGGTCTGGAACATGTGAGGCCCTGGCTTCAATCCTCAGTACCAGATACCACAGTAGGGTCTCTGGTCTCCTTTTTTCTCATAAACAATGAAATAATTTTAAAATGATAGAATTATAACAAATATAGTAGGCTTTTACTATATATCACCTTCCTGAGTCCTTTGTACAACAGCTCTTAAGTATTTTTATTTCATATAATGATTATTACTGGGATTTAGTGCTTACATGACTGCACTGTTCCAAATAGCCTTTATATTCCTTTTTCTTTCTTTTTGATGGAGGGTGAGGGACACAGAGGAAGAGGGAGACACCTGCAGCACTGCTCCACCGTTCACAAAGTTTCTCCACTATAGGTGGAGACTGGTGGTTTGAACCTAGGTCCTTTGACATGGTGAAGTGTATGCTCTATTGTGTGTGCCATCACCCAATCCCCATCAGAGAGAATTTTAAAAGTTTAAATTACATTAAAAACTTAGTTCAAATGCATACATTGTTTGATATGCAGTAAAACACCATCCAGTACTAATGTAGGAAAAGGTTCTTATTCTGATTTTCCCTAATATAATTTCTCCTTAACTTAAAATACAGTTAGTTATATACAAACTTGTCTACTATCTTGTCATCCTGAGTACCCAGAGACAGACTGCTGGAAATGTAAAATCTTCATTGGAAATTCTGACTCTCATTGGCTTGTTCCCTTCAAGAGTAATTCTCCATTCAATATCCCTTTAAAGTTTTGCACACACACACAAAAGCCTTCTTTTACAAAGAAAAATATAAGGCACTTTAAAGTTGATTAAATGTCTAGGTTGATTTGTTTTTTTATTTTTATTTTGTCACCTTTTAGGGTTCAAAACTCTAGACTGAATTTTCCAAATAGAGTGAGACATAGAGGTAGACAGACTGAGAAGAACAGAAGAGGGAGGAAGTGAGGGAAGGGGGGGGAGAGAGAGAGAGAGAGAGAGAGACAGAAATATGCTGTAGCACCAAAACTTCCCTCAATGTGGTGAGGGCTCATAATCAAACCTGGGTCATGCACACAGCAGAGCAGTGTATTATCCAACTGAGCTTTTTTGCTTGTGAATAGATGCTTAAATTATGGGAAAGTTGTGATAGTGCTTGAAAGAGCATTGAACCTGACAGTAGCTAGGAGTTCAATTCCTACTTCTATTATTTTTAAATTTCATTTTATTGGTGATTTAATAATGATTGACAGGGGGCTGGGTGATGGTGCACCTGGTTGAGCGCACATGTTACAGTGCACAAGGACCCAGGACCAAGCCCCTGGTTCTTACTTGCAGGGGGAAAGCTTTTGCGAGTGGTTGAAGCAGGGCTGAAGGTGTCTCTCTGTCTCTCTCCCCCTCTGTCACCCCCTTCCCTCTTGATTTCTGGCTGTCTCTATCCAATAAATAAAGATAATAAAAAATTAAAGAGATAATGATTGGCAAGATTGTGGAATAATCAGTCCCCACCACCAGAGTTCTGTATCCTATCCCCTACATTGGAAGCTTCCCTATTCTTTATCCCTCTGGAAGGATGGACCAAAGATCTTTATGGGTTACAGAAGGAGGGAGATCTGGCTTCTATAATTGTTTCTACACTGGACTTGAGCATTGGCAGGTTGATCCATACCCCCAGCCTGTTTCTATCTTTTCCTACTGGGGTAGAACTCTTGGGAGGTGGGCTTCCAGGAATCATTAGTGAGATTGTCTGTGTAGGAGAGTCAGGTTGGCATCATGGTAGCATCTGCAACTTGGTGGCTGAAAAGCATTAAGATACAAAGGAGAGGGGGGTTCAGGTGGTAGCTCAGCAGGTTAATCACATGTGGTGCAAAGCACAAGGACTGGCATAAGGATCCTGGTTCAAGCCCCCAGCTCTCCACTTGCAGCTGAACCACTTCACAGGTGGTGAAGCAGGTCTTTGGGTGTCTATCTTTCTCTTGCCCCCTCTGTCTTCCCCTCCTCTCTCCATTTCTCCCTGTCCTATACAACAATGACTACAACAATAAAAGAACAAGGGCAACAAAAGAGAAAAATAAATAAATATTTTTAAAAAGATATAAAGGAGAAAAAATTGTTTAATAATAATGAACCTAAAGGTAAAAATATAGCAGATGAGACTTGGGGTCTTTGTTTTAGAAAAAACTAGAAAGTCTATTTTAAGTACATTCTGATAGGCCCGTGATTATTAATATTTGCCTGGGACTGACATTAACATGCAGGTGGGCTAAAATTATTGTCTAGGAAGATGGTGTCAGACTTGGGAGTAGGACCAGAAAGCTGGATCAGGGCAGAGATCAGGGCAGTCTTGTCAATCATTATCTTTTTAATTTTTTCCCAAATATGGGAAAAGTATATAAATACCATTAACTATAAATCCCATCGAAATCACCTAGGGCCCATATCTATTGATATTTATCACAGGAGCCTATGTAACCTCTGCATCCCTGTTGGTCTGAGCTCACAGTCCATGGTCATAGCTACAAACATTCTAGGCTACACTCATTTCAGGACCAGTCTTCCTCGAATGGCAGAGTATGTTGACCCAGCCTCCCTTCAGAAAGTGGGGCAGTTTCTATTACTGTTAATCTACACTGAGGGCAAGGTCCTGTAGAGGCCCACAAAAGGGTTTATGTTGTTATTCCTGATGGAGATGACCAGTCGAGGCCCATTATATCTATGTGGGAATCCCAAGATTCCCTGACTAGGGCCCCAGATGATGGGTTGACCTGTTAGTGACCAAGAGAGCTTTCATTAGAGTGTGCCAGACTCTTGCCCTTATCCAGATTTTGTAGTTCTTACTTCATCTGACAGGGTTTGACTTAGAGTGATTGGGGGAAGTGAAATAGGAAGTAGGAAAGGAAGCTACCTAGCTCTAAGTAGAAACTATTTGGTGAAGTACCTTACAGTGTCTTTTTTAGGTCTTTCTACTTACATGCTGCACTTACTGAGTCACTACAAACTAGTGTGCGCTTTTACTTTAAGGTATATATTTCCCCTGACCTATGGAGATATGTGCACATGCACCCTATCACATGAGCCCTGGTCTGTATCTAGGTTATGTGGTTTTGTTAGGAAGTATGCCACCCAAAATAAAAGTAAGGAGTCCTATGAGCTAGGAAGGGTCTCACCAGAGTAATGGAATGGGAGGATTGACTTCCCAGGCTTGGCCTCTCTGGACACTGTCCAAAGTGATATATGTCGAGGTGGCACTGGCTGCATTGATTTGGTTCCTGTTTCTGTTATATGACACTAGAATGTCCATTTAGCCCACCACCATTAATTTGCTCTTTTGTGAAATAAGGATGAGAAATTGTTCTGGTTCATTGTGTGAACTAGGTTAAGACAGGCATTTGGAAAGACCTGTCCAGGAACTGGGATAGATAGGAGTTACAAAGAACACTCATTCATGCCCTTGTTCAATAGAATTTTTAGGTCCTCTAAGCCAGTGAAGACAGAATCTGCTGGTGTGATTAGTTTCATAGCCCCCAGAATGCACACTCATTTACTGTTTACTCTATGCTAGTCCTCTCCTTAATCCCTTGTAAAAGACTAGCCACTGCATAGCTAAGACCATGTTCTCATGGTCATTAACAAGGTAATGGGGCATTTTGGAGATGCCCAATAGAATGAGGCAAAGAATAACATAAATAAGCTTTCAAAGGCCGTAGACCCTACCCAACTTTATGGAATCTCTTTCCAAAGTCTGGGGGTCCCCAAGACCAACCTCAGTTCTGACACCATCTGCAAACTTGAGATCACTACAACCATCCTCAGGATCAATCATCTGCTTAACAGGTTCTCAGAAAGCTAGTTGAAAGCTCTTATACTTATGGTTACATTTTATCACAACAACTACAACAAAGGTACAGATTAAAAGTACAAAAGGGAAGAGGCATGCAGACCAGATTCTAATTATCTTTATTATCTTTTTCCGGTGGAATCATGGAAAGTTAAAACTTTCTCTGGAAAAAAATGTAAAATGAGATATGGACAGTATTGCTTGTCAAGTAAATTCACCTCAGTTTTTGCTGGAACTTGGCCACAGAGACATAGTTGATGGCCTATGTGGTGACCTTTACTCTCTGGTTGTTCTGGAACTCAAGCTGATACTAACTGGCCAAACCCTTCCCATAAATTCATTTTGTTAGGCTCTCCAGTGTTGCCCTGGGTTCCCAGGTAAACAACAACACTCTTATCAGGCAGGATATTCCAGATACTTAGAGATCATCCAGGAACCAAAGGCAAATACTAGATTGTTCTTCAACAAGGTTAATTCTTCACTACACAACATATATATATATATATATATATATATATATATATATATATATATGGGGGTATTAATGCTTTACAGTGAAATCATTGACATATGCATACAATTTTATTATGTAATAGACCTGCAAAGTTTTCTTCCTCTCCTCCCTTTTCCTTCTTCCCCAGAGTCCTTCACTTTGGTGCAATCCAGTCCATGTTTCATTTTGTTATCTCCCTGCCTGTTCCTTCAATGCCTTCCTGCATCTGTGCCTTTTCTTTTTCTTTTCTTTTTGACATCTTTCTTTCTTTTTAAATTTTTATTTATAAAATTGAAACACTGACAAGACCATAGGATAAGAGGGGTACCACTCCACACAATTCCTACCACCAGAACTCCATATCCCATCCCCTCCCCTGATAGCTTTCCAACTCTTTAACCTTCTGGGAGTATGGACCCAGGGTCATTATGGGGTACACCTTTTCTACCAGCTGAGAGCTTAGATAGACATGATGACCTAGTTGCCCAAGACTGCCTGAAAGAGGAAAGTGTCCATACTTCTTGTCCTACAGTGACTAATATTAGCTATATACACCTACTTCCTTTAGGAATGTTTCCTTTCTGAACCCACAAAAATGTGTCTTTCTAGAACACTGCCATTAGAACTTGAGTTTAAAATCATCCTAAGACAAGCATGCAGTGTCAGGACATTGTGTCCTTATCATTCTCATATATATTGAATATTCATCACAAATCATTACTCTTTTTTAACCCAAGTTCATAATATTCCTGTAAAAGATCACTAAGGAGTCTTTAGAAAGCTTATAGGTAGGTAAAAGTTTAAAGTAGTATGACACACTTAATAGACTCATTTGAACCCTTCATTTCATGTGACACTTTTGAGTTTGCAAAGCCTTTTCATGTGCTGTATTTCCTTTAATGTTCAGTCAGCCCTGGAATGTTTGGGAGGCATGTTTTGTTTTCCTCATTTAGAGTTAAAAATTGTCACTCAGTGGTGTGGAATTGTACTCCCTGTTATTATTTCGTAAATCATATTAAATCACTAATAAAACTGAACAAATCGACACTCAGTGGGTTGAACATCTTGTACAGTCATGTGACTAATAGACGACGAGATATACATCCTGTGTCTCAGTTCTGGCCCTGCCTGTATTCTTTCCACTAAGCAATTTGAATCATGGATATTGATTCATGTGTGGCTTGAATTCGACCCTGTATTGATAAAATTTTCCCAAAGTCAGTAGACATTTGTGAAATAAGGATGATGATCATGCTCTGATTAACTGTATGAGCAGTAGATAGACTAGAATGCTGTATATGTCATTTATAGTCAATACAGAGACAACTAACTTAAGTGTCCCAGTATAAAGTATTGAAAGCAGTATTCTTGTTAATTCCTGCTATGGGGAGATAGTGACTGCCAAAATACCTCCCTCCATTACCTTGAAATTTTAGAAGAAATTTCTCTTACTTTCAATTCTGAGTATATTTTCTTTTTTTTAATTTTTAAAAATATTTACTTATTTATATATTCCCTTTTGTTGCCTTTGTTGTTTTATTGTTGTTGTAATTATTGATGTCATTGTTGTTGGATAGGACAGAGAGAAATGGAGAGAGAAGGGGAAGATAGAGAGGGGAAGAGAAAGATAGACACCTGCAGAGCTGTTTCACCGCTTGTGAAGTGACTTCCCTATAGGTAGGGAGCTGGGGGCTCAAATTGGGATCCTTATGCTGGTCCTTGTGCTTAATTCTGAGTATATTGTCTTCCTTTGTAATAGGAGCTTTTGGACTTGACAGAAGCTATCTGGGAAAATCTTTGAAAGGTATGGTGAAAATCTGAAAAAAAATACATTTATCAGAATCATTGATTTTTAGTAAAGTTTTTTTTATATCAAAGACAAAAATAATTTAATAAGGAGGAAGTGGAACTGTGATATAAATGTCGAGTTGTTAGTGAGGCAACTTACTCCAACAAACATATATTTGACTAACATCCAGAAAATAATAGTGTATATTGTTAAAGCATAACCCCAAGGGAAACAAAGATTTTTAGCTTGATATAAAAGCACTTCCTATTTCCTCTAGAAGAAATATGGTTTATGAGGAAAGAAAATGTTTCAAAGGGGAGGATAGCAGGGGGGAAATAAGAAAAGATCTGCAAGATTACAAATTAACTCAGGACTGATCTCAGGAAGAATTTGAGTAATAACTTCATGTGCTCAGTACTGAGGTATTAAGGTCTCCTCAAAATTGCAACAGTTTTCTTAACATTATAACGAAACTTCATGTGTATCTTGGGGGAGTGAAGGAGGACACAGGAACATTAAGGCAGCAATAGTTGAGTTCCCGATATTTGATATTTCAGAAACCACTAGTGAAACAAACTGAAATTAATTGTATTTGAGAGTTATAATCAAAACGAAATCAAACTCAAGATGTTTTTAGACTTGTACTTAGAGGTGAACCAAAATTTTTCTATACATGAGTGAGTTTATAGAAACTTCTCTCTAAAACAATTGATAAATGTATATTATTTGGGGCATATATGATTATATAAAACTAGCTAAAGAAAAAGAAATCTGCAAATACACCACTAAGAAAAAAATGTGATTCATAAAATAGCAATTGCTCTCTTTCTTTTCACAGATTTGGGCAAGAATTCTGAGTATAATTCAAGTAATTGTTCCCTAAGCAGTTCCGAAAACCCATATGCCACAATTAAAGACCCACCTGCACTTATCCCCAAAACTTCAGAGTGTGGTTATGTGGAGATGAAGTCACCTGCACGGAGAGATTCCCCATATGCGGAAATCAATAACTCAACATCAGCCAACAAGAATGTCTATGAAGTTGGTGAGTTTTCCCAAGCCAACAACAAACAGAGCACAGAGAAACTATTTTAAGAAATAAGTTTGAAGTCTTTGAGAATGCAGTAGCACTCCATCTAGTCTTTATTGAACACAACAAACTGGGTTTTTTAAGTGGCCTGTTATTTATAGTGATTATATTCATTAGAACCAAAGGATTTTGTTTTCACAGAAAATTCCATTTAGAGAAAATTTAAAATAAGTTTTCTTTATATCTCTCTGCTCAACGATTTGTTGTTTTTTGTAAACATATAGTGAATATTTTAGCACACATGTGGAATGGTGCATGTGTCCTGTTGCTGAGTTAGCAAAACAAAGGGGTCATTGGATCAAACAAGTGGTTCCATTTCATGTTTGCCTTCATTATATCAATACAGCACCTTTTAACAGGAATGATATATTATCTGATATGCTAGTAAAATATGTATATATTGTCTAACATATTAATAAAATTTTTCAGAGGTGAATCTGATAAAAATTAAAACATACAAATTAATAATACTTCAACTTAAAATAAGAGTTACTTTGTCCCTTACAAATACTTTTTGGGACAGTAAAAACATATGAGCAATACCACTGACTATATCACAACACTGTATATTTAATTTTTCTTTCTTTTTCTCAGTATTTGTGATTTAAACTTTAAAATTCTTGACTAAAGATCTTGAACTAGGTTATCTTCAAGGTATATTTTTATTAGTTATTTAATAATAATTTACAAAGTTACAAGATAATAGGGATACAACTCCACACTGGTCCCACCACCACCAGAGTTCTGAATCCCCAATCCCTCCACTGTAAGCTACAGAACCTTAAGGTTGCAGATATGGTCTATCATTTCTACAGCTATATGTCTATATTGGTATGTATTTGCCCATTTATTTGCTATGGTCCCATCTTCTCTTTCTAAATCACACATGCACCTATTATTACATCCAAATGTCTTTCCCTTTTTCCTCTTCTCTCTCTGGGTCCTGATGGAATTGTCCAAGGTATTATAATTATAGATAATGATTTAAATCAAGACCTTATATATATCCCCTTGATATTTTCACCACAATCAATCCAGTGGTGTTCATTCTAAACACCACACATGAGTCAGTGACTCCAACAACCTCTCAACCTCCATATTTTATTTGCATGAAAGTCTCTGGGTTGTTTTATTGTTGTTGTTGTTGTTGTTATGATTTGTTTTGTTGTGCAGGAAACATTGTATTCTATTTTGTTCCACTACTAATAAATTGTGTCTTTGGTTGTTGTAATAGAACCTACAGTGAGTGTTGTCCAAGGAATATTCAGCAATACTGGACATCTTCCCCAGGATCCGTATGACCTCCCAAAGAACAGTCACATTCCTTGTCATTATGACCTGCTGCCAGTCCGAGACAGTTCATCCTCCCCCAAGCAAGAGGATGGTGGCAGCAGCAGCAGCAGCAGCAGTAGCAATGAATGACACCAAAGGATCACTAAAACCCTTTCCTGAACTGCAGTTGGGTTCTTTTCCATCCTCAAATTTGCCACCTTATGTGAATGTTAATCCACTTGGTAGGCAATTATTGGATGTGGACCAGAAAGCTCAAAGCTGGCTGACCATCGGTCCTTTATATACAGGTGGCTTGAAAGGAGATAGTGATACGAATTCTCATTCCTATTTGTGTTAGAATTGGGTCTGTGAAGCATGATTACTGTAAGACCTGGCTAAAAGTATGAACTTGCAGAAACCCTTCAGAGACACAGGTTGCAGTGGACATTGGTACTATTGCTTGAAAAATTAGAACTTAAATATTTTCTTTCTCCATTTGCATTCTAGATCTGTACCTAGGTTTATGCAGTTTACCATAAAATTTCCTTTATGGAAGTGTGAATCGCTCCATATAGAGAAAAATAGAAGCACATTTTTGAGTCTTCATTTTTTTTTGTTTCATCTGAATTAAGAACTGTAGGAATAATATGAATCCAGGCTGAAATATTATGTTAAGTGGAATAACTGGGCAGACCTTGAATAAACCCAATATGTGGATAGCAAATTTAGGTATGAAAACTTTAGACTTTTTTTTAGTATAAAAAATGTACAATTAGAATTATTTTAGAACTATTAGTATTGCAGATATCAATATACAGATGTGCCAAGCAGACATAATTCTTCTCTCTGCTTAATCCGTGTCCCTCTTCAGGTCCACGACGTTACTCTGGTGATTGTATGTATTCCCATCATACAAATTCACCACATATCAGTTACTTCACAAATAAAAAAAAAATGAAATGATTTTATTTTTGACAGACTGGTTTGAATGAATGTGTAATGACTGGAGTGGTTGTAAATTTAAAGTGTAAGGAGACACTTAAATTTTGTATGCTGTTAGAAATACATGCTGTAATATAGAATGAGTGGAAACTTTTTGATTAATTTCTCCCTAGAAATGACCGAAATATTTTTGCCCACAATTTGAGAAATGGGGCACTTTCCTTTTATTCATGGTTGACATAGATAAATTGTGCTTAAGCTGGTCTTTTGCATTGCTAATATGACATGTACCCCATTTTTCATTAATTTGTATTTTCTTTTTTAAGTTGTATATTCTGTGTTTTGTAGTGTTTGGATTGTTAATGAAAAAATATTATATGTTCATCATTTCTTGCTTGTATTCTTGCCACTTATTGCTTCATAAAAATCAATTGTTCCCTTTTTTTTGGAGGGAGATCACATATGTTATTCAAAACTATTGAAATTGGTCACTACTAAAATTACAATAATCATAGGTGAATGTCTTAAGATTAAAATAGAGAAGTTTTTAGTACTTCAAAATGGAGTTCTTTTTGAGTTCCTTGAATCTTTATTAAACTTGACAGATGGTAAGGGCATCAATGCTGATGAATAAGGACTAACTTATGTTATATGGTTGATCTTCCCAACTGGAAACCTTTGGAAAGTAAAGGGGGAGTAGGTGGCAGCACACTTGGTAAAGGGCACACATTACAGTGTGCAAGGACCCATGTTCAAGCCCCTGGTCCCCACTTGCAGAAGGAAAGAAAGCCTTACAAGTGGTGAAGCAGGCCTACAGGTGTCTGTCTCTCTCCCTCTCTGTCTCCTCCTCCCCTCTCAATTTCTCTTGATCTCTATCCAAAAATAAAAAATTAAATTAAACTAAAGAAAGTAAATTAGAGTATTTTTTAATATTTATTTATTTCCTTTTGTTGCCCTTGTTTTATTGTTGTAGTTATTATTATTGATGTTGTCATTGTTGGATAGAACAGAGAGAAATGGAGAGAGGAGGGGAAGACAGAGGGGGGAGAGAAGGACAGACACCTGCAGCCTTGCTTCACTGCCTGTGCGACTGCCCTACAGGTGGGGAGCCTGGGGTTCTAACCGGGATCCTTAAACCGGTCCTTGCCGCTTTGTGTCACATGTGCTTAACCCTCTGCGCTACCACCCGACTCCCTAAATTAAAGAATTTTTAAAACAATCTGCAATAGACTTACACCTGGACTGCTCCCTGCACTTGGAATAAGTGCTTATCCTGTGCATACTTATCACACATACTTACCCTGAGGTAGTTATCGCATGAGAATGTTGATATGATATGTAAAAGCCAGTTTTTCTTTCTTTAAACTACCAGAGCAAGTTCAAAGGCTAACAAGCTGAATGAGAACTCAGCAAAAGAAAATAGCACTCTTCCACCTTGTGAAGAATGAAACCAGACATAATTAATGTCCTTCTCAATGAGTCTACTAACATAGATATTCCGCACCCATTCAGACTGTAATGTGCCTAAGACAAACTTGCCAGTTATTGAGTTGGTTGTAGTCAATGATTTCCTGTAACGTGCCTGAAATTTTGATGGTAGTTTGGCCCCCTAGAGGATAGAACAGACACATATGCTCCTGTGAATAAATGTTTCTTAAAAAGTACCACAAAATTAACTCAAGGGAGTGTGAAATTGTATGGGATGTAATTTATTTTTTATTAGTGGTAGTACTTTTCATTTGCTAGGACAGAGAGAAACTGAGAATGGAGGGGAAGATAGAGGGAGAGAAACCTAGACACTTGTAGACCTGCTTCGCCACTTGTGAGGCTTTCCCTCTGTGGGTAGGGGAGCCAGGACCTGGAACCCAGGTCCTTGAGCAGGGTACTAGTGCTTCCTACTACCTTAACCCGGTGCGCCACTGCCTAGCCCCCATGGGACACAATTTAGAAACTATTTATTTAATCAGTTAACGACTGACCCTTGACTTTAGGGTGTAGACATCTATTGAGACACCTGTGAACAATTTCCAGGAGTCCTTTTGGAAAAGGGGGAAAGTACACTTCCCCTCTATTTTCCCCCCTTTTAAATTTTTTGTTTCTACCAGTGTTATTTCTGGAGTTCAATGTCTCCATAATAAATCTACTTCTCCCAGCAGCTGGCTGTATTCCCCCCTACCATCTTTTTTTTTTTTTTTGTATTTGATAGAACAGAGAGAAATTTAGAGGGGGTGGGGACAAAAAGGGAGAGAAAAGACCTTCTTCACCATTTACGAAGCTTCCACATCCCCCACCCCCACTGACAGGGGGGACTTGAACCAGGGTTTTCCCTGATGGTAATGTGTGCACTCAACTCAGTATGCCACCACCCAGGTCCTCCCTCTTCTTTTATAAGGACCTTTTTTGCCAGGCTCCATGGTAAGTTGGTATTTCCCCTTTACTACCTAGAGACAGCTTTAAAGAAAAGCACCTGTGTCTTCTCTAGCTCCACTATTAAAATGGAAAGCGGCTTAACAAAGGGAACACCGCTTAACTAGAAAACTTGGGCATTAGATGTGGTCTCCCATTGTCTTTCCTGTGTTTTCTTCCTAAGGATTCAGTTGCTCAGCATAGTCACAGTCTTAAAGTGACATTTGTATCTTAAGTGATAACTTCCTATCCAGAGTTCATTCAGTATTTTTCAAGCATCAAAACACATAGCATACTAAATATTGTAAAAACCATATGTGATATTTGAAAAGGAAAACCCGAGAAGTAAAATTTTTCTAGATAGACTTTTAAATTTTATTTATTTTTACTTTTATTGATAGAAACAGAACTTGAGAAGGCAAAGGGAGTGGGCTGGGGAAACATCGTAACGGTTCTGCAAAAGACTTTTGTGCCTGAGGCTCTGAGAAGGCAAAGGGGAGACAGGGAGAAAGAGAGATACCAGCAGCACTATTTCACTTGTGAAACTTTTCCTTTACAGGTGGGGCTTAGGAGTTTGAACCCAGATCCCCAGATCTGTGTGCATGGTAACATGTATTCTCAACCAGATATGCCACCACCTGGCCCTTAGAGAGTTTAGTAGAGAAGAGAAATATTCATAGTATTGTCAAAAGAAAAAGGAAAAGAACCTGAAAACATTTTCTCTGTGAAATCACCTTTTAGAATTTTTCCAAATATGTCAAATTGAATCAGATGGTAATGTTACTCTCTATATAATATGATTCTGATTTCTTGCTCCTTGGACCCATATTAACACTAAGTTGACAGCTTAAAAACATTATCTTTCACATATTCTATAGAGATCAAAGTGGTAGATATGTTTGATGATACTTAACAAAAGATATCCAGGTAGGAATGGCATCCAACCTATAATGTTATTTTTGTCTCCCAAAGGTTGAAGTACTAGGAAATTTATAAACTCTCCATACTTGCATCTAAGTACATTAAAGCTGGCTCATGTGATCACTCATGTTTGCGTTAGTACAGAAACAGTATTTGTTGTTGGTTATACCATAAGTCATATTTCACAATTATTGACGATGCTTGATATAAATTCCTCTCCCATGCCATAGTCGTAGTCCTAATGTAAACAGAGTTTATTGTGTTTAGCTTTATCTCTATGGAAAATAATATGCACCAATTTCAGGAAAAAGTCATGCAACTTTATAGTAGGGCTGTTATAATCTGCCTCAACCAAATCTATTAGCATTAATTATGTTTTGTGAACAATGCAAATAAATTCATAAAAATATTGTATTCTTCACTCTAAAGAATGGCCATAGTAGTTGTTGATTATTGGAATTTTTAAACCATAAATATTGCAAAAGTTATACTGGAATATCACAGTACCCCTTAAAGTTCATGTTACTATTAGAAGTCCATTTAATGGTTAAAATAAGATGAAATCTCGAAAAATGTGTTTATGTTTTTTAAATATTAAATTTTCCACCTCTGAGTAACATGTCTTATTATTCAAATCAAATACTTCAGAGATATTTTTGGTTTCAATGGCCTTTGCTCTTGAAATGTATATAGGTAAGCAAATGTAAATCACATGGTATGGATGGGTACTTACTGAGATGTGCAGCAAAACACTCTTTTAACTTTCTGTTACTATTATTGTCCTAACACTGGGTCTGTTTACTCTAGCTCATATTTAATCTAGGCTTCATTTTGATATGAATAGATCACACTATATATTTTTAAATGAAAAAAATCAAAGTAGACTAGAGTTTCTTGACTGTAGAAAATCAGTGTTAAAATATCTCTATTTTCCAAAGATGATAAACTTTCATCACTATTAGCCTACATTGTCATTTATATCACCAAATGAGTTTATAGGTTAACACAATAAACTTTTTAATACAAAATTTAAGTAGTGTCTATTTCTATGTCCGAGAAATGCAAACTCATTATTTAGTTAGAGATGTGAGGAGCTATGTGACTTTGGTAAGTGACTTAACTTCTTTTTTTATATATATAATTTTTATTTATAAAAAGGAAACACTGACAAAAACCATAGGATAAGAGGTATACAACTCCACACAATTCCCACTACCAGAACTCATTAGTTAGATATGTGAGGAGTTATGTGACTTTGGTAAGTGACTTAACTTCTTAAGACCTCAGTATCTATTTTGAAGTAGTTGGGGAATAATAGCTGCTATTTCATTGGGTTTTGTAAGTATTTAGTATCTTAATACATACAAAATTCTGCAGTGCTTGACACATAGTAGATAGCTGGCAACTGATACCTATCATAACTATTATGAAAAATTAGCTAATAATATGAGCCACTTCACAATAATCAGGTGAATGATGAAGCAGATAAATCAGAAGAGAGCATTTAATGAATATTATAAAAGCTATACACCCAGGTGACCACATTCCATACATATTTTATTTCTAGAGTACTTCATAAGTTAGGGAAAGCAATAATAATAATATTGCCTTTTCTTCTAGTAGCACGTTGCCTTCCAAAAAAAAAATTGAGAATGCCTTTAAAATGCTGAGGTGTGGGACTTCTGGGAGCCTCACATTCCTACATGAGAGAATATGGTCATCTAACCATACCTGGGCTGATCTTGGCATCCTGAATAAGTTCCACTACAGTGAGACATCAAGATGTTGTACAATGGTGCATATGGATGTTGGAGTTTGAGGAAGGAAATATGTTTAAATGTAACTTGCTGGGAATGGACTATACAGAGGATATTTGGGGAGAGCCAGCTGACCTAGGAGACACACAAAGAAAGTTAGGGAAGAAGGTCTCTGCTATTTGAATTACATCATAATGACAAAAGCTAACTCTCTCTTGGATGGATTATTTTCATTATTGAAGCGTGGAAGAGGGGCAAGGTGATGTAGGGGGTCCAAGAAAGGCTAGTTCTGTCAAATGAGTGAACTCTAAGTCAAAAACTCCCTTTGGTCTGAGTTGAAAACTCTCTTTCTCACAGGCTCAGACTTAAATCAGGCAGAAGAGAATGTACAGTCCAATGCACCTGAGAGGAAAAATGCCTTGTAGAATCCTCCCTGTGGAGCCATCTGTGTGGTCTGCTTTATCGTAGCACTCTGAGCACTATAATTCTCTACACAGACCCATGCTACCTCTTCCCCTGGTCTCAGCCCAGTGCTGTGTGGGGTCAGTGCTTAACAATTAGCACTCTACATTGGTTTGTAGAACTTTCCTGTTTTTGTGATGTAAATACTCCCATGGCCAATCTTGTTTAGTTTTTAAGGAGCATGTTAAGGATTGAGCCCAAAGCCACATACATGGGTGAGTTTTGAAAGGCATGTGTTTTACTACTGACTGAGCTATATCCCATTCCCCACAATAGTCAATTTGAAGCTCCCAGGATGACACCACTGAGTGAAGAGTTAAGAAGAGATGCTTTAATGTATTTTCTTTATTGTGATTAGTTAAAAGATTGTAGGATCACAATGTATAGTTTCACACCATAACCACCGTTAGAGTTCTATACCCCCACCCTCCTATCTCCTAAAGATAATTACTATAGTTTTCACAA
This sequence comes from Erinaceus europaeus, assembly GCF_950295315.1. Taxonomy (NCBI): domain Eukaryota; kingdom Metazoa; phylum Chordata; class Mammalia; order Eulipotyphla; family Erinaceidae; genus Erinaceus; species Erinaceus europaeus. The sequence goes on from NC_080163.1 coordinate 30,757,463, forward strand.
GTCTTACAGTTTGCTTCCTTTTTTTTTCAAGTTCATGTCTATCAGTTCTTGAGATTTCCACATAGGAGTGAAAGCATCTGGTATTGTCATTCATCTCCTTATTTCACTAAGCAAAATAACCTCCAGTTCCATCTATTTTGTCCCAAATGACACAATATCATGCTTTTTTTAATTGCAGAGTAGTACTCCACAAAGTATTTATCCCATAACTTCTTTAGACAGTTGCCTGCTGATGGGCATCTAGGCTTCTTCCACTCTTTTGCTGTTGCTACTAATGCAGCTATGACCATCAGGGTACAAATCTCCCATTGAATTAGTTTTTTAGTATCTTTTGGATAAATGCTCAAGATTAGTATCAATGAATCATAAGGTAATTTCATTTTTATTTGAGGACTGTCCAACAGACTTTCAAATGGGATATACAAGTTTACATTCCCATCAGCAGTGAAGCAGAGTTCATTTTTCTCCACAACCTCTCCAACCCTTGTCACTTTTTCTCTCGGGTGTGAGACAGTATCTCAGTGGAGTCTGAATTTGCATTTTTCTAATGGTGAGTGAAATGAACCATTTTTTCATGTGTCTGTGGGTCATGTGTATCAGGAAGATGCTTTATGGCCCCTGACTGTATAATAATTCCACAGTGCAAGCATGATAAATGTAAATAACCACTGCTGGGGCTCATACAGAGTGACTCTCAGCCAAGAAGGTAAACTACCAGTTCTCCCTCCCTAGCTTGAGGACTCAGAGATATATACAAGTGACACTGGGGAGAATTAGAACACTCTCATTTATTGGAAGGTGGGCTTGGGTTTAAATAGGGATTCAGACAAAGAAAATTTTTCAAATATGTCAGAAATTACAGGTTTCTTAAAGGTCAGCTTGCCCCTATGGTAGGGGGCTAGTATGACAAGAATTAATGCGTTACATAAAGGTCAAGACAATTATTCTCCGTGATGCAAAGAGGCTAATTATCTAAAGGCATTTGATAGAAGCATAGGGGTTAAACCAGCAGGGTGAGATAGAGAGAAGATAAACAAGACTTGATGTAAATCATCATATCAAAGGATTTAAGGAAATAGTGTTTGGGAGGCTTCACTAACTGATGTCAGGGAGGTGTTTGATGGAGTATGTTCTCTTTAGTGATCAAAAGTGAGGTGGTTATGTGAACTCTGGGTGACTATATGAACTTTGAATGAACCTTAAAGCAGGCAGCCATGTGGCCTGCAGTTAGCAGGGATAAACAGTGAGATCTCTGTGGGCTTGAGAGTCTGATAAGGGGAAACTGAGTCTGAGAGACTGTTTTTCCCCTTTTCTCATCTCTGTGAGAGAGGCTAACAAGGGGGGGTGTCTTTCCCAGACCTCCATCCAGGGATGGGGGGAGTGTTCCCTAAGTTCTACCAAGCTTACACATAGTCCCACAGACCACAAAGGCTTCATTTATGGTAAAAAATAGTAAAACTATCAAGATTACTAGATGTTGAGTATTTATTACTTATTAAAGTATAACTTACTGAATTGTGAAGTTATATACTTTAATTTCAGTAATGACTGTATTTGACACAAAATTTAATAGCTCGTTCTCATAAGATATATGAGGCTGCTCTAGCCCTTCACTAGAATAATGTGTTTGGTTTTTGTTAGTCCAAGAATGGGGGACGTTGATCTCCACCCAACACACTAGAATTAACTCATATGATATAGGAGGTGAAAGAACTCAGAACACATTTTTGCTGACCTTTACATTTTATATTTAAAAAAGACCTAAGGGAGTCAGGCGGTAGGGCAGCAGGTTAAGTGCATGTGGTGCAAGGGGCAAGGACTGGCATAAGGATCCCAGTTCAAGCCCCCGGCTCCCCACCTGCAGGGGAGTCACTTCACAGACTGAAGCAGGTCTGCAGGTGTCTGTCTTTCTCTCCCCCTGTCTTCCCCTCCACTCTCCATTTCTCTCTGTCCTATATAACAATGATGATATAAGTAACAATAACAGTAATAACTACTACAACAATAATAAAGCAAGGGAAACAAAAGGGAAAATAAATATTTAAAAAATTAAAAATCCCTAAGATTTATATATTCATCCACATTCATATAAGCACTTACAGAAAGTGCCACAAGCTAGGGGTCCTCAAATATATATATTTCTATTGATAATGGGAACTAAATGTCTTCCTTTACTTTTCTATCATTTTATTGGGGGGGTTATTGGTTTACAGTACAGTTGTTCATACATGGGTACAATTTCTCACTCCTTGTGATAAGTGTCTACAAGATATTCTCATTCTAACCTCCAACTTGAGTCCTTTCTACCACCATGCATTAGGACCCCCAAAATAACTCTCCCCCTCACCCACCCACTCTCCAGTCCATTGCTATCCCTCCTTCCCCAACATCCTTTGTTTTGGTGTGATATTAACAAAACCCAATTCAAGTTTAACTCTGTGTTTACCCTCTCTGTTCTTATTTCTTAAGTTCTGCCTCTGAGTGACATCATCCTGCTGTGCAGATGTCTCCCCAAGGTCCTACCACCCTATACAGGGTAATATGGTACTTTCAAGGCTTTCCTCAACCAATAATGTCCCAACACGTCACTCCACTCCCACTCCGGGGTATTGACCTAAAAAGTCCGCCTACTCTCCCTCCCCTGGTGGTGAGGTAGGAGGACACAGCCATTTTTTTGGCTGGCTCCACGTGGCCTGAACCACCCGTCTGACCCAACAATAAAGATTTGTGTTCCCTCTGCGCTTGGATTCTCTCTCCTTCGCATCCCGCCACCGCCTCAAGCAACATCATCCAGTATTCATCCTTCTCTTTCTGGCTTATCTCACTTAATTTGATTCCTTCTTGCTCCATCCAATATGAGGCATAGGAGATAACATCATCATTTCTAACAGCTGAGTTTCATTTTGTTTATGTTAAGCCTATCAGGTCTGTGAAGTGGGTGGGAGCTCGGTAGGGAGGGCTCCTGTGACCAGGTTCATCTGCCTGCTGGTTCTAGCTGACTCTTTTCAGGAGGTCGGGAGATTTTGGCTGGGCCAGGCCTGTACTGTTCAGTTTTGGGTGGGTGTGGGTTGGAGGAAGGAGTCCTATCAGAGCTTTATTTTGAAGACAGTTTTATCTAAGTAACAATGAACAGAAAGCACAGTGCTCCCATTTACTCTCTCCTTCAGCACCCCTGACCCCACTATTGACATCCTGTACCAAAAAATGGCATCTATTGTAATCTGGATACAAAAATCACATGGACACATCATTATGACTCAAAATCTCTGTGTGATATTATTGCTATATTTCACCAGAATTATTGTTGGGTCTCAGTACCTGTATTGTGGAATCTATGACTCCTGGTGACTATTTTTATCTCTTCCTTTCTCTTCCTTCATTTCTTTCATCCTTTCTCCCTTCTTTCTTTCCTTCCTTCCCTTCTCTGTTCCTCCCTCACTTCTTCACTCCCACCTTTCCTCTTTCCTTTCTTTCTTTCTTTCTTTCTTTCTTTCTTTCTTTCTTTCTTTCTTTCTTTTTTCTTCCTTCCTTCCTTCCTATCATTCTTTCTTTCTGACAGAAAGAAACTGAGAGGGAAGGGAAGCTAGAAAGGGAGACAGAGAGATACCTATAGCCCTGCTTCAATTCCCATGAAGCACTTGCAAGTGGGGACCAGGGGCTTGAATCCAGGTTCTTGCACATGGTAATATGTGAGCTCAACTGGGTGAGCCACAACCTTACCCCCAAGTCTATATTTTACTGGAGCTAATTCTAAAATGTAAAATGCAACTGTGTGTCCCAATTATAAGGCTCAAAATATTTATATAGTCATTAAAAAATGTAATCAGACATTCTTTAACTTCTTTATTCAAGACTGCTCTTATTCACTTGTAAGAGTATAGAATCAAACTGCCCAAATCTTCACCTCTTTCTTTCCTTCTGTTTTTTTCATCTAGACATGTATGTAATAGTGGCTGAATCCTCCCCTCTCAATACACTGACAGATAATAAATCACTGTACTTTAAGCAATAAATCATTTAACTTATCCCTGATCAAGGCATTCTAGTAGTTGCATAAACTGTTAAGTTAAATAAATAGGATAAATAGGAGTGAGGCACTGTTATTAACCTGCTATTTCTTTGGAATTATTGTGGGGTACCTTGTTCAGAAGTTCCATTACTTTGCTATCACTCAGCTTTTGCTGTCAGGGAAGGTTTTGCCCAGATTTGGCATCGTATTTGATCTATCCTAACTTTTTGAAAGAGTGTTTCCAAGGATTAAATGAAATGGAATATGGTCATTTATCACTTTTGAAAGCTAAAGTTTTTTTTACAGTCCTTTCAGCACATCAATGGGATGGGATAGGTTTTTTTTTTTTTTTTTTTTTTCACAACTAGTCCACAGCTCAAATCTCACATAGGAATGTTATACATTATCATGCTCACACTGATACAATGTCCCATGCCTTTGCTTTTTTTTTTTCTTAGAACTTTTTTTTTTGAGGCATCCAATATGAAATACAGAAAGCTCAAGTTCATGATAATTTGGCAGTTTCCCTTGTAGAACTCTAGAGTCTCAGAGATCAAAGCTCAGTCAAAAACCAAATGTGTTAAGCAAGAAATAGAATTCTGCCTTGCTATAAACTTAAGATTACAAATCCTTCCAAGCTTGAAATGGAGAACACAAGCCCTTACCTTAATATTTGCATCACAAATTTTATGATATTTCATCATAAGTAAAAAGTTTTGTACCCAATCAGAGGAGAAACTCACCATGAGTTAATCCATTTTGAAAAGATTATTCTAAGAAAATCTAGTAAGTTTTCTCTAAGCAACAAACATTCCAATAGGTGGCTGTCTAGAGAAAACCCCAGAGAAGTCAACGATATTTTGACATGAGTTTGAGTGCAGTTCAAATCTGGAATGGATTATAATAATGATATAGTTTGATCTAAAGAATTTCTTAGGTGTTTAGTCTTATGAGAATTGCAAGTTTTTAATAAAGAAGAATCAATTTGAAAGTTTCTAGTAGTAGGTGTTTTTCTTTTTCTTTCTTCTCCTTTTTCTTAGAAACAAGGGTTAGAGTCTGTATTTTTCAGCAGCTGTCTTACTGTGTTAGAATAATATAAAAACATAACATTCATCTGCAAAACTACTAGTCTGTTTTCATATGAGAAAAATAATCCAATTACACTGGATGTAGATGTTTCCATTTACTAGTGATTTAATAAAGATTGAGAGATTTTCTAAAAGAGTCTTAGAGACACTAATTTCATGGACTGGACAAAGAATTTTTGTTTTGTTTTTTATTTCTTTATTGGTAGGATTAACTGTTTATAGTCAACAGTAAAATACAGTAGCTTGGGATCAACAATGGTAGGGAATGTTCCATTCTCCAAAGGGAGTTTGGACAACATACTCTACCTACCACCTGAGAAAAATGGGTCCTGAAATTAGTGCAGCCTGGAATGTTCCTAGCCGTGACCACAGAATGAGAGCTCAGACCTACAGGGATGCAGAGGTTACATAGGTACCTGTGTTGAATCTGTGGGCCCCAGATCAAATTGATGAGGGTTAAAGTTAAAAATATTTATATATTTTGCCCATAAATTTGGGAGCTACTCTCTTCCCTGGTCCAGCTTTCTGGTCCTTCTTCCAACTATGACACTGTCTTCCCAGACAATAACCTGGGTCCACCTGCATATTAGATGTCAGGCTCAGGCAAAAACTAGTAAAGCCATGGGCCCCTTAGAATATACCTAAAACAGACCTACTGGCTTTTTGCAAAATAAAGATAATAAAAATTTAAAAATAGGGAGTTGGGCTGTAGTGCAGCAGCTTCTTTCCCCCTCTCTATCTTCCCCTCCTCTCTCCACTTCTCTGTTCTATCCAACAACAATGACATCAATAACAACAACAATAATAACTACAACAATAAAACAAGGGCAACAAAAGGGAATAAATAAATATTTAAAAATTAAAAAATAAATAAAAGGGACTTTGGCTACAGGGCGTAAAGGACATGTCTGTGGGATGGCTGGGAGCAGATTTAAACAGTCAAAGCTTTATTAGGGTGGTACAATGGTATGAAATATATTTTAGGTAATGCAAAATAAGCAGTTATCAGCAGGGGTTAAGAACACACTAGCTGCATAAAGTTTGTGAAGTTCAGCCCCACGAGATAAACAATTATCAGCAGAAATATAGGTTACTCATGGCTGTAGAGGAGAGTCTAGAGTTTACCAGCTAGCTGAGTTACACGTATTCAGTTCCCAGAAGAGACAGCTATGGCAGGTACCTCCAGCACCCTCTGGCGAGATGCATCTGAGCAGGAGAAGCCGAGCCAAAGAGGCTGGACTTCTGGCTGGATGATCTTAAATCTGTTCAGATTCATCCACAGTTCATCCACTCACAGTCCATTGTGCTTTACGCAGATCGTTGTATGCTCCGTCACCAGGCTGACATCAGCCGTGTGCTGTGGTCCAACTTCCTATCATTGGCCAGTATATATATATTGCCTCTAGGGTTGTTGCTCGGGCTCAGTGCCTGCACCATGAATCCACTGCTCCTGGAGGCCATTTTTTCCCCCTTTTGTTGCCCTTGTTGTTGTAGTCTTGTGTGGTCATTATTATTGTTGTTGATGTCATTCATTGTTGGATAGGACAGTGAGAATTCGAGAGAGGAGGGGAAGACAGAGAAGTGGAGAGAAAGATAGACACCTGCAGACCTGCTTCACTGCCTGTGAAACGACTCCCCTGCAGGTGGGGAGCTGGGGGCTCAAACCGGGATCCTTATGCCACTACTTGCATTTTGCGCCATGTGAGAGTCACCTGCTACCGCCCAACTCCTGACATTTATATATATATTTTATGAAAGAAATAAAGACAGAGAGGTGGAGAGACAGGGAAGAGAGACAGGAGAGAGAAAGTTGGAAGAAAGTGATGGAGAAGAAAGATGGGAAGGGAGAAGTGGGTGGGAAAGATGGGGCAGAAGGGAAAGAGATAGGGGAGAGTGGGAAGGTCAGAGAGACAAGGAAACAGAGAGAGAGAAGGCAGAGAGAGATCAGAGTATCATTGAGCTCTGGCATATGTTGAGCTGGGGGATTATATCTGGGACTTCATGCAACAAAGTCTTTGCCCTATCACTGAGTTATCTCTCCTGTATAAATAATATTTTCAATACAAGCAGTCATTGTATTCCCAAGAAAACCCCACATAATCATCAGGTGTTACCATTTTTATAAATTGCTAGATTCAACTAGCTAGCAATATGTTGAGTATTTTTTGACAAGTGTTTATAAGAAACCTGTAGTTCTTATAGTGTCTTTTTCTGTTTTTCACATGCTTTCACAGGTGGTGATCTGCCTTAACTCTTGTCTGCTGCCTTTTTTTTTTTACTGTATATTTTATTTTATTTTACTGCCTCCATAGTTACTGCTGGGGCTCGGTGCCTGCACTATGAATCCACTGCCATTTTTCCCATTTTGTTGCCCTTGTTGTAGTTGTTATAGCTATTGTAGGATAGGACAGAGAGATATTGAGAGAAAAGGGGAAGACAGAGAGGAGGAAAGACAGACACCTGTAGACCTGCATCACCACTTGCAAAACGATCCCCCTGCAGGTGGGGAGTTGGGAGGCTCGAACCAGGATCCTTCCACCAGCCCTTGTGCTTTGCACCATATGCACTTAACCCACTGAGCTACCACCCAGCTTCCCTCTGCTGCTTTCTTTAAATCAGCACCAGGGCCTCACTACCCTTGGCTGATTTTTTATTTCAGAGAGACAGATATAGGGAGAGAGTGAGATAATCCACAGCACCGAATCTCCCCTCCACCTCCCAGTGTGGTGGGGATCAGACCTTCTTCCAGGTGAGGTGTCTTACCTGCTAAGTTTTACTTTTATTTATTTTTTATTTTTTTGTCTCCAGGGTTTCTTCTGGGGGCTCAATACCTGTACTGTGACTCCACTGCTCCTGGAGGCCATTGTTTCCATTTTATTGGAGAGGAGTGAGAGAAATTGAGAGAGGAAAAGGAGGTAAGGAGGGAAAGAGAGAGACACTTGCAGACTTGCTTTGTGGCTTATGAAGCACCCCCTGAAGGTGGGGAGGCAGGGGCTTGAACCCCAGGTCTTGTGTGGGTCCTTGTGCTTAGTGTTATGTGCGCTTAACCACGTAAAACACTATTGATTTACAGATGAAAACAAGTGACTAGTAGATTTCTGTCCCACACGATGCTAATTTTCTTATTGAAAAATTTCAGAGATTGGCAGAAGATTAAGTAGAATTGAATGACCAGTGAGAGATGCCAACTTGTAGACAATGCATTTAATGAAAAATGCCAGGTTCTGTACCTCTTTCCTCAGGATTCCCTTATTAGAAAGTCAAATACCTTAAGCAAGATTTCTTTCAAAACCTCCTACTGGTTCCTAGGAGCATTCACAATTAATGAGGAGTTAGCTGACCACAAAAAAAAAAAAAAATTTGGGATGAATTTAGAGCAGAGTAATTAGAGTGGGTCCCTGTTTGCTTATAGTGGCAAAGTATGTGGGTCTTTGATCAGGCAGAAAAGACATTTGAGACTTAAAGGAAGGCTTTCTTTGTTGTTGTTGTGGCTGCACCGCGGAGAAGAGAGAGGAAGTCCAGAGCAAGAGGGGTACACAAATCTTTATTATAGGATGGGGGGGTGGCTCAGGCCACATGGAGTCAGCCGACAATGGCCGTCCCCACTACCTGACCAAGGGGCGAAAGAAGGGAGAAAGATATGAGAGAGCCGAAGGAGCTCAGAGAGAGAGGGGGAGCCGAGAGCCCAGAGAGAGCGAGGGGGGGGGGTGAGGGGACTTTTATTGGGCGACAACCAGGGGTGAAGTGTGGGGCCAGGATTGGTTGAAGGGGGCACTGCTAGGATTTCGTGGGGCGTGGTAAAACCTGGGGGCAGAGACTGCATCAGAAT